>NC_079192.1:343847620-344447620 GCF_029499605.1 Hyla sarda | reverse complement strand
AAAAAACCACAAGTGACAGCATGCCCGGAAGAATTTTTTTGTAGAAGAACAGCTCCAGCTCCCACTGAGGAGGCATCAACCTCCAATAGGAAGGGTTTGGAAGGGTCAGGTCTGGAGAGGACGGGAGCCGAAGAAAAGGCAGACTTGAGTCGTTTAAAGGCGTCTTCTGCTTGAGGAGGCCAGGACTTGGGATCAGCACTTTTTTTGGTTAAAGCCACGATAGGAGCCACAATGGTAGAAAAATGTGGAATAAATTGCCTGTAATAATTGGCGAACCCCAAAAAGCGTTGGATAGCACGGAGTCCGGAGGGGCGTGGCCAATCTAAGACGGCAGAGAGTTTGTCTGGATCCATCTGTAGTCCCTGGCCAGAGACCAAATATCCTAGAAAAGGAAGAGATTGGCATTCAAACAGACATTTCTCAATTTTGGCATAGAGTTGGTTGTCACGAAGTCTCTGAAGAACCATACGGACATGCTGGCGGTGTTCTTCTAGATTGGCAGAAAAAATTAGGATATCGTCCAGATATACAACAACACAGGAATATAACAGATCACGAAAAATTTCATTGACAAAGTCTTGGAAGACGGCAGGGGCGTTGCACAGTCCAAAGGGCATGACCAGATACTCAAAGTGTCCATCTCTGGTGTTAAATGCCGTTTTCCACTCGTCCCCCTCTCTGATGCGGATGAGGTTATAGGCGCCTCTTAAGTCCAATTTAGTGAAGATGTGGGCACCTTGGAGGCGATCAAAGAGTTCAGAGATGAGGGGTAAGGGGTAGCGGTTCTTAACCGTGATTTTATTAAGACCGCGGTAGTCAATGCAAGGACGTAGGGAGCCATCTTTTTTGGACACAAAGAAAAATCCGGCTCCGGCAGGAGAGGAGGATTTACGGATAAAGCCCTTCTTTAGATTCTCCTGGACGTATTCGGACATGGCAAGAGTCTCTGGGGCAGAGAGAGGATAAATTCTGCCCCGGGGTGGAGTAGTGCCCGGGAGGAGGTCGATAGGGCAATCATAAGGCCTGTGAGGAGGTAGTGTCTCAGCTTGTTTTTTGCAGAAAACATCCGCGAAGTCCATATAGGCCTTAGGGAGACCGGTTACTGAAGGAACCACAGAGTTACGGCAAGGGTTACTGGGAACCGGTTTTAGACAGTTCTTGGAACAAGAGGACCCCCAACTCTTGATCTCCCCAGTGGACCAATCCAGGGTAGGGGAATGAAGTTGAAGCCAGGGAAGTCCAAGGAGAATTTCCGAGGTGCAATTGGGGAGGACCAAAAGTTCAATCCTCTCATGATGAGATCCGATGCTCATAAGAAGGGGCTCCGTGCGGAAACGTATGGTACAGTCCAATCTTTCATTATTTACACAATTGATGTAGAGGGGTCTGGCGAGACTGGTCACCGGGATGTTGAACCTGTTGACGAGAGAGGCCAAAATAAAATTTCCTGCAGATCCAGAGTCCAAGAAGGCCACAGCAGGGAAGGAGAAGGCAGAGGCAGACATCCGCACAGGCACAGTAAGACGTGGAGAAGCAGAGTAGACATCAAGGACTGTCTCACCTTTGTGCGGAGTCAGCGTACGTCTTTCCAGGCGGGGAGGACGGATAGGACAATCCCTCAGGAAGTGTTCGGTACTAGCACAGTACAGGCAGAGGTTCTCCATACGGCGTCGTGTCCTCTCTTGAGGTGTCAGACGAGACCGGTCGACCTGCATAGCCTCCACGGCGGGAGGCACAGGAACAGATTGCAGGGGACCAGAGGAGAGAGGAGCCGAGGAGACGAAACGCCTCGTGCGAACAGAGTCCATATCTTGGCGGAGTTCCTGGCGCCTTTCAGAAAAACGCATGTCAATGCGAGTGGCTAGGTGAATGAGTTCATGTAGATTAGCAGGGATTTCTCGTGCGGCCAGAACATCTTTAATGTTGCTGGATAGGCCTTTTTTGAAGGTCGCGCAGAGGGCCTCATTATTCCAGGACAATTCTGAAGCAAGTGTACGGAATTGTACGGCATACTCGCCAACGGAAGAATTACCCTGGACCAGGTTCAACAGGGCAGTCTCAGCAGAAGAGGCTCGGGCAGGTTCCTCAAAGACACTTCGGATTTCCGAGAAGAAGGAGTGTACAGAGGCAGTGACGGGGTCATTGCGGTCCCAGAGCGGTGTGGCCCATGACAGGGCTTTTCCGGACAGAAGACTGACTACGAAAGCCACCTTAGACCTTTCAGTGGGAAACAGGTCCGACATCATCTCCAGATGCAGGGAACATTGGGAAAGAAAGCCACGGCAAAACTTAGAGTCCCCATCAAATTTATCCGGCAAGGATAAGCGTATCCCAGGAGCGGCCACTCGCTGCGGAGGAGGTGCAGGAGCTGGCGGAGGAGATGACTGCTGAAGCTGTGGTAGTAACTGTTGTAGCATAACGGTCAGTTGAGACAGCTGTTGGCCTTGTTGCGCTATCTGTTGTGACTGCTGGGCGACCACCGTGGTGAGGTCAGCGACAACTGGCAGAGGAACTTCAGCGGGATCCATGGCCGGATCTACTGTCACGATGCCGGCTGGCAGGTAGTGGATCCTCTGTGCCAGAGAGGGATTGGCGTGGACCGTGCTAGTGGACCGGTTCTAAGCCACTACAGGTTTTCACCAGAGCCCGCCGCAAAGCGGGATGGTCTTGCTGCGGCGGTAGTGACCAGGTCGTATCCACTAGCAACGGCTCACCTCTCTGGCTGCTGAAGATAGGCGCGGTACAAGGGAGTAGGCAGAAGCAAGGTCGGACGTAGCAGAAGGTCGGGGCAGGCAGCAAGGATCGTAGTCAGGGGCAACGGCAGAAGGTCTGGAAACACAGGCAAGGAACACACAAGGAACGCTTTCACTGGCACTAAGGCAACAAGATCCGGCAAGGGAGTGCAAGGGAAGTGAGGTAATATAGGGAAGTGCACAGGTGATTACCCTAATTGGAACCACTGCGCCAATCAGCGGCGCAGTGGCCCTTTAAATCGCAGAGACCCGGCGCGCGCGCGCCCTAGGGAGCGGGGCCGCGCGCGCCGGGACAGAACAGACGGGGAGCGAGTCAGGTAGGGGAGCCGGGGTGCGCATCGCGAGCGGGCGCTACCCGCATCGCGAATCGCATCCCGGCTGGCAGCGGGATCGCAGCGCCCCGGGTCAGAGGACGTGACCGGAGCGCTGCAGCGGAGAGAGTGAAGCGAGCGCTCCGGGGAGGAGCGGGGACCCGGAGCGCTCGGCGTAACAGTATACTACAGAGGAAATTCTTTTCTTTTGGGATTTCTTTTCTGTCACGACCACAGTGCTCTCTGCTGACACCTCTGTCTATTTTAGGAATTGTCCAGAGCAGCATATGTTTGCTATGGGGATTTTCTCCTGCTCTGGACAGTTCCTGACATGGACAGAGGTGTCAGCAGAGAGCACTGTGGTCATGACAGAAAAGAAATCAAAAAAGGAAAAGAATTTCCTCTGTAGTATACAGCTGCTAATAAGTATTGGAAGGATTAAGATTTTTAAATAGATGTAATTTACAAATCTGTTTAACTTTCTGGCACCAGTTAATTTAAAAAAAGAAAAAAAGTTTCCCACCGGAGTACCCCCTTTAAAGCCTTAAGGTTTTGCACATCTGACCACTGTCACTTTAAGCATTAAAGGGGTACTCCCACCCTAGACATCTTATCCCCCTATCCATTGCATGCGGCACCCACCTGTTTTTTGTCCGGAAGTGCTGGAGGGTCTGAGTCGTGACTCCGGGAACGGAAGTCCGTGACGTTAGGACTCCGCCCCCGTGTGACGTCACGCCCGTCCCCTCAATGCAAGTCTATGGTAGGGGGCGTGATTCCGAGATTGTTTTTATGTGACATATTCTACTTTATCATAGTGGTAAATTTTTGACGATACTTGCATAATTTCTTGATAAAAAAAACCCAAATTTCATAAAAATTTTTGCATTGTTCTAACTTTGAAGTTCTCTGCTTGTGAAGAAAATGGACATAACAAATAAATTATATTTATTCACATATACAATATGTCTACTTTATGTTTGCATCATAAAGTTGACATGTTTTTACTTTTGGAAGACATCAGAGGGCTTCAAAGTTCAGCAGCAATTTTCAAATTTTTCACAAAAATTTCCAAAAAGGAATTTTTCAGGGACCAGTTCAGTTTTGTAGTGGATTTGAGGGGTTTTCATACTAGAAATACCCCATAAATGACCCCATTATAAAAACTGCACCCCTCAAAGTATACAAAATAATATTCAGAATGTTTGTTAACCCTTTAGGTGTTTCATAGGAATAGCAGCAAAGTGAAAGAGAAAATTCTAAATCCCCATTTTTTACACTCACATGTTCTTGTAGACCTAGTTTTTAGAAGGGGTAAAAGGAAAAAATTGCCCACAAAATTTGTAACCCAATTTCTCTTGAGTAAATAAATACCTCATGTGTGAACATAAAATGTTCTGTGGGTGCACTAGAGGGCTCAGAAGCGAAGGGGCGACAATGGGATTTTGGAGAGTGAATTTTGTTGAAATGGTTTTAAGGGGGCATGTCAAAGCCCCTATGGTTCCATAACAGCAAAAAAAGAAAAACACATGGCATACAATTTTTGAAACTACACCCCTCAAGGCACGTAACAGGGGGTACAGTGAGCCTTAACACTCCACAGGTGTTTGATGACTTTTCGTTAAAGTCGGATGTGTTAATGAAATGTTTTTTTCTTTCACTAAAATGCAGTTTTTTCCCAAAATTTACTATTTTTACAAGAGGTTATAGGAGAAAATGCCCCCCAAAATTGGTAACCCCATTTCTTCAGAGTATGGAAATAACCCATGTGTGGATGCAAAGTGCTCTGCGGGCGCACTACAATGCTCAGAAGAGAAGGAGCTTTTGGAGAGAGAATTTGTTTGGAATAGAAGTCGGGGGCCATGTGCGTTTACAAAGCCCCCATGCTACCAGAACAGTAGGACCCCCCCCCCCCCCCACATGTGACCCCATTTTGGAAACTACACCTCTCACGGAATGTAATAAGGGGTGCAGTGAGCATTTACACCCCACTGGCATTTGACAGATTTTTGGAACAGTGGGTTGTACAAAGGAAAAATAAAATTTTTCATTTTCACGGACCACTGTTCCAAAAATCTGTCAGACACCTGTGGGGTGTAAATGCTCACTGCACCCCTTATTACATTCTGTGAGGGGTGTAGTTTCCAAAATGGGGTCACATGTGGGGGGGGGGGGTGTCCTACTGTTCTGGTAGTATGGGGGCTTTGTAAATGCACATGGCCTCCAATTCCAGCCAAATGCTCTCTCCAAATGCCCAATGGCGCTCCTTCTCTTCTGAGCCCTGTAGTGCGCCAGCAGTGCACTTTACATCCACATATGGGGTATTTCCTTACTCAGAAGAAATGTTATTACAAATTATGGGGGGCTTTTTTCCTATTACCCCTTGTGAAAATGAAAAATTTGCGATAACACCAGCATTTTAGTGAAAAAATACACATTTTTCATTTTCACGTCCAACTTTAACAAAAAATTCTTCAAACACCTGTGGGTAGTTAAGGCTCACTTGTTACATTGCTTAAGGGGTGTAGTTTTCAAAATAGGGTCACATGTGGGTGTTTTTTTTGTGTTTATGTCAGAACCGCTGTAACGATCAGCAACCCCTGTGCAAATCACCTCAAATTTACATGACGCTCTCACTTCTGAGCCTTGTTGTGCGCCCGAAGAGCATTTTACGCCCACATATGGGGTATTTCCGTACTCAGGAGAAATTGTGTTACAAATTTTGGGGGTCTTTTTTTCCTTTTACCTCTTGTGAAAATGAAAAGTATGGGGCAACACCAGCAAGTTAGTGTAGAAAAAAAAAATTGCCAATAACATGCTGGAGTAGACCCCAACTTTACCTTTTCATAAGGGGTAAAAGGAGAAAAAGACCCCCAAACTTTATTAGGCAATTTGTCCAGAGTACGGAAATACCCCATATGTGGCCCTAAACTGTTGCCTTGAAATATGACAGGGCTCCGAAGTGAGCGCCATGAGTATTTGAGGCCTAAATTAGGGATTTGCATAGGGGTGGACATAGGGGTATTCTACGCCAGTGATTTCCAGACAGGGTGCCTCCAGCTGTTGCAAAACTCCCTGCATGCCTGGACAGTCAATGGCTGTCCGGCAATACTAGGAGTTGTTGTTTTGCAAAAGCTGGAGGCTCCGTTTTGGAAACAGTGCCGTATCAGATGCTTTAAATTTGGGGGGGAGGGGACTGTGTAGGGGTATTTGTATATGTAGTGTTTTACTCTTTATTTTGTGTAGTGTAGTGTTTTTAGGGTACATTCACACGGGTGGGGGTTCACAGCGAGCTTCACGCTAGGAATTTGAGCTGCAGCGGAAAATTTGCTACATCTCAAACTTGCAGTGAGAAACTCGCTATAAACCCCCGCCCGTGTGACTGTACCCTGTAGTTTTGCAACCTCCAGCTGTTGCAAAACTACAAATCTGCTGGGACTTATAGTTATGCAACAGCTGGAAGCATACTACTACAACTTCCAGCATGCCCTTTTGCTGTCCGTGCATGCTGGGGGTTGTAGTTATGCAACAGCTGGAGGTACACTGGTTACAAAACACTAAGCGTTTGTTACTTAACTCAGTGTTCCCCAACCCGTGGGCCTCCAGCTATTGCAAAACTACAACTCCCAGCATGTATGGTCTGTCAGTGCATGTTATAGTTTTGCAACAGCTGGAGGCACTCGGGTTGGGAAACACTGAGTTAGGAAACAGACAATGTTTCCCAACCAGTGTGCCTCCAGTTGTTGCAAAACTACAACTCCAAGCATGCCCAGATTGCCCAGGCATGCTGAGAATTGTAGTTTGGGCCAGATGTTACAGAACTACAACTCCCAGCATGCCTGGGCTGTATGGGCATACTGAGAGTTGTAATTTTGTAACATCTGGAAGAGCACAAATTGGAGACCACTTCACAGTGGTCTCCAAACTGTGGCCTCTAGATGTTGCAAAACTACAAATCCCAGCATGCCCGGACAGCCAAAGGCTGTAGTTTTGAAACTCCTAGAAGCAGCAGTGAAGATCACTTTACAGAGATCTTCACTGCTGCCTCCGATGCCGATGCTGCCTCCTCCACTTGCCTGCCGCTGGTCCCTGGTACCCGCTGCCTGCGCCGGTCCTCAGGTAAGTGCCGCCGATCCACCCGGCCACATTGGCCCCCGCAGCTCTGGGGGTCATCTTCCCCCGCTCTGCCTGGACTTCTAGAGGTGGGCAGAGCTGGGGATCTGACCTTTCACACCCCCCCCCCCACATCGCCAGGTTAACTGAATGACTTATATAAACGTCAGGTTATGCAGGTAGTTCGCGCATCCTGACGTTTATAGAAGTCATTCTGCGGGAAGGGGTTAAAGCTTCTGTTAGGAGTTCTGGTAAAGTGCTGTAATTGGTTGCTGTGGGAAAATCACTCCATTTTTTTTCTCTCTTGATAAATCTGGGCCATTGTATTGGTTTCTGTTATGAACATAGATATGAGTAAAGACTAACCATATGGTTATTCTTTGTTTCATGTTAACATGTAATGGATCTTAAATCTCTACAAGATTCTGTTCATAATTTAAAAAAATGGATCTTTATATAACTGAATACAGATCAGCAGATCTCATTTGCTTTAGCCACTATATTAGAAATACCTCCAGTTACGCTGGGGGAAGCGCCATTTTCAATTGCAAGCTTACCCTGTAGGCCGCACGCTGCCTTGGGCCTGCAGTCTACAGGGTTCTGGGAGCAGTGCAAGACCCTGCCCTTGACTCGAGCACACATGCAATGATGACATAACTCATCATGCTTGCAACTCCAGTCCACACACTGGAGTAATGGCAGACCCTGAAGATGAAGGAGTGGAGGGCAGATAAGGATAAGTTTGTTTTTATTTGTGTTTTGTTTTTTAATCAGGCGTGCATCTATATGCTTCAAGGGGGCCTTATCTAAACTGGGAGGCAACTATCTTACTTTTTGGAGGCACCTATCTACACTGGGAGCAACTATTTACCTACTGTTGAGCACCTATCTACCTACTGGAACACTTATCTGCCTAGGTGCACCAATTTGTGCAACTATCAAAATGATGGAGGCACCTATCTTCTGTAAAGAAGGGGGGACTATCCATACTAGAGGGCACCTATCTAAATAAGGGGAAACTATCTTACTTTTAGGGGGCACCTATTTGCACTGGGAGGCAACTAACTATGAAGAACCTATGTATCTTATGCGGTTACCTATCTGGTCTACCTACGGGGGAGCACCTATATACCAACTGGGGGACAAATATCTAGTGAAGGAATATATTTATCCAGTGGGGAGCCCCTGCCTGTTGGGTGACACCTATCTACTAAGAGAGGAATTATTACTATGGGTGGAGAAAAGACAAGGATGCTGCTGGGAAATTATTGAGCCCAAGATGTTTGCCCAAAAGATTCTGCGATTATGAGTTGTGGACAGGAGAAGTTGTCATGGCAGTCAGGGCCAGATTAAAAAAAAAATTATGAAAAAAAAGGAAGAGAATGACTTTGGTCAGAAAATATGTCATCTGTAAGTCACTGGATGCAAAAAAACTAGTTTTTGAATCTGACAGTGCCCATTTCAGTCACTGTGTGGTGGTAATGGTAGTGTTGGGGTGCGGCAACATTATTTATTAGAGGTATACTGGTATGGTGGTAATGTTGGTATAGATATACTGAATTTAATCAGTAACAGCATGAGGATAATATTCCTTCTTGTATACTGGGGTTATTGTTGGCTTCAATATACTGAATTGGGTCAATAAAAGTATGGTGGTAATAGGAAAGGTGATAATAGCTGTCCCTTGTATACTGGTAATATTTAGCAGATGTATGACTGTTAGAGGCATGCAATGTATATTAAATTAAATACCTTAAGAACTGGAGACAAAAACACAGATACACCAGTCAGGATGAAGACTATTAAGCCAGTTACTCTTTGCTCTCTGTAAATGGAAAACAATTATAATAGAAAGGTTGCATCTAATTCAACACTCAAAAGCTTTTCTTTGCTATTATGAAGAGAGCGGAACAGCATTATCATACAGACTGACAGAGGATGAACTAAATCCATTATATAGAGTGCATTAGATGGTTTAGTTGGCTCTTCACAAAAATTTTTTTTTAAAATACACAAATTTTTAAATCTTATTGTACACTGCTCAAAAAAATTAAGAAAACGCTTAAACAACACAATGTAACTCCAAGTCAATGACACTTCTGTGAAATCACACTGTCCACTCAGGAAGCAACACTGATTGACAATCAACAGCAGGTGGAAATTATAGGCAATTAGCAAGACACCCCCAATAAATGAGTGGTTCTGCAGGTGGTGACCACAGACCACTTATCAGTTCCTATGCTTCCTGGATGTTGTTTTGGTCACTTTTTAATGCTGGCGGTGCTTTTATTCTAGTGGTAACATGAGACGGAGTCTACAAACAACACAAGTGGCTCAGGTAGTGCAGCTCATCCAGGATGGGACATCAATGCGAGCTGTAACAAGAAGGTTTGCTGTGTCTGTCAGCGTATGCAGGCGCTACCAGGAGATGTGAAGGAGGCCATAGGAGGGCAACAACCCAGCAGCAGGACTGCTACCTACGCCTTTGTGCAAGGAGGAGCACTGCCAGAACCCTGCAAAATGACCTCCAGCAGGCCACAAATGTGCATGTGTCCACTCAAACGGTCAGACACAGACTCCATGAGGGTAGTATGAGGGCCCGACGTCCACAGGTGGGGGTTGTTGTGCTTACAGCCCAACACCATGCAGGACATTAGATATTTGCCAGAGAACACCAAGATTGGCAAATTCGTCACTGGCGCCCTGTGCTCTTCACAGATGAAAGCAGGTTCACTCTGAGCACATGTGACAGACATGTCAGAGTTTGGAGACACCCTGGAGAACATTCTGCTGCCTGCCACATCCTCCAGCATGACTGGTTTGGCAGTGGGTCAGTAATGGTGTGAGGTGGCATTTCTTTGGGGGCCGCACAGCCCTCCATGTGCTTCCCAGAGGTAGCCTGACTGCCATTAGGTACCGAGATGAGATCCTTAGACCCTTTGTGAAACCATATGTTGGTGTGGTTGGCCCTGGGTTCCTCCTAATGCAAGAAAATACTTGACCATGTGGCTGGAGTGTGTCAGAAGTTCCTGGAAGAGGAAGGCATTGATACTATGGACTGGCCTGCCCATTCCCCAGACCTGAATCCGATTAAGCACATCTGGGACTTCATGTCTTGCTTCATCCATCAATGCTACGTTGCACCCCAGACTGTCCAGGAGTTGGCGACACCTCATCAGGAGCATGCCCAGGCATTGTAGGGAGGTCATACGGGCACGTGGAGGCCACATACACTACTATGCCTCATTTTGACTTGTTTTGAGGACATTACATCAAAGTTGCATTAGCCTGTAGTGTGGTTTTTCCACTTTGATTTTAAGTGTGACTCCATATCCAGACCTCCATGGGTTGATAAATTTGATTGCCATTGATAATTTTTGTGTGATCTTGTTGTCAGCACATTCAACTATGTAAAAGACAAAAGTTTTTGCATACGATTAGTTCATTTATTCAGATCTAGGATGTGTAATCTTTGTGTTCCTTAACTTTTTTGAGCAGTGTATTTCCAATCTGTGGGGGAAGTCACCACTTGTCGAAAGATATTCCCAGATGACTACTTTATCTATTGAATACTATAAAGCAGACTTGTTGTAAATAAGAGGGCATGGGCTGGAAATTTTACATGGGCCAATTATCTCACATTACACATGGGAAAGAGACCAACGGTTGGAGGGTGAATTCATACAATACTTAAAGACCACCTAGATGGTCCAATAATAATACCCTTAGGTTCCCAACCGTCAAACTTATTATAAAATTAATCCTAAATTAAAGGACTTTATTGAACTGGTCCATAAACTAAATAAGGAATAATAGGAAATAACAAAATCACACTCTTACAAACACTGCATGCATGACAGCCTGATTGATTGTTGGTTGATGTTTGGGCTAAAAATAGCTCCTTGTGTTTATTTGGTTTGTAGGGGCCATTCTACATATAATGTCCCTTTCTACTCTATGGCTGGAGCATGCAGCTAGTTAAAACCAAATACACTGCCCCCTCAACGGTTCGCCACTTCAGTGGTTTTCCCATTGCCCGCATGCCTCTTGACAAAGCCACTGAAGTGGCGAAACGTTGAGGGGGGCAGTGTATTTTGGTTTTAACTAGCTGCATGCTCCAGCCATAGAGTAGAAATGGCTACTACAAACCAAATAAACACAAGGAGCTATTTTAAGCCAAGCATCAACCAACAATCAATCAGACTGTCATGCATGCAGTGTTTTTAAGAGTGTGATTTTGTTATTTCCTATTATTCCTTATTTAGTTTATGGACCAGTTCAATAAAGTCCTTTAATTTAGGATTACATTTATAATAAGTTTGACGGTTGGGAACCTAAGGGTATTATTGGACCATCTAGGTGGTCTTTAAGTATTAAATTATCTCCCATTGGCTGCAATGCATTCAATGCTAATCTGTAAGACTACAGACTGTGGGCAGTCACAGGAGTGCCCAATTTACAGAGAGGCCAGCGCCTCTTAATAAACCTGTCGCTGCTGATACAAATGGGATTTTATATAAGTAAGGCCTATGAAAAAACGATCTTAGTACATTCACCCATATGAGTAATTTAGAGATGAGCAAATCGAATCTGACTAAACTGAATTTGTTACGAATTTCATGAAAAATTTGATTCGCAATGACTGTGAATATCGCCAAAATTCTATTGCGCAAATTGCTTAATTAAACTCCATTTTGTGTGGTCCAGGGCATCTAAAATGGCAGATCCACATGTGAGGACATAGGGCAAGGAACTGTGGGAAGGCAAGGTGGGTAGGCGGGATAACCCTGAATCACATGTAGGATGCAGCCTATCAGCAACCAGTAACCCCTGTGATGTCACAGTCCTATATAATCGGCAGCCATATTCCAGCTCGAAACTTCATCCTTTCATTTCAGAGAGATAGGACAGCACTGTGTGTAACACAGACAAGCTTTTTACAGCAGCCATTAACCTCCCAGTCACTTTCTACAGTAGTGTATTACAGAGAGGGGCAGAGAGCTGTGTGTTTCTTCATACATTTGAACAAGCTGGCTCAGCTTGAGAAACAGCAGAGGATGGAGGAATAATTTTTCAGCGCAACTCTGTCTTTGTTCCACAACAAATGGTCTGCTGGTTATACTAGTCTGTAGATGGTATAATACCCAGCAGTCCATTCCTAATAGTCTTTGAGAGAGTGAAATTTTGGGTTTAGTACACAGCGACAGTGTGCTGCAGCACTGTTGTGTACTGTTAGTGTTGTGAAAAATAAGATTTTTAAGCGTACTGTAGCAAATTTTTCTGCCTTTATCTAAGTAGTGTACTATTTTTTACCTGTTAATCTGTCAAGAGCCTAGATACTGTAAAAAAGGCCAAGCAAAAATAATCACCGGCTGGTGTTTTACTGCAATACTTTTTTGAAGTGTACTGTAGTGCATTTTTCTGCCCTCTTTGTTCCACAACAAATGGTCTGCTGGTTATACTTGTCTGTAGATGGTATAATACACACCCAGCAGTCCATTCCTAATAGCCTGTAAGAGAGTGCAATTTTGGGTTTCGTACACAACGACTGTGTGCTGCAGCACTGTTGTGTACTGCTGGAGTGCAAAAAGACATTTTTAAAGTGTACTGTAGCGCATTTTTGTGCCCACACAAGTGTATACCACATACCCACATCTAAGTAGTGTACTATTTTGTACCTATTACTCGGCCAAGGGCCTAGACACTGTGAAAGTCCAACAAAAGTAATCACTGGCTGGTGTTTTACTCCACTACTTTTTTAAGTGTACTGTAGCGCAGAAACATTGCCATTGTGTATTATTTGAAAATGCAGAGATGCAGCAGATTTATTTCTATTTAATGCCCCTACATCATTAAGATGTTCGAGCGCTCGTGTTTTTAATTTGCGCGTGGTGCACTGTATCATGTACACTAAATTCTTGCTGTTACAATTCATATAATTGTTAATTGAATATTTTTTGCTGCCCTCTGCATTTTCAAATTCCTTCACTGTTTTTACCAAATTGGCAATGGCAATGTTTCTGGCTTTAGAATATATGGAATAGAACTCATAAAAACTGGTATCAGACAAGGTTGTATCAGGAATAAGTTGGAACATAGAGAAGCCTTCTGGCAGTTCACCCTTGGCACTCGCGCCCCGTTTGGGAATGAATGTCAGGCTTGAACTGCTTTTTCATTATTAACGGTACAATGTCCATCATAATGCAATGTAAAAATACAACACCTATGAATCAAAATAACAATGCTTTTGGTGGTGTTGGAAATGCAAGCAACGTGTTGACATTCATATGGTGATGAATACGGTGTTATAATACCTTTGTTTTTAGAAAAGAAACCTCCTTTTTAAAACTTGTATTTGTATACTAAGTCTCTGTTGTGTCATGTGTTCCTGTGGTGCAAGCACAGAGACCTAGGGCGGTGTGATTAGGTATATTTTGTACGATTTAAGTCCTTGCCCAACAGACCCATGACGTCACTGAGGAAGAGCGCGCATGCGCTTGAAACGCGTATGACAAGGGAGGGTGTCGGTTTTACCGTGGAAAGTTTGTTTGTCGGATTCGGACCAAAATAAAGCTGCAACTTTTTATCCAAGTGCTGGATCAGTTTCTACTTTCTTCGTGTACTATTTTGTATCTGTTAATCTGTCAAGGACCTAGATACTGTGAAAGGCCAGGCAAAAGTACACACCTGCTGCTGTTCTAGACAAATACTGTTTTAAGCATAATGAAGCGTATTGTTCTCCCCTCATAAACACACTTAGTATGTCAGGCAGAGAAGTGCCAGGACATGCACAGAGGAGTGGCAGAGGCCTAAATTCATCAGGATGAGGTCACAGCAGACTGAGGGCAAGTGGCAACAGGAGTCACAGCGAGAAACCTGAGCTCCCGGTATCAGCTATCGGTCGTGTCTCGACCAGCAACCCATCTGCCGTCATCGATTGGTTAACACGGTCATCCACGTCATCACAAGTGCCATCTGATACCCCCAGTCAACAGTCAGTGGGTTCCTCAGACACAATCTTCAGTTGGCATGGCCCGGGAGAAGTCCCTGTCCTCCCATTGCCTCTCTCCTCTGCTGTTCCCTCCCCTAATGAAGTATCTTATGCTGTGGGTCCAGCTCCACTATTCTATTAGGACGATCTAATCGAGGAAAATCAGCAGCTGCTGCCCAGCCAAGAAGTGGAGGAGACATCCGCCTCTTCCTCCGCCAAGCGGGCAAGTAGTGATGAGGAGAGTGACGTGGCGTGCCAGCGTTCAGGGTCCTGAAGCAGACACTGTTGAGGAATCTGAGGAGGACATCAGTGACGTGCAGACGCTTGTTGATGATGAAGCCGATAGCAATTGGGAGGCGGGTGTAGAAGGGGCTTCATCATCATCAGGAGTAGAGGGTTACAGGTTGCCGTGAGGTAGCAGCTGAGCCAGCAAGGTGGTAGCATGGTTGGCAGTCAGCATGGTGGCAGAAGTAGAAATTCTGGAGCCAAACGTGCCCGGGATAGACCACCCACTTTGCGGCAGCCTACCTTCCTGGGAGGTAGTGAAACAGGGTTTCCTGGAGACGGCAGCAGTAACAGTCAATTAGTGCGGACTGTTGGTGGGAAAACCAGCTACTCTGCGGTGTGGCAGTTTTTCATCAAGCATCCTAAGGAGGTTAACATAGCCACATGCAAGATGTGTTGGCAGAGGATGAAGTGTGGCCAGGGTCCCAATGTGTGCACCATGGCCCTGCGTCAACATATGTTGCACCACCATAAAGCTGCCTGGGAGAACCGTGGCTCCGATGTGGTGGTCATGTCTGCTGCATCCCCCAGTGGCACGCGGCTCCCTCTTTCAGCCTGCCAAAGCTACACCACCGCAGCCGAAGGGAGCTGTGTGTCATACCCTCCTTCTGTCGCTCCAGATGCTCCTGCTCCTCCTTTAGTCAGTCATTCTGCCAGCAATCCATCGGCAAAGCCAGGTCAAAGAGACAACAGTATGTGTCCACTCATCCAATGGCGCAGAAGCTGAATGTGCTCCTGTCCAAGTTGCTGGTGCTGCAGTCCCTCCCTTTTCAAGTTGGCAAACATACAAAAAAAACAGGTCCAGGCGCAACCGCTTAGTTTCAAATAGGATATGGTGAACTTGAATTTTTTTTACACCAAAAGAAATTTAATACAATTAAAAGATAAATACTGGCCACAACTTAACGCGTTTCAGGGCATACAACGCCCCTTCCTCAGATGTGTAAAAATGCCATTTACTATGCAATGAGAGGCTCTGCTGTTCCTTTTGTTCACACATAGATACTGCACATCCCTTTTCAAGTTGTGACTCTGCACCTTTCAGAGAACTGATGACTTGTGCCGAGCCGAGGTGGAGAGTGCCAAGCTGTCATTTCTTTACGAAGAAGGCAGTACCAGCCCAGCACAATTTTGTGGAAGAGAAGGTGGGCCAGTCCTCGAGCCTGTCGGTGTGTGCCAAAGTGCACGGCAGTGCTGACGTCTGGAGCTGGAACTATGGTCAGGGACAATACAATACATGTCCTTTATGGCCCACTGGGTGAATGTAGTTCCTGCACAGCCACAACACCAACTTGGACAGGTCATGCCGCTTTCTCAGGCCGTTGGTCCTGTGACAGTGTGTGATTCCGCCTCCTCATCCTCCATCGTGTCCTCAGCCTTCACTGAATGGACAAGTCTCAGTGCCCCTTTAGTATACCATGTGTGCAGGGCATGGCAGTGTCACACTATTCTTCACATGGTTTGCCTTGATGAACGGAGTCACACAGGGGAAGAACTGCTAAAAGTAATTCATAAAGAAATCTGAGCATGGCTTACTCCACGAAAACAGGAAAATTGGAAAGATGGTGACTGACAACGGGAAGAACATCTTGTCTGCGCTGCAACAAGGAAGCCTGAGCCATGCTCCCTGCATTGCACACGTGTTCAATCTGGTTGTCAAGCGGTTCCTAAAGTGTTCCCCCATTTGCAAGACATATTAACAATGGGAAGGTAACTTTGCATGCACTTCAGCCACTCGTACACCGCAAAGCACACCCTCCTTGAGCTGCACCGTCAGAACGGTATCCCGCAACATAGTCTGATTTGCGACGTTTCCACACGTTGGAATTCCACCCTCCATATGTTGGACCAACAATACGAACAGAGAAAAGGCATCACCGATTTCTTGATGATCCAAGTGGAAAGGAGTACTCGCCTGTGTAACTTCAATGTCAACCAGTGGCATCTCATACGTGACACTTGCCATTTGCTCGGGCCCTTTGAGGAAGCCACATTATTAGTCAGTCGCCAGGATTCCACTGCTTCATTTACTGCTTCATTTACTACAACACGTGTTGGAAACGATGGCTGGTGAGGGCACTGGAGATGTGGTGCCTATATCTCATAGCCACATGAGCCCTGTGGGGGCTGAACTGGAGGAGGAAGAGGAGGAGGGGCACAGTGGAGCACAGTTTAGGTTTCGCAAAATGGGTTTTTCTAGTCATCTGACAGTAGAGGAGGAGCAGGAGCAGCCAGAGGAGCTAGAGGGTTATGAGGAAGACGAGACAGGTCCTGCGCCATTTGAGAAACCTTGGCGTTGGTGTGCGGGCTTTGGTATGTCCTTCATATAAGGATATACTGGCGAATGTCTCAATTTTAACATCAGTGTTGAGGGATAGCCAATGTCATTGTATGCATCTACCACAGTAGTGCACCCATATTCCTGTATTGTATTGGACGCTTGCTTCTGGCACAAAATGGGGGCCTTTTTTACACCCACTGAGAGGGAGGACAAACTGACCTACTACAGAGACATCCTACATAGTCAGTTGGCCAATGCCTATTAGAGCCATCATCTATCTTCTCGCAGGTCTGACTCGGGGGGCCCTCTGCGCTCACCTTCCACTGTCATTGCTACTGGGGAGGGTTGGGGTGGCAGGAGCAGTACAGTGGGGTGGCAGGAGTCTACAGTCGCTGATAAGTACCTTTCTTCACCGACATAGTAAAGCAACTCATCAGCAGGTAGACCTGGAGCAGGACCTGAACCAGCAGGTGGTGGCATACCTTGACATGCCCATGCCAACACACCTTGAAGATTCGCTGGACTTCTGGGCAGCCAAACTTGATTTGTGGCCGAAACTAGCAGAGTTTGCCCTGGAAAAGCTGTCCTGCCCGGCCAGTAGTGTGTCATCAGAGCAGGTGTTTAGAACGGCGGAGGCCATAGTCACCCCAAGGAGAACTCGTCTGTCCACGAAAAATGTGGAGAGACTGACCTTTGTGAAGAGGAATCAGGCATGGATCAACCAGCATTTCCACCCACCAATGCCTGATGCATCAGAGTAGATTGACCTTGGTGCCACACCAACATCACTTCACAAACATGGATAGTGCCAAACAGATTTAAAGCTCTGCTCCCCAGTTACAAACATTCCTCCGCATCAGGCCTTTTTTTTACCCACCTTCGATACCGGGTACTGGTATTGCCACCCACCGCACCACTCTGTCACTGGGTCACTTTCAGGACTCCTGATGCTGCTGCCACCACCAGGCTGTCTCATTCTGCCACTATATTGTCTCCTCATGCTTCTGCCACCTCTAGTCTGTGCCATTCAGCCACTATATGGTCTCCTCATGCTTCAGTCACCTCCAGGCTGTGCCATTCAGCAACTATATGGTCTCCTCATGCTTCTACCAACTCCAGGCTGTCCCATACAGCCACTATATGGTCTACTCATATGCCGCCAACTCAAGGCTGTGTCATTCAGCCTCTATATGGTTTAATGATGCTGCTGGGCCGAGGACATTACCAACAAATTTTCATGGTAGCACTAGCTACCATAAATCTTCAATTTAAATTTTAAATTTCATCTTTGAATCTTAGGTATTGTGAGGCTCTATAGTCTCCTCATGCTGCCACGAGCTGCAGGCTGTGTCATTCAGCCACTATATGGTGTACTGATGCTGCTGGGCCTGGGATATTACCTACAAATTTTCATGGTAGAACTAGCTACCATAAATCTTCAATTTCAATTTTAAAATTCATCTTTAAATCTTAGGGATTGTGAGGACCTATGGTCTCCTCATGCTGCCACCAACTCCAGGCTGTGTCATTCAGTCACTGTATGGTCTCCTCTTGCTGCCGCCAATTCCCGGCTGTGTCATTCTGCCAGATCATGGTCTCCTCATGCTGCTGCCACCTCTAGGCTCTGTCATTGTGCCGCCATGTGACTCTTTGTTAGTTTGGTTTTTGTGGTCATATAGTATAGGAGCTTTTTCACTACAGCCACTTCTAGCTTCGGGGCGCCCTTTTATCCAATGGCACAGAAGCTGAATGTGCTCCTGTCCAAGTTGCTGGTACTGCAGTCTCTCCATTTTCAAATGGAAACTCAGAGTATGGGGGTGCGCTGAGAGGCAGGGGCAGGAACAGGTGGTAGCTAGCCATTGCCGCCAGCTCGATGCTCACCAGAATGGGTAATAAAAAAATTTAAATAAATTCAAATTAAAATAAGTAAAAATTACATAAAAAATCTGCCACATCCAGACGCTCTGGTGCAATGATTCTAATAGCGATGTCTGCAATCTGTAGGCCAGAAATAGTCATTTTTTAATACAGATTCGCAGCGAATAAATTTGGACCGAACCAAATTTTTAGGGAAAATTAATTGTCTGAATTGAATTTTTCAAAAGTTCTCTCATCTCTAGTGTAAATTGCCCACCTTAAAGGTAGGCTCACACAAGGCATATTATGCTGCGTATTTTCTGCAGCAAATTTTGCTACCCTTTGACTTTAACCCCTTGCCACAAATGGATGTTCATTAATGTCCATCTGTGGCTCCTAAGGTATGGCGCGCGCTCAGCAGATGTGTGCGCGTCATACGCGGTGGGTCCCGGTTCCTATAGGCAACCAGGACCCATGGTTAAGGCCAGACATCGCCTATCCAGCTGATATCTAGCATTAACCCTTTAGACGCGGCAATCAAGCTTGATCGCTGCGTGTAAAATTAAAGTAAACATTGTCGGTTAGCTCAATGGGGCTGTTTGGAACCGCCGCAGTGAAATCGCAGCATCCTGAACAGCTTGCAGGATGTGAGGAGGATCCCTATCTGCCTCCTCGCTGTCCGATCGCCGAATGACTGCTCTGTGCCTGAGATCCGGCGATAATACTGATCAATGCCATGCTATTGCATGGTAGTGATCAGTGTAGGAAATCAGTGTGCAATGTTACAGTCCCCTATGGAGGATAAATACGTGTGACTCTACCTTAATATAAAAACATACAAAAAAAATTATGCTAGATTAAAAAGAAATCTTACCTGATGCCCAGAAATTTTGGCTGTTCTCCAGGAGCAGACACAGTAGTCTCCATTTTTAGACTATTCATGTGTGCAAGAGAGATTACTGTGGCAGACACATACCATGGAAGACCCATGAAGGATGTCACGATGATCAATAAAGATATACAGAAAAAGTCCAAATGAAGGCCTGCACCTTTCTGCAACAAAAATATTTTCAGAAATCAGTCAAGTAATGATATGTAACGAGGGTCCTTGTAGACCACTACAATTAAAGGGGAACCACAGGATAGGTGATAAGTGTCTGATCTCGGGGGGGGGGGGGGGGGGGGGGGGTGGTTGGTCCAGCCGCTGGAACCCCACAATCTCCTGCCCGGAACCCCGGTAATCCACATGCATGAAGTAATCTCCGCTCTGTGTCAGATTACTGTCGACCACAGCCCAAAATTGTCATCAACACGCCCCCTCCATATATCTCTACAGGAGTTCCAGATATACACAAATGCTTCATCTCTGTCTCTCCCATAGACATTAATGGAGGGGGCCTGTTGACCACCCCACTCTGAAACCTAACACAACCGGAATTCTGAACATAAATGCGGGGGAATCCGTTGGACCCCTCATCATCAGACATCTTATCCCCTTATCCTATGGATACGGAATAAGATGTCTAGTACCAGAGTTCCTCTTTAAAGGGGTACTCCGCCCCTGGCATCTTATCCCCTATCCAAAGGATAGGGGATAAGATGTTAGATCGCCGCAGTCCCGCTGCTGGGGACCCCGGGGATCGCTGCTGTGGCATCCCGCCATCATTACTGCACAGAGCGAGTTCGCTCTGTGCGTAATGATGGGCGATACAGGGGCCGGAGCAGCGTGACGTCATGGCTCCGCCCCCTTCCCAAAGACTTGTATTGATGGGGGCGGGCCGTGATGTCACGAGGGGCAGAGCTGTGACGTAACGATGCTCCGGCCCCTGTATTGCCAGTCATTACGTGCAGAGCGAACTCGCTCTGCACAGTAATGATAGCGGGGTACTGCAGCAGCGATCCCCGGGGTCCCCAGCAGTGGGACCCCGGCGATCTCACATCTTATCCCCTATCCTATGGATAGGGGATAAGATGTCTAGGGGTGGAGTACCCCTTTAAGGACTTTGGGAAAGAGAATGCGAAATAGAATTGGGGGAGGGAAATGGGGCAAATTGCAGTTGGTTTTTAATCAACTGTTATCTATTGGAATTATCCAGTAGATTGTAGCCAATGATTTTTATATATAAAAATAGTCTCATGGAATAAAACTATTCGCAGGATAGGGGATACGTTTTAGCTTCCACGGGGTCCAAGCGCTGGGGTCCCCCAGCTCTCCCCTGGAGCGGTGCATCACAACCCCCGCCCCAAGCGGGGGCTGCCACGCCCCCTACATTTATCTCTAAAGGAAAGCCGTTCAGCTATCTTCGGCTCTCCCTTAGAGACATATAGAGGGAGCATGGCACCTTCGCTTCAGGCAGGGGTCGTAACGCACCGCTCCAGGGGAGAGACAGGGCTTCGTATAGGAGATCGCGGGGGCCCAGTGTCCTGTGGTCACCGGTAATCAGACTGATTACAAACGGGGTGCCGCGTGCAAGATCACGGGGGTCCCCAGCGGCGGGACTCCCGCGATCAGGCATTTTATCCCCTATCCTTTGGATAGGGGATAAGATGTCTAAGCACCGGAGTACCCCTTTAACAAGCCACATGTCGATAAACCACGCCCAACTGAAACTGGAGTGCCCCTTGAAAATAAAAATGTTGACTTAGGGACAAGCAGCTCCTTTGTTCTGATGGGAAAATTATTTTCCTCCAAATTAACTTTAGAGTTCATACACACTCGGGAATTATTCTATGTGACATGGATTTCCAATACAGTACAGGGAAGTGTATAATACATTTTAATGCATACCTTTTGACGCTGGTTGAAGGAGATTACCTTGTACCCTGTTGTTATCTCTGTTTCATGCTACATAGCAGAGTGAAACTGGCACACTGACTGCATGGTACATCAGTAATAACAGAGCCCCCCCCAATAAACATTTCATACATTTACAGTGAACATTAACCTAATAAAGGTCTTAGTGAGAAGTGAGGCCAATACTAAGTTTTGCTTATGAAACATTATGATTTCTGTGTACACCTCTCGTGAGAGCTGGGCAACGATATTTACCACTGACCACGGTTTGCCAAACTACTAATTCTATGCCGAGGCTTGAATGATTTTGACTTATAAATGAGTCTTTGGATTTAATCAAGCTAGTTATGTGAATGATGTACCATGTATGGGCATCTATATACGGTATACCTCATGTTGCAACATTTCAGCATTAGTTATTTTTTCAGAATGAAAATAGAAAAATATACTATATAAATAAATGAAGTCTTCACCTTCAGCTTGTACTCTTTGCGGTTAAGTATGACTGCAGTGATTTGCTGGTCCATGAATAAAAGAATTGTGATCAAAATTGCTGGAATGCCAGATAGCAGGCATACCCACCACTGATTTCCTCCAAAAGGATATACAAACCAACCTCTATTTGGATTGGTTGGCTATAAAAACAAAAAGAAAAATTAAGAAAATCCATTATCAAATCACATATTTTAGAGTCAAATATGCGCATATACTGTGGCATACTGTGTGTGTAGGCGGGGGCACATCGGCAGCTAACCTTGGCACTAAATTCTTTAAATATAATGTGAGCAGCAATGCATAGAGTGTATGCATTGACAATAACTAGTGTACATTGTGCATTGCTGGGCTGTGAAATACAGTGAGCTGTGAAATGTAAAGTAAGTGGTAATAAATACATTGTATGTAATGCTGCTAAGCGTACAGGAGCATGGACTCCTACTATTGACAAGAGTCCCTGATTCTGTTTGTATATTATGTGGAGCAATACACCAATCAAATGGCATGTCACAGAAAAAGAGTAGCACACCACCAATCAGGTTGGCAACTGCTACATCTGTAGTCTTGGCCCAAGCTTCTGCCACTGTGGGATAGACTAGACACAGACTGTTAAACAGTGGGCACTGAGAAAGAGCAGGGTATAAGGTAACACGGGAATGGATATAGGAGTAATATGTGGAAGGGCATCAGGGTACAGAGTTGCTTGAAGAAGGTCAGAATAGAAGGTGAATTGAGGAAGGGCAAGGGGCAGATGGTTGATGAGAGATTTACAGAGACTAGAAATAAAACAGCAGTGGCTGAGGAAGTGATCTTGGGTTGACTTGGATAGCAGTGGTGGAAAAAGCATAGAGTTCAGTTGAATAACATGAAATTAGGAAAGGAAAGAAATATTGGGTTACAATGGAGAACAGCAGGGTAAGGTAAGGGGTTCAAAACTGGACTGGTGGGACAAGTTAGTATGGTGCCCTTAACCCCTTAAGGACTCAGCCCATTTTGGCCTTAAGGACTCAGACAATTTAATTTTTACGTTTTCATTTTTTCCTCCTCGCCTTCTAAAAATCATAACTCTTTTATATTTTCATCCACAGACTAGTATGAGGGCTTGTTTTTTGCGCGACCAGTTGTCCTTTGTAATGACATCACTCATTATATCATAAAATGTATGGCGCAACCAAAAAACACTATTTTTGTGGGGAAATTAAAACGAAAAACGCAATTTTGCTAATTTTGGAAGGTTTCGTTTTCACGCCGTACAATTTATGGTAAAAATGACGTGTGTTCTTTATTCTGAGGGTCAATACGATTAAAATGATACCCATTATTATGTACTTTTATATTATTGTTGCGGTTAAAAAAAATCACAAACTTTTTAACCAAATTAGTACGTTTATAATCCCTTTATTTTGATGACCTGTAACTTTTTTTTTTTCCGTATAAGCGGCGGTATGGGGGCTCATTTTTTGCGCCATGATCTGTACTTTTTTTTGATACCACATTTGCATATAAAAAACTTTTAATACATTTAAAAAATTTTTTTTTTTAATAAAATGTATTAAAAAAGTAGGAATTTTGGACTTTTAAATTTTTTTTTCGTTCACGCCGTTCACCGTACGGGATCATTAACATTTTATTTTAATAGTTCGGACATTTACGCACGCGGCGATACCAAATATGTCTATAAAAAAAATTTTTACGCTTTTTGGGGGTAAAATAGGAAAAAACGGACGTTTTACTTTTTTATTGGTGGAGGGGATTTTTCACTTTTTTTTTACTTTTACTTTTACATTTTTTTACATTTTTTTTTACACTTGAATAGTCCCCATAGGGGACTATTCATAGCAATACCATGATTGCTAATACTGATCTGTTCTATGTATAGGACATAGAACAGATCAGTATTATCGGCCATCTCCTGCTCTGGTCTGCTCGATCACAGACCAGAGCAGGAGATGCCGGGAGCCGCACGGAGGAAGGTGAGGGGACCTCCGTGCGGCGTTATGAATGATCGGATCCCCGCAGCAGCGCTGCGGGCGATCCGATCGTTCATTTTAATCGCGAACTGCCGCAGATGCCGGGATCTGTATTGATCCCGGCACCTGAGGGGTTAATGGCGGACGCCCGCGAGATCGCGGGCGTCGGCCATTGCCGGCGGGTCCCTGGCTGCGATTAGCAGCCGGGATCAGCCGCGCATGACACGGGCATCGCTCCGATGCCCGCGGTTATGCTTAGGACGTAAATGTACGTCCTGGTGCGTTAAGTACCACCTCACCAGGACGTACATTTACGTCCTGCGTCCTTAAGGGGTTAAACATGTGTGCCATTAGTACTTTAGGTACCTTCCACAGTGGTAGGAACTCAAAGAGTGCATGGGTTAGGAAGCACAATTTTTTGTCTTGCTTTGTCGCAGGCAATGGAAAGCCACACTATTCCACTTGGTATATCACTACTAATCACTAAGTAATACATACAATCTCCACAGAAATACAATGGACGTAAGTGATTCTATAGACCCTTAAAATATGGCACAAGCTTTGTCAGGTTGTGAAATTTCAGATCTGCTAGATGTGCCCTAGATGTGCTATTGTTGTGAAGTAAAAGCTTCTGGGCTAAAAGTTCCGCTATGAACAATAAACAATGCAAACTGGACCAATAGGGCAAACAGGTGCTGAAATGCTAGGCGTGTAGAGTTTACCTATCTACTGTTGCATAACTCATTACTGAGTTCCAAACTGCCTATGGAAGTGCCAAATGCCTTATGACAAATGCCTTAATAAATCACATAGTGCATGTTGCATTTTCAAAAGATATGATAGACCCATAAAACAAACCAAAAGTTGGCAAAAAAAAGCCACACAAATACAAAAAAAAAGTTTCCATACATGAAAACAGGTTAAATGACAGTGATTTTAATTTCCAGTGAATAAATTGGAAGATTCCGCCATTATAATTGTATTTTACATAGTATGGTTGAAAAAAAGACACATGGCAATCAAGTTCAACCATGGAGGTGAAGGGAAGAGGTGTGGGTGGATGAAGGGGAAGGGATACAATTCTATATATGCAGTTATGTTATTATGTTATTAAAGGGGTATTCCAGGCAAAACCTTTTTTTATATATCAACTGGCTCCGGAAAGTTGAACAGATTTGTAAATTACTTCTATTAAAAAATCTTAATCGTTCCAATAGTTATTAGCTTCTGAAGTTGAGTTGCTGTTTTCTGTCTAACTGCTTTCTGATTACTCACGTCCCGGGAGCTGTCCAGCTCCTATGGGGATATTCTCCCATCATGCAAGGGATATTCTCCCATCATGCACAGCTGCCATGACATAACATCATCATTGAGCAGTTAGACAGAAAACTTCAGAAGCTAAAAACTATTGGAAGGATTAAGATTTTTTAATAGAAGTAATTTACAAATCTGTTTAACTTTCTGGAGCCAGTTGATATATATAAAAAAGTTAATGGAAGATGGCGCAGATAGGCATCGGCCAACTGACTACGTAGGATGTCTCTGTAGAAGGTCAGTTTGTCCTTCCTCTCAGTGGGTGTAAAATAGGCCCCCATTTTGTGCCAGTAGCGAGGGTCCAATAAGGTGGAAAGCCAGAAGTCGGCGGTCAATAAGCAAGCGAGCATGCATCGTGCCATTTGTGCAAGTGACTTGGAGGGACTCCCTGCCTCCATCTCCACAGCATACTGCCAAAATGTGTATGGGTCCTCTGTCTCGCCTTCCTCATAAACCCTCTAGCTCCTTTAGCTGCTCCTGCTCCTCCTCTCCTGTCAGATGACTAGAAAAACTGTCCATCTTGCGAAACCTAAACTGTTCTCGACTGTGCCCCTCCTCCTCCAGTTCAACCCCCACAGGGCTCATGTGGCTGTGAGATGTAGGCGCCACATCTACAGTGCCCCGGCCAGCCATAATTTCCAACACGTGTTGAAGTAAATGAAGCAGTGGAATGATGTCGTTCATCTCTTAATCCTGGTGACTGACTAATAATGTGGCTTCCTCTAAGGGCCTGAGCAAATGGCAGGTGTCTCGTATTAGCTGCCACTGGTTGATATTGAAGTTACACAGGGGAGTCCCCCTATCCGATTGGATCATCAAGAAATCGGTGATGGCTTTTCTCTGTTCGTATAGTCGGTCCAACATATGGAGGGTGGAATTCCAACGTGTGGAAACATCGCAAATCAGACTATGTTGGGGGGTACTGTTCTGACGCTGCAGCTCAAGGAGGGTGTGCTTTGCGGTGTACGAGTGGCTGAAGTGCATGCAAAGTTTTCTTCCCATTGTTAGTATGTCTTGCAGATGGGGGGAACACTTCAGGAACCGCTTAACAACCAGATTGAACATGCAGGGGGCAAATCTCAGGCTTCCTTGTGGCAGCGCAGATAACATGTTCTTCTCGTTGTCGGTCACCATGGTTCCCATTTCCCGTTTTTGTGGAGTAAGCCATGATTCAATTTCTTGATGAATGCCATTTAGCAGTTCCTCCTCTGTGTGACTCCGTTCGCGAAGGCAAACCATGTGAAAACAGCCTGACACCGCCATGCCCTGCACACATGGTATGCTGGAGGGGCACTGAGACTTGTCCTTGCAGTGTAGGCTGAGGACACGGTGGAGGATGAGGAGACAGAGTTGCACACTGTCACAGAACCAATGGCCTGAGAGTGTGGAGGCAGAAGAGTTGTGACATATCCAAGTTGCAGTTGTGGCTGTGCAGAAACCACATTTACCCAGTGGGCCATAAAGGACATGTATTGTCCCTGACTAGTTACAGCTCCACATCTCGGCACTGCCGTGCACTTTCGTACACACCGACAGGCTCAAGGACTGGCCCACCTTCTCTTCCAAAAAATTGTGCAGGGCTGGTACTGCCTTCTCCGGGAACCCCTGTTCCACTACTTCCCAGGAAGGTAGGCTGCCACGAAGCAGGTGGTCTATCCTGGGCACGTTTGGCTCCAGACTTTCCACTTCTGCCACTATGCTGACTGCCAACCATGCTACCACCTTGCTGGCTCAGCTGCTGCCTCACGGGCAACCTGCAACCCTCTTTTCCTGATGATGATGATGATGAAGCCCATTCTGCACACGGCTCCCAAGTGCGATCAGCTTCATCATCATCGAATTGTGTCTGCACATCACTGATGTCCTCCTCAGGTTCTTCAACAGTGTCTGCTTCAGGAGCCTGAACGCTCGCAACACCAACTCCCATGCCACTCTCCTCATCACTACTTGCCTGCCTAGTGGAGGAAGCAGCAGATGTCTCCTCCACTTCTTGGCTGGGCAGTAGCTGCTGACTGTCATCCAGATTGTGATTAAGTGGATGACCGTGTTAACTAATCAATGATGGCAGATGGGTTGCTGGTCAAGACACGACCGCTAGCTGATACCGGGAGCTCAGGCCTCTAACTGCGACTCCTGCTGCCACTCACCCCTAGTCTGCTGCGACCTCTGCCTGATGATTTTCAGCCTCTTCCACTCCTCTGTGCATATGCTGGCACTTCTCTGCCTAACATACTTAGTGTGTATATGAGGGGAGGACAATGCGCTCCAGTACGCTTTAATCAGCATTTGTCTACAACACAAGCAGGTGTGTACTTTTGCCTGGCCTTTCACACTATCTAGGCCCTTAAGACTTTAACAGCAACAAAATGGTACACCACTTAGATGTACGCACAGGTTACACTTAATAGAGGACAATATGCTTTTAGTGCTCTGCTCTCCCTAACTGGCTCGCTACTATTAGCTTTTTAGTTGTTGTACACACCAGTGCTGCAGCACACAGTCGCTGTGTACTACACCCAAAATTGCACTCTCTCTCAATCTCACTCCCTTCCCTATCAGTCCTGCTAGGCTGGATTTGGGCTTGAGGTGAATCGCTGCTGTAAAAAAGCTTTTCTGTGCAATACACTGCTCTCTGTCCCTCTCTCTCTGCAATAGAACGCTGATGTTACAGGTAGGTGAATCGTTGCTGTAAAAATGCTTTTTTTGTGCAACATACACTGCTGTCTGTCCCTTTCTCTCTGGAATAGAACGCTGATGTGACTGGCCGCAAGATGGCTGCCGATTATATAGGGCTGTGACATCACAGGGGTGGCTGGCTGCATGCTGCATGTGATTCAAGGTCATCCCACCAACCCTTGTTCCCACCTTCCTAGGATTCCTTGCCTCATGTCCTCACATGTGGATCCACCATTTTAGATGCCCGGCCCCTGGAGCCTGGAATGCACTAAATGGAGTTTTATGAAGCGATTTGCAGGATTGATGATATTTGCATTTGTTACGAATCAAATTTTTCCTGAAATTCGTAATGAATTCGGATTCGTCGGATTTGATTCGTTCATCCCTAACCTCTACCTATGCTGCCAAGTATTCGACTTGCCTTCCCTAATGCTTGGCCACACAAGTGTTTTATTTTTTGAGGCTGCCAGAAATCACTATTCCTAACTCCTGAAATCTTCTTTAATATAATATTGCCGATATGATACTCAGATAGAGGATTCCTTCTTCCAAAGTGCATTTTTTATTATTTTAGATTTTTGAAACATTGATCTGCAGTTTCCATAATTTTTGACTACTTACTGTACTAAGCAAAGCCAAATCTTTTCCACTCTTAGGGTGCGTTCACGTGTACAGGATCTGCTACATATTTTGAGAAGCTGATTTTTCTACCCATTAAAGGGGTACTCCCCTGGAAAACTTTTTTTTTTTTATTTCCTTTCTGTCTGACCACAGTGCTCTCTGCTGACACCTGTCCATTTTAGGAACTGTCCAGTATAGGAGCAAATCTCCATAGCAAACCTCTCCTGCTCTGGACAGTTCCGGAAATGGACAAATGTGTCAGCAGAGAGCACTGTGGTCAGACAGAAAAGGAAATTAAAAAAGAAAAGGACTTCCTGTGGAATTTTTAAATAGAAGCAATTTACAAATCTGTTTAATTTTCTGGCACCAGTTGATTTAAATAAAATTTTTCCAGAGGAGTACCCCTTTAACCCGATAACGACCACGGACAAGTATAGACGTCCAGGTTGGCGGCCGTTCCGGCACCTGGACGTCTATACTCGTTCATGCTTCTCGTGGGTGCTGCCCAGTGCACCCACGAGATCGCGGCGGGGACTCGGCTGTAACACACAGCCGGGACCCTGCAGCACTGCCAGGAACGAAGTAAACTTTTGTCCTGGCAGTTTAACCCTTACAGCTGCGGACGGAAGTGACAGCGGGCTGTAAGTGTTATGACAGAGGGAGGGAGCTCCCTCTGTCACCCCTGCAGCACTCTGCAGCACGATTGCGGGGGGCTGTGTGTAATCCCCGGTGGGCGGGGACCTGCGTTACTGCCGGGACAGAAGAAAACTTTGGTCCCGGCAGTTTAACCCTTACACCCGCGGTCGGAAGCGACCGCGAGCTGTAAGGAGTGTTGACAGAGGGAGGGGGCTCCCTCTGTCTCTCTCCTGTAGCACCCCACAACTATCACGGGGTGCTGCTTACCTGGGCAGCTGGGGGTCTTTACTAGGACCCCCAGGTCTGCCCCGGTTATTGCCTGTCAGGACGTGCCAGAGGCAAGTCCTCATATGCTGCCTGCTAGTGTAAAACTAGCAGGCAGCATATATCTGCAATGCTTTGGAATACTGAGTATTCCAAAACATTAAAAAAAAAGTGAAAAAAATATAAAATAAATAAAAGTGTAACAACAATAAGTATAAAAAAAAGGGTAAAAAAAAAGGGTAAAAAAAAGAAAATAAAAATACATTTATTAAATAAATATAATGAAAAATAAAAATGTATGTGTAGGATCACATGGCGCACATCCGCAGCATGTTACGTGCTGGATGCCCGCCAACAGTCACAATAATGAGCTCCCTGCTGCAGCTGGGTAGCTTTGTGTGTCCACTAATAGCGTCGGGTTTCCCACCGGAAGTCATAAGAAGACACACTGAGCTACCCAGCCACAGCAGTGATCTCGCCCTTGTGACTGCTGGGGGGCATCCGCGGAGTGAAATATGCTGTGGATGCGCTCTATGTGACCCTACACTGCGTCTCATTCATACTGCGTTTCCGCAGTGTTAGAGGTATCCGTCAGCATCATGTCAAAAAGAGTGATGCTGACGTATACTGTAGCAGCTCCATTCATTTCTGAATGAGACTACTACAGTATACATTGGATCCCTTTTTTGACATGACAACGGACACCTATACTGCAGAAACGCAGTATGAATGGGGACTATTCATATAATGATGCCCTGAAAACCAAAGGGGGCTCCTCTCTTTTGGGGTCCTACCACGCGGCCAAGGAACCAAATATGGCCTAAACGGGGGTATTTCCAAACATGGGCCGAGCAGCTTAAAAAAATATAGGGTGCATTTCTTGCAATATCAGAAGTAATGTACAAAAAATATGCCCCACAATTGATGCATTTGTGAAAAATTGCAAACTTCGAATTTTTAACACTGACTTTGTAATAATTCCTGCCAAAAAGCTATGGTGTTAAAATACTCACTGTACCCCCTAGCGAATACCTTGAGGGGTCTAGTTTTTAAAATGGGGTCATTTGGGGGGGGGGTGTTCCTATGTTCTACCACCTTCAAATTTCTGCAAACCTTGCATAGCACATAAAAAAAAGATGTACTTTTCACATTTTCAAAATTTTCAAAATTTCAAGTTAAATTGTTAGGCTTCTAATTAATTTAAAATGTTAATTTAAAAAAATGCTGTCAAAATAAAGTAGACATCTGATAGTATAAGTTTCATAAACTATTTGGTCAGGAAGTATAAATATATGCAACCTATTAGTGTTAAAATAGCAAAAAATCTAAATTTTTTCAAAAATTTCATGATTTTTTGCATTGTAAAAAAAAAACTACAAATGATATCGGCTTACTTTTACTATGTACATGAAGGACAACTTGTGACAAAAAAACAATGTCAGAATTATCGTGATTGGCAAAAGGTTACCAGAGTTATTCTCTAATAAAGACAGACATCCCTGATGTGAAAAAACAGGCCTGGCCTTTCAGGGGCGTACAGATTTATTTGTATTGGTCCTTAAGGGGTTAACTTCAATGGGTAGCAAAATCAGATGCAGAAAATATGCAGCCGATCCTATACGTGTGAAGATAACCTGTTATGTTCACATTTCAGAATGCCCACACGGAAAATCTCAGTGCGAACATTCTGCAGAGTGTGTGCTAGGACTGCACGGGAATGCGCCATCTCATAGATGACAATACATTTCGTGTAGATTGTGCAAAACAGAATGGACATGTCCATTCTTTTTGCACATACCGGAATTTGAGTTTCGGTGCCAGAAACATCTGTCACGGAAATTCTACTATGTGCAAAGCAGAAGCCCATTGAATTCAATGGGACTCTGCTTCTGCAGAATTCCGTACAGAAATTCTGATGTGTAAACATAACCTCACAGACACCTCAGGGAACATGTACCCTATTGCACACTTTTGTGTTATCAGCAAACATGCATACCTTGCCTACCAAACCTTCTCCTATCTCATCTACAAACATATAAACATAACAGGACCCAAAACAGACTCTGGGAGATTACCACTTGTACCACTTTGCTCAAAATAGACACATTTTTAAGAACAACCCTCTCATATTTATCTTTCACCCAACTACAAATTAACAGAACTATTGAGGGGTTTTAAGTACAATTCTTACTAAAGGAAAACTGTCAGCTTGCTCCCCCCGCACTAACCAGGTACTGGCTGGTAGTGCGGGGGACGCTGATCAGTTTGATGCCTACAGTGCCTGGATCCGCCCCACCGTTCGGCCATAATCTTCTATTTTCGGTATATGCTAATTAGCTGCTAACTTGCACCGACTGGGCTAACTGGCACTCTGACATCAGCGCTGCTGGGTGCGGTGCCACCCAGCTCATCAATATTCCTCCCTCCACCTCCCCCTATTCATTACAGAGCGGGTAGAGTACCGCTGGTTAGTGCAGGGGGAGCAAGCTGACAGTTTTCCCTTAACTTTTCTATGAGCCTTACCTTAAATTCATTTGGAACTACTAGTTTTGGAGTTTCTAGTCCACACATAACATCAATTGCACAAAAAATAACTATAGTCACAATAACTGAAAAATCACCAACCATCTTTCTTATCTGTGGAGAAAAAATAAAGAAACAGCGAACAAATTAGTTACATACATTTAACAGAGGAAATTGTAAACTAGAAAAAAGAAAATGTCAGACAAGCCCTTTCTCTTTTTCATCATTGTAAGTAACAGATGTTGCTGGAACAATACAGTTGCCTGCCACACCGCACAATTTAAACAGATTTTACTTGTTCTTTATTTATATTGTGTCCTATGCTAGTCCTACTAAATCATAATAAACACTTATTGATATAGAAAAGTTGAAAATTATGGCTAATGTCAAATTCGTTCCGAATTTCATGAAAAATTTTATTCCACCGAATCCGTACTTCGAAATAAGGATTTTCTTTATTAGCGACACCCACTGCGATCGTTCTGTATAATGTATAGATGCGAGCATCTCTGCAATTGATAGGGCGATTGCAGCAGGTGTAAGGAGTGACACCTGCTGTGATCTGTCCTTAACTGCAGGTATACTGCTCCCAACATGGAGCACACTCTGCTCCATGCTGGGAGCTGTAGTATCTGCAATTATAGACAGATCGCAGCAGTTGTCACTTCTGACAGCCGATGCGATCGTCCTGTATAATGTATAGATGCGGGCAGCCGGCCACTCTTCTCTGGTCCCACTGTAGTATGAGTTTATGCCGTATATATACCTATTATTCATATTTCCTGCAGAGATCTGTGATTGGCTGGAACCATCTGGCCAATCACAGCTCTCTACTGGAAATATGAATAAGTGATGTGAATTCTATTCACATCCCTGGCCGGCCGGAGTATAGTGCAGAGATGCGAGCGCAGGAGAAAGCCGCTCCATCTCTGCAATAGAAAGGACAATCAAATCGGGTGTCAGGAGTGTGAATTATTACAGGAAATCTGTCAATTATTACAGGAACTAGAGCTCCCATCATAGAACAGGGAGTAGTAGTACTACCTAAAAAAAAAATTTTTGAATAGAGAGAAAAAAAGTGAAACACACATACACTCACTTTATTAAACACAATATTAAAATACATTACTAATAACAAAAATGTTAATTATAAATTGATCCCTGTTTAAAAATTTACATTAACATTTTTTTTAAATTTTTTTGGGTCTTTCAATTTTTCTCTATTAGTACAGGTACTACATCTCCCATCATGCAACATTATGTTCCATGCTGGGAGTAGTAGTACTACGTAAAAAAATTTAAAAATAGAGAAAAAAATGTGAAACACACATACACACACTTTATTAAACACAATATTAAAATACATTACTAATAAAAAAAAATGTTATTAATTATAAAAAAATATGTTATTTTTACATTTAATTGGCTCTTCTGTACATTTTTATTATTGTCAACTACATTTTTAGGTCCCTGCCCACCCACATAAATTGATCCCTGTTTAAAATTAACATTAACATTTTTTTTTCTTTTTTGGTCTTTCAATTTTTGGGAGCGGGCAGAGACAAGAAAATTCAGCGCTCAATATTAAAAAGTGATTGAGGAGTGCATTTCATAATATTTTTTTTCTAGTTTTCGTTCTAAATCATAAATAATTTTTTTTATTTTCACTTTACTTTTTTAGCCCCATTTATTTTATTTTTTCGAGCATGATGGAGCTTCCTTCTCTTCAGGATCACTTCTGTATAGAAATGGGGGGATATACGGGCGGTGATCATACAGCTCTGCCGGGAGAAGGTGGTGACTCTTTGTTCTATATCTGTTTTGCTTTGTTTTTGTATTTTTGTGTAGTTGGGGACAGTTGCCATTTGCTCCATTATTTTCAAGTCAAAGCAAGTGTGCTCAGGTGACAGGAGATTAGTAAATTAAAGTTAGGTATTGAGGATGCTAGCTAGAGCTATATTGCCAGTCTAGCAGTATCCATTGGGAATGTAGCTAAAGGTTGATTTAATGCTCTTCAACTGAATATTTGCTACCTATCATTGCCTGTATCTGGTCATATTATGAAGGGCATTAGTCCAGTTTATTTGTTGGTTATAGGCTATCTACATAAAATATATAAATATAAATGTAATTTTTTTATTTTATTATATGTCTTTGAAGAAGCCATGGGCACCGATGTGGATACAATACTATATGTGGTATATTTAGGTTGATTGCCACAACCATGAGCTCCAGTTAGAATAATGTCGAGTAGACAACAGATTTGGTTTATTGCACAAGTTTCTGAAAATGCAGCATTGTAATACCTGCAGATTGGAAAGAGAGAGATAGTAAGAGAAGAACAGTAGTGTAATGGATGAGCCAAACATACAGGGGTGTTTGATATTGGGTTAATGATGGCGGATTTATGTTAAAGTGCTATTCCTGCCCCAATGTAGCTATGTCCTAGTTAAAAATGGTGAAACAATTTTGTTTGGAAGAAGAGATGTTGCTGGCCTCTCTATACCCTTGCCTGACCTGCCCCCCTGTATCATATAGATAAAAGTTATATAACAAAATGATAAGGGCAAAGGTGAATCCATAAGACTTATATAAAGGGATAAAAGATACAGAGAACTCCAAGGTTTATGTCAGATAAGGAAAATGGGCATTTGCAGTGGGGTCCAAATGCGAAGGCAAGGTGGGGGCGAGGGGGAAGAGGGTTTGTGAACAGGAAGATGGGTAAATAGTCTCTTAGATGAATAGTTTAACTCTGTCGTTAATTGGTAAAGGAGACCTATGGGCCCTACTACATTGGGGCCTTTATGATATTACATGTAGCCCAACACTTTTCCTACAATAAGCGCAAGGATTGAGGTAGATTGGGTTGAAATTTAACAAAAGCATTAGAACCTCTAGGAAAAGGGTTTAGGTGAGAGATTTATCAAAATCTGTGTATAGGAAATGTGGTGCCGATAGAACCAATCAAATTGCTTCATTTTTTAAATTAAAGAGGTAATTTGGTTGCTATGGGCAACTGCACCCATTTTCCTCTGCACAGGTTTTAATTCACGCCCTCTTCCCCCTAGGTCTTTTACAATGACAGAATTTCCTACGCTAACTTCTCTTGTTAAGATCCTGATAGAAGGTCAATTATTTATAAAATTTAAATCACACATTGGTGGGCACAGTTTGCATAAAATATAGGCCGCAATTTTTCAGTCCTTGTCTACTAGAAAAATTTCCATATAGATAGCTAAATTACTTGAATTCCTCCGGTCTGAACCCAGATCACGTGGGGTTTTAAAGGGGTATTCCAGAAAGTTTTTTTTATTTGACTATGCTACAGGGGCTGTAAAGTTAGTGTAGTTCATAATCAGTCAGCTGATGACAGGGATCCTGTCTGCTTCAATGGTTGGAGGGATCGCTTGGTGGGAGAGAGATCAATCTGGAACTAATGCAGCAGCTGTAGGCACCCTGATTGAAAACCACAGGTCTTTTGAATGGATGCAGCTAATTTATGTTTCAATGGGTGGGGTGCCTGTGGGAGGGAGGAAAATGGAATTATGGGATTTGTAGTCAAAAAAAGAAAACTCAAGCAGGAAATACCAGTTCACAAAAAGTTTGTTATGGTATCCTCACAGCACAGCCATTTAGCCCAAAGACAAAAGCAGATCCTTCCTAAGCATGTCCATTACTGTTTGCCAGGTACGTACTAAAATCACCTTATGGTGGATAACCCCTTTAATGGTTCAACAAGCAAACCTTTGGTAACAACTGCCCCACCGGGAAACCCTGATCCAACAAGATAGTGGCAAAATCGTTGATCCTTGCCAGCTCATGAAGCAGGTTGTGCTGTTAACCTTAGGACAACTGAGTTTGTTGATCAAAATATTGGGTCAGTTGATTTTTGCAATTCAATTCGGAGGATATATATATATATATATATATATATATATATAGAATTTTAATAGGATTTTATTATATTTTTTGTCTATGTTGCACAAGTGACCTATAATTTGGGGGGGGGGTGCTGCACGCACAGTAGAAGAAAAAAAAAAAGCATGGGGAGGTCAGAAGCATTCCTTCTTCATTAGCAAATCGTTCTGCCATTTTGAACACTAGCAGAGGTTTATATATCTGGCCAATTGACAGATACTTTCCCCTAACAGTGAATCTTCATATTCATTTGAAATATTCTCTGTTCAATTACACAGAAATATTCTAATTGCTTATTAAGATTGACAGTTAGGCAAAAGTATTTTTAGATTGGTTAGAATACAGCATGTGACTTTATCAGCCAATCCCTCCTCAGTGTGGAATACATGTAGCTATGTCCTAGTTAAAAATGGTGAAACAATTTTGTTTGGAAGAAGAGATGTTGCTGGCCTCTCTATACCCTTGCCTGACCTGCCCCCCCTGTATCATATAGATAAAAGTTATATAACAAAATGATAATACATTATGAAGCAATAATATATGTATGGAATAGGGGATACAGCTGGCCTCTCTTTGTATCTGTCCTCCCCAGGAGCTGAAACTGCAGACAGCTGCCCCCAATTCACAGCAACTAGCGGTCATAAGTTGTTCTATTCACTGACAGTTTTCTTTTCCACAGGTTGACATTAAATAGAATAACTAATGATCAGGACTAACAGCGAAAATCCTCTCACCCCTGCCAGTGCAGAGGCCAGTATAGGCTTTTCTCAGGCGTGTAATACATCACTATAAGGCTAAGTTTCCACTTGTTTTTTTTTCTGGCAGTTTTTGGAAAACTGCCACTGCAGTTTTTGAGCCAAAGTCAAAAGTGGATCCATAAGGGAGGAGAAGTGTAAGTCCTTACTTTATATGGTCTATTCCTTTTGAATACACTTCTGGCTTTGGCTCAAAACTGCCAGAAAAAAAATCAAGTGGAAACTTAGCCTAAGGCTAGGATTCCACTGAGGGTTTTTCCCACCAGCAAAAACACCAGGAAAAACTGCCACAGCTTTTTCATGCGTTTTGGCAGTCTTTCTGGCGTTTTTACCTTTGTGTGGGAATTGCATTTTTACCCCTTTGGCAGTTTCCCTGCAGGCGTTTTTTCATTGGGTATCTAAAAAACAGAAAGGGATGTAGGAATGATGCAGTAGGGATGTCTGAATTTTTAGGAAATTATTTTATATGTTTTAAAACAAAATATTTTTTATTTTTATTTTTTTATTAAATTTTTCTATTTGTAATGTTTGATTTTCCTTAATTTTTATTTTTTTTGGTGGATTTCTAATTTTTTAATCACCCAAAAATGGAGTTTACATTTTATTCTATTCTGCCAGAGCAGAGAAAATCATTAACTAGACAACAGTAGCTGCAAAGGTCACAGGTTAAATATGTGGTTAAAGGAGATGTCCGGTGCTCACTTTTCTTATTTTATCGGTTCCGGGCTGAAAAATAAAAGAAAACAAATTTTCTCTTACCTGCCTAGGCTTCCCCGGTGCTTCAGTACAGGTGTTCGGTCCCCGGGCTGTATTCTTCTTACTTCCTGTTAGCCCGGCACGTCACACGGAGCTTCAACCTATCACCGGCCGCAGCGATGTCCCGCCTCGGCCAGTGATAGGCTGAAGCTCCGTGTGATGTGCCGGGCTATCAGGAAGTAAGAAGAATACAGCCCGGGGACTGAACGCCAGTACCGGAGCACCAGGGGAGAGTAGACAGGCAAGAGAAAGCTTATTTTCTTTTTTTTTGCAGCCCGGAACGGATACAATAAGAAAAGTGAGCTCCGAACATGTCCTTTAACCACAATTAATTTGCATAATAAGTAGGTCAGTTGACTGTGCTCTTGTGGTTTACCACATATTTAACCTGTAACCTTTGTAGCTACTGTTTATTTATAATGATTATTTCAGCTCTGCGCTGAAAAGAAAAAAGTCTTCTATGTGGCGACAGCATGAGAAGATTAAAAGATGAATTTTTTAATTTATGGCACCCAGTGCAACCATAAAAATGTTTAGGTTATGTCCCAGCAGCATGAGGAGACCATATAGTGGCTGAATGACACAGCATAAAGTTGGCAGCAGCATGAGGATACCATAGGGCCTCACAATCCCTAAGATTAAAAGATGAATTTTCAATTTAAAATTGAAATTTTATGTTACCCAGTGCTACCTTCAAAATTTTTAAGTAATGTACAAGCAGCATGAGGAGACCATATAGTGGCTGGATGACACAGTCTGGAGATTACGGAAGCATGAGGAGACCATATGGTGGCTGAATGACACAGCCTGGAGTTTGCGGCAGCATGAGGAGACCATATGGTGGCTGAATGACACAGCCTGGAGTTTGCGGCAGCATGGGGAGAACATATGGTGGCTGAATGACACAGCCTGGAGGTGGAAGCATGAGGAGAACATATGGTAGAAGAATGAGACAGCCTGGAGGCGACAGTAGCAGCATCAGGAGTCCTGAAAGTGTCCCAGTGATAGAGTGGTGCAGTGAGTGGCAATACCAGTACCCTGTGACGAAGGTGGGTGAAAAAAGGTCTGATGCGGAGTAATGTTTGTAACTGGGGAGCAGCGCTTTAAATCTGTTTTGCACTATCCATATTTTTGAAGTGTTGGTGTAGCACCATGGTCAATCTACTCTGATGCATCAGGCATTGGTGGGTGGAAATCCTGGCTGATCCATGCCTGATTCATCTTCACAAAGGTCAGTCTCTCCACATTTGTCATGGACAGACGAGTTCTCCTTGGGGTGACTATGGCCCCCATCGCACTAAACACCCACTCTGATGGCACAATACTGGCCGTGCAGGACAGCTTTTCCAGGGAAAACTCGGCTAGTTGTGGCCACAAATCAAGTTTGGCTGCCCAGAAGTCCAGCGGATCTTCAAGGTGTGTTGGCATGGGCATGTCAAGGTATGCCCCCACCTGCTGGTTCAGGTCCTGCTCCAGGTCTACCTGCTGCTGATGAGTTTCTTCACTATGCGGGTGAAGAAAGATACTCATCAGCGACTGTAGACTCAGGCTGCTGCTGATGGAGCTGGTACTGCTCCTGCCACCCCACCCCTTCCCAGCAGCCATGGAAGTGGAAGGTGAGCGCAGAGGGCCCCCCGAGTCAGAACTGCGAGAGAATGGATGATGGCACCAATAGACATTGGCCAACTGAATGCATAGGGTGTCTCTGTAGTAGGTCAGTTTGTCCTCCCTCTCAGTGGGTGTAAAAAAGGCCCCCATTTTGTGCGGGAAGCAAGGGTCCAATAAGGTTCAGAGCCAGAAGTCTCCCCGATGCCCAAAGGTGACAATTGTCGGTCACTATGCAAGCAACTGAGCATGCATCGTGCCATTTGTGCAAGTGACTTGGAGGGACTCCCTGCCTCCATCTCCACTGCATACTGCCATGGTGTGTCTGGGTCCTCTGTCTTGTCTTCCTCATAACCCTCTAGCTCCATATGCTCCTCTTCTCCTCTCAGATGACTAGAAAAACTGCCCATTTCGCGAAATCTAAACTGTGCTCCACTGTGCCCCTCCCATTCCTCCTTCAGTTCAGCCCTTACAGGGCTCATGTGGCCATAAGATGTAGGCGCCAGGTCTCCAGTGCCCTGACCTGCCATCGTTACCAACACATTGTAGGAAATGAAGCAGTGGAATGATGTCGTTCATCCCGTAATTCTGGCGACTTACTAATAATGTGGCTTCCTCAAAGGGCCTGAGCAAACGACAGGTGTCATGTATGAGCTGCCACTGGTTGACATTGAAGTTACACAGTGGAGTCTCCCTATCCGTTTGGACATCAAGAAATCGGTGATGGCTTTTCTCTGTTCATATAGTCCGGGTGTGCTTTGCGGTGTATGAGTGGCTGAAGTAAATGCAAAGTTTCCTTCCCATTGTAAGGATGTCTTGCAAATGGGGGGGAACACTTCAGGAACAGCTTGACAACCAGATTGAACACGTGTGCCATGCAGGGCGCATGGCTCAGTTTCCTTGTCGCAGCCCAGACAAGATGTTTTTCCCGTTGTCGGTCACCATGGTTCCCATTTCCAGTTTTCGTGGAACCATGCTCTGATTTCTTTATGAATACCTTTTAGCAGCTCCTCCCCTGTGTGACTTTGTTTGCCAAGGCAAAACATGTGAAGAACAGCGTGACACTGACGTGCCCTGCACACATGGTACGCTGAAGGGGCACTGAGTCTTTTACTGTACGTGCAGTGGAGGCTGAGGACACGGTGGAGGATGAGGAGGCGAAGTTGCACACTGTCACAGGACGAACGGCCTGAGAGTGTGGAGGAAGAAGCGGCGCAACATGTCCAAGTTGCTGTTGTGGCTGTGCAGGAACCACATTTACCCAGTGGGCCGTAAAGGACATGTATTGTCCCTGACCACAGTTCCAGCTCCAGACGTGCACTTTGGTACACACCGACAGGCTCAAGGACTGGCCCACCTTCTCTTCCACAAAATTGTGCAGGGCTGGTACTGCCTTCTCCGGAAAGAAATGATGGCTTGGGACTCTCCACCTCGGCTTGGCACAAACCATCAGTTCTCTGAAAGGTGCAGAGTAGTGTTGCTCACGAATATTCGCAATTCGAATATTATTCGCGAATATCGCAAATTCGCAAATTCGCGAATTTCGCGAATATAGCGCTATATATTCGTAATTACGAATATTCGTTTTTTTTTATTTTATTTTATTTTTTATTTTTTTCACAGTACACATCACAGTGATCACCCCTCTCTGCTTCCAGCTTGTGTGGTGTAAAGAAGGCTGTATTACTACTGTGTGAGACTGGCGTGCGAAAATTCGCATATGCTAATTTTTGCATATGCGAATTTTCGCGTATGTTGATTTTGTATATGCTAATATTCACATATGTTGATTTTCGCATACGCGAAGTTTCGCATATGCGAAAATAAAACGAGAATATAACGAATATGCAAATATTCGCGAATATATGACGAATATTCGTCCATATATTCACGAATATTCGCGAATTCGAATATGGCCTATGCCGCTCAACACTAGTGCAGAGTCCAACACTTGAAAAGGGAGGGACTGCAGCACCAGCAACTTGGACAGGAGCACATTCAGCTTCTGCGTTGTTGGATGAGTGGACGCATCCTGTTTTCTCTTGGACATGGCTTCGCCGATGGATTGCTGGCGGAATGAATGAGTGGACACATAGGAGGAGCAGGAACATCTGGAATGAAGGAAGAACGGTATGACACACAGTTCCCTTCGGCTGAGGTGGTGGAGCCTTGGCTGGCTGAAACATAAAGCTGCATACCACTGGATGATGCAGCAGGCTGGACCACCACATTGGAGCCACGGTTCTCCCAGGCCGCTTTATGGTGGCGCAGCATATGTTGACGCAGGGCCGTGGTGCCAACATTGGGACCCTGGCCATGCTTCACCTTTTGCCGACACATCTTGCATGCGGCCATGTTAACCTCCTCCGGATGCTTGATGAAAAACTGCCTCACCACCGAGTAGCTGATTTTACCACCAACAGTCCAAACTATTTGACTGCTACTGCCGCCATCTCCAGGAACCCCTGTTCCACTAACTCCCGGGAAGATAGGTGGCTGAAAAGCAGGTGGTCTCCCCTAGGCACGTTTGGCTCCAGAATTTCCACTTCTGCCACCATGCTGACTGACAACCATGGTTGCTGTCTCACGGGCAACCTGCAACCCTCTTCTCCTGATGATGATGAAGCCCCTTCTGCACCCGGCTCCCAATTGCGATCAGCTTCATCATCATCAACAGGTGTCTGCACGTCACTGATGTCCTCAGATTCCTCAACAATGTCTGCTTCTGGACCCCGAACGCTGGCAACACCACCTCCCACGTCCCTCTCCTCACCACTACTTGCCCGCCTAGTGGAGGAAGCGGAGGATGTCTCCTCCACTTCTTGGCAGAGCAGTAGCTGCTGACTGTCCTCTATTAGATTGTCCTCACTGAATGGTGGAGCTGAACTCACAGCATAAGATACTTCTGTAGGCGTGGGAACAGGAACAGCATGGGACAGAGGCAATGGGAGGAAAGGGACTGCTCCCGGGCCATGCCAACTGAAGGTTGTGTCTGAGGAACTCCCCGACTGTTGACTGGGGTATCAGCTTGGGATGAAGTGGATGAATGTGTAAACCAATCATGACGGCAGATGGGTTGCTGCTCCAGACACGACCACTAGCTGATGCCTGGAGCTCAGGCCTCTTGATGCAACACTAGTCTGCTGCGCCCCTAGTCTGCTGCGACCCCTGCCTGCACCTGATGAATTTAGGCCTATGCCACTCCTCTGTGCACGTCCTGGCACATCTCTACCTGACATATTTAGTGCGTATATGAGGGGAGTACAATACGCTTGACTACGCTTAAAACAGCATTTGTCTAGAACAGCAGCAGGTGTGTACTTTTTACTATCCTTTCACAGTATCCAGGCCCTTGAGACTTTAACAGGAACAAAATAGTACACCACTTAGATGTATGTATGTGATATGTACTTATAAGGGGAGAAATATGCGCTACAGTACACTTAAAAAAGTATTTGTGCACAACACCGCTGTGTACTACACCCAAAAATGCACTCTCTCAATCTCACTCTCTTCCCTATCAGTGCTTCTAGGCAGGATTTGTGCTTGAGCTGAATTGCTGCTGTTCTTCTGTGCAACACACTGCTCTCTGTAATAGAACACTGTAGACACACACTGCTCTCTGTCCCTCTCTCTGTGCAACAGAACGCTGACTTGACTAGGAGGTGAATCGCTGCTGGAAAAAGCTTTTCTGTGCAACACACAACACTGTCTGTTCCTATCTCTCCGCAGTGAAAGGCTGAAGTGAATGTCCGCAATATGGCTGCTGATTATATAGGGCTGTGACATCACAGGGGTGACTGGCTGCTGATCGGCTGCATCCTGCATGTGATTCAGGGTCATCCCGCCTACCCTTGTTCCTGCCTTCCCAGGATTCCTTGCCCCATGTCATCACATGTGGATCCACCATTTTAGATGCCCAGGAACCTGGACCGCACTAAATGGAGTTTAATGAAGCAATTTGCGCAATAGAATTGCGGCAATATTCGCATTCGTTGCAAATCGAATTTTTCCTGAAATTCTTAACGAATTTGGATTCGTCACATTCGATTCGCTCATCCAAACTATTCATCTAAGAAACTATTTACCCGTATTCCTCTTTCCAAACCCTCTTCCTCTTTGCCCCATCTTGCCTTCGCATTTGGACCCCACTGCAAATGCCCATTTTCCTTCTCTGACATAAACCTTGAAGTTCTCTGTATCTTTTAGCCCTTTATATAAGTCTTATGGATTCAACTTTGCCCTTATTCTCCACTGCACAATTTCACCCTCAGATAACATGAAAATTTTTTACTATGTATCCCAATCTGACCATATACCATAACAGGGTTTATCTTCTTTCTAATAATATCCTATCCTGATTGGGGGATTTTCTCTTCACCTTGCCAGTTTCTGTATCGGGGCCATTAACTTTATTAAGGGGTACTCCAGCCCACAAACACTTCTCCATAAGATAGACATGCAGTAGCACTCTCAAGAAAACCCCCCATCTTTTTGCCCTCTCCACATTGCCATAAGATAGGGGATAAGTGTATAGGGGCAGGAATAGCACTTTAACATAAAGCCGCCATCATAAACCCAATATCAAACACCCCTGTATGTTTGGCTCATCCATTACACTGCAGTTAGTTCTTCTCCTACTATCTCTCTCTTTCCTAGCTGCAGGTATTACAATGCTGCATTTTCAGAAACTTGTGCAATAAACCAAATCTGTTGTCTACTAAACATTATTCTAACTGGAGCTCATGGTTGTGGCAATCAACCTAAATATACCACATATAGCATTGTATCCACACCGGTGCCCATGGCTTCTTTATAGACATATTAAAACATTTTATTTTTATTTATTACATTTTTTTTACATTTATATTTTATAGAATTTTATGTAGATAACATATAACCAACAAATAAACTGGTCATATTATAAAGTGCATTAGTCCAGTTACAGGCAATGACAGGTACAAATATTCAGTTGAAGAGCATAAAATCAACCGGTAGCTACATTACCAATGGATACTGCAAGACTGGCAATATAGCTGTAGCTAGCATCCTCAATACCTAACTTTACTTTGCTAATCTCCTGTCACCAGATCAGCACACTTGCTTTGACTTGAAAAAATTGGACCAAACAGCAACTGTCCCCAACTACACAAAAAAAAAAGAAGCAAAACAGATATAGAACAAAGAGTCACCACCTTCTCCCAGCAGAGTTGTATGATGACCGCCCGTATATACCCCCATTTCCAGACAGCAGCAATTCTGAAGAGAGGGAAGCGCCATCATGCCCGAAAAAATTAAATAAATGGGGCTAAAAAAGTAAAGTGAAAATTAAAATAATTTATGATTTAGAACGAAAACTAGAAAAAAAATGCACTCCTCATTCATTTTTAAAATTGAGCGCTGAATTTTCTGGTCTCTGCTCACTCCCGAAAATTGAAAGACCAAAAAAATTTTAATGTTAATTTTTAAACAGGGATCAATTTATGTGGGCAAGCAGGGACCTAAAAATGTAGCCGACAATAATAAAAATGTAGAGAAGAGCCATTTAAATGTAAAAATAATATATTTTTTACAAGTTTTTATTAGTAATATATTTTAATATTGTGTTTAATAAAGTGTGTGTGTTTCACTTTTTTCTTATTATTTTTTTTAAATTTTTTAAGTAGAGATGGAGCGGCTTTCTCCTGCGCTCGCATCTCTGCACTATACTCCGGCCGGCCAGTGATGTGAATAGAATTCACATCACTTATACATATTTCCTGCAGAGAGCTGTTATTGGCCAGATGGTTCCAGCCAATCACAGATCTCTGCGGGAAATATGAATAATAATAATAATATACGGCATAAACTCATACTACAGTGGGACCAGAGAAGAGCAGCCGGCTGCCCGCATCTATACATTATACAGGACGATCGCATCGGGTGTCAGAAGTGACACCCACTATTCCCACTGTCTATTAATGCAGATACCACAGCTCCCAGCATGGAGCAGAGTGTGCTCCATGTTGTGAGCAGTATTACCTGCAGTTAAGGACAGATCACAGCAAGTGTCACTCCTGACACCCGATGCGATCGTCCGATCTAGATGTGAGAAAGCCGCTCACATCTATACATTATACAGGATGATCGCAGCGGGTGTCAGGAGTGACACACGGGGCAATCTGTCTATTAGCACAGGTACTACTACTCCCATCATGGATTAGTCTGTTCCATGCTGGCAGTAGTAGTACTACCTAAAAAATTTTTACAAAAAGTGAAACACACACACACTTTATTAAACACATTATTAAAATACATTACTAATAGAAAATTTGCTGAGAATTCTTTCGAATCTAATCGATTTTTTTTTTATTCGGCAAATTGACCGTATCGAATTTTTCAAATATTCGCTCATCTCTAACTATAATGTATGACATGCTTGCCGTTTTTAAAACGTGCCCAAATAGATGAGGTTAGCTGGAATGGGTGCATGGCCATCACTTTTATCACATATTTATTGTTATTACAAATACATTGCTAAATATTGCTAATTATAGTGTATATCTACTCCTGTGGGACAGGCCAAATTCATTAATAGCATTTAAATATATTTTAACTCCAACGCACTGGCTTATGACTGGCACCAAAAACATCATTCCTAATAAATCTCCCCAAATATTTCTCATTACTATAAATATGAATTTCTATACTACTTACAGATGTAGATAAATATCTGCTTGTCTGGAAGCTTTTTAGAGAAGAAGTACAAATAAATGTGCCCAGAAACAGGATTACAGACATAAGAAAAACATCTGGTACGTAGTTGCAGCTGCTTCCCACTAGATGTCCACCCAATGTAGTACACTGCCCTTGTGTCAGATTTATAGGATCTTGAATATTCTGTAGAGAAAAATAGCAGATACCCGAATAATACAAACTGAAAACATACGGAAAATAATGAGAGGTACATCAAACATTGACAATAAAAATAAAAAATCATTTTTAGCGTGTGTTTTAGGCATTAAAGGGGTACTTTGGTGGTAAACTTTTTTTTTTTTAATCAACTGGTGCCAGAAAGTTAAACAGATTTGTTTTAGGAACTGTCCAGAGCAGCATATGTTTGCTATGGGGATTTTCTCCTGCTCTGGACAGTTCCTGACATGGACAGAGGTGTCAGCAGAGAGCACTGTAGTCGTGACAGAAAAGAAATTTAAAAATAGAATAATTTCCTCTGTAGTATACAGACGCTAATAAGTACTGGAAGGATTAAGATTTTTTAATAGAAGTAATTTACAAATCTGTTTAACTTTCTGGCATCCGGAGTACCCCTTTAAGGATGAAGCAATCTTTCTACATTTTTTATGTCACTAATTTGGGATACACACATTTATTGCAAATAACAGCAAATTTACCACTTTTGGGGGGCGCGGGTGCGCGGCTCGCTGGTGAGGACGCTTTCCCTGTGAGCTCTGTGCCTCCGGCTGGGCTTCAGCCTTAATTAGCTCAGATTGATCAGCTCCAAAGCAGCGAATCCTCCACATACCTATTTCTCAGGTGGCAAAGCAGGGCGAGTCCCATCCTGGCACTTGCAGCGCTCTCTATCCCAAACAATTCCGGACATTTTCAGATCAAGCGGGAGATCCAAGATGGTGCCGACCTCTTCGCGCGCTCCCAGCCCAGAGCCCACAGATGATGAGTGCATTGCAGACTCCTGCACCGCTGACACCCGAGGGACTGTTTAACACTGCTGATTTGTTGGGCTCTATACAGCACATGTTCCGGACTGAACTAGCCCAAGCTGTTACTGAATATACCAAACAAGTAAGTGAACTGGGCCTGTGCGTCTCTGACCTGTAACTGCACGCTGATAATATAGCTGAGGTCCTGGACTCTGACCGTCAATCTATAAATGAGCAATCAGACCGATTGGACCTCCTAGAATTGACAATAGAGGACCTCGAGAATAGGTCCCGGAGGGCTAACATTAGAATTAGGGGCCTGCCTGAGTCTACCACTGACCTACCTGTTGCGGTCACGGCCCTATTTCAAGCCTTACTCCCCCAGTCTGACCCTTCCCTCCTCCGCATGGACTGCATCTAGAGAGCGCTGGGACGCCCCAAAAACCCGGAGGTTCCGAGGGATGTGGTCCTCCGTCTCCACTACCCGGAGATTCGGGACAAACCTCTACAGGCAGCACAGAATGTCTCTTCCTTGCCGGGACTCCCACCTTCTGTACATCTATATGCCGACCTCGCTCCATCCACCCTGGAGCACAGGCGAAACATGCGACCAGCTACTCTGGCTCTCCAAAAAGCGCAAATGCAGCCTTCAGATCCAGATTAAATCTAATTCATACACGGTGGGCACTCCATTACAAGCACTCGAAGCTCTTCACCGGGAAAATATACCATTTGAAGATCAGGCTCCTCTACCTGCTTGTCAGCCCAGGCTCAAGAGACTCTGGCAACGTGTGGACTCTCCTCTCAAACGACAACGTACTCACCACCAGTACCCGGGATGATTAGATCTACACCTGCCTGGACCGGTTCCTGTTAATCTTTTTCCCCGGGACTCTTTTTTTCATGGTCCCTGCTATTATCCCCAACTCCGGCCGTTACTCTATGCTGGGTTTTCTTTTCGTTTTCTTTAATGGGGGCTTGCGCCTCTGTTATTTTTTTTCAATATACTCATGGCCGATATATATATGTATGTTTGTATCTAGTTTTCTCTTTCCATTCCTACCCTTCGCCTCCCGTTGGAAGTGCCCTGGCAGGTTGGATTACCATGTTGCCCTCATGTGTGGGGTGTTGTAGGACACGGGGTCTTTTTTTCCCTTGGGGCCCTCCCTGTCCGCCACCCTGTGGTCTCCCAGTGTTGTTCTTCTCTGTTGGTTATGTTTGTCTTTGGTTTATGTTTTTTCTTCCTGCTATAGTCAGGGGCTTTTGACTTCTCTTGTATCCACCACCTTCTCCTCTTCTCCCCTTCCCGCTTCAGTGTCACCCTTCTGTCATACTCCCTTTATGTGTCTCTATCCACTTAGCGCTATTTTGCTTTTCTTAGTCCCCTCTCTATTGTTTTTCCTATGTGTCGCATAGTCTCACATAATGTCCGGGGCTTTAACTCCCCAAGCAAACACAAGAAGGCCTTTCTAGGACAAAGGATTTAGAATGGTTTTTCCCGTCTAAAATTGTCACTCAGAAAGTCGCAGTCTAAATACGTGCGACTTTATCGCAACTTTTGTTTTAGAGGATTTTTAGAACATGGTGCATTCTAGTCTATTTAAGATGGAAAAATGCATCGGTGCTCAATTTATTAATAGCGACTTTTCGCATTGGCTGAAATGTCATACCATACTAAAGCAGCTTTAAATACAGTCTAAACGATAGATCCCGAAGTCTGTGCACAGAATTTATCAAGAGCTGTGCGACTTATGATAAATTAAGCGCAAAATAGACTGGCCTAACCCTCTGTAGGTTGGTCTATATTGTTGCGGGACATAGACAGCTTTGATAAACCCCCCCCTCCCCCCCCCCCCTATATGTCTACAAGAATCACAATTTATTCCTTCCTCCTATCCTAAATTCCTTCACTCTTCTTTTTCTCGTTTTTACTTCTCCTATTTTACCTCCCTTGGGGTTGTTGTCCTCCTCAACAACTCTTTCCCTTTTACTTTTCTTCATTCCCACTCTGACCCGGATGATCACCATCTAATCTTGGGGGGGTCTCTATCAGGAATCTTGGCTGTGCATTGTAAACACCTACACCCCAAATGATGAGCCTCTCACCAATTTTGTTACTGTTGCCACTAAATTGCAATCCCTCTCCTATGATCACATGGTGTGGGGAGCCCACACGACGGCTTTCCGCTGCTCTGGTGAACAGCAAAGACCTCCTGGGAACTCTCTCTGATTCTGATCTCGCAGACACTTGTAGGGAACATAATTTGGCTCAGAGGGGTTACACCTTTTATTCTTCTTCCAGTAAATTCTACACTAGAATTGACTGGATACTTCAAAATACTTCCTCTCTGACTCACCTACTCTATGCCTGTCACATCCCCTGTGTGTGGTCCAACCACGATCTGGTTTTTGCTCATTTTAACTTTGGGGTCCACTGCAATACCACCTTTACATGGTGCCTCAATGAGTCGCTACTCTGTCGACCCCACTTGCGATCCCAGATCGAGGCTGAACTTTCTTCCTCGATTGATAATGAAACTCCAAACGTTGATCCAGGTTGGGTCTGGATGGCCCATAAGGCCTTTATTAGGGGGAAACTTATTGCCCTTTCCTCAGGTCTCAAGCGGGATAGGGCAAAAGCACAATCAATGTTGGAATTTCAGCTGGCTAGGCTGTTGACAGCCCATCAACTTAATCCTACCCCGTATTTATACCATCACTCCGCTCTACTAGACTGCAATTGAATGCGGTCCTCTCTGATAGAATGGAGAAAGCATTATGCTGGACTCAAGCAGATTATAAATGGGCAAATAAACCCGGCAGACTTCTAGCATCCATGTTGAGACAGAGGTAACGGCTCAATAAGGTTCATAACATTCACCTTAAACCCGGAGTCCCGACCTCTCACCCTTCTCGGATACATGAGGTCTTTCACACCTTTTATTCTGCTCTCCATAAGGAATGTTCTCCACCCCCTTCTCTGTCCTCTATAGATGCCTTTCTTTGCTCTGTCTCTCTTCCTTCTCACTCCTCCTCGGATAGGGATTCTCTAAATCTTCCTATCTCTTCTGAAGAAGTTGACCAGGCTATCTCCCCCTTGAAACTAGGCAAAGATCCAGACCCAGATGGCTTTTCTGCCTTGTATTTTAAAAAATGTAGTGCTTTTCTTATTCCACGCCTCTCCTCCCTCTTTAATAAACTTCTCTCTGGTGCCCCTCTACCCCCAGAATTTCTTCACGCTACTATTGTAGTCATCCCTAAGACTAAAAAAGATCCTCTCCTCCCCTCTAATTACCGCCTAAGGTAATTGCACAATTTATTCTATTAGCAGCTCGCATTCATGTCGCCTCGAAAGGCATTCTGCGGTCCTGTCTGTGCCAATGGTGATTACAAGAGTTAAATCATATTATGGTGTCAGAAAAGTTAAATGCCCTTAGGGCCGATGAGATGGTACGGTTTGATAAGACCTGGCAGCCTTGGGTTACATCTTCACAGGCTCCCGATATGTCTTGATATCTTTCCCTGTGAGTTCTTTGTTTCCTATACCTTCTCCTTGCTAGGTAATAGCATTATGACAGTACTAATTCCCTTCCTTCCCTTCCCCCTTCCCTGTACCTACCATGGCCTAATGTTCAGGTCCTTGACCTATGTTTTACTGTTTTTGTTTTTATGCTGTATCCATTTGTATTACACTGCATTTTTTTTGCATGCGTTTCTTGTGCTTTTCAATAAATTTCAATTTTTTTTTTACACTAAATTTACCATTTTTGCTAATTGCTAAACCATGGGCAAAAACTGGTGAAATAAATATATTTTTTCTGATGGTAAAGTACTTTTGCACAATAAAATTATTTATGAAAAAAAATTGTCAATTCTTTCCTGAGAGCCACAACTTTTTTTTTTTTTTTCCATCAACAAGGCCCTTTTATCAATATGCACCATTCATGTGGTCAGGCCTGCAATTGAATTTTTTTTTGGGGTGGGGCAATCCAAAATGACTGCAGTTAAAGGGGTTACCGAACATAAGTTGATTTTAGTACTTACCTGCCAGACAGTAATGGGCATGCTTAGGAAGGATCTGTGCTTGTCTTGAGGCTTAATGGCTAGGTTGTGAGATTACCACAATGATGTGGATATCTTTTTGTCAACTGGATATTTCCTGTTGGAGTTCGGTCTCTTAACCCTTTCCCGACCCATGACATATATGTACATCATGGGTCGGCTCCCATTCTATAACGCGGGGCCACGGCATGGCCCCGTGTCATAGCGGGTCGAGTCCGGCACCTAGCAACAGCCGGGACCCATGGCTAATAGCGCGTGGCACTGATCGCGGTGCTGCACACTATTAACCCTTTAGACTAATGCCGGTTAACTCAGGGAGCTGTTCGGGATCACTGCAATGAAATCGCGGCATCCCGAACAGCTTGCAAGACAGCAGGAGGGTCCCTACCTTCCTCCATGATGTCCGATCGCCGAGTGACTGCTCAGTGCCTGAGATCCAGGCATGAGCAGTCAAGCGGCAGAATCATTGATCACTGGTTTTCTATGAGAAACCGTTGATCAATGTAAAATATTAGTGTGTGCAGTGTTATAGCCCCCTATGCAAAAAATACAAAAAAAAAAAAGTGGAAAAAAAAGTGAATAAAGATCATTTAACCACTTCCCTAATAAAAGTTTGAATCACTCTCCCATTTAAAAAAAAAAAAAAACAGTGTAAATAAAAATAAACATGTAGTATTGCTGCGTGTGGAAATGTCCAAATTATAAAAATATATCATAAATTAAACCGCACGGTCAATGGCGTACGCGCCAAAAAATTCCAAACTTCAAAATAGCGTATTTTTGGTCACTTTTTATATAATGTAAAAATGAATAAAAAGCTATCAAAAAGTCCGATCATTACAAAAATGGTACCGCTAAAAACTTCAGATCACGGCGCAAAAAATTTGCCCTCATGCCGCCCCATATGCAGGAAAAATCAAAAAGTTATAGGGGTCAGAAGATGACAATTTTAAACATATAAATTTTCTGCATGTAGTTATGATTTTTTCCAGAAGTACGACAAAATCAAACCTATATAAGTAGGGTATCTTTTTACTCGTATGGACCTACAGAATAAAGATAAGGGGTCATTTTTACGAAAAAATGTACTGCGTAGAAACGGAAGCCCCAAAATTTACAAAATGGTGTTTTTTCTTCAATTTTGTCGCACATTGATTTTTTTTTCCATTTCGCTGTAGATTTTTCGGTAAAATGACTGATGTCATTAGAAAGTAAAATTGGTGGTGCAAAAAATAAGCCATCATATGAATTTTAGGTGCAAAATTTAAAGAGTTATGATTTTTTAAAGGTAAGGAGGAAAAAACGAAAGTGCAAAAACGGAAAAACCCCGGGTCATGAAGGGAATAAACTACATATCCCATGATCCCTTGTTTGAAAGTTTGAGGTCACTTTCCTCCCTCCCACACATCAGCCACACCACCCATTAAAACACAAATGAGCTGCATCCATTCAAAAGACCAATGTCTAACCAGGGTGCCTACAGCTGTTGCAAAATAATCTCTCTCCAACCGAGTGGTCACTCCACCCATTGAAGCAGGACTGGCTCCCTTTACACACCTGACTAGTAATGTTACGTCTCATTTGTATGCTGTTAACAATAAATATTCAGGTGAAAATCACAGAAGAATTACAAGACCACAGTCACACTAAGGTACAGACACTATGTTTTGAACCACACTAACTTTACAGCCCCTGTAGCATAGTCAAATAAAAAAAAATGATGGAATACCCCTTTAAAAATTTCCAGCATTGAAATAAAGAGTTTATGAGAAAGTTTTAAACCTTGTTAAAGTTGAAGTTAGGTTTTTAAATATAGAATCTTCAACCACTAAAAAGTATTTTCATGTTATACTCATGGACAAAACATAATGCACCAAGATGATGTTGTTGGAATCAAATTAAACTTTCTATGTATGATACTAATGATGATCTATGTAAGTTATTACGATATTAGAGTAAAAGCATACGTTTAACACTGTACAATTGTAAGAAGGCTATAGTACCCTGTTGGGCCACCTCTAGTCTGGATACACGATGGGGTACATTGAGGTATATAGGTTCCAAATGCCATCCTACAGCATGTTTGCCACAGTAGCTGGACCTGTAGATTCTACACACTTGTAGGTTGCCATAGCTTGTGTGCCAGCTGGTCCCATAAATGCTTGATTTGTGATAAATCTGGCGACCAGGCAGGCCAAGGAAGTGTTGCAATATGGCAGAAACATTCCTGGTAAACCCATGCTGTGTGTCAGCGAGCATTATCCTTCTGAAAAATGCCAGTTGGAAGTCCTGTTATGTGTCCATCATAATACTACTAGGGGCTAGGATTTGTCCCTACAGATGATACAATTCCAGTCCAGACAGTGGCTGGACACGCAATGGACGCTGTGACACCAATGTTTTTTTCAGCTTAGCTCCTGAATATGGTCCCTGCAGAGACAGGTGTGTAATGAAGATGCTACCTTTATCTGTATGTACACTATAGGAGCTGCTCATGGTGGTGGTCTCTCTGGGTCATCTGAAGCCGGTTCGCCATGTGTGCATGCCCTCATGTAACCACTGCTCCCACAGCTTGGTCAGAACTGTATAGACGGAGGACAATTTGTTGAAACAATACCGTGATCCCTCAACTTACAATGGCCTCAACATACAATAGTTTCAACATACAATGGCCTTTTCTGGACCATTGTAACTTGAAACCAGACTCAACATACAATGTACAGACAATCCAGAAACATGTCAATCGCTGGAAGATCTGACCAATCAGAATGGTTATTCACTGGTAAAACCCTTGTATTACTGAAGTGGCTGTCTGGTAGCGCCCCCTACAGTACAGGGAGGTAGTACATGTTCTGTACTACTCTTAACCTGTGCCAGGGTTAGCTGCTCCTTTGGACACCAGGTAAGGGCGGCTCCATGATACTTTTTTAGGACACTGTGTTTACTGTACAGGACCCTGAAGAAGCTCCTGTCCTCTACATAGACCAGCGTTTCTGTACCAGGGTGCCTCCAGCTGTTGGAAAACTACAACTCCCAGCATGCCCGGACAGCCAAAGGCTGTCCGGGCATGCTGGGAGTTGTAGTTTTCCAACAGCTGGAGGCACCCTGGTTGGGAAACACTGACATAGACAGTGATTTACAGCTCCCAGCAGCTCTTTATTACTTTTATATGTAAAGGACTTGTTTTATATATATTAGTTATCTACTTATTTTTCTTTAATTCGCACTTTTTCCTATTTTTGGATGACATTTTGGTGGCTTCAGAACCAATTACCAGGTTTCCATAGAGTTATGGTCTCAACATACAATGGTTTCAACATACAATGGTCGTCCCAGAACCAATTAATATTGTAACTTGAGGGACTACTGTAATAATGCATCTCTTGGTCCACTTCTATGGCCAGACCCAGTGTCTAATCAGACCACACCAGTAATCATGTATATGTCTGCATGCCAAGTTTTGTAGCAGTCCAACATCTGGGTGCATTATTGTTGTTTTTATGTCAATGAGTATGAAGCTAGGTTTACACACAGGCTTTTTCTGGCGTTTTTTTTTTTTTTTTTTGAAAACTTCCACTGCAGTTTTTGAGCCAAAGTTTTTCTCTTTTTCACTAAAAAATCTTTGTGAAAACCTAGCCTCAATCTCCTATCGTACATTGCACTATTGTGATAAAAGTATACAGTAACAAGAAATCTGAAAACTTACCCCATAATAAGAATCATACAAAGTTAAATTGCTTGCAGACTCATTAACTGAAAGAAATAAACAACAATGAAAATGATAAATTCCTGAAAAAATCCACAAAATAATGCATGGCTAAAAGTTTTTTATTTTTTTTATTTTTTTTAAATCAACTGGTGCCAGAAAGAAACAGATTTGTAAATTACTTCTATTTAAAAATCTTAATCCTTAGAGTACTTATCAGCTGCCGCATGCGGAAGTTATATAGTTCTTTTCTGTCTGACCACAGTGCTCTCTGCTGAGACCTCTTTCCATGCCAGGAACTGTCCAGAGCAGGAGAAAATCCCCATACAGGGATGTGGGAACTGTATCGCCCGACGCCTAGGATATGCAGTTCCGGGCGCCGGGCAGGTGAATTCTTCAGGCATTTAGCCCTGCTTCGGGCAAGCAACACTAAATGCCAGAAGAATTCACATACAGTATGATGGGGCAAGACTGTCTTGCCCTGTCACTTAACTGCTATAGGCCGCAGCTGCATGAGGCAGCCTATAGTGAGCCTTCCTGGTGGAGGTTTGCGCGGTGAGTGACATCATAGCACGCGCCGAGCAGGACACCGGGGCGCTAACGTCCTGCACAGCGCTTGCGATGACTCACCACGCGCACCTCCTCCTGGAAGTCCCTGCAGGGAACAGGGAGATGTAAGTAGAAGTGAGTTACCTACTCAAACTTGGCTACTTACTACATAAGGGAGGACCTGCCTACCACTAGGGGCTAACCTATCTACACAGGGCAGTGCATCCCAACCATGGTGCCTCCAGCTGTTGCAAAACTACAACTCCCAGCATGCCCAGACAGCCTTCAGCTGTCCGGGCATGCTGGGAGTTGTAGTTTTGCAACAGCTGGAGGCACCCTGGTTGAAGAACTCTGACTTAGGTGGTATAATTGTTTAAATGGGAGCCCTACCTGCCAGGGGTCATATCTATCAAGGGGCCTTTCTACCTACCTAATAATCAGGTGGGGCTCCCCAGTAGGTAGACAGGCCCCCAGATAAATATGATTCCCATCAGTGATGGGTGTCATATCTATCTGGGGCCTGTGTACCTACTGGGGAGCCCTACCTGATGGGGGTCATATCTATCTGGGTGTCTCACTACCTATTGGGGAGCACTACCTGATGGAGGTCATATCCATCTGCAGACCTGTCGACATATGGGGGAGCAATTCCTATTGGGGGACATATCTATCTGGGGCTCTGTCTGCCTACTGGGGAGCCCACCCTTCCTACCAACTGGGGGGACATATTTATCTGGGGCATTATTTACTTACTAGGGGAGCCCTACCTGCCTGACTACTTGATGAGGGGACATACCTACCTGATAAAGGGACATACCTTCCTGAAGAGGGGACAACGACTGGGGGGGGGGGGGGGTTATTTTATTTCCACACCCCTGCCATAGCAAACATATCCTACTGTGGACAGTTCCTGACATGGACAGAGGTGTCAGCAGAGAGCACTGTGGTCAGACAGAAAATAAATTAAAAAAGAAAAGAACTTCCTGTGGAGCCAGCATGCAGTTTGCAAATGGCACCCAAAAGTACTTTCAGACTGTGAGGAAAGATATTGTATAAAAAAAAAAAAAAAAAAAAAAAAACTTTATCTATACTAATCTCACCCTTAAATTGTCCCTTTTATTTCAATTTAAATAAAATATTCGCAAGTAACACACATTTAAGATGCTTCAGTGGAGTGTGGTGGTAAGTGCTACTATATAACTGCTGGTAGTAGCTAGCTATACGCTATGTTTCCTGGTGCCAAGCATCCACACTCCCACTGAGATTAAAGTAATACTCTCTGAAACTGGAGATGTGCCACCTACTCCGGGGTGTGGAGACCTACCACTTTCTCCCACTTTGGGTGTTTTTTGAGAACAACATTTGCCTTATTTCATTTGTGTTTTTACATTTGTCTTTTCAGGGTCCATTTGTGCTGGTTTTGTGTTTGGACTTCCCCTCCCTTTTGTGTCTTTTTTTCCTATTTGTATTCCCTCGCTTCTATACATTGTTCTCCTAATTCCTACTTTCCTTTTAGGCCTGTCCCACTGGTTCCCCTACTGGGATCTTCATGATGTCTAACATGGTGAGTGCTTTCGGCTTTTCTCCTTTCAAGGTACTATCTTATAATTTAAAGGGTTTTAATTCCCCACTTAAGAGGCGTAAGGCGTTTCACCAATACTTTTCTCCAAGAGATACGTTTCTCCACTGACTGAGCTCCCATTTATATCTACATCTATTTATCTGCTTCAATGGTTTCCCACCTTCTTTTTAGTATCCTCTTCGGAAAAATAGAATTTGTGGCCATCTGCTTCTGTAATAAAGTATCACACAACAACATGTGGTTGGCAGTGGCCACTGTCAAACAGCATGTTGCTGTGTGAATATCATATGCCTATGGGTAGGTTCACACTACGGATTTAGCGTGGAATTCCACACGATGAATTGCGTGTCGGAATTTTGCGGTGTGAACTCCAACCATTAGTGTGAATGGGTCTTCCCCGGACCCGTTCACACTGCGGAATTTCAGCGGCAGGCAATTCCATTTTTTTTTTTGCGCGGAATTCCGCGAGCACTGCATAGCCGTCAATGGTGATGGCACAGTGGTGCGCGGCCCTACCTCTGAAATATTTTGGCAGTGGTCGCCAGGACGGTATCTCCACTCGTAGAAATCCGTTCCATATGAAGTCCGTAGTATGAACATACCCTAAGTCTCCCTGATGACCCACACGAGTGGAGAAAGATGGTTTATTTTATGTATTGTTTTACTTGCTATGATATTTACATTTTTGCACTTTATCGTAACTAATGCACCTTTATAGTGGATCTTAGCCCTTTTATCTTTATAAAATAAAATAAATTTGATAGTGTAGGAAAAGGGTGCAGTTGGGGTTACCCTTATTAGGGCTAGTGCCCCAGTTATGCACCAAACAGGAAGGGACTTTTGTAGGTCCAGGGATACTAAAAGGGGTACTCCAGTGGAAAACTTTTTTTTTAATCAACTGGTACCAGAAAGTTAAACAGATTTGTAAAATACTTCTATTAAAAAATCTTAATCCTTCCAGTACTTATTAGCTGCTGAATACTACAGAGGAAATTATTTTCTTTTTGGAACACAGAGCTGTCTGCTGACATCTCTGTCCATTTTAGGAACTTTTCAGAGCAGAATATGTTTGCTATGGGGATTTTCTCCTGTGGATAAATATAAGGTTATGCACTTGGTTCGTAAAAACAAAATGTACAATTATGTGCTAATTAATAAGACATAGTATGACTACTACCCAGAAGGACTTGAGGGTACTGGTGGACAGTAATCTCAACTTTAGTGATCAGTGCCAGGCAGCGGCTGCCAAGGCTAACAAAGTCATAGGACTTTGAGGCATAGAGGCTCATGACAGGAACATAGTTTTGCCTCTGTATAAATCAATAGTCAGACCACATTTAGAGTATTGTGTCCTATTTGGGCACCTATGTATAAGAAGGACACGGTTTAACTAAAAGAGGGTGCAGAGGAGGGTGACAAATTAATGGTATGGGAGCATTACAGTACCAAGACCGGTTATAAAGCTTGGCGTTATTTAGAGAAAAGACATCTTAGGGGCAATGTAATCACATTGTACAAATATATGAATGGACAGTACAGAGATCTTGCTAGTGATCTTTTTATATCTAGGCGGGTAACAAGGGGGCATACGCTACGTCTAGAGGAAAGAAGGTTTTACCACAGAGATTTTTCTTAGTGACGAGACTATGAAAATCTCTGCCGCATGATGTTGTGATGTCTGACAAGTTCAAGGGAGGGATGGATGTTTTTAGAAAAATATATTACAGGTTGTGTATAATACATTTATGGGGATAGGGAATTATATTGATTGCCACATTGGAGTTGGGAAGAAATGTTTCCTCTGTCTTTGGGCAATTTGCATCATCCTGATGGGCGAGTAACACTGTCTATGATGTTCCATGTATCTCGTGCATGCGCAGTGTCACCGCAGCCAGACTTAGTATCCATCCAGTGACACAATGCCAGAAGTCTCTAATGAATTGCACTCTCGGTGCATGCGCTATTCATCCACAGCGTGCAGGATCTGTAATGGGGTAAATTTCCACTATATGGTGTTGATCCACTACTTTTATTTTGTAAAAAGAGCACCACTCCTGTCTATAGGTTGTGTGTAGTAATGCAACTCAGACCCATTCACTTAGAGCTGAACCGCAATACCAGACACAACCTGTAAACAGGAGTAGTGCTGTTTTGTAGCAAAGTCGAAATGCAAATTTTTACCGCGAATATCGGCACTTCACGATTTTGCGAATATTTAGAATATAGTGATATATATTCGGAATGACGAATATTCATTTGTTTGTTCGTTTTTTTGCAAATTTATATGCAAATATTTATGCGAATACCAGCACTTCCAGACTGGACACTAATCCCTCCCTTCTTTTAGGTGAGATATAACTGCACTATGCGAATTTCATTACGAATTTTCGAATGGAAAAAAAAAGAGAATTAACATAGCGAATAATCGAATTTCGCGAACATAGGACGAATATTCATCCAGGAAAGAAAATGCATTTGTCTAAGCCTGGACAACTATCCAAAGGATAGGGGATAAGATGTCTGATCACGGGGGTCCCGCTGCTGGAGACCCCCGCGATCTCTCCTACAGCACCCCAGTATCTCAGCATGACTTCACGAGGGGGCAGAGCCGTGATGTCACAATACTCCGTCCCTTGCTATAGCCCGTCATCGCTCTGTGCAGCTGAGAAACTGGGGTGCAGTAGGAGAGATCGTGGGGGTTTGGATAGGGGATAAGATGTCTAGGAACGGAGTACCCCTTTTAGCACCTGAGCTCTTAAGTTATTCTCTGATTTTGATTACTGGTTGATCTGTCTTTTTCTGAGCTTTAAGTACTGTTTATAACTTCTGAAATTTCACGATAGCTTAATCGATGTCGAACTAACAGATATTTATATAATGTTTCATTTTCACTTGCAATTTTAACATAACAGACTTTCGTACTTACCCATTTCAGGTATACTGCATATACAATTGTACTGGGTTATGTTATTGGTGTTGTAGCTCCAATTAACTGGAAAGTGATCAGCCAGCTTCAGCATTGTTTTCACAGCATCATAGATAAAGATACAGCTTATTAATGCACAAAAGCTTTCTTCTGTAAAACGAGTAAAATACTGCACCAAGTAAGCCGCATTAGTGGCCACCAAAATGATGCAATAAAATGCCACCCAAAGTCCAATCCAAAGTCTAAATTCTAAATATTCCAAATTGTAGTCTCTGGTGGTGGGGGGAAAGAAACAGACATGCCAATTTTAACAATATGTACAAATTATTATAAGATTTTAGAAAACAATGAAGTCCATAATCCATATAAGTCAATTTACAGGTTTTCTATCTCCCCACAAATCAGCTCCTTTAAAGGGCAATGGCACTCGTATATGGGATACGGCCTCTACAATGTTTACATGGGTTGCAAGCCATTTCATACTTTGCAAACATTGTACTTTTCATAGCTGTATTGAAGAGGCTGCAATGCTTGTACAAGCATCAGTCCCTATAAAAAACCTGATAGATAATTGGGGTACCACTTCTTGCATCCCTGCCTAATACTAATGGTCTTTCCTAAAAATAGCCCATCAATTATAAAAAAGCTGGATATCTTCTTCAATCTGTAGAGGACATGCAAGGTACATGTACAGTGCTGCTGCCAGGTCCTGGTATATGTACGTCTTGGCAGGTTTACTATGTATGAAGTGAGCACAGGAGCTGCGCGCTTGCTTCATACCACATGAATATCAGGTGCCCACTGCTGATGGCAGACATTTCCAGAACAGGGCCCCGGCTCTCAGAGATAGTCGGCACCACGCACTCCCTTCATTTCTATGGGAGCTCCAAAGATTCTCGAATGCAGCACTCTGGAATCTCAGTTGCTCCCATAGAATGGGGCTCCATTCTGAAGATCATGCGTGGTGGTGGGGGGGGGTTGTGGCTTCGGAAGTATGGGGGTTGCGGGTTTGTAGGACCTGTAAGGGGTCCCAGAAATAGGACTCACAACTCCCCATCCCCAGACACACATATGATCAGACACTTATTCACTATTCATTGAATAGGTGATAAAGTTGTTTTTCTCTGGACAACCCAGTCCAAGTGGGTACGTTATACTAAATCTTTCTTTTTGAGTACAGTTTCTGATCATTCTTCACACTTAATATTATGAAAATTTAGCAATATATGTTTACAGAGTTTTTATTTTTTACAAAACCTAAATGCACTTACTTGCTATAATTGTATAAAAGTCTTTCAAACACAAGCACAGGCCCTGTACTGCTTAGAATAGTTAGTGGCTGCCCAGAAAATAGACAAAAAAATCCACCACAGATTGCTGTGCCTACAAAATTTTCAAGGACCCCCTGAAAAAGGAAACAGTAGTTATTGATAAATAAGGAAACAGTGGTTATGAATAAATATGAAAACATATGCATAAGAAAAATTACCTTTTTTGAAATTATCAAAACAGATATTTGCACTAGGGTAGGGTCACACGTGCCATATTTTGCTGTATATTTTTTGCAGTTGATTTTGCTACCCATTGACTTCAATAGATAGGAACTACGCTGCAAAATACTGCATGTGGGACCCTACCCGCAAACTGTTTTTATATCTGGGGTACCACAGGGGTCAGTACTGGTCCCCTTCTTTTCAACATGTTTATTAATGACCTCATAGAGGGATTACAAAGTAAAATTTCTATATTTGCAGATGACACCAAACTGGGTAGGGTGATTACCACAGAGGATGATAACATAATATTACAGAGGGATTTTGGGAAGCTGGAGGCTTGTGCTAAATAATAAGACACTAGGTCAAACTTCTACCGAAAAAGACTTGGGGGTACTGGTGGACAGTAAACTAGACTTTAGCAATCAGTGCCCGGCAGCGGCTGCCAAGGCTAACAAGGTCATGGGATGTGTCAAGAGAGGCATAGAGGCTCATGACAGGGACATAGTTTTGCCGCTGTATAAATCACTAGTCAGACAACATATGGAGTATTGTGTCCAATTCTGGTCACCTGTATATAAAAAGGACATGGCCGAACTGGAAAGGGTGCACAAGAGGGCAACGAAGATAATTAATGGGATGGGAGGATTACAGGACCAAGACAGGTTATCAAGCTTGGGGTTATTTAGTTTAGAAAAAATAAATATGTCTTAGGAACGATCTGATTACAATGTACAAATATATGAATGGACAGTACAGAGATCTTTTTAGTGATCTTTTTATACCCGGGCCGGTAACCATGACAAGGGGGCATCCTCTACGTCTAGAGAAAAGAAGGTTTCACGATTATCACAGACAGGGATTCTTTACTGTAAGAGCAGTGAGACATGGAACTCTCTGCCCCAGGATATTGTGATGTCTGACTCAATAAACAAGTTCAAGGGGGGCCTTGATGTTTTTCTAGAGAGTAATAACATTACAGGTTATGAATATTAGATTTATGTGGATAGAATGTTGATCCAGAGATTTATTCTGATCGCCATATTGGGATTGGCATCAGCCTCATTGGGGGGGGGTTTCGCCTTCCTCTGGATCAACACAGTAGGGTTTAAGTTGAACTCGATGGACTCTTGTCTGTTTTCGACCTTACAAACTATGTTACTATCAAATCTTTTCAATTAAGAGATGGCAGGTAACAGAAGCCCAGGGCTTTGTAATGGGAAAGCAATGCCTGGGAGAGAATTTTTGGTAGAAATAATTTTCCACTGTGCGCTACATAGTTGCATTATGCACATTTCTTTGTCATTCAACAAGGCAATCGAAATTCTGCTCCTTTAACCCCTTAAGGACCGGGGGGTTTTCCGTTTTTGCATTTTCGTTTTTTGCTCCTTGCCTTTAAAAAATCATAACTCATCCATATTATGGCTTATTTTTGGCGCCACCAATTCTACTTTGTAATGACGTCAGTCATTGTGCCCAAAAATCTACGGTGAAACGGAAAAAAAATCATTGTGAGACAAAATTGAAGAAAAAAACGCCATTTTGTCACTTTTGGGGGCTTCCGTTTCTACGTAGTACATTTTTCGGTAAAAATTACACCTGGTATTTATTCTGTAGGTCCATACAGTTAAAATGATACCCTACTTATATAGGTTTGATTTTGTCGGACTTCTGGAAAAAATCATAACTTCATGCAGGAAAATGTATACGTTTAAAATTGTCATCTTCTGACCCCTATTATTTTTTTTTTCCGTGTATTGGGCAGTATGAGGGCTCATTTTTTGCGCCGTGATCTGAAGTTTTTATCGGTGCCATTTTTGCATTGATAGGACTTATTGATCGCTTTTTATAAATTTTTTCATGATATAAAAAGTGACCAAAAATGCACTATTTTGGACTTTGGAATTTTTATGCGCACACGCCATTGACCATGCGGTTTAATTAACGATATATTTTTATAATTTAGACATTTCCGCACGCGGCTATACCATATATGTTTATTTTTATTTACACTGTGGTTTTTTTTTATCGGAAAAGGGGGGTGATTCAAACTTTTAATAGGGAAGGGGCTCCCATAGGGACCTATAACACTGCACAAACTGATCTTTATCATTGATCACTGGTTTCTCATAGGAAACCAGTGATCGATGATTCTGCCGCATGGAGCGAGGAGGCAGGTAGGGGCCCTCCCGCTGTCCTGTAAGCTGTTCGGGATGCCGCGATTTTGCAGCGGATTTCGCCGCGGCTATCCTGAACAGCCCACTGAGCTAGCCGGCATGCTTTCAGTTTCACTTTAGACGCGGCGTTCAACTTTGAACGCCGCATGTAAAAGGTTAATAGCGCGCGGCACAGCGATCAATGCGGCCCTATTAGCCACGGGTCCCGGCCGTTGTTAGAGGCCGGGCCCGACCCGCTATGACGCGGGGCCACGCAGTGGCCCCGCGTTATAAATCGGGAGTGGACACATGACGTTCCAGTACGTCATGTGTCCTTAAGGGGTTAAAGGGGTACTCCAGGGCACTAAACCCATAGCCCATCCTTTCCCTCCCACCAACCTATGTATTTGTCTAAATATCATTCATTAGCTATATAGAGCAGTTTCCTACTTTCAGCTGTCACTTACATGAAGGGAGTCGTCATTCTCAGATCCGCCTTGTCTTGGTGTAAACCCTTCAGTGAGACCTAGCCCCCACCCTTCAAGACAACACCACAGGATTTCTGTCTGGTCTAGAGCTTTGGCTTCACAGCTATACCTCCCCTCCACCTCCCCCCCCCTTCCCTGTGTGAGGAGCTTGCCGTGTGAGAAGCTCAGTGATTCTGAGATTCTCAGTCTCCTCAGCACATAACGCTGCTCTTTTCCTGCGTAGATCTAATCACTGACTGCTGTCATTCAGAGCACAGCATGATTTATTGCTGGGGGCAGAAATATGGTCTGAAAGAAAAGATCTGTACAGTGTGTATACAACTACACAGCATGCACACAGATATTGAAAGCAATTGGCTTGAAGCCATTACACAGAGCTGCACTGACTTCTGGGAGTTGTAGTCTTGGCTGCAAACAAGGAAAAAAATATTTAGGAGACATCAGGGGCCAAAGAAGCTGCCAAAACCACATGGATAACTACAGGGGACACCGAACAGGTAGTGTGGTGGCTTTGGGCATTTTTATTTTATTTTTTTCTTAAAGAAGTACTCCGGAGCGCTGGTACTAAAAAAAGTTTACCTCATCTGATAGCTCTTTCAAAGACCTTTCCAACGATACCTCATTTGTCAAATTTGGCCCAGCCATTCTCTTGTAATTGCCACCTGTAGCAGTAAGCAGCCATGTCATAAAGACTACATTTCCCATGACTCCCTGTGCCAGCTTCCTGTTAGCTGCTGCTCTATCCCCCTCCTCTCCCCCCCCCCCACCCAAGGAAATTATAATAAATTATAATAAAGTTCCTTCCCTCCTTCCATGTGCCCACTAGCGCAGTGTTTCCCAACTAGGGTGCCTCCAGCTGTTGCAAAACTACAACTCCCAGCATGCCAGGACAGCCGAAGGCTGGAGGCACCCTGGTTGGGAAACACTGCACTAGCGGTGTCACAAGAATGCCTCCCATCCCTACCATCACCGCTAGCGGGCTTGCGTGCAGCTAACGTAGTACTGCGCAGGCGCAGCACTACGCAAATAGCGTAGGGCTAACGTAGGCAGCGATAGGAGCCTAGCGTTAGCCCTACGCTATTTGCGTAGTACTGCGCATGCGCAGTATAAATTAACTTTGGAGGAGTAGCTGACTCCGGGCTGGGAGGCCGGCACAGCCCGCAGTGACTCATGGGAGCGATGAGTCACCGGGCTAAGATGGCGGCGGTGCAGAAGAAACAGCGGTCGAGCGTCATAGATTGAAGAAAAAGGAGCCAGCTTCCGTTAGAAGGAGAAATGCGGGAGAAGACCAGGAAAAGAGCGATATGGATAAGGTAAGTAATTTACAATGTTATATAACTTTGCTTTACTGTTAGTTTACCATAAAAAAAAAAACTAGCATCGGAGTACTCCTTTAACTTCTCCTGAAAACCCCTTTAACCCTTAACCCTGCATTTGGCAAAGATGATGTATGCTGCTAATCATATATGTTTAACAATTTTACAAAATTAAAGGCAGGAGGAACCTTAGCACTGATTTTTTTTTTTTTATTGTTAGTACCATTTAGCTGCTATTCAGACAAAGATAAGTCCGTCACACTTTCAACTCTCTAATATAACAGCAGGGATGGAGAGGATGGGGTTAGGCTGGAATTCCACTGAGTTTTTATTTGCAAAAACGCCTTAAAAAACGCCAATTTTCCTGCACAGCGTTTTTTCAGCGAAAAAATGCCGCGTCCAGATGTAAGCTGCAAGTTAATAGTAAACTACAAAATGCCAGATCCACTTGGCATTTTTCAGTTTGACGTTTTTTTTTATCCTTTTGGCGTTTTTCAGCAATTTTGGGCTCAAAGGCTGGTTTTTCAAAACGCCCGACAAAGCCTAGTTTGGCATTTTTTCAGGTGGTTTTAATTCTTTTTTGGACTTTAGCGATCCAAAAAAAGTAATGGAGATACTTTTTTTTTATTAAAATTTCATAGGGTACCATTACAAAAAAAATAATAAAAAAGATACAGTAATAAAAAAGATAATGTGACCTGTTGGTGACATGTGGACACTGGAGGAGGGAAAGTGACCCCACTGGGCCCACAACATGTGGACACACTGCTTTTTTATTTATCATTAACCCCTTAAGGCAGTGTTTCCCAAACAGGGTGCCTCCAGCTGTTGCAAAACTACAACTTCCAGCATGCCCAGACAGCCTTTATTCTGGGAGTTGTAGTTTTGCAACAGCTGGAGGCACCCTCCAGAATAGGAAAATTGTACACCATACTGCCAGCAGTAAAAAAAAATTAAGCGGTACATACCTTCCTTCACTCCCCAGATGCCAGGTGCCGGGGCCGAAAACATCACACTGCCGCTCAGCCTATTGCCGACCTAGTCAGCACTTCGCTGCAGCCGGTGATTGGCTGAGTGCGGTATGACTCGCCGACCTCCGGCAACCAGGAAGAGGATCGTGGCGGAGAATGGAGTGGGTTACCAGGGGAGCAAAGGAAGTTATGTACCTCTTTATTTTTTTTCTGCTGGCAGTATGGAGTACAATTTTCCTATTCTGGAGTTCTCCTTTAACCCCTTAAGGACGCAGTATGTAAATGTACGTCCTGGTGAGGTGGTACTTAACGCACCAGGACGTACATTTACGTCCTAAGCATAACCGCGGGCATCGGAGCGATGCCCGTGTCATGCGCGGCTGATCCCGGCTGCTGATCGCAGCCAGGGACCCGCCGGCAATGGCCGACGCCCGCGATCTCGCGGGCGTCCGCCATTAACCCCGCAGTTCGCGATTAAAATGAACGATCGGATCGCCCGCAGCGCTGCTGCGGGGATCCGATCATTCATAACGCCGCACGGAGGTCCCCTCTCCTTCCTCCGTGCGGCTCCCGGCGTCTCCTGCTCTGGTCTGTGATCGAGCAGACCAGAGCAGAAGATGACCGATAATACTGATCTGTTCTATGTCCTATACATAGAACAGATCAGTATTAGCAATCATGGTATTGCTATGAATAGTCCCCTATGGGGACTATTCAAGTGTAAAAAAAAATGTAAAAAAATGTAAAAGTAAAAGTAAAAAAAAAGTGAAAAATCCCCTCCCCCAATAAAAAAGTAAAACGTCAGTTTTTTCCTATTTTACCCCCAAAAAGCATAAAAAACATTTTTTATAGACATATTTGGTATCGCCGCGTGCGTAAATGTCCGAACTATTAAAATAAAATGTTAATGATCCGTACGGTTAACGGCGTGAACGAAAAAAAATTAAAAAAGTCAAAAATTCCTACTTTTTTAATACATTTTATTAAAAAAAAAAATTATAAAAAATGTATTAAAAGTTTTTTATATGCAAATGTGGTATAAAAAAAAAGTACAGATCATGTCGCAAAAAATGAGCCCCCATACCGCCGCTTATACGGAAAAATAAAAAAGTTATAGGTCATCAAAATAAAGGGATTATAAACGTACTAATTTGGTTAAAAAGTTTGTGATTTTTTTTAAGTGCAACAATAATATAAAAGTATATAATAATGGGTATCATTTTAATCGTATTGACCCTCAGAATAAAGAACACATGTCATTTTTACCAGAAATTGTACAGCGTGAAAACAAAACCTTCCAAAATTTGCAAAATTGCGTTTTTCGTTTTAATTTCCCCACAAAAATAGTGTTTTTTGGTTGCGCTATACATTTTATGATATAATGAGTGATGTCATTACAAAGGACAACTGGTCGCGCAAAAAACAAGCCCTCATACTAGTCTGTGGATGAAAATATATAAGAGTTATGATTTTTAGAAGGCGAGGAGGAAAAAATGAAAACGTAAAAATTAAATTGTCTGAGTCCTTAAGGCCAAAATGGGCTGAGTCCTTAAGGGGTTAAACGGTTCATTCAAATGTACAGGATCTGCATATTTTTGTCGCATATTTTATGCAGCTGATTTTGCAACCCATTAGCTTCAATGGGTAGCAAAATCAGCTGCACAAAATATGCAGCAAAAATATGCAGCAGATCCTGTAAGTGTGAACGTACCCTAAAGACACAAAGCGTACATGTACACCCTGTGTCTGCTCCCACTGTGTTGTATAAATCATTAGCTTGAACCCTCACCAATCAGGCTGATGTCCAACATTAATCCTTTAGATGCCACAATCAAAGTTGATGGCAGTGTCTAAAAGTGTTAAAACGCATGTGCTAGACAGGGAAGCTGATCGGGACCACCACGGCAAAATCGCAGAGTCCCAATCAGCTGAGGGGAAGGCTGTAGGGGCCCTACCTGGTGTCAGATCAGCGCTCCAAGAATATAGGCAGCCTGCATAAATAGAATGCCAATAACACTGATCAATGCTGTGCTGTAGTACAACATTGTTAATTTTTTTGACTAAAAATGGTGAGAAAACTTTAATAAAGGACTCAGGGCTTTTTCATTTTTGCAGAACTAACTACAGAACTAACTACATGAGGGCTTGTTTTTTGTGCCACCAATTTTGCTTTGGAATGACATCAATCATATGTCTAGAATTGCTGAGTTTTGATCTCTTCATAAACCTTCATTTATATAAAAAAAAGATCAAAAAGTCCAATCTAAACAAAATCACAGCTCAGCTAACAAGCTCTGGTAAAGTGAAAGCTGAGCTGTGATTGGTTGCTGTGGGAAAATTACTCCACTTTTTCTCTCACACAGTTTGATAAATCTGGGCCAATGTGTCATCTTTGTGTAGTTACAAACCCCTCCAAAATGTGCAGACTGCGCTGTTTTTTAAAAGAAAATGTGACCCACAAATATTGTTATTTGCTTTCGCCATAGATTTTATGGTAAAATGAGTGATGTAATGACAAAGTACCTAGCTAGTTACCTGGATACTTATATACCAGCCTACCTAATTACACACCTACCTACATACCTGGATACCTACCTACATACCTAGCTGGCTACCTAGCTAGCTGGCTAGTAACCTACCTACATACCTGACTACCTAACTATCTAGTTAGTTAGCTACCTACATAGCTACCTACTTACCTGTCATTTTACTTTGCCAGAGGGCATTATAACAGTTCAGGGCCTATAGATGGGGGGATTGTGTAGAGGAGGGCACTGTAAAATGTGTAACATGTTTGTCTTACATATATTTTGGCTTGAAGAAGTCGACATGGCGGTCTGAAGCGGCCAGATAAATTAAATTAAAAAGGACTAAACTGATCAGAAAAAATGCTGATTGTGAGTGCTCAAATGTAACTGTAATCATTTATATGGTATACACACCCTGTGTACAGCTGGTGTCTACCACTATATGGGAACTGTATGGGGGAATACTGTTGTGTGTGTATAGTGGTTTAATTCAGTTCAGTATGGTGGTATATATTTCCTCCTTGTATACAGGTATTATTGGTCATGGAAAATTACCTTACCTACGTTATATATGTAATTTTATTTTCTATGTAGTAGTGGTGCATGAGGAGAGATTTGGGTAGAATAGGGCCGGGGCAGAGGTGTGGCCAGGGGCCAACTGTGGGCTCTTGCTTTATTATGTCCGGGGGCCCTGAGTGTTGTCAGTCCGCCCCTGGGTAAATGTCAAACTGGAATGGCAAACAGAAGGCTACAAATTCGAAAATGAAGAGGCCCTTGCCTGCTTTAAAAAGGCCAGCCCCCAGGAGTGATGCCCTGGCAAGTGATGTAATTGCCATGTGCTGCAACAACAAACCATTGCACCCACGAAATGAAACAAGTACTCACTGGAGCAAGAAATGGTGTGTAGAACAATTATAAAAAGAAAAGAGGTGCGCTCCTGGTGTAATACTGCGGGATGAACAAGAAAGGTGTATGGATAAATTGCACCTTACCGTGTGGTGTTGTACTAAGAGTACAACACCTGAGATGGCATATAGACTCGGTGACAGGTGGCAGCCTCGGTATCCGATTCCCGTAACTTCTCAGTCCGGTATAGAAAGTATAAAAGAGCAAAAGGTGAGAGACTATCCGATGGCGCCTTCCTGAATGATTCAAAATTGCCGTGAGTTTAAACAAGGCAATTTTATTGGAAATAGTGCAACATAAAAGTTTCGAATCCGGACCGGATTCTTCGTCAGGCAGATTCTGCCTGACGAAGAATCCGGTCCGGATTCGAAACTTTTATGTTGCACTATTTCCAATAAAATTGCCTTGTTTAAACTCACGGCAATTTTGAATCATTCAGGAAGGCGCCATCGGATAGTCTCTCACCTTTTGCTCTTTTATAAGAAATGGTGTGTAACACTGCTATATTTAGCGCTGACAAAAGTCTTGATAGCCTGTATAGACATAATAGCGGCAAGTTTCCTGACTGCCTCAACCCTGTAGACCTTTTTCTTGCCTTTCTTAAATTGATTATCATGGATGTTGCTGGGATAAATTCCATTCCAAAAGCAATGGCTCCTTATTCTTTAAAATTGATATCATTAATGCCTCAAACTTATATTGGCAAGGATTTCCTTCAAAAGCAAATACTGAAGTAGCCCTTCTGTTATAATATAAAGTAAAAAGAGAAGAAATGGTAAATACCTGCATGTTATCTGTTGAATCTCCCAGCATACCCCCAAAAGTGATAGCATTAGTTGCAGTTGCCAAATAGATAAACAAAATTGATGCAAAACATTGGAGATTGAGGGCATCATAAAAATCACTCCAGTACCATGGTGTCTTTCTTTTCACATCTCTTATGAGTCCACCGAATAACCTTAATAATAAAATAAGCACTGTTACAGTAGCAGAAATATTCCACACCAATACATACAGTATATCTGTAACATTACTTTTGCCATTTATACTACTATCTTAACATATTTACCTCCTTTTCATGCCTCCGTATTTCCCCTTCACCTCCTTCTTTCGAAGAGTCCCAAATTGATATATCTATCAACCTAGCCCCAAATTGATATGTCTATCAACCTACTTTTGATTTTTTTTTTTTTTTACTTTATATCAGGAAAATAACTACTTTGAGTCATAAACCAGAAAATATGATTATTTGTACTTACTTGCCTGAAGCTAATAAAATCATCGAAAAGCATAATAGTAAAGAAGACGTATGCATTTGTCAGCCTACAGAGTCATGCATAGTGGAGTAGCCCCATAGAGGCAGACTACACAACTGCTATGGGTTCTGTGGAACGGGGGGGGCAAAGTGGTCTGCCTCTATGGGCCCCCTTAGTTCTGCAGCCAGGGAGGTGATCAGTGCAGTAAAGGGCCCTGGCCAGATTAAACATATAAAGAGGCTCATTCTCTTCCCCCCCCCCCCCCCTGCATTGTCTGCAGGGCCCTTTTCTATAATATGCTAGACCCCTACATACTGACTCCATTCATTAGCCATAGGATGGAATACATTTCTATTTTCTGATACATACATTGGAATTTAAGAAAAATATGATAAAAACACTAGGCTAAGAGAAGCAGAGGCAGGCACTGTTACACAAATATCATCAGTTCACCGTGTATGGCTTAAGGAAAACTGGTAAAAAGGAAAGGAAAACTGGTTAAAAAAAACTTGATACTGAATAGCATGGAGACCAAGGTGCACAATGGCCATGATTTACTAAGAGTGCTTTGTTTTTATTACTGTGTCAGACTTGTATAATTCCTCTCTATTTACTATGGGGATTCACAGGTTGGGAAAGTTCTGGCCAGCTTTTTTTCTGGTGGGAAATTCCATCCATTTATTTACCGGATTTTCTGTGAATTCAATAGTAAATAGGTCAGGTTGTATGAACACGCCCCTTTTCTGACCATCCACGCCTCTTTTCTGGTCTTTTCAGGTTTTCTGGTTTGTAGGCTTATTTGTGCACATCACAAATTCTGGTTCAAGTAGAATTTGTGGCACATTTTAGCGCACGGTCCAACATGAGCAGCTCAGGTTTACAATAGTAGATCAGGACCAATATGTGCCTTCAGACAGACTAAAAGGTGCACTGCAGTGCTGAGGCTTGGCTTGTCTTCTATTTGTTGTCCATACTTTGTATTTAAAGGGGTACTCCGCCCCTAGACATCTTATCCCCTATCCAAAGGATAGGGGATAAGAAGTCAGATCGTGGGGGTCCCGCTGCTGGGGACCCCCGGGATCTCGGCTCCAGCACCCACCTCAACGGCTTCCGGCAATCCTGGAGGCTTCGGATTCTGACCACGGGAGCGAAAGAGCGTGACTTCACTACTCTGCCCCATGTGATGTCACGCGCCGCCCCTCAATGCAAGTCTATGGGAGAGGGCGTGACAGCTTGCATTGAGGGGGCATTGAGGGGGCGTGATCTACAGTGATATACAGTAATCAGAACCGGAGCAAACACGCTCCGGGGACTGATTTTAACTGGGTGTGGCGTGCAAGATCACGGGGGTCCACAGCGGCGGGACCCCTGCGATCAGGCCTCTTATCCCCTCTCCTTTGGATAGGGGATAAGATGTCTAAGCGCTGGAGTACCCCTTTAACCTCTGGTGCTCCCCCTGGAACCTAAGTTACATGGCCCGGCCATGACATTATTTCTGCCACTATTCACTTTGAAAATGATTGAATATTTCACTTTAGCATTAAGTTTATACATAAACTTACGTTCTTTTACACCACCAACTAGAATGGATATTATACATACCACTGCTATGATTCCATTGACTTTCTCTTTACTGTCATGAAACTTACTTTGTTGTTTTTAATAGTTCTTCACTGACATGAGAATGTCCATGTGGTAATTTCTCTGTATCATGGTGTTTTCCATTGCAGGGACTTTTTGATTCTCTTTGTAGTACAGCTTGCCTGTTTAAAGAGCACAAACTTAATAGATTTAAAAATACTCACTATTTGTTAAATATCAACAGAAACGAGAATGAACATTTTGTAAAATGTTTATGGTCACATATTTAGTTTATGGGTATGTTCACACATACAACATCTGCTACATATTTTTGCTGCATATTTTCTGCGGCTGATTTTGCTACCCATCATCTGCACAAAATATGCAGCAAACATTTGCAGCAACTTCTGTACGTGTTAACCTACCCTATATATCTTGGGGAGTTTACAATCATATCTATATGGCTACATAGTTTTTCTAATACTGTTCTTGCTGTAGAGCAGAGGTGCATGGAACAAATTATTCCCCCGTGTGCAGCACAGGTTGCTGATTGGTTGTCATAGAGATGGGGGATAAAATAAAAGTAAAAAATGCTCCCCTAATTAAGGACAGGGGATAAGATGTATGATCACAGGGGACCCGCCACTGGGGACCTTGTGATCTCCCCCGGAATTCTGTGTCGGGCATTGCCTCCGAGAAAGGGACGTGACGTCACAGCCAAGCCCCCTAGTGACACCGCACCCCCTCCATTCAGGTCTATGGGAGGGGGCATGATGTCACACCCCCTCCCATAGACATGAATGGAGGGGGCGTGAGGTCATGTCACTAGGGGGCATGGCCGTGACATCACGTCCCCGTCTCGGAGGCAGCACCCGCCCGTGATTTTGTTTTTACTGGTACTTTTGCATATATGTGATTTTTTAAATCACTTGTTATTAAATTTGTTTGAAATGCGATGTGACCAAAAAGCAGCAATTTTGGACTTTATGTTTTTACGTTTATGCCATTCACCATATGTAATCATTAACATTATATTTTGATAGTTTGTATATTTACGCACACGGTAATACCAAATATGTTCATAAATGTATACATTTTTTTACACTTTTTGTAAAATGGGAAAAAGGGGCAATTTTATTTATTATTGGGGGAGGGGCTTATTTTACTATTTATTTTATATTTTTATTGTCCCCATAAGGGACTATTTATAGCAATCGTTCGATTCTGAATACCATAGCACTGATCAGTATAATCAGTGATCTCCTTCGGGCAGACAAGAGAAGATTTCCTGAGAGAGGCAATTGAAAAGACATCCAGCCCCATCTTTGTTCATCCAACCCCTGCGGTCGTACCATGGCTGGTCCAATGAGCCATACAAAGCCCCTGTAATGCTTCAGATACCATGATCAGTATTGATTACGTCATCTGTAGGGTTAATGGCACGCACCAGCATGATTACTAATGTCCGCCATTACTGGCAGTTCCCTGGCTGCTAACGATGTTAATAACTAAGATGTTGCATGTTGTATGAAAATAATGTAGCTTTTTATTAAAAGAAAATATAACCAAAACATTGCTAAACATTTGTACCTTCTCTGTACTGATGGCACAAATTTGGGAGGTTGTATGCGCACAGTTGGATCCCATTTGCCAGGAGGTAAAACAGCAACTTCATCTAAAAAATCATCAATTCCTGCGATTAGTTCATCTCTGTTGATAGCCTTGTATGCAATTCTCCGGAACAACTACAAATAATTGTTAAAAAAAATGAAAAAAATAAGAGGGAGAAAATTTTGTTTATTTAGGTAATGATTTTTTTTATCACTTAGCATACCATTAAGAACATTTTGTTAGGCTCAAAAAGATCTATAGTCTGGTTTTCCATAGACAAACAGAAGTAAAGCTGTAGGCCATTTGTAAGCCAACCATACAGGAGCTTTTGTTATTTAAAGGACATAAATCTTTTTCAGATAATGACAGAACTGTAGAGGAAGATAGTTACAAATACGGAACAAGAAGTGAAATCTGTACCTCATCGGTGAGTAAGGTGGCAATGGCTCTACCAATTTCATGATAAGCTTTTAATTTTCTTCTAGGACCCAGCAGAATAAAAATAAATCTGCAAGAATAAACATTGGCTCATTAAAAAATAGACAGAAATGGACTGTGTATATTATACTTAAAAGGGTATTCCAGGAATTTTTTTTATTTGACTATGCTACAGGGACTGTAAAGTTAGTGTAGTTCACAATATAGTGTCTGTACCTGTGTGTGATGGTTTTCTCACAATTCTTATGTGATTTTCACACCAATATTTATTTTTAACAGCATACAAAATGACTGTTGTCTCAGATTTTTCCCAGGTTGCAATGTGGCCGAGACTTGACTCACTAGTCAGCTGATGACAGGGAGCCTGTCTGCTTCAATGGGTGGAGGGATCGCTTGGTGGGAGAGAGCGCAATCTGCAACTAATGCAACAGCTGTAGGCACCCTGATTGAAAACCACAGGTCTTTTGAATGGATGCAGCTCATTTATGTTTCAATGGGTGGGGTGGCTGATGTGTGGGAGGAAGGAAAATGGAATTGTGGGATTTGTAGTAAAAAAAAGAAAAGTCAAACAGGAAATACCAGTTCACAAAAAGCTAGCCACAGTATTATGGTAATCTCACAACATAGCCATTTAGCCCCAAGAAAAGCGCAGACCCTTGCTAAGCATGTCCATTACTGCCTGCCAGGTACGTACTAAAATCACCTTATGGTGGATAACCCCTTTAATAGTTTTTGTACATACTGTACATATTTTTTAAACAATATGTATTTGTCAGATGTTTGATTATTTATAAAGGAATGATAAAATAAACAGAAGCATACAGTATAAAACATTGATGGTGTTTTGTAGACTAGCTATTTGTTAATCCTCAATTCCTTGGAGTTGATGGGGAACCAAAATTAATCTGTCACATGGGTTCCAGCAGACTAAGAAGGGACTTTAACATGGAGCATTATCATAATGAGCTATCACTTTCAAATTATAGCAGGTGTCTGCAAGGAAACCAGTCATTGGCTGGAGTGGATCATGTCCAATCTATGATTAGCACGCCCTCTCTGCCGGCGGTGAGGACAAAGCACAGGCACGTGGGCCGTAACATAATTCCCTTGCAGCGTGACTTCCTCTTTGTGTCGCAGAGCAAGCGCAGTGTCGTGCAGGTATCCAAGTGCAACACCGGCATCTTTTTGCATGCGAAGGTGCCTGGAATTTGTGCATTAGCTCCAAAATGGTCCATACCTGATTTTTGGAGATTGGCAGCGTGGGAAGACTTCCCAAAAATGCCATTGTGTCTGTTCCTCTATTTATTGATAGCATGGGAACATTAAACTTCTTTTTACATAGGACTGCTGAGACCAATGATAAGCTGTAGTGCCCTGTGCTCAGTGTACAGCGATGTCATGGGGACTCCAGACTAGGGACAATTTAGATTAAAGGCTTTAAAACCCCTAGAGCTATAAGCATTCTTGCCTTATATATGAAAAAATTCAGAATACATACATTTCCCTGTATTTGAGAGGGATGATGCACCCTGTGTATCCATCTCCATGCCGGATGACTGGAGATGTGGAGCGGAGGCTCGTGACATCAAGGTCATGCTCTGCTCGTGATGTCACGGCCATGCCCCCTCAATGCAAGTCTATGGGAGATAGCCGTCACGCCCCCTCCCATAGACTTGCATTCAGGGGGCGTGGCCATGACATCACGAGTGGGGCACGGCCGTGACATCACGAGCCTCCAGCGCTGCACCCGACGCTCCAAATGAATGCCCAGTGAAGCAGGGAGATTGGATAGGGGATAAGATGTCTAGGGGTGTCTCCCCTTAAAGAGTAACTGTCATGATTTTTGTATGCTCTTAACCTAACAACATGATGTGAAAGGTGTGTACAATAGTAATGCAGCCTTACCTTTGGCTGCATTCTAGCAGTTTAAATGATCAGAAAAATCACATTTCTCAGGAGTAGACAACAGTTTGACAGGGGATCGCAATGCCCTGGACCCGCTTTGCTGGGACCACTTGTCATTGACACACGTCCTCAGTGCATGTGCCCTCAATAATTCCAACATGCGAGTTCTAGCTCCAGATGCCCCCCTTCTCAAAGCATTTGCGCAATGTGTGTGTGTTCAAAGAGGAAAATGAAATGCCAGGTGAAATGCAGCAGGATAAGATAAACACCCCAGTACATGTATGTCACCTGTCTAAACAGGTAATAAGTACAGTGCCGCCTGCAAAAAATCAAAATAGACAAATCACCATTTTGGTTTATGAGGGATCGGTCCTGTCAAACTAACCTGATCAGCTTTTATGAGGAGGTGAGCTCCAGACTGGACCAAGGGGAATCGCTGGATGTCGTATATCAGGATTTTTCCAAAGCATTTGATACGGTGCCACATAAAAGGTTGGTGCATAAAATGAGAAGGATTGGGCTGGGGGAGAATGTGTGTAAGTGGGTAAGTATCTGGCTCAGTGATAGGAAACAGAGGGTGGTTATTAATGGTACTTATTCTGATTGGGTGACTGTAACTAGTGGGGTACCACAGGGGTCAATTTTAGATCCTATTACTTTTAATATATTTATTATCGACTTTGCTAAGTTATCAATTTAGTATTTTGTGGAACGAGCTGCAGATTTTATTGATATTGATTGATGATGACTTTTTGATCATATGACTTTTTTTGGGGGGGGGGGGTATGTTTTTCTTACTTTTCACAACAAAAGCATTTAAAAAAAAAACTTTTTTGTGTTGTCATATTCTGCCGTATTTTTATTTTTTTATTTTTTGGCCTATTGAGTTGTGTGAGGGCTTCTTTTTGTGTAACAAGCTATATTTTCTATTGTTTCTATGGGGTACATATAACTTTTTGATCATGTTTTATAAATTTTTTGGGAGGCAAGATAAAAAAATTTAACATATGAAAGTCACCTATATACAGTTATTAGGCTGTGTACCAAGCCATAAGGAAACCACATTTATTACCTAGTTGGAAGAGCCACTTCTGTCAATGTGCCAAGTACAGCTGCCTCTTTCATTCGAATGAAAGCAGCAAATGGCTGAGTCAAAAAGTCCACCTCACCGACAAGAATATTTGCTGCTTCTGCTTCATTAGGGATCTTTTTTCTGAATTTATTTTTCAGCTGAAAGAGAATATGAATACAAATATATATAAGGTAATACAAACAGAATAAGTCTTTTAATAAATACAGTATCAAATAATGTTTTTACATATGTTAATGCAAGTTTGGATTTATATCAGAAGCAATATAGGACAACTAGCTATGTGAAAGAATTATGCGACTCTGCAAACAGCAAAATGCTAGGACATTTGTAATCCCTTAGCACATTCTGCTGTACATTGACGGCAGAAGTACATTTGAGAAGTATTGGAGTGTATTCAGGAGCGAAGCCTGCTCCATAAACTGTGGCTGATATCATATCTGCAGCTGACTGCCACGGCCATGCATCCCCTTAAATGCCACTGTCAATGGTGACCATGACATATAGGCGGTTAGAAGTTGCCACTAGTTCATTCTAGAGTCCTACTGGCCCCCCAACTACAGCACAATAACAAGGTGCTGATTAGTTGTCTGGGCTGCCAGGGTCCTGCTGAAGGCCTCAGTTGTTGCCATGATAAGAGACCTCAAAACATGGAATGAATAAGTGGTCAGAATAAAAAACTGACTAGACTCTGACCGTGGACGCCTTTATAGACCATTACTATGCTCTTCTATTTGAAGTCTTTCATTTCTACATATGATGGCTTCCAGTACGGTGGAGGTTTCCCCTACTGTTCTAAAATCTACAGCCATCTATTCCCCTCTACATATATTTTCCCTAGATAGGTTGATGTCCCAAGTCAATACTATCATGCTCTGAATGGTGTAGACAAGTTCAATAGAATAGAGAGGGGGGACCCCAACTTCCCAGATCTCAGATACTGCATGTCTCTGTACTGATTGTTCACCCATTATACTAAATGTCTACTGTATGTCACTCCTGTATTGTTTTCCCTACATGTTCAGTGTTGTATTTTGTTTGATACTGCTTTTCTATCTTTACTTATTTTGTCTTTGGCTGGGTTGCTTCCATGCAATGTTCTGTGATTAACTCTTTGCTAATTTTCTTATGCTGATTCACAAAAAAATTATCAAAAAGACCCATTTAGCTTAAAATGCCACCAATTATGTAATGCTATTAATTTACATATTTGTAAACATGCAATTTGCATATCTAATGGTAGAACTGTAAAGCTGCTTTAAACTCCTACCGGGAACACAATTAGTATATCAAAGAAGAACCAGTATAGGACATCCTCCGCATTGCACATGACAAACCCAGCTTCTACCCCCGAGACCAATTCATAAAGGGAAGTGTGGTCACAGCAAAGTCGGGGGGTCCAGGTAGTGAAAAAATGCTGAAGCCATAAATGTGATGTTTGGTAAACACAGTACCTTTCTCAAGGCACCGTGGCATTGTGATTAGTAACACACTGTAAAAAGACACATGAATGAATACCTTTTGCTTAATTTTGCATTTAGGAAGGAAATGACCAATAAAATAAATTGGTGTCCATAGCTTAAAAATCTTTTTAACACTTTCATGCATACTAAAACAGCTATTACATTTATTTTATTTTATCTTTATTTTAAAGTATGTAGAATTTTCTGAAATACAAGGTTATGGGCCAAAATGCAACACTGCTACTTTAACCTTTGGCTTACAAACCCCTATACACTTAAAATATAAATATGGGATGTTTTTGAAATAATTGTATCACAAGTGGACACTGTGCTAGATAAATAGCTGTTTAAAGCTGTTGAAAGGGCATGCTTTAATGATAGTAACATTTCATTTTTGGGGTGGCTATTAGTCCTCTTTTAATGAAAGAATCTGGGGGGGGGGGGGGCAGGAATGACGCCTGATAAGATGATAAAGAGGCATTATTTTCTAACAGGATATATTACACAGTATCATACCTTTGTACTATTGATTCATGCAAAGTTTGTACCTAGTGTAGAAAATGGAAAACATCATTACTAGTTAAAGTATTTACAACATAGTCCTTTACCTGTTCACGTGAAGGCTTTTCAGGTAATTCTAGAAGTGTGTTTTTCGGAGATGACTTCTTGCCTGCCACGTAAAAGTATGTTTTACCAAACAGATTATATGTATATAGACCACATAAATTTATTTGCAAGGTACCTTATTTTTTTAGCATTGTATTTGAGATGAAAATCCAACCATAGCTAAGTTTAGAGGCAGACATTAAAAGGTAAACTGACAGGCTGTTCACCCATACTAGACCCAATATACTGGTTTATAGTGTGGGTAAAAAGCATTCAAATGTGGGGTCACTTACTTGTATCAAGGAAATTCCAGTGTTAGCTGTTTTATGTTCTAGCTACATCGCGGCTTGCCATGCTCCCCTGCCTCCTCCATATTCCACGCTCTAGCTTTCCCCTGCCATTAACATGTTAAATATTCACTCTCACGTCCTAGCAACGTGGCAGAAAATATTTTGCATATTCATGATGAGTGGGCCAAAGAGGAGTATATTGAGGAGACAGGAGAGTGCGGTGAGCCACATTTGCATATATAAAATTTTAGATAATTTTTTATTAATTTTTTTTTGGAATAAAATGTGACAAAAAAGCAGCATTTTTGAACTTTTTAAAAAAAAAATTTACGTTTACGCCGTTCGCCGTATGGGATCATCAACATATTTTGATAGTTCAAACATTTACAAATGTGGCGATACCAAATATGTTTATAAAAAAAAAAAAAAATTTACGCTTTTTGGGGGTAAAATGGGAAAAAACTGACAATTTTCATGTTTATCGGGGGAGGGGATTTTTCACTTTTTTTAACTTTTTATCTTTACATTTTTAATTTTTTTTTTTTTTACACTTTATGTGTCTCATTTGATTGCTAATACAGTTCAGTGCTATGCATTAAGCATAGCACTGATCAGTGTTATCGGTCATCTTCTGTTCTGGTCTGCTCGATCTCAGACCAGAGCAGAAGACGCCGGGAGACAGAAGGAGGCAGGCGAGGGGACCTCCGTCCACCATTACATATGATCGGATCCCAGTGGCAGCGCTGCGGGCGATCCTATCATCTATTTTAACATGCACATTGCCGCAGATGCCGTGATCTGTACTGATCACGACATCTGAGGGGTTAATGGCGGACATCCGTGCGATCGCGGATGTCAGCCATTACTGGAGGGTCCCCTGACATGTATGATGCGTGCACCGTCTCCGATGCTCGCGGTCATACACAGGACGTAAATGTATGTCCTGGTGCGGGAAGTACCGCCAAAACAGGATGTACATTTACAAGTAAGTGACCCCGCATTTGAATGCTGTTCATGCGCACGATGACCCAGTTTATTGAGTTTAGTTTGGGTGAACAGCTGTCAGTTTCACTTTAAAGTTCCTAATTATGTGCAACATCTGAAAATAGGAGCTTCAAATTTATACAGGTGAAACTCGAAAAAAATGTATATTGTGCAAAAGTTAATTTATTTCAATAAAGCAACACGTCTGCGGAAGGAAGCATGAAGTGCTCCAAAATCTCCTGGTAGATGGATGCGTTGACCCTGGACTTAAAGGACAACTGTAGTGCAAGACTTTTATATATTCCTGTGCCCGGGCCTAAAAAATAAACAAAATAAATTTTAATTCACCTTCCTACGTTCCCCCGTTGGTCCAGTACAGGCCTCACGGTCCAGCGGTGCTAACCTCATTCAACTTCCTGGGGACGGGGACGCCACAGAGCCTTCAGCGTATCCCACCCTGGCCGGTGATAGGCTAAGCGCACTATCATGTAAGGAGCTTTGGGCACAGGAATATAAAAAGTCTTGCACTACAGTTGTCTTTTAATGAAGCACAGTGGACCAACACCAGCAGATGACATGGCTCCCAAATCATATCATATATTGGGGATTTGGGGTTTTCATGAGCTGTAAGCCATAATCATTACAATTATGACAAATCACAGCTTGAACTATCTTGCTTTGCATGTAATGAGTCTTTCTTATATAGTAGTTTCACCTTTTAAGTTGTATTACTGAAAGAAATTAACTTTTGCGCAATGTTCTAATTTTTCGAGCTTCACCTGTATGTAATTTGTAGGATTCAGGGATATTCCACAAATGTCCCCTACAGTATATGTGGACCCTTTGAGAACAGGGATCTTAAAGACCAAATGTGTTTATGTAATACAAACAGCCAGCTGCAGTGACCACTGTGGTAAAAATGTATGGCTGTCCGCATCTTTCCCCTACGAAAAAAGGTTGTCAAAGGTTTGAGAGCTTTAGATAGAACTTTATATTTAAAGGGGTACTCCGGCGCTAAGACATCTTATACCCTATCCAAAGGATAGGGGATAAGATGCCTGATCACGGGGGTCCCGCTGCTGGGGACCCCCCATGATCCTGCACGCCGCACACCATTAAAATATGTCCCCGGAGCGTGTTCGCTCCAGGTCTGATTACTGTCGATCACGGGGACGGAGCGTTGTGACTTCACGGCTCTGTCCCCGTGTGATGTCACACCCCCTCCCATAGGCTTGCATTGAGGTGGTGGAGTGTGACATCACACGGGGCGGAGCCGTGACGTCACAACACTCCGTCCCTGTGATCGACAGTAATCAGACCCGGAGCAAACACGCTCCGGGGACTGATTTTAATGTGGCGCGGCGTGCAAGGTCACGGGGTCCCCAGTGGCAGGACCCACGCAATCAGGCATCTTATCCTCTATCCTTTGGATAGGGGATAAGATGTCTGAGCGCCGGAGTACCCCTCTAAGTGTATTTGCATTTGCAGGTAACATTTCAAAGCAAATTGTCATCTATGTGTACATCAGTTACACCATGTCTGACCATAGTACAATTTGTGTACAGTTTTCTCCTCTGCAGGCTCCAATTTTCCCTAAGCTAGTGAGTGGAGACTAGCTACTATAATGGACACAAAACACTACATACATAGAAAAGGAGATTCTGCTTTGCTAAAATTCTATAGCAAACCGTCAGAAGCATTAGCAGCATGGAGCTGTAAATGATAGAAATAAAAATATAACACTTGCTACACGCTGTTACAGCCACTCTATGCATCCATCTGCCTCGGTCTGTTTTTAGCCAACCTTCGTACCGCTCTTCTCCCCCTTCCTGCATTATTTTTTGGAAAGTAATGATGAGTTAAGAAGGGAGGGAGGCATTTTATTGGAAGAAGTGGCATTCCCATGACAAAATATGTTACAAAGTTTCTTACATTCTCAGGTACTATTTGATTTATGCAAAGTTTGTTCAAAGTACAGTGCATTTAACATACACATTTATATATCAGATAATCTCACCTTTGTATGATAATGTAATAACATCTTTAACCATTTTTTTGTATGATTTTTTTATGTGGTGTACATGTCCTTGAAGAAGGGTATGTAGTATGTTTTCATTTTCCTCTTCAGTTGTTCTATCACTAGAAATCCTTTGTTTTAGAATTTGCTCTGGAAAAACAAAACAATACAATATATGTCAACATTTAAAGGGGTATTCCAAGAATTTTTTTTATTTGACTATGCTACAGGGGCTACAAAGTTAGTGTAGTTCAGAATATACTGTCTATACCTGTGTTTGACGGTTTTCTCACAATTCTTATGTGGGTTTCAAAACAATATTTATTTTTAACAGCATACAAAATGTCTGTCTCAGATTTTTCCGGGGAATGGGAGGATTAAAGTACCCAGGAAGATTATCAGAATTAGGGTTATTTAGTTTAGAAAAAAGAAGGCTTAGGGGCGACCTAATAACTATTAGTGTTGCTCGCAAATACTCGCAATGCGAATTTTATTCGCGAATATTGCGTTTTTTTTTTTTATCACAGTACACATCACAGTGATCATCCCTCTCTGCTTCCAGCTTGTGTGGTGTAAAGAAGGCTCTAATACTACTGTGTGAGACTGCCGTGCGAATTTTCGCATATGTGAATTTCCGCTTATGCTAATTTTTGTATATGCTAATTTGCGCATATGCTAATTTTTGCATATGCGAAAATAAAACGCGAATATTACGAATATGCGAATTTAGCGAATAAATGACGAATATTCGTCCATATATTCGGGAATATTGGAGAATTCGAATATGGCCTATGCCGCTCAACACTAATAACTATGTATAAATATATCAGGGGACAGTACAGAGATCTCTCCCATGATCTATTTATACCCAGGACTGTACAGTGGGGATCAAAAGTTTGAGCGCCCCAGGTAAATTTTTTTATTAATGTGCATAAAGAAGCCAAGGAAAAATCTCCAAAACTAAATTCCTAACCCCAAGGCCGTAGCCCGGGGTGCAAAAACACCTCTAATTAATCCCCCTTTAAAATGTAACTTTTATTATATATACTCTTAAAAATAGAAATAAACCCAGCAAGGTGATGATTAAAATTAGGATGTCAGGTAGGATAGTATAAATATTATTAGAGCAGTATAGCTTCAAAGTCAAGGGCTCTGCAGCAGCCCAACATTCCTACACTGACACCAAATTAAAAAACTAAATTGCCACCTCTACATGTTTTGCCGTCTCCACAGCGTTTTCAAGACGCAAAATGTGGCAACATCACTACAAAATGGCGGCGGGGACTATTTATAGATAATGCCCATATCATCATCACTCAGCGACCCTTACATGCCACCAATCACATGCCTCCTATGATTGCTCCAATCCCTATTCTGGATAGGTAATCACTTCCCAGGTAACTTGCCTTGGGAGCACCAATAGAAAAGCGTACCAAAAGGCATCAAATTACAGATTAGACATTCTTATAATATGTCAACAAAAGTTAGATTTTATTTTCATCATTTACACTTTCAAAATAACAGAAAACAAAAAAATGGCATCTGCAAAAGATTGGGCACCCTGCAGAATTTATAGCATGCACTGCCCCCTTTGCAAAGCTGAGACCTGCCAGTGTCATGGATTGTTCTCAATCATCATCTGGGAAGACCAGGTGATGTCAATCTCAAAGGTTTTAAATGCCCAGACTCATCTGACCTTGCCCCAACAATCAGCATCATGGGTTCTTCTAAGCAGTTGTCTAGAAATCTGAAACTGAAAATAGTTGATGCTCACAAAGCTGGAGAAGGCTATAAGAAGATAGCAAAATGTTTTCAGATGTCAATATCCTCTGTTCGGAATGTAATTAAGAAATGGCAGTCATCAGGAACAGTGGAAGTTAAAGGGGTTATCCAGGAAAACACTTTTTTTTATACATCAACTGGCTCCAGAAAGTTAAACAGATTTGTAAATTACTTCTATTAAAAAATCTTAATCCTTTCAGCACTTATGAGCTTTTGAAGTTAAGGTTGTTCTTTTCTGTCTAAGTGCTCTCTGATGACACGTGTCTCAGGAAACGCCCAGTTTAGAAGCAAACCCCCATATCAAACATCTTCTAAACTGGGCGTTTCCTGAGACACGTGTCATCAGAGAGCACTTAGACAGAAAAGAACAACCTTAACTTCAAAAGCTCATAAGTACTGAAAGGATTAAGATTTTTTAATAGAAGTAATTTACAAATCTGTTAAACTTTTTGGAGCCAGTTGATATATATAAAAAAGTTTTTCCTGGAATACCCCTTTAAAGCAAGATTTGGAAGACCAAGAAAAGTATCAGACAGAACAGCTCGCAGGATTGTGAGAAAAACAATTCAAAACCCACGTTTGACTTCACAATCCCTCCAGAAAGATCTGGCAGACACTGGAGTTGTGGTACACTGTTCCACTATAAAGAGATACTTTTACAAATATGGTCTTCATGGAGGAGTCATCAGAAGAAAACCTCTTCTACGTCCTCACCACAAAAATCAGTGTTTGAACTTCGCAAATGAACATATAGACAAGCCTGATGCATTTTGGAAACAAGTTCTGTGGACTGATGAGGTTAAAATTTAACTTTTTGGCCAGAATGTGCAAAGGTACTTTTGGAGAAGAAGGGGAACAGAATTTACTGAAAAGAACCTCTGTCCAACTGTTAAGCATGGGGGTGTTACGCCGAGCGCTCCGGGTCCCCGCTCCTCCCCGGAGCGCTCGCAACATTCTCGCATTTGCAGCGCCCCGGTCAGACCTGCTGACCGGGTGCGCTGCAATACCTCTCTCAGCCGGGATGCGATTCGCGATGCGGGAGGCGCCCGCTCGCGATGCGCATCCCGGCTCCCGTACCTGACTCGCTCTCCGTCAGTCTTGTCCCGTCGCGCGCGGCCCCGCTCCTTAGGGCGCGCGCGCGCCGGGTCTCTGCTATTTAAAGGGCCACTGCGCCACTGATTGGCGCAGCAGGCTTAATTAGTGTGTTCACCTGTGCACTCCCTATTTATACCTCACTTCCCCTGCACTCCCTCGCCGGATCTTGTTGCCATTGTGCCAGTGAAAGCGTTTCCTTGTGTGTTCCTAGCCTGTGTTCCAGACCTCCTGCCGTTGCCCCTGACTACGATCCTTGCTGCCTGCCCTGACCTTCTGCTACGTCCGACCTTGCTCTTGTCTACTCCCTTGTACCGCGCCTATCTTCAGCAGTCAGAGAGGTTGAGCCGTTGCTGGTGGATACGACCTGGTTGCTACCGCCGCTGCAAGACCATCCCGCTTTGCGGCGGGCTCTGGTGAATACCAGTAGCAACTTAGAACCGGTCCACCAGCACGGTCCACGCCAATCCCTCTCTGGCACAGAGGATCCACCTCCAGCCAGCCGAATCGTGACAGTAGATCCGGCCATGGGGTGGATCAATCATGCTTTGGGGTTGTATTGCAGCCAGTGGCACAGGGAACATCTCACGAGTAGAAGGAAAAATGGATTCATTAAAATCTCAGCAAATTTTGGAGGCTAACTTGATGCCATCTGTGAAAAAGCTGAAGTTAAAGAGAGGATGGCTTCTACAAATGGATAATGATCCTAAACACACCTCGAAATCCACGTGGGATTACATCAAGAGGCGTAAACTGAAGGTTTTGCCATGGCCTTCACAATCTCCTGACCTCAACATAATTGACAATCTATGGATAAACCTTAAAAGGGCAGTGTGTGACAGACAGCCCAGAAATCTTAAAGAACTGGAAGACTTTTGTAAGGAAAAATGGGCAAATATACCTCAAACAAGAATTGAAAGACTCTTGGCTGGCTACAAAATGCGTTTTAAGCTGTGATGCTTGCCAGTACAAGATATTAACTCTGCAGGGTGCCCAAACGTTTGCAGATGCCATTTTTTTTTTGTTTTCTGTTATTTTGAAAGTGTAAATGATGGAAATAAAATCTAACTTTTGTTGACATATTATAATAATGTCTAATCTGTAATTTGATGCCTTTTGGAGATTTTTCCATCTTTCCTTGGCTTCTTTCTGCACATTAATACAAATGTTTACCTAGGGTGCCCAAACTTTTGATCCCCACTGTATCTATAACAAAGGGGCATCCTCTACGTTTAGAGGAAAGAAGGTTTCTACACTAGCACAGACGGGGGTTCTTTACTGTAAGAGCAGTGAGACTGTGGAATTTTCTCCCGGAAGAGGTGGTCATAGTCAACTCTGTAAAAGAATTTAAAAGGGGTCTGGATGCATTTTTGGAGAGTAAGAACAATGCTGGTTATGTATATTAGATTTATAGGGACAGAACGTTGATCCGGAGATTTATTCTGACTGCCATATTTGGAGTTGGGAAGGATTTTTTACCTCTAGTATGAGGGTTTTTTGCCTTCCTCTGGATCAACCCAGTAGGGACTCATTAGGGTTATAGGTTGAACTTGACGGACTCTGGTCTTTTTTCAACTTTATGAACTATGTTACTATGTTAAACTACAGCTCCCAGCATGCACTGGTAAACCGTGCATGCTGGAAGTTGTAGTTTTGCAACAGCTGGAGGCACACTGGTTGCGAAACACTGAGTTAAGTAACTAAAGACAATGATAAATGTCGGCCTGAGATTTTGACAGTTTTTTGTGTCTAGAAAAGGCGCAAAAAAGGCGCAAGCAGGGTTTATTTGCGCCTTTTTTGTTCCTTTTGGTTTACACGTTTCTGTTGATTTTGAGTTGCAATCCACTGATTTTGTCAATACTCATGATATGGAAAGGTTTTATGAACTGCACCTTTTCACAAAAAGGTGCAAAGCCACTGAAAAGTCTCTAAAAATACACCAGCCCAGACTTAGCTTAGCTTTTTGGTGTCTGTGAAGAGAGAAATTTCTGAAAATGTGACCTCCACAAAATGTTTCAAATGCTCTGAGACCATTTAATAAATTACCAGCACACAAAAAAAAAGGTGTAGAAAAATGCTTCACTTACACCTACAATGATAAATGCCAGCCTAAGTGTTTTGCAACCAGTGTGCCTCCAGCTGTACCATAACTACAACCCCCAGCATGCACGGACAGCCAAAGGGCATGCTGGGAGTTGTAGTTTTGCAACAGCTGGAGGTTTGCCCCCCCCCCCCCCCCCCCCCTGTGAATGTACAGGGTACATACACATGGGCGGGTTTACAGTGAGTTTCTCGCTGTAAGTTTGAGATGCAGCTAATTTTCTGCTACGGCTCTAACTCCCAGCCGGAAACTCAGTAGGGACTCATTAGGGTTATAGGTTGAACTTGACGGACTCTGGTCTTTTATCAACTTTATGAACTATGTTACTATGTTAAACTACAGCTCCCAGCATGCACTGGTAAACCGTGCATGCTGGAAGTTGTAGTTTTGCAACAGCTGGAGGCACACTGGTTGCGAAACACTGAGTTAAGTAACAAAATCTCAGGCTGACATTTATCATTGTCTTTAGACATTTTTTTGTGTCTAGAAAAGGCGCAAAAAAGGCGCAAGCAGGGTTTATTTGCGCCTTTTTTGTTCCTTTTGGTTTACACGTTTCTGTTGATTTTGAGTTGCAATCCACTGATTTTGTCAATACTCATGATATGGAAGGGTTTTATGAACTGCACCTTTTCACAAAAAGGTGCAAAGCCACTGAAAAGTCTCTAAAAATACACCAGCCCAGACTTAGCTTAGCTTTTTGGTGTCTGTGAAGAGAGAAATTTCTGAAAATGTGACCTCCACAAAATGTTTCAAATGCTCTGAGATCATTTAATAAATTACCAGCACACAAAAAAAAAGGTGTAGAAAAATGCTTCACTTACACCTACAATGATAAATGCCAGCCTAAGTGTTTTGCAACCAGTGTGCCTCCAGCTGTACCATAACTACAACCCCCAGCATGCACGGACAGCCAAAGGGCATGCTGGGAGTTGTAGTTTTGCAACAGCTGGAGGTTTGCCCCCCCCTGTGAATGTACAGGGTACATACACATGGGCGGGTTTACAGTGAGTTGCAGCAAATTTTCCGCTACGGCTCAAACTCCCAGCTGAAAACTCGCTGTAAACCCCCACCTGCGTAAATGTACCCTAAAAACACTACACTACACAAAATAAAGGGTAAAACACTACATATGCATATACCCCTACACAGTTTCCTACTAACATGCTGGTGTTGCCCCATACTTTTCATTTTCACAAGAGGTAAAAGGAAAAAAAAGACCCCCAAAATTTATAACACAATTTCTCCTGAGTACGGAAATACCCCATATGTAGACGTAAAATCCTCTGCGGGCACACAAGGTTCAGGAGTGGGAGTGGCACATTTGAGGTGATTTGCACAGGGGTGGCTGATTGTTACAACGGTTCTGACAAACGCAAAAAAAAAAAAAAAAAAAAAAACACGTGTCCCCATTTTGGAAACTACACCCCTCACAGAACGTAACAAGGGGGTATAGTGAACCTTAACACCCCACAGATGTTTGAAGAATTTTCGTTAAAGTTAACACCATTTCTTCTGAGTATATAAATTCCCCATGTGTGGATGTAAAGTGCTCTGCGGGCTACTACAGGGCTCAGAGGAGAAGGAGCGCCATCGGGATTTTGGAGAGAGAATTTGGCTGGATATGAAGGACATGTGCGTTTACAAAGCCCCCATGATGCCAGAACAGTGGACCCCCCCCCTCCCACATGTGACCTCATTTTGAAAAACTACACCCTTCAAGGGATATAATAAGGGGTGCAGTGAGCATTTACACCCAACTGGTGTCTGACAGATTTTATTAACAGTGGTCCATGAAAATGAAAAATGTTATTTTTCATTTGCACAGCCCAATGTTCCAAAAGTCTGTCAAATGCCAGTGGGGTGTAAATGCTCACTGCACCCCTTATTACATTCCGTGAGGGGTGTCGTTTACTAAATAGGGTCACATGTGGGGGTTTCACTGTTCTGGTAGCATGAGGGCTTTTTAAACGCACATGGCCTCTGATTTCCATTCCAAACAAATTCTCTCTCCAAAAGCCAAATGGCGTTCCTCCTCTTCTGAGCATTGTAGTTCACCCGCAGAGCACTTTACACCCACACATGGGATATTTCCATACTCAGAAGAAAAGGGTTACAAATTCTGGGGGGCATTTTCTCCTATAAACTCACGTAAAAATTGTAAATTTGGGGGGGGGAATGCATTTTAGTGAAAAAAAAATAAAAATCATTTACACATCTGACTTTACCAAAAAGTCGTCAAACACCTGTTAAGGCTCACTGTACCCCTTGTTAAGTGCCATGAGGGGTGTAGTTTCCAAAATAGTATGCAATGTGTTTTTTTTTTTCTTGCTGTTATGGCACCATAGGGGCTTCCTATAGGGGCTGTTATGCCCCCAAAAACCATTTCCGCTAAATTCACTCTCCAAAATCCCATTGTCGCTCCTTCGCTTCTGAGCCCTCTAGTGCTCCCACAGAGCACTTTACATTCACATATGAGGTAATTCTTTACTGGAGAGAAATTGGGTTATACATTTTGGGGGGTATTTTCTCCTTTTACTTCTTGTAAAAATTCAAAAGTTGGGTCTCCAATAACATGTTAGTGTAAAAAATTGAGATTTTGAATTTTCTCCTTCACTTTACTGCTATTCCTGTGAAACACCTAAAGGGTTAACAAACTTTCTGAATGTCAGTTTGTATACTTTGAGGGGTGCAGTTTTTATAATGGGGTATTTCTAATATGAAGGCCCCTCAATTCCACTTCAAAACTGAACTTTTAGAAAATGTTGTGAAAAATTGGAAAATTGCTGCTGAACTGTTGCTGCCCTCTAATGTTTTCCAAAAGTAAAAACATATGAACTTTATGATGCAAACATAAAGTAGACATATTGTATATGTGAATCAATATATCATTTATTTGGTATGTTTATTTTCCTTACAAGCAGAGAGCTTCAAAGTTAGGCTGCATTCATATCACGATTGCAGCCTACGGCTGCGGGATAGGAAAACCTGGCGCTTCCATACCTTAGCCGGACTCGGCCCCCTTCTCATTCATTTGAATGAGCCAAACGGAATCAAACAGTGACTTCGGTCAGCTGATTTTTGCCCCATATCTGGTTTTGTGAGCGGACTGATCACAAAACCGGACACGGGGCAAAAATGAGCCGACCGGAGTCACTGTTTGACTCCGGTTGGCTCATTAAAGTGAATGGGTTTCAGCACCGATGCCGGCAGGGATACAGGAGCGCCCGGTTTTCCTGTCCCCCAGCCAGATCCGGCAGCCGTAGGCTGAAATCGTGATGTGAATGCAGCCTTAGAAAAATGAAAAATTTTCTAATTTGTCATGAAATTTTTGAATTTTTCACCAAGAAATGATGCAAGTATCGACAAAAATGTTCAAGTAGAATATGTCCCGAAAAAACAATCTCGGAATCAAATTCATAAGTTAAAGCATCCCAGAGTTATTAAAGGGGTATTCCCAGAATTATTTTTATTTCACTAAGCTGCAGGGGCTGTAAAGTTAGTGTAGTTTATAATATAGTGTCTGTACCTGTGTGTGACTGTTTTCTCACAATTCTTCTTGTGATTTACACCCCAATATTTATTTTTAACAGCAAACTAAATGACTGTTCAAAAATCAGATTTTTCCCAGGTTGCAATGCGGCCGAGACCTGACTAGTCAGCTGATGACAGGGAGCCTGTCTGCTTCAATGGGTGGAGCGATCGCTTGGTGGGAGAGAGATCAATCTGCAACTAATGCAACAGCTGTAGGCACCCTGATTTAATAGAAGTAATTTACAAATCTGTTTAAACTTTCTGTAACCAGTTGATTTAAAAAAAAAAAAAGTTTTCCACCAGAGTACCCCTTTAAGGTTATAATGGGCTTGGTCCTTAAACTCATGTCGTACACCTTTTCTGTTACTTACCCACAATTTCTTTGAATGTGCTATTTTCTGCATCCAGCAAAATAATCCCTCTTTCAAAACATGTTCTTAACTCAAATAAACTATGCAAGGTAAGTGTGGTTACATGCGGTTTACTCCATCTTTCTCCTCCATCTTCAGTTTTCTCTTCAAATTTAATCCACCTGCATAAACAGCAGAAAACTTTTCTAATAGTATAGTATTCAACGTAAGACCATAGTAAAACATTTTTTTACAGGAATTGTGTCTCCTTAAATTTTAACCATGCTTTCCTACTGCTTGGAGCATCTTACTTTTCTTCCCTTCACATTCACAGGAAGCTCCAATCATCAGGGATTAAAATACTGACCATGAATAAAAATTTCCCACCTGCATACAATTTCCTAGATTCGTGGTTAAAGGAAATTTGTCATCAGTGTCACCTGCACTAACCTGTCGGTACAAATAGGTAGTGCAGGTGACACTGATGACAACGGCACTTACCTTGTCCCGTTCCGTGCAGATGTTCTTCGGTAATCTTCTCCGGTATCTTCAGGTCCGGGCCCGGCTTGGAGAATGGGTGGGGCTTAGTGACGTCACCGCTGCTGTTCTCTGCTGGGTCCCGCTGCTAAAGAACAGCAGCGGTGACGTCCTTAAGCTCCGCCCATGCCAGGCCCGGAGCTGAAGATACCGGAGAAGATTACCGAAGAACGACTGCACGGAACGGGACGATGTAAGTACTGTTGCCATCAGTGTCTCCTGCACTACCTGTCTGTACCAACAGGTTAGTGCAGGTGAGACTTGTGTTGTCCCAGTACGGGATATGTTCTTAAAGTCCTGTCAGGCTTTCCTGCAGTGTTCCCCCATAATGTGAATAGGTTGTATATTAGGTGCAAAGGACCTTTGAAGTGGGTCACATGATAATGTTTGTCACATGTTTGTTACCCAGAGACCATCAGGTGACCCACAGTTGGCCTATGGGCTCCTTGCTCAGCCCCCCTTTATTAGAGGGGGAGGTACTACAATACCTCTTGAGTTTTACTTACTGCTGAGGTCAATTTCAGTCCAGATGTCTCAGGGTCAGTGTACAGCACATCTGGAGGCCTCAACCTAAATTGTAGCCACAAGTCAGTAAGTCCAGTCATCTTTATCTGCTGTCATCATCTTTAGTCAAGTCAAGCCAATTGTAGTCAGTGTGGCCTGCACCTATAGTCTCTCAAGTCACTGCAAGTCCCAGCAAGCTGTGAGGTCCCCTGTGTTACTGGTCCCCTCATTGGGATCCTGGCCGAACTGTATAGACTGTATCATCTGTCTACCTCAGTAAAAGCTACCATTAACCTTAACCTGGCCTTGGAATATTATTTGCCCCTGTCTAACCTAGGACTAGCGGTACTACCTTTGGGTGGTTACATAGGCAAACCACGCTCTGGCATCATGAACATAAAGGGGTTAATACCATCTACCCCTGGGCAACACCATCTGCCCCTTACACCTCACATCACACCCTGATGACACCACTATTCCGACCTCCTATCCTGACCTTCTATCTCGACCTGCTATTTCTACCTGCTATCCCGTCCTCCTATCTCAACCTCCTATATCGTCCTCCTATCCCGACCTCCTATTTAGACCTCCTATCCCGACCTCCTATCCCGGTCCTCCGATACCGGTCCTCCTATCCTGTCCTCCTATCCCGACCCGTAATATGTGTACCAGGTATTGAAATCCAGCCGTACAGAATATCTCCAGCGTACGGTTATGTGGGAACATACATTTCCCATTGATTTGCATGGGACTTTAAACAAAAACCCCGACCCTCACAAATGGGGGTAGTTAAGGGTCAAATTAACTATCCTATATTTTAAGTGGACATATAAGTAACATGTGACCAAGTATTATGGAAATATCTCAAGCTGTTTGGAAGTTATGCAGGAACATATATTTCCCATTGACTTGCATGGGACTTTAAACATAAACCCTGCCCCTGGCAAATGGGGGTGAGTAAAGGTTAAATCACCTATCCTATGTTTGTTGTTGACATATAAGTAACATGTGTGCCAAGTTTCATGTTAATATCTTTAGCCGTTTGGACGTGATGCTGGAACATACACACATACATACATACATACATACACACACACATTGAGTTTTATATATATATAGATAAAATATAAAAAGTTATTTTAACCTGTTTTAGGGGAGAGCGGGGATCGGGGGTTGGGGGAGAACGGGGTTCGGCATTTTAACATGGGGGGAAATCGGGGAACAGACGGAGGAAATGGGGTAGCGCCGCGCCCATGGCCCTAATTGTTTTCTGCACAGGGTGCCTCCAGCTGTTTCAACACTACTACTCCCAGCTTGTCCTGACAGCCAATAGATGTCAGGGAAAGCTGGGAGTTGTAGTGGTGAAACAGCTGGAGGCACTTTATATAGATGAACTAAGGGCGGAAGTCGTCCTCCCAAGCAGGCATTAGTGACGTGTTGCCTGCTGGGGAAGTCTGCCTGGTAGTGAGCACACTACCAGGCAGACAAAAAGTCATTTTCAACATAGTAAAAATTAAAAGCAGGGAGGGGGTCAGGGATAGATGGGTAATAGGCAGGGATAGAAAAAAAATAAATAAAAAGGATGGTTTGAGCTACCCTTTAAGAACTAAGTGATGTATTAAGGGGAAATTGTATGATAAAAGCTCGGTCTAGAATATATAGAAACCAGGCTCAACCGCCCAGTGCATGATGTAGACAAGCCTCAGCTGGCTAGAATAATAGGTACCTTTGATAAGCAAGCTGGCCCTATACGCCGCATCATCACACAACATTGGGATATCCTGAAAATGTATCCCGACTTACAGGATATCATTAGCAATTATCCTCTTATGGGTATGTTCACACTGAGGAATTGGAGAGGAATTTCCACTAATAATTCTGCTCGCTTTTTCCTCTCCAAATCATTCAGCAGTGAAAACCCCATAGAGTTGTACAGAATTTCTGCCCCTCAGTTCACACTGAGGAATTTCCTCAAGCAGAATTCTGACGGGGAAATATGTTCCACTTGAAGAAAGAACATGTTCTTTCTTTCAGGCGGAAACAGCGTCGTTCTCCCATAGAGATCAATGTTATTAGCCATGGGTCCCGGCCGTTGTTAGAGGCCATGCCGTGGCCCCACATTATAGAAAGGGAGCGGACCCGGGGGTTAAAGACGAAGCCCATTTTGACCTTAAGGACCAGGCATATTTTTGTTTTTGCACTCATGCTTTTTAGAAGGGGAGGTAAAAGCAAAACGCTTAGAATTTTGCACCTACAGACCCAAACGAGGGCTTGTTTTTTGTGTCACTTTGTAATGACATCAATAATTTTATAACAAAATCTACGGCAAAACAATTCTATATATATATATATATATATATATATATATATATATATATATATATAGGCCCCTTATCTTTATTCTGTAGGTCTATACGGTTACAAAGATACCCAATTTATGTAGGTTTTATTTTATTTTACTACTTTAAAATAGTTATAACTACATGCACCAAAATAAGTACGCTTAAAATTGTCATTTTCTGTCCCCTATAACATTATGAGGGGCTATATGAGGGCTCATTTTTAGCGCTGTGATCTGCAGTTTTTATTGGTACCATTTTTTGGGACTTTTTGATTGCTTTTTATAATTATTTTATGGTATATGAAGTGACCTAAAATTAGCAATTTTGGACTTTGGTATTTTTTTTAACGTATATGCCATCGACCGTGCAGTTTAACTAACCTTATATTTTAATAGTTCGGACATTTATGCCCGTGGCGGTACCACATATGCTTATTTTTATTTTTTATTACATTATTTTATTTAAAAAAAAATGGGAAAAGGAGGTGATTTTTTTTTCACACTATTTTTTTTTGTTTAGTCCCCATGTGAAGATTGCATACATTGATCAATGCTATGCCACTGAAGTGAAAAGAGCCGACTTGCAATACCACACACAACATGGGGACGGCTCTGTTTTTCTATTCCTAAAGGGGCACGTCGGTGAAAAACTATTTTTTGTTGCCAGAAAGTTAAACAGATTTGTAACTTACTTCTATTTAAAAATCTTAACACTTCCAGTACTTATTAGCTGCTGTATGGCACAGAAGAAGTTCTTTTCTTTTTTAATTTCTTTTCAGTCGGACAGAGGTGTCACCAGAGAGCACTGTGGTCAATGTCAGGAACTGTCCAGATCAGTAGAGGTCAAGTCCAGTTCAGACATCTCAGAGCCAGCGTCCAGAACATCTGGAGGCCTCAAACCTAAATTACAGCCACAAGTCAGTAAGTCAAGTCATCTCTGTCTGCTGTCACTATCTTCAGTCAAGTCAAGTCTATTATAGTCTATGTGGCTGTCCTAAAGTCTGTCAAAGTCACTGCAAGTCCCAGCAAGCTGCGATGTCCCCTGTGTTACCGGTTATCTCTCTGGCCTAGCTGTAAAGACTGTACCATCTGTCTACCTCAGTAAAGCTACCATTAACCCTCACCTGGCCTTGGACTCTTATTTGCCCTGCCTAATTAGGATTAGCAGTGCTACCGTTCGGGTGATTCTCGGTTAAAACCTGTTTAACGTTCTGGCACCAGTTTATATAAAAAAAAAAAATGTTTTCCATTGGAGTAACCCTTTAAGACACACACAGTTTGTAACCCTTTAAGACACACACAGCTGGACATGGCTGAAGACAACCTAACACTTGTTACCTCAGTGGCGGATCCAGGGGGGGGGGGGGCAACGGGGCAATTGTTGCCTCCCTCACTCCCGATTTTTAGCATGGTGGAGCGGGAGATGACAGCTCCCGCTCCACCATTCACTCCTTTGTTTACCTTGCTCGCGAGTCGCCGCTAGGACGTGATCGCCGATCAACAGCAGGCTGGCGCAATGACGTCATATTATCGCGCCGGCGCCTGAAGATCCTGTCACCGCGGCTCACTGCTGACCTGTCGGCACACTGCACTGTGCACGCCAGAAGAAGAGAGCTGCTCAGCGGGGGAACATAACATAAGTAAGTTTGTTTTAACTGTATGGCATTGGGTTCAGGGAGCAATGTAAAAACTTAGGGGGCACAAAAAAGGAAACATTTAAACTGAGGAGCCCATGACAGGGGGGCATTATAGTGAAGAGCACATGACAGGGTGTCCCCTGTCATGTGCCACTCACATATAATGCCCCCTGTGCTGTGCCCCTTACATATAATGCCCCCATCATCATCATGTGCCCTTCAGATATAATGCTCCTGTCATGTGCCCCTCACATATGATGCCCCCTGTGGGGCAGGACAGGGGGCATTATATGTGAGGGGCATGTCACAGGGGGCATTATATGTTAGGGGCACAGGACAGAGGGCAGTATATGTGAGGGGCACATGATGGGAGCATTATATGAGGGACACAGCACAGGGGGCATTAAATGTTAGGGGAGCATGACAGGGGCATTATATGTAAGGGACATAGCACAGGGGGCATTATATGTGAGGGGCACATGATGAGAGCATTTTTTGAGGGACACAGCACAGGGGGCATTAAATGTTAGGGGAGCATGATTGGGGCCTTATATGTAAGGGGCACAGCACAGGGGGCAGTATATGTGAATGGCACAGCATAGGGGGCATTATATGTTAGGTGCACAGGACAGAGGGCATTTTTATTATGTGGGGGAACAACAGGACAGACATTATTATTATGTTGGGGGTGCAGGAAGGGTCATAATTATTCAATGTGGGGGCACAGGATGGGGCATTATTACTATATGTGAAGGCACAGAATGTTTTGTATTTTAGAGGTATGGTGTATATTAGGGATCGACCGATTATCGGTATGGCCGATATTATCGGCCGATAATCACGATTTTGGGAATCATCGGTATCGGCAATTATCTTGCCGATAAGCCGATAATGCCCCACCCCCCGCACCGCGACCGCCACCCCCTCGACCCGCCGCACTGCACCCCCGACCCAACGCACCGCGTCGCACCCCCCACCGTGATGCTAGGCGGTATACCGGTATGGATTTTTTCCCATACCGCTATACCGGTCGGGCCCCTCCCCCACCCTCCGAGTCAATAAAAAAATTAAACTTACCCGTAATTGGGGTAGTCCAGGCCATCCTTCCTTCCTGTAGTGTCCGGGGGCGTTCTGGGTGGAGGGTGGTCCGGTCCGGGCTGTCCTTCTTCTCCCACGGTCTTCTTCTCCACTCCGGGCAGGCTCCGGCCTAGTACGTTGCATAGATGCCGCTACGCCGTGACGTCAGGTGCGTCGCTGCGCACGGGCGCCACTGCGCAGCGGCGTCTATGCAGTGTACTAGGCCGGAGCTTGCCCGGAGTGGAGAAGATGACCGCCGGAGAAGAAGGACAGCCCGGACCGGACCACCCTCCACCCGGAACGCCCCCGGACACTACATGAACGATGGATGGATGGCCCGGACCACCCTGACAGGTAGGGGAGAGAAGCGGGTGGTGGCGGCGGCGGCCTATGGCCCCGCAAAAGCCACTGCAGATCATTGATTTAAAGCGCCCGCTTTAACCCCTTAAGGACGCAGGACGTAAATGTACGTCCTGGTGAGGTGGTACTTAACGCACCAGGACGTACATTTACGTCCTAAGCATAACCGCGGGCATCGGAGCGATGCCCGTGTCATGCGCGGCTGATCCCGGCTGCTGATCGCAGCCAGGGACCCGCCGGCAATGGCCGACTCCCGCGATCTCGCGGGCGTCCGCCATTAACCCCTCAGGTGCCGGGATCAATACAGATCCCGGCATCTGCGGCAGTTCGCGATTAAAATGAACGATCGGATCGCCCGCAGCGCTGCTGCGGGGATCCGATCATTCATAACGCCGCACGGAGGTCTCCTCACCTTCCTCCGTGCGGCTCCCGGCGGCTCCTGCTCTGGTCTGTGATCGAGCAGACCAGAGCAGGAGATGACCGATAATACTGATCTGTTCTATGTCCTATACATAGAACAGATCAGTATTAGCAATCATGGTATTGCTATGAATAGTCCCCTATGGGGACTATTCAAGTGTAAAAAAAAATTAAAAAAAATGTAAAAGTAAAAGTAAAAAAAAAGTGAAAAATCCCCTCCCCCAATAAAAAAGTAAAACGTCCGTTTTTTCCTATTTTACCCCCAAAAAGCGTAAAAAACATTTTTTATAGACATATTTGGTATCGCCGCGTGCGTAAATGTCCGAACTATTAAAATAAAATGTTAATGATCCCGTACGGTGAACGGCGTGAACGAAAAAAAATAAAAAAAGTCCAAAATTCCTACTTTTTTAATACATTTTATTAAAAAAAAAATTATAAAAAATTTATTAAAAGTTTTTTATATGCAAATGTGGTATCAAAAAAAAGTACAGATCATGGCGCAAAAAATGAGCCCCCATACCGCCGCTTATACGGAAAAATAAAAAAGTTATAGGTCATCAAAATAAAGGGATTATAAACGTACTAATTTGGTTAAAAAGTTTGTGATTTTTTTTAAGCGCAACAATAATATAAAAGTATATAATAATGGGTATCATTTTAATCGTATTGACCCTCAGAATAAAGAACACGCGTCATTTTTACCATAAATTGTACGGCGTGAAAACGAAACCTTCCAAAATTAGCAAAATTGCGTTTTTCGTTTTAATTTCCCCACAAAAATAGTGTTTTTTGGTTGCGCCATACATTTTATGATATAATGAGTGATGTCATTACAAAGGACAACTGGTCGCGCAAAAAACAAGCCCTCATACTAGTCTGTGGATGAAAATATAAAAGAGTTATGATTTTTAGAAGGCGAGGAGGAAAAAATGAAAACGTAAAAATTAAATTGTCTGAGTCCTTAAGGCCAAAATGGGCTGAGTCCTTAAGGGGTTAAATCAATGATCTGCAGCGGTGTCGCAGGGGGTTAAATAGCCGATAACTTATACCGGAATATCGGTATAAGTTATCGGCTATCGGCCCTAACCTGCACCGATTATCGGTATCGGTATCGGCCCTAAAAAAACGATATCGATCGATCCCTAGTGTATATTATAAAGAAATTTCAGGAGGGTTACGATTTTTATGGGCCACATTACATTACGGTATTGTATTCAGAGGGTGCACTGCACAGCAAGGTTATATTCAGATGGTACAATATGTGGTAGTATTATATTCAGAGAGCGCAGTGTGTGGTAGTTTTATACTCAGAGAGCGCAGTGTGTGGTAGTTTTATATTCAGAGAGCGCGGTGTGTGGTAGTATTATATTCAGAGGGTACAGTGTGTGATAGTATTATATTCAGAGAGCGCAGTGTGTGGTAGTATTATATTCAGAGAGCGCAGTGTGTGGTAGTATTATATTCAGAGGTTGCAGTGTGTGGTAGTATTATATTCAGAGAGCGCAGTGTGTGGTAGTTTATATTCAGAGAGCGCAGTGTGTGGTAGTTTTATATTCAGAGAGTGCGGTGTGTAGTAGTATTATATTCAGAGGGTACAGTGTGTGATAGTATTATATTCAGAGGGTGCAGTGTGTGATAGTATTATATTCAGAGAGCGCGGTGTGTGGTAGTATTATATTCAGATGGTACAGTGTGTGGTAGTGTTATATTCAGAGTGCGCAGTGTGTGGTAGTATTATATTCAGAGAGCGCAGTGTGTGGTAGTATTATATTCAGAGAGCGCAGTGTGTGGTAGTATTATATTCAGAGAGCGCAGTGTGTGGTAGTATTATATTCAGAGAGCGCAGTGTGTGGTAGTATTATATTCAGAGGGTGCAGTGTGGGATATTCAGAGGATACGGTGTTTAGCAGTATTATAATAATTATTGTTTTCATATAGAGGATCAGAATCTGCTGACAAATTAAGGAGCTATCTGGGTGTCATTTCCTGCAGAGAAGATTTCGCTGACAAAGTCACAGCGGTATGTACCATCGAAGCTGTCACCTGCAGTCACTGATATCTTTGTGTATTCTCCTCACTATGTCCTATCAGAGCTGTAGTCCTTTGTAAGTTTTGCAGTAATGATGGGTGAAACAACAACTCCTGGCATACCCTCACCACTGCTTAGGTCATACTGGGAGCTGTAGTTTTAAATGGTAAAAGCTTCTTTAGCACTTTCCCATTCTGTGACAATTGGTATATTTGATTATTATACTGGAAATTACACTGCGGGCATCACAACTATACTGCCAACCTAATGTGGAGGAACTACAACCTAATGTGGGTGAACTATACTGCCAACTAAATGTGGGGGAACTACAACCTAATGTGGTGGAACTATACTGATAACCTAATTGGGGGGGGGGGGACTACAACCTAATGTGGGGGAACTATACTGCCAACCTAATGTGGGGGAACTATACTGCCAACCTTATGTGGGGAAACTACAACCTAATGTGGGGGAACTGCAACCTAATGTGGGGGAACTATACTGCCAACCTAATGGGGGGGGACTACTACCTAATGTGGGGGAACATACTGCCAACCTAATGTGGGGGAACTACAACCTAATGGGGGGGAACTATGCTGCCTTCCTAGTGTGGGGGAACTGGGAACTATGCGGCCTACCTAGTGTGGGGGCACTATGCTGCATACTTAAAGGGGTACTCCACTGCCCCAGCATTCTGAACATTTTGTTCCAAACCCTGGGTGCTGGCTGTGGGGGTTGTGATGTCATAGCCACGCCCCTTGTGACGTCACATGACACCTCCTCAATGCAAGTCTATGGGAGAGGGCGTGTCGACCAGCGCATGATACTCTAATAGTGCCCCTCCCGAGACTAGACTCTGGATCCGCCCCTGTGTTACGTAGGGCATGTGTCACAGGTTTGCTTTCTTTTCTGGGTTTGTAGATGCCACCTCTCTCCATTATATACATGTGTTTCAACAGTTGCCACACTCTGGCTAGTGCATGGCATATATATTAATAATAACTTGTTAGACCACACATAGAAAATGTGGTCTTGTGTTTTTTTGGCACCAGAGGGTTGTTGCTTTGCAAAACTATGACCCTCTCCATTATATAAATGTTTTTGCAAATGACAGGCATGCATTTTTTTAGATAAATATTGGTGTGAGGCTAAAGTGATTTGACCTATAATCTTATTGGTCAAACATAGTGCATCCGCAGCATATTTGACGCTACAGATGTGCTATTGACCGCCCTTAAGAGTCAGCCTCTTACTTTGCCCGGACGTCGTTTGTCTGATAGTAGCAGCAATATGTCGCAACAAGCAGACACAGACTAAGCTGCATGGTCGCGCTCATGCGCAGAGTACTCAGACATGGCGGTCGCTCCCTCTGCCAGGCCTGCAATGTCTATTAGTATGTTCTGCATGGCTCGCGTGACTCACAGCTCAGTCTGTGTCTGCTTGTAGCAGCATATTATAGACTAAGCGTATTGAGCAAACAAACCAGGACACTTGGACAAAGTAGGAGTCTGACTTCAGGGGCAGTCAGTAGCGCCTCCTCAGCGTCAAATGCACTGCGGATGCGTTAAGTGTGACCTTACCCTTCAGGTGTTTTATGACAGTTTGATTTATTAAAGGGGTACTCCGGTGGAAAACTTTTTTTTTTTTTTAAATCAACTGGTGCAAGAAAGTTAAACAGATTTGTAAATTACTTTTATTAAAAAATCTTAATCCTTCTAGTACTTATTAGCTGTTGAATACTACAGAGGAAATTATTTTCTTTTTGGAACACAGCTCTCCTCTGCTGACATCACAAGCACAGTGCTCTCTGCTGACACTTCTGTCCATTTTAAGAACTGTCCAGAGTAGGAGAAAAGGAGAAAATCCCCATAGCAAACATATGCTGCTCTGGACAGTTCCTAAAATGGACAGAGATGTAAGCAGAGAGCATGATGTTCCAAAAAGAAAAGAATTTCCTCTGTAGTATTCAACAGCTAATAAGTACTGGAAGGATTAAGAATTTTTAATAGAATTTAAAAATCTGTTTAACTTTCTGGCACCAGTTGATGTTAAAAAAAATAAATAAAAAATAAATAAAAAAATAAAAAAGTTTTCCACCAGAGTACCCCTTTAACCCCTTAAGGACCTAGGGCGTATGGATATGCCCTGGCTTTCGGGTACTTAAGGACCCAGGACGTATCCATACGCCCGTGGGAATTTCTGTCCCTGCCGCGCGCCGGGCGGGGACCGGACCAGGGTGCCTGCTGATATCGATCAGCAGGCACCCCGTGCAAATGCCCAGGGGGGTCATCAGACCCCCCATGTCGGCGATCGGCGCAAATCGCAAGTGAATTCACACTTGCGATTTGCGCCCAATAGGGTCTATGGTGACCCGATGACCCGGAATAGAAGGGGGATCGCGGGTGTCCATGACACCCACGATCCCCCTGAAGCGATAGGAGGGAGGTGGCAGGGGTGCCACCCCTTCTATCCCTGCTATTGGTCATCAAGACCCGATGACCAATAGCAGATCGGGGGCGGGGGGCTTTACTTTAGGTTTCCCCGTCCTGCCCACCCACAATAGGCGGGGCAGAACGGGGAAACGACACAGGACCGGCGCCGAAGATCCACTCACCCATTGGCGATGGCAGCGGGCGACGATCAACGGCGGCAGCAGGCGACGATCGACAGAAGAAGAGGACGGCGACGCAGCTCCGTGGATCCTACGGAAGCCGGTGAGTTGCTTAGCAACATCTGGAGGGCTACAGTCTGAGACCACTATAGAGTGGTCTCTAAACTGTAGCCCTCCAGATGTTGAAAAACTACAACTCCCAGCATGCCCAGAGAGTTGGTTAGGCATTCTGGGATTTGTAGTTTTTGCAACAGCTGGAGAGCTACAGTTTGAGACCACTGCACAATGATCTCTATACTGTTGCTCTCCAGATCTTGCAAAACTACAACTCCCAGCATGCCCACATCGCAGTTTCCTGTCTGTGCATGCTGGGATTTGTAGTTTTGCAACATCTGGAGGTCCACAGTTTGGAGATCACTGTGCAGTGGTCTCTAAACTATAGCTCTCCAGATGTTGCAAAACTGCAAATCCCAGCATGCTCAGACAGAAAACTGCTATGTGGGCATGCTGGGAGTTGTAGTTGTGTACCTCCATCTGTTGCATAACTACATCTCCCAGCATGCCCTTCGGCGATCAGTAGATGCTGGGAGTTGTAGTTTTGCAAAAACTGGAGGCACACTGGTTGGAAAATAGTGAGTTAGGTAACTGAAGGTTTTCCAATCAGTGTGCCTCCAGCTGTTGCAAAAGTACAACTCCCAGCATGCACGGTCTGTCAGTACATGCTGGGAGTTGTAGTTTTGAAACAGCAGGAGGTTTGTCCCCCCATGTGAATTTACAGGGTACATTCACACAGGCAGTTTTACAGTTAGTTTTCTGCTTCAAGTTTGGGTTGCGGCAAATTTTTCGCCGCAGCACAAACTCCTAGCGGTAAACTCACTGTAAACGCCCGCCAGTGTGAACGTACCCTAAAAACACTACACTACACTAACACATAATAAAGGGTGAAAGACTACATATACACCCCCTTACACTGTTCCTCCAATAAAAATGAAAAACGTATTGTACGGCAGTGTTTCCGAAACGGAGCCTCCAGCTGTTGCAAATCACCAACTCCCAGCATTTCCGGACAGTTATTGACTGTCCAGGCATGCTGGGAGTTTAGCAACAGCTGGAGGCGCCCTGTTTGGGAATCACTGACGTAGAATACCCCTATGTCCACCCCTATGCAATCTCTAATTTAGTCCTCAAATGTGCATGGTGCTCTCTCACTTCAGAGCCCTGTCGTATTTCAAGGAAACAGTTTAGGGTCACATATGGGGTATCGCCGTACTCAGGAGAAATTGCACTACAAATTTGGGGGGCTTTTTTTCCTTTTACCCCTTATGAAAAGGAAAAGTTGGGGTCTACACCAGCCTGTTAGTGTAACATTTTTTTTTATTTTTTAAACTAGCATGCTGTGCTACCACATACTTTTTATTTTCACAAGCGGTAAAAGCAAAAAAAGACCCCCAAAATTTGTAACGCAATTTCTCCTGAGTACGGAAATACCCCAGATGTGGGCGTAAAATGTTCTGCGGACGCACAACAAGGCTCAGGAGTGAGAGCGCACTGTGTACATTTGAGGCCTAAATTGGCGATTTGCACAGGGGTGGCTGATTTTACAGCGATTCTGACATAAACACAAAAAAAGAAATACCCACATGTGACCCCATTTTGGAAACTACACCCCTCACTGAACGTAACAAGGGGTATAGTGCGCCTTAACACCCCACAGGTATGGAAGAATATCGGTCCCGTGGTCCCGAGAAAAAAGAGAAGTGCTTCTGTGGGCGCTCACCTCCGTCACAGATGTAGTCCGTCACAGGTATGTGGAAGTTTCCGAGAACTTGGTAAAATAAAACCGCTTGGACACGGATGTATTTTGGAAAATAAAAAGAAGGTTTATTCCTTCAGCATGCAATACAGCAACGCGTTTCGAGGGGCGGGGACCCCCTCTTCATCAGGCTATCTGATTGGGCAGTGTGGATGTCCTTTATTTATACCTCATTTGCCCGCGAAAATCACATGTGTGTGTTACATAACATGAAAATAAAATAATTAAAAAAAAATTAATAATTAAATAAATAAATAAATAAATAAAATCCATAGAAAAGAAGACATTTACATTAAAAATTGAAGTGAGCATTCTGTAAAATAACCCACAGATGGTCAGTTTGACTAACCCTTATATTATGCACCTTATCTTGTATTGCATATGTGATATGTAATAATTCTGCAGACGTCGGGCCATTTCAAACGCTCTCCCTTCGGAGATCTACAGTGGCTGGGTGAGAGGTCTGAGGCACCGACCGCCGGTCCGTCCACACATCCGTCCTCCTGGCCGCTTATTGGATGGGGGACCGGCATCAATCAGTAAAAAGAAGAGAGCAACACCGGCAAGATCGAGACTGGACCTTTGCAGTAGGTTAAAAAATGAAAATGCAGATGCAGAAATGCAAAGTGGCCCGCGACGGAGACCTATAAAGAAGGGAGGACATAGCTTGCCCAGCCAATGTATGATGACACCGGCATGTAATAGTGCTGCCCCTCGGCAGGGTAATGCCTTGTATTTTCTACACATACATTTGAATTTTAAATTTTAAATATTAGATACAGAAACCCATTTCCCCACACAGGGATGATTACATTTATTTAATGCATATGTGTATGTGTATGTACATACACACACATCCATACGCATGGTGGATGGATGTGTACTTATCAGCTGTTTGTTTTGTTTTAATTCAGTTTGTTTGTTGTGGTTGTTGTGTCAGTTGTTAACTATCTCATCTTTTTAAGATATTAATTCCACTGCTTCATTCAGGCCATGTGGTTGTAATGTCTGGAGGCTGTAAATCCAGAACATTTCTTTGCGTGACAGGATTTCAAACCTATTTTTCTTTCCCGGTGGAATGTGCTCAATTGGGGTTATGGATATGGCTGTCATGTTTCCCTCATGCATCAGGCTCAGATGTCTAGATAGGCTATGGTGCATGAATCTCTTCTTTATGTTGGAACAATGCTGATTCAATCTCAAATGTAATGGTTGTGTTGTTCTTCCAACATATTGTTTACCACATTGGCACTCTATGAGGTAGATGACATATTCCGTTTGGCATGTCATCAGATGTTTGATGGGGAATGTTTCACCCGAATGGGTACTGGAAAAACATTTTTGGTTATGGCGTATGGTAAAGCAACATAGGCATCTAGGTTTTTTGCATTTGTATGTTCCCACGTTTCCAGTTTTGTCGTTTTTCTGGGAGGATTTGTTGTGGCATTTGAGATTGCTTGGGGCTATCATACCCTTTATGGTTGGTGCACGCCTGAAAGTCAATCCCGGATTTTTTGGGAGAATTTTTCCTAGATTCACTTAGTAGTATTCCCCAATGTTTCTTCATGATGTTTCTGATTTTTGTTTGACCCGCTGAATATGTGGTGATGAAATTGCATCTGGTTTTTTCCTCATTCTCCTTTTCTTTTTCTTTCTTTTGTAGGTGGTCCGTTGCCTCAAGACATTCCTCATGGGTAAGTGCACAGGTTTTTTCATATGCATTTTCAATTAATTCTTTCGGATATCCTTTTGCTATGAATCTGGACTTTAAGATTTTGGACTGTTCGGAAAAGGTGACAATATCTGTACAATTTTTTCTTACTCTCTTGAATTGTCCAAAAGGGATGTTTTGTTTCCACTTCTTATAGTGGCCACTGGTAAAGGATATATAATTATTGGAATCAACTTTCTTGAAAAAGGTGGATGTGATGAATCTATCCCCTTTATGGGTGATGTGGAGGTCCAAAAACTCAATTGAAGTGGAGGAAAAGACGGAGGTGAATGTCAAACCCCAGTGGTTGGTATTAATATCCGTGACAAAAGATTTGATGTTCTCTGGGTGGCCACGCCATGATAAAAACAAATCATCTATATACCTTTTGTATATAGTGACATGTCTTTTATACAGGGGATGTTTTTTTATCACCTGTTCTTCAAAGCAACCCATAAAGAGGTTCGCATATGATGGTGCCACTCTGGTCCCCATGGCCGTCCCCCTTATTTGATGGTATAGGGTGCCATTGTATGAGAAAAAATTGTATTCCAGAATGAATTTCAGACAATTGGTAAGGAAAATTACCTGTTCGTTTGGGATGTTTTTGTCTTTTTCCAGAAAGGAAATAGTGGATCGAATTCCCAGATCATGTTGGATATTCGTGTATAACGACGTTACATCCATGGTGAGTAAAACCATGTCATCTTCCCAGGGTGTATCATTTAAGATGTTGATCAGCTGATCTGAATTCTTCAGGTAACTTGGTAGATCTACCACATATTCCTGCAATATCCTATCTAGATATTGGGACATGTTACATGTGGGACTATGTATCCCAGAAATGATGGGTCTGCCCGGGGGGTTTTGAGTGTCCTTGTGTACTTTTGGTAGATGGTAATAATATGGTGTCCCAGGGTTAGGATTAAAAAGAAATTTATTTTCATTCTTTGATATGATTTTTATCCTCCAGAGCTTTGTTTAAAAGACTTAGAATGTCTTTCTGTAATTTTGGAAAAGGATCTGTGCTGATCGTTTTATAGTAGTTATTGTCTCCAAGAATCCGGTTGGCTTCTTTGTTGTAATCTGTGTAATTTTGGATTACTATGCTTCCTCCTTTGTCGGCCGCACGAATGACAATGTCTTCATTCTTTTTCAGATTTCTCAGGGCGTTTTGCTCACCTTTGCTCAATCTTCCTTCGCTTTGTTTTCTTGGGAAAGCTTCTGGTAGGCTTTTGAATTCATCTGCCACCATTTCATGGAATGTTTTTATAAAATTGCCCTGACTCTCAGTGGGATAAAATTTAGTTTTTATATGAATTTCTGGGTGCTTCCCCAGGAGAATTTGTTCATCTTTTTTCTCAGGACCTACGGTCCGTTCAGGATCCTTCTGGTTTTATAGAAGGGAGAAATGCCGTTTTAAAGTTAGGCGGCGTGTGAATCGGTGGAGGTCTAAAAATAGATCAAATTTTTTGGGGTTATAGTGTGGACAAAAAGACAACCCCCTTTGTAAAAGGGATTTTTCATCTACTTCTAAAGTGTGGTTGGATAGATTGAAAATCTTGATTAGAGAATCTTCATCCTTTTTTCCCCCTCCATTCGGAGTATTTTTTATTTTCTGTCTTTTTTGATGCAGCTTTCTAGATTTGGCCGTTGTTCCTCCTCTGGTTCCTCTTCTAGTTTTCTTTTTGTTGGTTTTCTTACAATGAAGTAATCTTTGATAGTCCTGTGTCGTGCAGGACTGGCCCCTAAAAAAGACTCTCCGTGTGTGGAAGAGACAGGGATGTCAAGATGGTTTTGACTGGGACCTTCTCCAGGGTTTAAATCGACCTCACTCTGGTCTATCGGTATTGTATTTTCTTTAGTTCCATCTTTTGCTGTTTTGTTGTTTAGGGGTTTTAGAAAAGGGACTGATGCTCCTCTTCCTGCTTCTGTATTATCAATCAGGGTGATCCCTGATGTGTTCTGTGGTGGAGCGTGGCATGGGACCAAGTGTTGGAGCGGGGCGCATATTTTCCCCGATTCCTGGTCCTTTTTATTACTCTCTAAAAGGGAATTTGAATTAGAGCTCTCATTATGCGTGGTGGTGGTACATATGGAGACATCTAATAGAGAAAAACCCGTGGCTTCAGTGGGAGATGGAGAAAGGAACAATACTGTGGGGGTGAAATTTTCAGCCTCTGCATTGATGTTCTCCTTTAATTTCTTCTTTATTTGTTCGACCGTACTTCTCAGGTCCTTTAGGGGATCCTCCAGGATCAGAGGGGGGATCGGATTTGCAGGTGTTTTCTGTGTTTCATTGACCCTCCTTGTGTTGTTATTTTTGTTGTTGTGGAGTGGGGTCGCTGGTTTCTTATTGTATGTGTTCTTAGAATTGTGCCAGTTTTTTTTTGTGGGTATATGTTCCTTTAAGATGTTTGAAAGGTTTTTTGTGGAATCTATGTATCCCTGGTGTACGGGCTGTGTTTGGGTCCCTGTTTGTAGCTGCTCCAGGATCCGCATATTCACTTCGGGCAGGGTGGATTGTGGTGTTGGATGTGGAATTGTTCTTTTTGTGCCAACATCTGTAAATCCCTTCATTTCTGTCGCCTCTATCTCGCACCAGTTTGCCTGCTTTTTTTGTGATGATTTATTTTTGTATTTTGGCAAATCGACTAGATATATTGTGGTTAAGTGTGTGGAATTCCTTCCTATGTGAATGGGACTCTAGTTTATGTATCATAGATTCTATCTTGTTAGTGATGTCCTGGTGCAGTTTATTGCGTTTGTTTTTTATATGGTCAATCAACATATTTGAACATGTATTTAACAAAGTATCCCATTCCTGTACATATGCAGTGTCCTCTTTGAAGGTGGGATCAAAAGTTAATCTTAACCCCCTCGGGGCCAAGTTCTCTGTGAGATATATGTTAACAAAATCAATGTCCACACTATGGCGTAGTTCATCCAACATATGATTTTCTAAATCATTAAACAGTTTTGTCATTTCAGCAGATTCCTGCCTAATACAGTCATTGTTATCTCCAGAAGACATTCTGTTTTCTTGGGTTGTGTCAGTCAGTTCAGAAATAAGTTGGTCTCTGACCGTATGTCTTTTGGAGAAATATTCCATCTTTGGGGAACCAGGAAAAAACGCTAGTGCCGCAGTAATCACAACTCTGGCCCTTGGCGGGCAACCCAAAAAACCCAGCGGTGATTCGGTCCACAGTCAACAGAAATATATAGAAAAAGACAGAGGAGACACAATGCGCATCTAAGCGTAGTAAAAAAAATATATATAGATAATCTGAGTGTAAAAGAAAAAATTAAATTAAATTAAAAATGGATGTCGGCTCCAAGGAAGGGGGGGAGGAGCCGTTTCCAGATTTGTGTTTTAGGTTGTTATGTTAGTTTTCCTCACCTTTCTGTGTTGTACCGTGGGCACAACACCAGTAGACGCTTGTTTCCCACTATTCTGGGGGACACAGATTGGAGGAGTGCAGCCGGCACTAGACCCGTTCTCACCGGCGGAGGACGGTCACTGGAATGGAAGAATATCTGTCCCGTGGTCCCGAGAAAAAAGAGAAGTGCTTCTGTGGGCGCTCACCTCCGTCACAGATGTAGTCCGTCACAGGTATGTGGAAGTTTCCGAGAACTTGGTAAAATAAAACCGCTTGGACACGGATGTATTTTGGAAAATAAAAAGAAGGTTTATTCCTTCAGCATGCAATACAGCAACGCGTTTCGAGGGGCGGGGACCCCCTCTTCATCAGGCTATCTGATTGGGCAGTGTGGATGTCCTTTATTCATACCTCATTTGCCCGCGAAAATCACATGTGTGTGTTACATAACATGAAAATAATTTTTTTTTTATTTTCATGTTATGTAACACACACATGTGATTTTCGCGGGCAAATGAGGTATAAATAAAGGACATCCACACTGCCCAATCAGATAGCCTGATGAAGAGGGGGTCCCCGCCCCTCGAAACGCGTTGCTGTATTGCATGCTGAAGGAATAAACCTTCTTTTTATTTTCCAAAATACATCCGTGTCCAAGCGGTTTTATTTTACCAAGTTCTCGGAAACTTCCACATACCTGTGACGGACTACATCTGTGACGGAGGTGAGCGCCCACAGAAGCACTTCTCTTTTTTCTCGGGACCACGGGACCGATATTCTTCCATACCTGTGGGGTGTTAAGGCGCACTATACCCCTTGTTACGTTCAGTGAGGGGTGTAGTTTCCAAAATGGGGTCACATGTGGGTATTTCTTTTTTTGTGTTTATGTCAGAATCGCTGTAAAATCAGCCACCCCTGTGCAAATCGCCAATTTAGGCCTCAAATGTACACAGTGCGCTCTCACTCCTGAGCCTTGTTGTGCGTCCGCAGAACATTTTACGCCCACATCTGGGGTATTTCCGTACTCAGGAGAAATTGCGTTACAAATTTTGGGGGTCTTTTTTTGCTTTTACCGCTTGTGAAAATAAAAAGTATGTGGTAGCACAGCATGCTAGTTTAAAAAATAAAAAAAAATGTTACACTAACAGGCTGGTGTAGACCCCAACTTTTCCTTTTCATAAGGGGTAAAAGGAAAAAAAGCCCCCCAAATTTGTAGTGCAATTTCTCCTGAGTACGGCGATACCCCATATGTGACCCTAAACTGTTTCCTTGAAATACGACAGGGCTCTGAAGTGAGAGAGCACCATGCACATTTGAGGACTAAATTAGAGATTGCATAGGGGTGGACATAGGGGTATTCTACGTCAGTGATTCCCAAACAGGGCGCCTCCAGCTGTTGCTAAACTCCCAGCATGCCTGGACAGTCAATAACTGTCCGGAAATGCTGGGAGTTGGTGATTTGCAACAGCTGGAGGCTCCGTTTCGGAAACACTGCCGTACAATACGTTTTTCATTTTTATTGGAGGAACAGTGTAAGGGGGTGTATATGTAGTCTTTCACCCTTTATTATGTGTTAGTGTAGTGTAGTGTTTTTAGGGTACGTTCACACTGGCGGGCGTTTACAGTGAGTTTACCGCTAGGAGTTTGTGCTGCGGCGAAAAATTTGCCGCAACCCAAACTTGAAGCAGAAAACTAACTGTAAAACTGCCTGTGTGAATGTACCCTGTAAATTCACATGGGGGGACAAACCTCCTGCTGTTTCAAAACTACAACTCCCAGCATGTACTGACAGACCGTGCATGCTGGGAGTTGTACTTTTGCAACAGCTGGAGGCACACTGATTGGAAAACCTTCAGTTACCTAACTCACTATTTTCCAACCAGTGTGCCTCCAGTTTTTGCAAAACTACAACTCCCAGCATCTACTGATCGCCGAAGGGCATGCTGGGAGATGTAGTTATGCAACAGATGGAGGTACACAACTACAACTCCCAGCATGCCCACATAGCAGTTTTCTGTCTGAGCATGCTGGGATTTGCAGTTTTGCAACATCTGGAGAGCTATAGTTTAGAGACCACTGCACAGTGATCTCCAAACTGTGGACCTCCAGATGTTGCAAAACTACAAATCCCAGCATGCACAGACAGGAAACTGCGATGTGGGCATGCTGGGAGTTGTAGTTTTGCAAGATCTGGAGAGCAACAGTATAGAGATCATTGTGCAGTGGTCTCAAACTGTAGCTCTCCAGCTGTTGCAAAAACTACAAATCCCAGAATGCCTAACCAACTCTCTGGGCATGCTGGGAGTTGTAGTTTTTCAACATCTGGAGGGCTACAGTTTAGAGACCACTCTATAGTGGTCTCAGACTGTAGCCCTCCAGATGTTGCTAAGCAACTCACCGGCTTCCGTAGGATCCATAATGTGTCTGACAGATTTTTGGAACAGTGATCCGTGAAAATGAAAAATTACATTTTTCATTTGCACAGCCCACTGTTCCAAAGATCTGTCAAACGCCAGTGGGGTGTAAATACTCACTGCACCACTTATTAAATTCTGTGAGGGGTGTAGTTTCCAAAATGGGGTCACATTTGCGGGGGTCGACTGTTCTGGCACCACGGGGGGCTTTGTAAACGCACATGCCCCCCGACTTCCATTCCAAACAAATTCTCTTTCAAAAACCTCTACTGCGCCTGCCGAACACTTGACATCCACATATGAGGTATTTCCTTACTCGAGAGAAATTGGGTTACAAATTTTGGGGGGATTTTCATCTATTACCCCTTGTAAAAATTCAAAAACATGTAAGTGTAAAAAATGAAGATTTAGAATTTTCTCCTTCACTTTGCTGCCATTCCTGTGAAACACCTAAAGGGTTAAAAAAAACTTTCTGAATGTCATTTTGAATACTTTGAGGGGTGCAGTTTTTATAATGGGGTCATTTATGGGTTATTTTTAATAAGAAAGCACTTGAAATCCACTTCAAAACTGAAGTGGTCCCTGAAAAATTCCGATTTTGAAAATTTTGTGAAAAATTGGAAAATTGCTGCTATATTTTGAAGCCCTCTGGTGTCTTCCAAAAGTAAAAACATGTCAACTTTATGATGGAAACATAAAGTAGACATATTGTATATGTGAATCAATATATAATTTATTTGGAATATCCATTTTCCTTATAAGCAGAGAGCTTCAAAGTTAAAACTAAATTTTAATCAAATTTTGGAATTTTTCACCAAGAAATTATGCAAGTATCGACAAAATTTTACCACTAACATAAACTAGAATATGTCACAAAAAAAACAATCTCGGTATCAGAATGAAAGGTAAAAGCATCCCAGAGTTATTAATGCTTAAAGTGACAGTGGTCAGATGTTCAAAAAATGGACGGGTCCTTAAGGTATATTTAGGCTGGGTCCTTAAGGGGTTAAGGCTATGTTTATATGTTGCGGTTTTTTTTTTTTACCATATTTTTGTATGTTTTTACCACACTTTGGCCATGTATTTGCTGTGATTTTTAAAAATCTCCACCCCCATTTTTTTTTACTGCGATTTGTGCAATTGAAGCAATATAGCACCGTGTTGTTGCGATTTTGGTAAAATCTAAAAAACTACCGTATATATCCTGATGCCATAGAGATCTGGATGGAGAGGGATTTGCCAGAAGAGAACTGATAGGTGATGATATTATCCTGTAGTTCACACAAAGTCAGACCGAGGACAGTCCCCTTCCTTTGAAACAGTAAACTTTGAATGTGGGTCAGGTTGGTACATTACCCAGTTAAAAGTAATGAAACATTTGGATGCACATGTGAATGGAATGAAACAGATGGTGCTGAAGGACTATGCCTCATAAAAGGCGAGGGGAAAAAATGTGATCATTCTAACTGTGTTTTTACTTTTTTGTTACACTCCTCCCTTCCTGAGATAAGGTTTTACTATGGAACAATTTGACTAACTGTACTTTTCACTAAATAGTCAGATGGGCAGGAATTTTATTGGAAAATGGGATGTGAATGTAAAGCTAAGGGGCAGTGATAAAATATTTCAGGTACAGTTGGGGGGGGGGAAACAAAAAAAACTAATGTTATTTTAAAGGCTTATTCCATTTTTTTTTTTATGTAATATGCTTCTATTACCTCTATGCGCTGATGTGCCCCATTTTGATACACGGGACCCACACCCAGAAATGATGTAGTGTTATTTTATTTTATTTTTTATTGCTGTCTCTGACCTTTCCCAGCGCTCCATGTGACTCAAGACAGTATGTCATAAATAACATGGTCTCTAAAGAGTGTTGCTATGCAGCAGTGAGTGGGTAGATAGCAGGTTGGAAGGGATTTACTGAAGTAATACTATGCCTCCACCCACTGCAGACAATGCTTATATCCACATACAGGTGTAGCCATGGTTATCTTGAAAGCATTAACTCAACAAAGCAATGTGCTACATGTTAGGATAATGTATCTCTGTGCAGTACAATATCTTAAAGCACTAGGGATTAAGATGACACTGGCTTTATCTGTATGTATATATGAAAATGGTAGATGTAATAGTAAAAATACAAATAATATACACTGGAACGATATTACTAACAGTCCCAATATTTATCTTACCTTGCTGTTTCCTTCCATATTACATCTTCATGTATTGTGAAAAGTTCATTAAGCTGTGTAAAAAGGACATTTCTGGTTTCATCCTCCTCTTCTTGGTCACCTACATGAAATCTAACCTCAACCTCTTCTGCTGTTGGAGCTGATCTAGAGTGAAATATACTGCGACTTGGTTCTTGAGACAGAATCAGAGAACTCCGACTTCTCAGGACACCATTTTTTCTATAAGTCCCACTTTGGAGCTGCGACTCACTTTCTTGATAATCTAAAAATTTAGCATTTTCACCTAGTTTCATTCTAGAAACCACTAAAACAGAAGCTGAGAAAAAATCAAGTACTGAAGTAAAAAAAAATGGGTGTTTTCACTTATATAGTGAAGCAACATTGCCTGATGTTTACACTAAACATTCAGCGCCTTAAAATACAACAAGAGTCTGAAATTGCTTGTTCCAACAACCTAGGACAAGATGCTAGAATGAAGAACAAAACAAAGGCAAACATTTGTTGAAAATTAATACTTGCTGGAAGATAACTTTTCTTTATAAAAAAAAAAAAAAGCATGTGTATAAAAATAACATGTAAAGAACAATCCTCTTTGACACAGTAGTTTCTAGTGGTGAGCAGGGGCCATATTCAAATTCGTGATATTTCACGAACATATTGACGATTATTAGTCTTTTGTTCGCGAAATTGACAATCTCTATGTTCGGTCACTTTTTTTCCATGCAAAAATTTGCATGGGAAATGTGCATAAACATTTCATAAAAAAATGCATAAAAATTTGCATGCGGAAAAAAAATTTGTCATTTTGAATATATAGAACTATATTCTAAATATTCACGAAATTGAGAAGTGCCGATGTTCGCAATAAAAATCCACATTGCGAATATCCGTGCTCAACACTAGTAGTTTCTAGAAAGTGTTTAAAGGGGTACTCTGGTGGAAAACGTTTTAGTTTTTTAACCCCTTAATGTCGCAAGACGTTAATGTACGTCCTGGTGAGCTGGTACTTAACGCACCAGGACGTACATTTACGTCCTATGCATAACCGCGAGCATCGGAGCTGCCACGGCGATCCAATAATCCAGCATGGCAGCTGGAGTTCCCCTCACCTGCCTCCGCTGCCTTCCACGGGTCTTCTCCTCTGGTCTGCGATCGAGCAGACCAGAGCAGAAGATGACCGATAACACTGATTAGTGCTATGTCCTATGCATAGCACTGAACAGTATTAGCAATCGAATGATTGCTATAAATAGTCCCCTATGGGGACTATTAAAGTGTAAAAATAAAAGTAAAAAATAAAAGTAAAAAAATTTTAAAAACCCCCTCCCCCTATAAAAACATAAATTGTCCCATTTTCCCTATTTCAACCCCAAAAAGTGTAAAAAAAAATATTTTATGTACATATTTGGTATCGCCGCGTGCATAAATATCCCAATTATTAAAATAAAATAAACCCAGACCCTAAGATTAAAGCTCCCTCTGGGCCATATAAGGAGACCAGGGCTTTACATGATGTATGCTCATTGAAGGTCATGTTACATTTGTATTTTGCAAGCATTAAAGCGTTACTGTCATTAGAAAAAACTTTTGAAGTGTCGATCAGATATATCAAAAGATGTTGCTCGCACTGGGTGTCACTTCTGGGACCAGCTGCAATTGGGAGTTATATAACCTGAAAGCGAGCAGCATTGCATTCAGATCCCTGTCCAGCCAAGACATCTGCAGATTTCTCTGCATGGATTTCCATGCAAAGAAATGGATGTTTCTCTCGTCCGACTAGGGGCTGCATTGTTTTTATTTTCAAACACTGATGTAAAATACTAACCAAAATACTGATGTGTTAAAGTAGCCTTAGGGCATCTTATATGAGCCATTGGGATAACTAGACATAGCTTTTGCCAGCTTTGATTGATATATATTTTCCCATACCCAAACAGGGAAAGATCTATCAAGGCTATTGTGGTGGGAGCAACTACAAGGGTCCACCTATAATAACTTGTGGTTCAGGCAGATGAAAGATATTACAGGTTCCTTTAAAAGAGAATGTGTCATCGGGAAATTACCTATTGTTTAAATCAGATTTTTATGTTAACCATATTATTTTATATCCCGGATTTTCCAGCATATAACAAGACTGAGCATATAAGATGACCCCCAACTTTTACAGTTAAAATATAGAGTTTGGGATATACTCACCATATAAGACTACCCCTCCACAGTGATGTACGGTACCTTACCAGTGATTGGCTGGTTGTTGTATACAAAGCCTGCTTGGATTGGTCAGTCCTCCCTGCCTGCCCAGACCTGCCCAGCGGTACATGCCTCTTCCACCCGTCTGGCCCGCCCTTGTATCCTATTACCGTACCTACTTCTCTGCCTCTCAGATCTCACACATGCGTCATTGTTCCCCCCACATTAGGTTGTCACCATAGTTCCCCCCCACATTAGGTTGTCAGCATAGTTTCCCCCACATTAGGTTGTCAGCATAGTTTCCCCCACATTCGGTTGGCAGTATAGTCCCCCCCCCCCCCCACATTAGGTTGGCAGTATAGTTCCCCCACATTAGGTTGGCAGTATACTTCCCCCCACATTAGGTTGTCAGCATAGTTACCCCCCACATTAGGTTGGCAGTATAGTTCCCCAACATTAGTTTGTAGTCCCCCCCCACATTAGGTTGTCAGCATAGTTCCCCCACATTAGGTTGTCAGCATAGTTCCCCCACATTAGGTTGGCGGTATAGTTCCCCCACATTAGGCTGGCAGTATAGTTTCCCCCACATTAGGTTGTAGTTCTCCCCCATTAGGTAGGCAGTGGCCCCCACAGACATACAGCCTTCAGCCATATACAGTGTATGGCTTGAGGCTGTATGCCTGTGTACTGCCCCAATTCAGTGCTCTGACCACCGCTCCTCTGGCCAGGGGTCATGATCTACTGCTATGGCCTATAGGCCATAGCAGTAGGTCCCAGGACCAGAGGAGCGGTGGTCGGAGTACCGAAGATGATGTGCTGCTGGTAACTTACCATGCTTGCGTCCTCCTCCTAGCTGCTCCGCTCTGTTTCTATGGGCCCATGCACGGGACATCAGTGACGTCCCTGTGTGCGCTTCCTCCCGGCGGCCCCTGCATTTTTAAAGTTAACGTTGGGCCGCAGAAAGGTAACCAGGACATCCTTGTGTTCCGAAAAGATTTTTTGGGACACAGGGATGTCCCAAATGTGACGGGGGAAATTAAGTTCGGCCAGGACACCTGGGGTGTGGATAAGACAACCCCTGACTTTTGAGAACATTTTCCTGGGTTAAAAAGTCATCCTTTATGTCGGAAAATGCGGTAATTTCTGGTGTTTTTTTTTTCTAATTTTCTTATCTATATTTTGTAATAATCCTAAATTTTGCCGTTGCCATTCTGGTCACTAGGCCTAAAACTAAGTTGAGAATTCCTATTATGCACAGATCATTTGCCAGTACAGTGATCCTTCAAGATACAATGGCCTTAGGTTACACTATTTTCAACATACAATGGTAATTTCTGGACCATTGTAACTTGAAATCATACTCAACATACGATGCAAGAAACAGTCCAGATCGATGGCTCGTGTGAATGGCTGAAAGATTCAACCAACCAGGGCACTTCACTGGTAAACCCCAGTATTATTGAAGTGCATGCTCTGACTTGCTGTCAAATAGCACCTCCCTACAGTATAGTGCAGTACTGCACTACTCTTTACCTATGCCAGGATTAGCTGCTCCTAGGGCCACCTATGTTGTATCTCGGGTACCCTGTGGGGGAGATTTATCAAAACCTGTGCTGAGGAAAACTTGTCCAATTACCCATAGCAATCAATCAGCTTGCTTCTTTCTTTTTTAGGAAGGCCTGTGAAAAATGACAGAAGCAATCTGATTGGTTGCTATGGGCCACTGGACTTTTCCTCTTCATGGGTTTGATAAATCTTCCCCTGTATGTACAGGACCCTGAATAAGCTCCTGTCCTCTATGTACAAAGGGATTTATAGCTTTTAGCAGCTATTTCTGACTTTCATATGTAAGTATTGGTTATCTTACAATATACAATGGCTTTATACATACAATGTTTGCCCTGGAACTAATTAATTAACTTGAGGGACCACAGTAATGCCTTTATTCTAGTAGCATACTGAAAGGTGACATTAGTAGAGAGATAACACTGGATCCACCACCATTATAAGCACCCCCCCCCCCCCCCACCCCTTTAGAATGACCTCTGAAAACTAAACCCAGTGTCTTCAATTCATCAAAATTGGAAGGTTCAGGCAAGATGGCAGCAGTAATTATAAGTAAAATATGTGAAGGGAAAAAACACAGAAGTGGCGCCTTGATGGTGCCTTTACCTTTCTAGTTATAGGAGGTAAGGGGGGGGGGGATTTAGCGGGGAAGGATAGGGAGATTTTCTGCTCACCTTTCAGAGTTGTGCTGCATAACAGGCACAACTCTGCGATGCGTATAGGCTGGTATGCGGCAAGATTCCGGGGCCGCTGACTGCTGGATCTGCTGGCTGATGTTCTTGCTTGTCTCCGGTGCTGCGGGGTGTCACCTGGTGCCGGTGATGTGGAGCGCTGCTTTTGTGGAGTAGACACCGTCCTCTGGTGTACTCCAGATGTTCAGATGTGATCCGCTTGGCAGAGTCGGCAGATGCGGTCAGCTGGATGATCCCCTCGATGTGTGCTGGTACCTTGCGGCCAGTGCGCGGTGGAGATCGGGGTGAGCAGTCGGGTGCCACTATCCTTTAAGTCCCGATGATGTGGCGAGGAAAAGAGCCTTAGGTTGGTGATCGGGAGCAGCTTTCTGCCGAGACCGCTGGCAGGCGGTGGCAATAGTACAGGAGCAGGTTGCGGGAGATCCCACACGGGGATTTATCCCAGAAAAAACCTTGGCGTGTGAAAGCGCTTCTCCGTTGCAAAAAATAAGGTTGCTGGAAACTTCTTGGATAAGAAGGGGGGGATTTATTGACGGTTGGGTTTACAGAAATAAAGAACACAAAAAGTAAAAAATAGAAAATAAAAAAATATAAAGCATAAAGCAAACAGGATTGGACAACGCGTTTCAAAAGGGTATCCCTTTCTTCTTCAGGTCCCAGCAGTCATTATAATGCACAAAAAAATACATTTAAAAACTGCAATCAAAAAATAGAAAATAGAAGCAAATAAAAAAAGAACAAAAAAAAAAACATGTTTCAGCATCCAGCTCTAATTACCTGCAGTGTACCCATAGAAATGAATAGACCTAGGATAATCTATTTTAGACTTTGGCCTGCTTCACATCAGTACACGCTTTCTTTGTGGGATAAAATTGTGTGGTAGACTATGTTATTTTGTCCCAGGGCTGGGAAAAAGGTATTTTATGCCCTAGGCTAGGAGTAGGCAACCTTTAGGTAATTCTGTGTCAAACTTTTTCTGAAGTCGCTTGGTTTGCCGGCAGTGTGGGTGTGTCTTATTATGGGTGTGGTTTATTGTGGATGAAGTTTTAAGGGTGTTGCTTGCAACAGGGTGGGTAGGGGGGTCTGAATTTTCCTTATATATTGTCGTTAAAGGAGTAGTGCAGTGAAATAGGGGATAAGGGGATAAGTTATAGAACCCCGAGTGATCTACAACTTATTCCCTATTCTTAATATAAGCACATTACAGTGAGGACAATGCATAGTAAGGGAATTGCCCACCAACAGCCATTTAAGTTTTTGTTCAACACAGATAACCATTTTAATCCAGACCATACCCGCATAATGAACACCCCGGAATAACCCCTCTGCATAATACAGAATAGGGATCGGCCGATTATCGGTTTCGCCGATATTATCGGCCGATAATCACAATTTTGGGCATTATCAGTATCGGCAATTACCTTGCCGATAATCCGATAATGCCCCGCACCGCGACTGCCCCTCCCCCCCCCCACTGACCCACCGCACCTCGTCGCACCCCCCACCGCACCGCCCTGGCCCCATTTCCTCCCCCATCCCCGGTTTTATAATTACCTGTTCCCGGGGGCCGGGGGCCACGCTACTTCTGGTTCCTGCTGCGACCTGCGTTACGCTGTGCACAATGACGAGTGACGTGACTTCACCGTCAGTGCGCACAGGGACAGCTCAGGAGGACGCCACCAGAGCCAGATGTAGAGTGGACCCCGGGCCCCGGGAACAGGTAATTATAAAACCGGGGATGGGGGAGGCAATGGGGCCAGGGCGGTGCGGTGGGGGGGGGGGGCAGACGCGGTGCAGCGGGTCGTTGGGGGCGGTCACGGTGGCGGTGATAGGACTCAGGAGGACCCCCGGACAGGCAGGGGGAGAGAAGCGGGTGGCGGCGGCGGTCTATGGCACCGCAAAAGCCGCTGCAGTTCATTGATTTAAAGCGCCCGCTTTAAATCAATGATCTGCAGCGGTGTTGCGGGGGATAAATAGCCGATTACTTATACCGGAATATCGGTATAAGTTATCGGCTATCGGCCCTAACCTCCACAGATTATCAGTATCGGCCCTAAAAAAACGATATCGGTCGATCCCTAATACAGACCCCAGAATTGCATCCCAATGCATAAAACAGACACCAGAATAACACTCCTGAAACACTTTGCGTTTCAGAAAACAGGAACTCTGGTGGATGTGGATCCCCTGGACCTATGTGGCAGATGACTCAGACCGTACCAGGGAGTGGAGTCTAAGGTGCCACTGGTTTTCACCAGAGCCTGCCGCAAAGCGGGATGGACTTGCGGCAGGCGGCACCCAGGTCGGTACCAGCTCGACCACACAGGCGGCTGAGGAGATGTGTGGCACAGGAGGGATAAGGTAGCTCATAGTCAGGATTGCAGAAGGTCAAGGCAGGTGGCACAGTAGCATAGTCAGGACATAGCAGGAGGTCAGCAGAGGAGCAAGGTCAAGTCACAGAGCAAAGGATCAGATATACGTCAAGATAATACTCAGGAATGCTTTCTCTCAGGCACAAGGCAACAAAGATCTGGCAGGGAAATGAGGAGGGTGGAGGAATTTATCAATGAGCCACAGATGAATTACACTAATGAGCACACTGGCCTTTTAAATCTTAAAGCTCCGGCGCGCTTGTCCTACGGGATGGGGACACATGCGCCGGAGCAGAGAGACAGATGCGGGGGCAGGAGAAGCACCAGGTGAGTGACGGACTGGGGATTGCATGCGGGCGCGTCCCGCGATGCAAGTTCCAACCCCACTGGCAGCAGCAGGTAACGGGACAATGCGCTCACGGCCAGCGTGTGCAGCCGGAGCGCATAACGTAACAACACCCTTCATAATACAGACCCCAGAATCCCAGATCAGTATCACTCGCCACATCCCAGCATAATACAGACATAATGCAGTTACATCCAGTGACTCATAGGTGATGTCTGCTCTAATGAGACTTAACAAATGTCCAGCTTGGAGGGAAACTCCCATTTGGATAAGACAGGTAGCGAGAAAGATTACAAGTGCACTCACCACGTTAGTTGCTCTTCGGATGAGGTTTTATTTCATATCACAAACGATGTGCAGGGAGACAGAGGTAGGGGAGTGTTCGTGGGCTACGGACCCGTCTCGCGCTACAAGCGCTTCATAATGGTGCCTTATGAAGCGCTTGTAGCGTGAGACGGGTCCGTAGCCCACGAACACTCCCCTACCTCTGTCTCCCTGCACATCGTTTGTGATATGAAATAAAACCTCATCCAATGAGCAACTAACGTGGTGAGTGCACTTGTAATCTTTCTAGCTACCCGTAATATACATACCTTTGTACTACTACACAAGCAGAGCACCACCACCATTGCTCCATCTATTTGGCTGCGAACGAATGTCCACGGAAGGAAACTCCAACAAGTGTACATGAGCTGTGCCGGGTTGGTTACCTTTACTATAGACTATATACTATAGTATATAGATAAAAACACTGACTCATTTTGTAATCCTTTGTCAAGGTACATATCTAATGGGACTTGTTCACAGGTGAGGTCTTCTCTGATTTGAAAGTGCTCTTTTATTTTTATTTTCTATCTGGCCACCATGACGAATTCTCCCATTCATGACTCTTAGCTACATATTCTGTCAGCAGCACATCTTTAGGTTTTGTACTTTTCTAGTGTCATCTTTCCTCACCCCTAGTGGCCAAAATAGTAATAAAGCTCCTCTTGATAGACAGTGGGCTCAGTAAGTAGATAGGTATCCTGTTAAGTAAATAGGTAGTTTCCTCATTTAGGTAGAAAATCAATTCTAGTAGTTTGGCAACCCAGTAGGCAGGATCCTCCTTGTAGATAAATAGGTGCTCCCCAGTAGGTAGATAGTTGCACCCACTGTATAGAAGAGAGGTGTTCCCAGGACATTGATTGTTTCCCCTTAGCATAGATAGGTATCACCTGGTAGATATATAGTTGCCATCCAGTATGAATAAGTGCACCCCTAAGAGGTACATAACTGCCCCCTGGAGGTAGATAGGTGCCTTCCGCAGCAAAAAAAAAAAAAAAAAAAAAGGTAATACTTACCTCACCTCAGCTCTCTCAAGCCCCAGCAGCGCCTGTTTTTTTTAATTTTTAATTTTTTTATTATTATAAACTGAATATGCCCGCATGATCAGTAAACATCATCACGCCTGAGCTGGGGGCAGGATGCGGGAATTCTAATTTTTTACATAAAATAAGCTAAAACATACTGATGGGTATGAAAAAATATGTTAGCTAGTTGCCCTAGGGTGTTTGCATGAATTAGGGTAATTAGATTATGAGCTCCAATGGAGATAGGGCCTAATAAGAGTGCAGAAAACTGTTTAACTATGGCACTTTATAAGCAGCAGTAATTTGCTACAAAATTTGTGCAATACATGTAAACTGTAATGTATCACTGTTTGTATTATCTGTGTAATAATATAATGATTGTTTGAGGAATGAAGTAGTGCATTGGCTACAATAAGGAGAGGTTCCTAGTATGTTAAGGGTCACTGAATGTTTGCCTGTTCCATGTTTACTACACATTAAGTCACGTCTTCCTTCTACTGCTTTCCAGCATTGTCTACTTTGTTTTGCCTCATAACATCTGGTCACTATTCACCATGCCATGTATTCAGCAATATAGTATTTATTACAAAGATTGTAAGATAGTATCTGGAACAGTAATGCATTAAGTAATGTAATGTGCATGGGGAACTGTATTAATTGTCATCAATACAGTTTACTAACCAAATGGAAATTCTTCAGTCAGTTGTTATTAGATTAATGTAAGCAGAATGTGTCACCATAGTGCTTTATACTTGTAATGGTAGGGGACAGGGATGTTCAGCCCTACTATACACCTGCACCCCTGAGCCTATCTATTTGTAGTATCTGCCAGCCACTTGGACAGTCAGCTATTCAGGTCAAAACCAAACCACCATATCAGTATGAAAAACATAGTCAGCAGCCAGAACCAGGAGGTAATGTCAGGAAGACCAGAATCTGAAATAGGAAACCAGGGAAATTAGTTCAGAACACTGTAGGTTCAAACAGCATGTGAAGCATGTGAAGTAATAAGGAGTAACAACCACAGGCGACTGTGCAGCAGCAGCCACTTGTGTAAATCTGGCACCATCAGGCAGCATGAGACACTGGCACCAAGCCTGATTAAATGTTGCTCATGGAACCTTTTAATTAGTCTGTCCGCATGAATGGACTCATGGTTTCTCTTTGGGACCATAGTCCTTCCAGTGACCAAGATACTATAGAAATTCCCATACCCTTCTGGAGTCCAAAATTTGGGAAACCTAAAATTCCAGTTTTTCCTACAAGTTTTTCGTAGCCTGGTCAGAACCAAATGGGCATGGAAATAGCAGAATCAGAACCAAAACTGCGGTTGGTAAAAAGAGCCAGGTCAGAGTATGGGAACAAAATGGAACATCAGGACCAGAACCAGGAAACCAAGTAAACAAGCCATGGTTCAAAACACCATCAAACCAGCAGAAGACCAAAACCACATGTAAAGCACTAAGGAGTAATAATCACAGCTGGCTGTGGTCAAAAGCCACCTGCAAAAATCTGGTGCCGCTAGGTTGTGTGGCCTGATTGGCTTGGCATTCCTTCTGTGTCATGAGGAGGAGGAGACTTCTACCGTGGCAAAGTACATTACAATATTAGTCATCTATATGATGCTCAAAGACTGTTTACATGCAGCATAAACCTTATGCAGGGGAGCTAGTCTAATTTAAAAATCCATTGGATGTTTACATCCCCTCCTGTGCAATATGTAGCAGAATTTCATTGCAGAATCCACAACCAAAGGCCTACAACAAATAAACATTGTATTAATGCATCTTAATATTCTTAGAAAATAATGTGCAATATACAAATTTAAATGCCCTGTGCCCATGTTTGCTAGCTGGCAAGAGAAATCACCTGACTCATTGCCATAGGTTCACGTGTGGCAGATATATTGCAAACATTTCTGCAACTGAAGATCTGTTCCATATAGTATGCATGGCGTTCTTAAGTCCATAGTTTCTTTTAAACTTCATTTAGATGGATGGATTGAAATTTCTGCAACAAAACTTGATGTCTGACATACTCTTGTGCCCTATGTGGGAGAGATGGACAAACAAAAAAAATTAGTCAGAGACAGTGACACAGTTCAAATGCAGGGTTTCTCAGGCAGTTTTTTTTCCAAAAACATACAGCCATATTCACATTGATACAGAACTGAACAAAACCTGCTTGTCCAGCACTATGTAAATACTTTAAGTGACTCTCACTATACAAGTTGTCTACTATTGGCCAAAACAAACTTTAGAAGGCAGAACCTCACACCACTAACGCTTGTCGCAAAGTCTGCTTTTTGAGGCTGCAGCCTTCTAGAGTACAATTCCCACCTGAGGATAAGGTTCCTCCCAGCCTCTCCAGCAGACTTGCTTTCAGATAGTTTTACCACCCTGTAACCAGGTGAATTCAGCACCTGTGCTGGACAGGACTTGTTTGAAAACCTGGTGTGACCCAGAAAGCGTAATGAAAGGTCCCAATGCCAATCCTGCCTTTTATTCCATAAAAATCAAGACCCGAAATTAGGATTTACCAAAAGTCCCTAGAAGCTATGGTATGCTAGAGATTTAAAGGGGTACTCCGCTGCTCAACGTCAAGAGCTCGTGACATCACAGCCCTGCCGTTCCAAATGCTGAGCAACGGAGTACCCCTTTAACTCTTAACTGGATTTCCCATATCTCATCCAGCTTTCCCTTGATGATATTTGTGCCTGCTGAAACCTGGCTGTTAAATATGACAGGCACCTTCAGGAAATATACCAATCCCAGACCACTATTCTTGTCACTGTCTCACACCTGAAATAAATAGATTATCAGATAAGGAATGCGCCGGCACTGCTTGGCACTTTATCCCACAAGTACAAGTTAAGACACAACAAACCTCCAGGCGTCTGCGGCAATGACCACCGGTGCTCTCAGCCTAATACAGGACAGACTTCCACAATGCGAATGGAGACGAAAAAGCACTGGGCACACTGGTTCCGGTCAAGTGGTTTATTTGCAGGTAGAAATGCTCAGCAACAATTGTTTTGTGACTCGCAGGTAGCTTTCTCACAGCCTATGTAGCGAGTAGTTAAACAATTATTGCTGAGCATTTCCACCTGCAAATAAACCGCTTGACCAGAACCAGTGTGCCCAGTGCTTTTTCGTCTCCATTCGCATCCTAAAATAAATAGGTCTGACTGGTGGTGGCAAAATACTGAGCTACAATGCAAGTCACAGTTAATGGAGATGAGTGCTGTTTCTATAGTCCCTAAGTGACTGGGTCAAAAAAAATCATATCATATTTGCCTAAAAAATTTATTCATGGGACGAGAGAAGTAGTGTGTCTGCTTTAAGAGACCGCAGATTGGCATATGGAGTTTTACAAGCCATGCAAAGTAGTGTAGAGTATATATTTTGTCCTTCAGGGAGGTGAAAAAAAAAATACAGCACCCTCCCCAATGCTAAACTTATGGGATTGTGGTCATTGTGAGACACTGCCACTCCTGTTAGTGCAGCACTTTGTCTCTGTACTGGAACCTCACTCGCTAGTGGCCGGAAAGCAAGGAAGGTATGTTTTTTTTCTTCCCCCTACTGCCAAAGGCCAAAGCATGTCCCTTCCCGAAAATGGATGTACATTTATGTCCACTGCTGGCTACCGGTGTATGACGATCCCGATCAGGTCAATGTTCGGCATTAACCCTTTAGATGCTGCAATCAAAGTTGATTGCGGCGTCTAAATGCAGTAAATTCTCTTCCCAGCTGTTACGCCGAGCGCTCCGGGTCCCTGCTCCTCCCCGGAGCGCTCGCGGCGTCCCTCTCTCTGCAGCGCCCCGGTCAGACCCGCTGACTGGGAGCGCTGCACTGACATTGCCGGCGGGGATGCGATTCGCATAGCGGGACGCGCCCGCTCGCGAATCGCATCCCAAGTCACTCACCTGTCCCGGTCCCCGGCTGTCATGTTCTGGCGCGCGCGGCTCCGCTCTCTAGGGCGCGCGCGCCAGCTCTCTGAGATTTAAAGGGCCAGTGCACCAATGATTGGTGCCTGGCCCAATCAGCCTAATTAGCTTCCACCTGCTCCCTGGCTATATTACCTCACTTCCCCTGCACTTCTTTGCCGGATCTTGTTGCCCTTGTGCCAGTGAAAGCCTTTCCTTGTGTGTTCCTAGCCTGTGTTCCAGACCTCCTGCCGTTGCCCCTGACTACGATCCTTGCTGCCTGCCCTGACCTTCTGCTACGTCCGACCTTGCTCTTGCCTTATCCCTTGTACCATGCCTATCTCAGCAGTCAGAGAGGTTGAGCCGTTGCCGGTGGATACGACCTGGTTGCTACCGCCGCTGCAAGACCATCCCGCTTTGCGGCGGGCTCTGGTGAAAACCAGTAGCAACTTAGAACCGGTCCACCGACACGGTCCACGCCAATCCCTCTCTGGCACAGAGGATCCACCTCCAGCCAGCCGAATCGGGACACCAGCTACCTCAGTGGACTGATCGGGACTGCCGTGACAAAACCACGGCATTCTGATCAGCTGAGGTGGGAGGTCTCCTACCTTCCTCTTTACCGTCCGATCGGTGCTCCAAAGATCCAGTCAGCCAGGGCAGGCTGGAGCAATAGAGCCCTGATAACATTGATCAATGCTGTTCTATGGAGCAACATTGGTCAGTGTATGCAATCTGAAGATTGCATGTTATAATCCCCTATAAGGGCTAAAAAAAAAAAGTGTAAAAAAATAAGTAATAAATATGCATTTATTCCCTAATAAAAGTTTAAATCACCCCCTATTCCCACTTTTCAAATAAAAACAATCAAACATGTGTGGTATTGCCACGTGTGCAAATATCAGAACTATTAAAATATAATGTTAATTAAACCACACGGTTAAAGGTGAAAGCGTTTAAAAATTTCAGTGAAATGAATTTTTGGTCACCTCATTTACTAGAAAAAAAATTATTAAAACGCGATCAAAAGGTGCCATCAAAACAAAAATGGTCCTGATAAAAAAAAATACAGATCACAGTGCAAAAAAAGAGCCATCATACATCCCTGAATGCGGAAAAATAAAAAAGTTATAGGGGTCAGTATTGGACAATTTTAACATCCTAATTTTCGTACAAAAAGTTTGCATTTTTTTAAAGTAGTAAGATAAAACAAAACATATATAAATTGGGTATAATTTTAATCGTATGGACCTACATAATAAAGATAATGTGTCATTGTTACCAAAAGGTGCACTGGGCATAAACAGAAGCCCCCAAAATTTGCTAAATGGTGTTTTGTTTTCAGTTTTGCCCTACAAATAATTTTTATTTGTTTCACTGTACATTTGAAAAAATCAAGAAAATAAGGTGCCGAAAGCTTAACTTTTAATGTTTACAGGGTTTAATCCACCCAATTAATATTTTGCAAAAGGTGACAAAAAAAAATCAATCACCGATAATTATTAAAAGGTAACATTGCATCCTGTTCTATAGATGAGAATAACATACTGCAAGGTATCATAAAGTATAACCAAAGTCTTGATCAAAGAACACTCATAGCATTGCATGACATAATGCAGATGAAGAACCCCATAACATAACTGTTTTTAACAAACCGAATGTCAAAAAGTTTATTGAGCTCGGCTGTGCTGTACAGCCGAGCCTCCCTGAAGCCGGCCAGGGACCAATCACAGCGGTACCCTGCCAGCGATCGCTGCTATTGGTCCGTCAGTAAAGACAGACCAATAGCAGGAATCTGGTGCGGGTCTCCTCCTTCCCCCTCTCCTCCATTTCTTCACTGTGTGAAGCGATCAGTGTGTGAGGGGGGGCCCCATCGGAGGAGGCCACCGGCGGGCTACACTCCGATCCTGGGTTAACCCTGTGGACGCTGAGGTCTCAGTGACAGGGTAGCAGAGGGAGGGAGCTCCCTCTGTCACTGATCGGTGCTCTGCAAAGTGAAGGCAAAGCGCTGATGTTTACCGACCGGAGGCCTTACACTGGCCTCTGTTGTCATGGCAACATGAGCGATCAGTTCCTACCTAAAGTAAGGACTGATCTATCCTATTGCCTGTCAGTACTGACAGACATAGGCATAATTCAATGAGTACAGATGTGTACTTCATTGAATTGTGTGTATAATAGTAAAAAAAAAAAAAAACAAGTGTAAAAAAGTGTGAAAATAAAAAAATTTAAAAAAATGAAAAAAAAGAAAAATATAAAAAAATTACAAAATAAATTGTGTGTATAATACACCCCAAAAAATAGTGACCCCAAATACATCAACATGTCCTGCAAAAAAGAGTCCTCACACAATTGCGTCAGTGAAAAAATTAAAAAAAAGTTACAGCTCATAGAATGCAGCGACTTACAAACATGACTTTTTTTAAATAGTTTTTATGCCATAAATGAACTAAAATATTTTTAAAAAGTATATCAATTTGGTATTGCCGTAATCATATCAACCTGCAGTGTAACGTTAACATGTCATTTATACCGCATGACGAACGATCTAAAAAATTTAAAACAACCGCAGAATAGATTTTTTTTTTATGTATACCACCTCATAAAAAATTAAATAAAAAATGATCAGTGTCACATGTATCAATGCATGCCCCTGTAATTTTATATGATGCCAACAAAATATCCTAAACTAAAAGGATGTCTCGAAATCCACAGAGCACGCCTTCATGTCTGAGGCCTGTGTGAGAGTAGAATTCGGGGAATAAATCTTGAGTTTTATTTCTTTGTCAACACCTACTGTGTTACAGAAAAAAATTTATTAAAATGAAAAATCTACACTTTGCTTTTATTTCTGTGAAATGCCTAAAGGGTTAATAAACTTCTTTAATGTCTTTCTGACTACTTTAAGGGGTGCAGTTTATAAAATGGGGTGATTTATGGGGGTAACATACAGGCCCCTCAATTCCACTTCAGAACTGAACAGGTCCCTGAAAAATCTGATTTTGCAATTTTCTTGAAAATCGGGAAAATTGCTACTTAAGTTATAAACCCTAACATTCTAAAAATGTTAAATAATGTTTATCAAATAATGGGAACATAAAGTATATTTATTGTAGATGTGACTTAATTTACAAAAAAACATAAATTACTCTTACCGGTAATTGTTTTTCATGGCCGGAGGAAGCACATAGTCTGTGCGAAACGGAGCTTGGTCGCCATCCAGTGTCCCCCCACTACCCTCTCTTCTCCGCTACATGTCTGTGAGTATTTTTAAATAAAGAAGAAATTCTGCAAGCTACAAGTGGTGAGTCGCCTATCTTTTCTTTTCATCTTCATTCAAGTGGTAATTGTTTTTCGTTGAGCCCATGATGGCACCTTTGGAGAGACCGCCTCCTTCCTCAGGACAGGAAACAGGAACTGGAAACAGTTTGCATATAAGGACCATAGGAGCTGCTATTCCCCAGTTCTTAAGCAAGTATCAAGGAGTAACAACCCAAAAGTAATTATCAATGAATAATAATCAACTATAACCTACATACATAGCTAGAAAATATTAATATATCTCCCCCCTTTCCCCCCCCCCCCCCCCATATAACGTGGGAGGGAATTAGTAGGTGCCATCATGGGCTCAACGAAAAACTATTACCGGTAAGAGTAATTTATGTTTTCCTTATCGCCCATGATGGCACCTTTGGAGAGTGAGAAGACTAGACTAATAATTAGGGGGGGGGGGGGACTACTGCCTGGAGAACTTTACGACCAAAGGAAAGCTCATCTCTCATTTTATTCAACCTGTAGTGTTTGTAAAAGGTATGTGGTGAACTCCAGGTGGCTGCTCTGCAGATCTGCTGAATAGAAGCTGAGGCTCTTTCTTCCCAGGATGTAGAAACTGATCTGGTAGAATGAGCACTAAACCCTGAAGGGGGATTTAGATTTGCAGAAGTGTATGCTAGCTGGATGGATTTTTTTATCCACCTCCCCACAGTGCTAGGAGCAGCTGCTCTACCTTCATTCGGCCCCTGGAATTGGAGTAACAACTTAGGCGATAGGCGCCAATCTTTAGATATCTCCAAATAATGAAGAAGACATCTCCTAACATCTAGACAATGGAATTCTTTTTCCTTGTCATTTTTAGAATTTTCACAGAAGGAAGGTAGAATCACAACTTGAGTTCTATGGAAGTCAGAGACCCTCTTGGGGAGAAACGCTGGATCAGGAGACAACACCACTCTATCATTAAAGACAGACAAATAGGGCTGGTTCATAGAGAAACTAGTAATTTCCCCAACCCTCCTGGCGGACGTGACTGCCAAAAGAAACACAGGCTTAAAGGTAAGAATCTTTAAGGGAACCTCAACTAATGGCTCAAAGGGAGTTTTAGTGAGACTATTTAGGACAATATTTAAGTCCCAAGGTGGAACCAATGGTCTAACCACCGGAGACATCCTAACTGTTGCTGATAGAAATCTTTTAATCCAGGGATGTTCCGCTAGTTTATAATCAAAAAGAGCACTAAGTGCGGACACTTGAACTTTTAAAGTACTGGGTCTAAGCTGTTTATCTAGACCCGCTTGCAAAAAATCAAATATTTTTGGGATGTCAGGAGTTTTAAGAACATCAATAGGGTTTTGCATGAATCTACCAAAGGCTTTCCAAGTTCTTAAATAAATTTGAGAAGTTACCTTTTTTCTGCCCGCCAACAGAGTAGTAATAACACAATCAGAAAGACCCCTTTGCTCTAAGATGCCCCGCTCAACCGCCATGCCCTCAGATGCAGATTGGAGGTCTCGGCATGCATAACTGGACCTTGATGTAGAAGGTTCGGGGACTCTGGAAGGATCCAGGGATCTGACACTGACATCTTCCTCAACCAGGTGAACCATACCCTGCGGGGCCAAAATGGGGCAATGACCACTACTCTCGCCCTGTCCTCTCTGATCTTCCTTAGGACTCTGGGAAGTAACCTGACCGGAGGGAAGGCATAAAGAAGACCCTGCACCAACTCTGTGAAAAAGCATCTATCCCCAGGGGATGATCCGCTGGTGACAGGGAGAAAAAATCTTTTACTTTCCTGTTGGCCCTTGAGGCGAACAGATCTATGCGGGGAGTACCCCAACGTTGACAGATCTGGAGAAAGATTGTCTGATCTAACTACCAATCCCCTTGGTTCAGGCGATGTCTGCTGAGATAGTCTGCCACCTGATTTTGGAGATGGAGAGCAAACAAGGAGCTGAGATGCATCTCTGCCAGTCTGAAGATGTGATGACAAGTCCTCATGAGGGAAGGGGATCTGGTACCCCCCTGATGATTTAACTCCTTGGGGACGGAGCCCATTATAACCCTAAGGACGGGAGCATTTTTTGCAACTCTGACCACTGTCACTTTAAGCATTAATAACTCTGGGATGCTTTTACTTTTCATTCTGATTCCGAGATTGTTTTTTCGTGACATATTCTACTTTATGTTAGTGGTAAATTTTTGTCGATACTTGCATCATTTCTTGGTGAAAAATTCCAAAATGTTATGAAAAAATTGAAAATTTAGCATTTTTCTAACTTTGAAGCTCTCTGCTTGTAAGGAAAATAAACATTCTAAATAAATAATATTTTGATTCACATATACAACATGTCTACTTTATGTTTGCATCATAAAGTTGACATGTTTTTACTTTTGGAAAACATCAGAGGGCTTAAAAGTTCAGAAGCAATTTTCCAATTTTTCACAAAATTTTCAAAATCGGAATTTTTTAGGGGCCAGTTCAGTTTTGAAGTGGATTTGAAGGGCCTTCATATTAGAAATACCCCATAAATTACCCCATTATGCACCCCAACTGCACCCCTCAAAGTATTCAAAATGACATTCAGTAAGTTTGTTAACCCTTTAGGTGTTTCACAGGAATAGCAGCAAAGTGAAGGAGAAAATTCAAAATCTTAATTTTTTACACTTGCATGTTCTTGTAGACCCAGTTTTTGAAATTTTACAAGGGTTAAAAGGAGAAAAAGCCCCCCAAAATTTGTAACCCAATTTCTCTCGAGTATGGAAATACCTCATATGTGTATGTCAAGTGTTCGGCGGGCGCAGTAGAGGGCTCAGAAGGGAAGGAGCAACAATGGGATTTTGGAGAGTGAGTTTTGCTGAAATGGTTTTTGGGGGCATGTCGCATTTAGGAAGCCCCTATGGTGCCAGAACAGCAAAAAAAAAACACATGGCATACTATTTTGGAAACTACACTCCTCAAGGCACGTAACAAGGGGTCCGGTGAGCCTTAACACCCCACAGGTGTTTGACGACTTTTCGTTAAATTCGGATGTGTAAATGAAAAAAAAAAAATTTCACTAAAGTGCAGGTTTTTTCCCCAAATTTACCATTTCTATGAAGGGTAATGGGAGAAAAATCCCCCCAAAATTTGTAACGCAATTTCTAACGAGTACGGAGATACCCCATATGTGGCCCTAAACTGTTGCCTTGAAATACGACAGGGCTCTGAAGTGAGAGAGCGCCATGCTCATTTGAGGCCTGAGTAAGGAATTTGCAGTAGGGGTGGACCCGGTTACAAGGATGGGGCTTGTCTCCACCAAAATCCTATGGCAGTGTCTCCCACAGGGAGCCTCCAGCTGCTGCAAGACTCCCAGCCTGCCAGGACAGTCTATGGCTGTCCGGCTACACTGGGAGTTGTGGTTTTGCCACAGCTGGAAGCGCCGTTTAGGAAACACTGCCGTATGAGACGTTTTTCATTTTTATTGGGGGGGGGGGGGGGGCGACGTGTAAGGGGGTGTATGTGTAGTGTTTTACTTTTTATTATTTGTTAGTGTATTGTAGTGTAGTGTTTTTAGGGTACATTCACACAGGCGGGGGTTCACAGTAAGTTTCCTTGAAGGAAACCCACTGTAAACCCGCCCGTGTGAATATACCCTGTACATTCACATGGGGGGGTGGGGGGCGCCCCAAGGGGGGGGGGGCACCCCAAACCTTCAGCTGTGGCAAAATGACAGCTCCCAAAATGCACTGACAGACCGTACATGCTGGGAGTTGTAGTTTTACAACAGCTGTGGGCACACTGGTGGGGAACCACTGAGTTAGAAAACAGACTCTAGCTCAGTGATTCCAACCCATGTGCCTCCAGCTGTTGCAAGACTACAACTCCCAGCATGTACGGTCTGTCAGTGCACTCTGGGAGTTGTAGTTTTGCAACAGCTGGAGGCACACGGGTTGGAATCACTGAGTTAGGAAACAGACTCTAGCTCAGTGTTTCCCAACCAGTGTGCCTACAGCTGTTGCAAAACTACAATTCCCAGCATGCCCGTACAGTCAGGGATGCTGGGCGTGTAGTTCTGCAATACAACTCCAAGCATGCCCAGACTGTCCAGGCATGCTGGGAGTTGTAGTTCTGCAACATCTGAAGGGCCAGATATTGCAGAACTACACGCCCAGCATCCCTGACTGTCTGGGCATGCTGGGAGTTGTAGTTTTGCAACATCTGGAGGGCTACAGTTTGGAGACCACCATATAGTGGTCTCCAAACTGTGCCACTTCAGATGTTGCAAAACTACAACTCCCAGCATGCCCAGACAGTCAGTGTATGCTGGGAGTTGTAGTTTTGCAACATCTGGAGGACCACAGTTTAGAGACCACTACACAGTGGTCTCCAAACTGTGACCCTCCAGATGTTGCAAAACTACAACTCCCAGCATGCCCAGACAGCCTTTGGCTGTCTGGGCATGCTGGGAGTTGCAGTTTTGCAGCTTTTAGAAGGCCACAGTGAAGATCACTTATCGCGATCTTCACTGCAGCCTTCTCAGCCACACTTTCCGGCCGTCGCTCCTCCTGCTGCCGCTGCTGCTCGTCTATGCTGCCTCCGCCGCCTCCTCCGGTCCGGGTAAGCGGGGCCATGTCCCCCACCTCGCCGTCCGTGTTCCCCCCGCTCTGTACCGACTTCGATCGGTGCGCAGAGCGGGGGGAAATGAACTGTAACCCCCCCCCCCGCCCCCCTTCTGCCATTGGTGGTCAGCCTGACCGACCAATGGCAGGGGATAGGAGGGGGCAACACTGCCACCTCGCTCCTATGCTTTAGGCTGGTCGGAGCTGTCTCTGACAGCTCCGATCAGTCTTATTTTCCGGGAGATCGGGTCTTTCCGGATCGCGGCAAATCGCAGGTCTGAATTGACCTGCGATTTGCTGCGATCGCCGATATGGGGGGGTCTCAGGACCCCCCTAGGCATTGTCACGGGATGCCTGCTGATAGATATCAGCAGGCATCCCGGTCCGATATCCGCCCGGCGAGCGGCAGTGATCGGAAATGCCGAGGGCGTATGGATACACCCTCCGTCCTTAAGTGACGGGACGCGAGGGCGTATGCATACGCCCTTTGTCCCCAAGGAGTTAAGTAGGCAACTTCTGTGGAATTGTCTGACAGAATTTTTAGGTCTTTTCCGCCCTGCAGAGGAACGGATTGAGAAATGGCGAACAGGACTGCCTTCAATTTCCTTAGGTTCTGAGATTCTCTGGAAATCTCCTGACTCCATTGACCCTGAAGGATTATGGATTCTCCGTGGGCTCCCCACCCCGGGGGCTTGCGTCTGTAGTAAGGCAAAATTTGTTCTTTTTTACCCAATGAATGTCCTTTTCTAGATTCGCCAGATCTACCCACCAGAGAAGGGACCTCTTTACTTGGGTTGAAGGGGTCACGTGAGTGTCTAATGAATCGGGGACTCCATCCCACTGGCTCAGGATTTGTCCCTGTAGCCTCCTTGAATGGTACTGAGCCCATAAAACCGCTGGGATACAAGAAGTTAACAGGCCCAGGACAGACATGGCCTCCCTTATGGGGAGCTCCTTTAGTTTCAGTAGCTGAGACACTTTCTGCCTGACCAAAATCACCTTGGATTGGGGAAGAAAGGAGATTTGATGGGTGGAATCCAGGCCTATCCCCAGGAATGTGCATACCTGAGAAGGGACCAGGAGGGATTTGTCTAGATTCACTTCCCACCCTAGGTTCAACAGAATTTTTTGAGTCTGAAGAACCTGCCGAATCAAGAGCTCCTCCAAGTCTGACACCAAAAGGAAATCGTCTAAGTACGGAACTATGACTATATTTTGTTCTCTTACATGGGCCATCACCTCGGCCATAAGTTTGGTGAAGACTCGGGGAGCCTGTGATAGGCCAAAGGGAAGCGCCTGAAACTGGAGGTGGAACAGACAGGTTCCCAAGACTACTGCCTTCCTTAAATTTTTTTGATGACCTTGGAAAATCGGGACATGATAATATGCGTCCCTCAAGTCCAAGGTGACATAAAACAGTACTGGTTCAGGATAGCTGATTGAATCGTTTCCATCCGAAATTTGTGGTACTTAAGGAAACGATTCAATAGCTTGAGATTTATTATAGTGCGGAAGGAGCCATTGGGCTTTCTTACCAGGAAGAGCGTGGATTAGTATCCCAGACCTCGCTCTTTTTCCGGAACCTGAACCAGAACTCTTTTCTGAATCAAGGAGAAAACTTCTTTCTCCAGGGCAGCCTGTTTCTCTGGAAACCTTCGGAGATCTGTTGGAACAAATCTGGGAGTCGGGAGACATGAAAAAACAATTTTTAAACCGGTTTTTATTGTGGACAAAACCCAGTGGCTTGCAGAAATTTTCTCCCTTTGGGGAAGAAAATGAGACAACCTGCCCCCCCCCCCCCCCCGGGAACCTTAAGTCATTGCTGACTGGACCACTTGGAGGTTTCAGGGGTAGTGAACATGAAACCTCTGCTTCTTCTCTGGCCTCGCCACTGCCTGGCCCTGTATGAACCTCTCCAAAATTCCACCCTTCCTCTTCCACGAAAGGGCATCTTGTTCTGGATAGGGAAGGAAGGGATTAAGGGAAAGGCCTTCTTCCTATCCGATGCTTTCTCTAAGACTAGATCTAAATCAGTCACAAAAAGAAAGGAGCCTTCACAGGGTATAGCACATAATTTAGATTTGGAGGCAAGATCACCTCCTTTCCACTCTTTAACCCAAATAGCCCGTCTGGCAGAGTTGGTACAGGCCGAGGCTTTAGCGGATAGTCTTAGGGTGTCTGCAGAAGCATCCGATATAAAGTCTGCTGCTGCTGCCAAGGTAGGGATTGATTGAAGCAATTGGTCTCTAGGAGCACCATCCCTGATCTGCTCCCCCAGCTGACCAATCCAGACCTTTAAAGATCTTGCCACAGATGTGGTAGCAATAATTGGCCTGAAGGAGCCTGCTGCTGCTTCCCAGGCTCTTCTAAGAAATCCATCAGCCCTTCTGTCCATTGGCTCCCTTAGAGAGCCGGCATCCTCAAAAGGTAGGGCTGCTTTTTTAGACATCATAGCCACAGGTGAATCAATTCTAGGGGACCTGTCCCAATTGACGGTGAATTCTTCCTGAAAAGGATATTTTCTCTTAATAATGCTCGGTACTAAAGCATATCTCTTATCTGGTCTTTGCCATTCAGACTTTGTAATAGAGGTCAAAGAGTCATGCACTGGAAAACCAATCATTTTGCGGGGTGCAAGGCCTTCATACATGCGATCTTGCACAGATAAAGGCTCAATCCTATCATCAAGATTCATGGTAGATCTAACCACTCTGACTAGACCGTCCACATTTTCAGTAGGAAAAAGAGCACCGCTATGAACTTCCTCCAAAATTTCTGACTCTTCATCCAAATCACCCTCTTCAAATAAAAAAAAATCTCTTTGCTCTGAACAACCAGTTACTGAAGAATGGATGGCTATAGTGGAATAACTAGGCTCTGGCTGCATGGATGACAAAGCAGACATACAGGCCTTAATCTCTTCTGTGACTACCTCCTGCATACTTTTGGAGAAAGACGGAGACACATCCTCCACAATCCTTTTAACACAGGCTTCACAATGTGAACTTAATAATTTGGATCCAGCTTCTTTCTACAAAGAACACACTTTTTACTTTTATATTTAGCCTTCCTAGGCGTTTCCTTAGCCTAAAACAAATGAACAAAAACTACCATTAAAAGACTTCATGGGACAGGTGTCCCTTTACCCCACCATAGTACCGGTTCGGCTGTCACAGCGGGCTCCATTTCAATGCTGGTCGCTTGTTCCATAAGTCACCGACCTGGAGCAAGCACCTCTCCTGGATCCTAGAGAGGTACTGGCCGCCAGATTCCGTCCTTCCCGGTCAGAAGCCGCAAGGACTTCCCTCTCCGGGTACTTAGAATAGGCCGCAGCGCCCCCTTTCTCCTCCCGGCGAAAGCGCACTGACGTTACGTGCGCTGAATACGTACGCACGTCACGCAACGTGCATGCATACACAGACTCCGCCCCCCTCTTCCCGGAAGTGAACGCTGCCGGATCGCGAACGCTAGGCCGCGCCGCAAGAGGAGGAGGAGAAGGCCGTATGCCGTTGCCGGAGGGAGCGAGAGGGACCGGGAGACGTGCGCCACGCGCAAGACGGGGAGAGGTCACCCAGACTTAGCGGCTGCCCCCATACGAAGGACTTTAAGCTGCTTGCAGGTACCCTGTATGTCACAATTTGACCAGGGCCCCGACAGTCCACATAATTACATGCAAACTGCCCGGATAGTACGGGACCCGTCCCAGTTACCATCTGCAGGACAGGAAACAGAACTGGGGAATAGCAGCTCCTATGGTCCTTATATGCAAACTGTTTCCAGTTCCTGTTTCCTCTCCTGAGGAAGGAAGCGGTCTCTCCAAAGGTGCCATCATGGACGATAAGGAAAAAACGCTAAATACACCAATCAAAATTTACCACTAAAGCAAAGTACAATATGTCATGAAAAAACTATCTCAGAATCGCTTTCATAAGTGAATGCATTCCAAAGCTTTTACCAAATAAGAGGATGCATGTCAGATTTTGAAAATTTGCCTTGGTCATTAAGGTCAAAACAGGCTATTGAGTAAAGGGGTTAACCCCTTAAGGACTCAGGGTTTTTCCGTTTTTGCACTTTCGTTTTTTCCTCCTTACCTTTTAAAAATCATAACCCTTTCAATTTTCCACGTAAAAATCCATATTATGGCTTATTTTTTGCGTCGCCAATTCTACTTTGCAGTGACATTAGTCATTTTACCCAAAAATGCACGGTGAAACAGAAAAAAAATCATTGTGCGACAAAATCGGAAAAAAAACGCCATTTTGTAACTTTTGGGGGCTTCCGTTTCTATGCAGTGCATATTTCAGTAAAAATTACACCTTATCATTATTCTGTAGGTCCATACGGTTAAAATTATAACCTACTTATATAGGTTTGATTTTGTCGCACTTCTGGAAAAAATCATAACTACATGCAGGAAAATTTATACGTTTAAAAATGTCATCTTCTGACCCCTATAACTTTTTTATTTTTCCACGTACGGGGCGGTATGAAGACTCATTTTTTATCGGACTCAAGTTTTTATCGGTATGATTTTTGTTTTGATCGGACTTTTTGATCACTTTTTATTCATTTTTTAATGTTATAAAAAGTGACCAAAATACGCTTTTTTGGACTTTGGAATTTATTTGCGCGTACGCCATTGACCGTACAGCTTAATTAATGATATATTTTTATAGTTCGGACATTTATGCACCCGGCGATACCACATATGTTTATTTATTTATTTTTTTACACTGTTTTATTTTTTTTATGGGAAAAGGGGGGTGATTCAAACTTTTATTAGGGAAGGGGTTAAATGACCTTTATTAACACTTTTTTTTTACTTTTTTTTTTGCAGTGTTATAGGTCTCATAGGGACCTATAACACTGCACACACTGATCTCTCATCCTGATCACAGGCGTGTATTAACACGCCTGTGATCAGCATTATCGGCCCTTGACTGCTCCTGCCTGGATCTCAGGCACGGAGCAGTCATTCGTCGATCGGACACCGAGGAGGCAGGTAAGAGCCCTCCCGGTGTCCGATCAGCTGTTCGGGACGCCGCGATTTCACCGCGGCGGTCCGGAACAGCCCGACTGAGCAGCCGGGATACTTTCAGTTTCACTTTAGAAGCGGCGGTCAGCTTTGACCGCCGCTTCTAAAGGGTTAATACCGCACATCGCCGCGATCGGCGATGTGTGGTATTAGCCGCGGGTCCCGGCCGTTGATTAGCGCCGGGACCGACGCGATATGATGCGGGATCGCTGCGCGATCCTGCTTCATATCGCGGGAGCCGGCGCAGGACGTAAATATACGTCCTGCGTCGTTAAGGGGTTAAAGACAGCTCCAGGGGCATCATATATGCAATATTTGTAACACTAAGACTAGGGCTACACAGGAGACCACTGTGGCCAGTGACTGACAGCAGCATTGATGGGTACATGTCTATGAAATTTCAGGTAGTACACGAGTTTTGGTGTTCATGTTAACAAAATAACAAGCATTAGAAAAGGACAACCCTTTTATAAAATTTTGGTTATATGCTGAAGAATAAAGACAGTGGCCCTCATTTACTAAGCTATAACAGACTAGTTTTTGTCAGGTTTTCTTAAGTTATTTTGGCGCATAGTGTCTGAGACATGTTTCAGACAGTGTATGACAGCGTGCACCAGGAAAATCCGACAAACCCGACATTGCATTGTGAAAAGATTAAAAAGGGGCGTGGTCTGCCACAAAGGGGCCTGGTTGGTACAAAAGGGGGTGTGGTTCCACAACCCAACTTATTTACTATTGAATTGTCTTCTGAATAAATGGCTGGAAATTTACACCTAGAAATAGCTGGTCAGAAAATGTTCATGACTTGTAAATCTGAATCTCCATAGAAAATATAGAGGAATCCTGCAAGTCAGAAACATTTCACACTAGTAAAAAACCAACACTTTTAGTAAATGAGGCCCAATATGTAGCTTGTAGCTGGTATTCTCCCAACTACTTAAAGCATTTTAAAAACTCTAGCATAATCTTGGAAGTACATTTTTAAAGAGTTTATGTGGTGAGCCAAAATCCTGGCTTCCTTTCTGCCATGCTTGTTTTAAAGAGTTAATCAAGATAGGGTAGATGGGTTTCTTCAGTTCCCCTAGGGTAGGTGCCCCCCTGTATTTTGGACCATCCTGTAGGTAGCTTGCTCCCTTGTACAAATGACCCTCCTGTGGGTAGTTTTCCTCATGTATGTAGGACTATCCAGTAGGTAGTTTGGCCCTGTTACGCGCTGCGCTCCGGCAGTGAGCGCAGTGTCCCGGGGTCACCGTCTGTCGGCGGGGCTGGGATTCGCATCTCGGGACGCGCTCGCATGCGAATCCCGGCTCGTCACTTACCTCGCTCTGCTGCCACTGTAACGCAGCTCCGCCGCCCTCATCCCAGTCTCCTAGGGCGCGCGAGGCGGAGCTCTGAAATTTAAAGGGCCAGTGCGCCCATTATTAGTCTTGCACCTGTACACCACATTATAAGTTCCTGCTCCTCCCACACCCCCCTGCCGAATCTTCAGAGTCCTTTACCTAAGAGAAAGCGTTCCTATTGCCTGTTTGCCATACCTGTGTTACCAGACTTACTTGCTACGTATTTTGACTACGAACCTTTGCCGCCTGCCTTGACCTTCTGCTACGTTGACTACGCCTCTGTCTCATCCTCCTGTACTTCGCCTTGCCCGGTTACCTGTGTGGTCGAGCCGTATTGGGGGTAGCGACCTGGATGTCGCCTGCCGCAGCAAATCCATCCTACCTTGTGGAGGGCTCTGGTGAAGACCAGCGGCACCTTAGACTCCGCTCCCCGATACGGTCCGTGTCATCAGCCACACAGGTAGAGGATCCACTACCTGCTCAGTAACATCCACATCCAGGTACGTGACAGGCCCTAGGAGGTAGTCTACCCCCTGTAAGTATCTTTCCCAATGTGTGTAAGACCCTCTTGTAAGTAGCTTTTCATCTGAAAGTAGGACCCTCCTGTACACAGTTTGCCCTTGTAGTAAGGACTCTCCTGTAGGTATCTTGCCCCCTGTATGTAGGACCCTGCTGTAAGTAGGTAGGACCCCCTTGTAGGAAGTTTCCCAGGTAGAGAGGAAGGAACCCCTTGTAAGAATATTGTTCCAAGTAGGTAGGTAGGTAAGACCCCCTTGAATGAAGTTTGTCATAGGTAGTAAGATTGCTAGGTAGGTAAGTAGTAAGTTTGCTAAGGTAGGTATTAAGTGTTCTAGGTAGGTAGTAAGTTTGCTAGGTAGGTTCATTTTTTAGGTAGGCAGGTGGTAAGTTTGGTAGGTAGGTAAACCCACCCTCAGCCACCTGGATGTATTAGTAAAGGCCATCTCTCTGCCACACAATATGGAATTGTATAAAAGGGTACTCTGGGGGAAACCTTTTTTTTTTCTTTCAATCAACTAATGCCAGAAAGTTAAACAGATTTGTAAATTACTTCTATTAAAAATCTTAATCCTTCCAGTACTTACTAGCGTCTGTATACTACAGAGGAAATTCTTTTCTTTTTTAATTTATTTTCTGTCATGACCACAGTGCTCTCTGCTGACACCTCTGTCCATGTCAGGAACTGTCCAGAGCAGGAGAAAATAGCAAACCTATGCTGCTTTGGACAGTTCAGCAGAGAGCACTGTGGTCATGACAGAAAATAAATCCAAACAGAAAAGAATTTCCTCTGTAGTAGACAGTAGCTGGAAGGATTAAACATTTTTAATAGAAGTTATTTACAAATCTGTTTAACTTTCTGGCACCAGCTGATTTAAAAAGAAAAAAAAAAGTTTTCCACCAGAGTACCCACTTAAGCTTGTGGTAGACAGGTCGCCATTAATAATATATGCAAAGTGGGCAGGCAAATGTGCTCCAAGGCCATCTTACCTGCGAGCAGTGCAGTCAGCTGAAGCATTATGGGCATATCATGTGTGCATTCAGTGCAATGATGTGTCAGGTAGCATCATACTGATACTTACCGCCAGACATCCCAGGAGGAAGATTTAAAGGGGTACTCCAGTGGAAAACTTTTTATTGTTAAATCAACTGGTGCCAGAAAATTAAAGAGATTTGTAAATTACTTCTATTAAAAAATCTTAATACTTCCAGTACATATTAGCTGCTGAATATCACAGAGGAAATTCTTTTCCTTTTGGAACACAGTGCTTTCTGCAGACATAATGACATTTTAAGAACTGTTTAAGTTCCATTTTAAGAACTGTCCAGAGTAGCACCCCTGGCGGGGGTCCTACCTCACCCTGGTTGAAAATCACTAACCTACTCTATGAGCTAGCATAGAGAACAGCTCTGTAAATGTCTGGCCCAATGAGGCTTCCCCTGGCAAAAGCAGAGGTTTGCTGGGGGTGCCAAGAGATAAACGTGTCGTTCACACATATCACATTAAATATCCAAATCACTTAAAAGTAAAACTAGTAGTGGCACTCACCATATGTTAAAGGATATCTCCGGGATGTAACAACTTATCCTCTATCCAAAGGGATCTGACTGCTGGGGCCCCCCGCGATCTCCCGAAGAGTGCCCTGGCTCCCTGAATGGAACAAGCATTTTCGACCACAGCACAAAGCTGTGGCAGACACCCCCTTCATGCAGTTCTGTGGCAGAGCCGGAGATTGCCAAAAGCAGTGCTCCGGCTCTCCCATAGAGCTGCATGGAGGGGGCGTGTCGGTCCCCGCTCCCTGCAGTGGTCGAAAATGCTTGTTCCATGCAGGGAGCCAGGGCGCTTAGGATAGGGTATAAGTTGTTACATCCCTGAGGTCATAAAACTTCAATTCTTTATTTTCTCGTGTTTAAAAGTTTGGCGGGTCCAGAGATGAAAATATATTTAGCCAACAGCTTGTGTTTAAAACTTTGTTCGTGGAAAACAAATATTTTCAAATCAACTGGTGCCAGAAAATAAAGTTTGTAAATTACTTCTATTTTAAAATTTTAATTCTTCCAGTACTTATCAGCTGCTATATACTACAGAGAAAGTTGCGTAGTTCTTTCCAGTATGACAGTGCTCTCTGCTGACACTCTTTTTATTAGAAAAATACAAAACTTATCAAATACAAAACACAAAGCAAGCTTAACCAGCTATAACATAAATAAGAAATACTCTAGAACCAAAAACAAAACCTCATAAACAAAACCCTGCCTAACCGACCAGCCCAGCTTTACTAAGATACTAAAATACTAAGATATTAAAATATGCCCAAAATATCTAATCAAACACTCATACGCTTACCGAAAATGAACATAAGAAAAATAAATAAATAAAATAGCACAACTTGGCTTGTCAAAATATAAACATAAAAGTTATCATTACCCGACTATAAGTCAAAACCATCCATACTTGGGAACACGCAACAAGAAAACTAAACAGAAACGTAGCAAGCACACCTCAAAAAAAATTATTATTATATGTTTTTTTACATTTTATTTTTTATATTTTTTTTATCTATTTTTTACATTTTTTTATTTTTTAATCTTTATATATATATATATATATATATATATATATATACATATACATATTTTTTTTATAAATAAAATAAAAACTAAATAAATAAATAAAAATAGTAATAATAATAATAATCAAAATAATAATATCACACATACATTCACTTACAAAACGTCCAAATTAACTGGATCCTCTATCCGGGACTAATGAAAATACCAAAGAAAACATAGAACAGACCAAATAACTGAAATAAACAAAATAGACCACATATCAACACAACAACTGGTCCGGCTACCATAACGCTATAACATGAAACAATATAGATATAACACAATATAGGTACAAAATTATAATATAAACAAAATATATGCACTACAGAAAACACCTACAAAATCAATAGAAAACCCTAGGAAAAAACCTACACTAAAACTGTACCCTCACCCACACCACCCCTCCGGTACATGGGTCAGAGTCCATACCGTTCTTACAGTTCACAAAGTCCAGTCCTTAACTGACCCATGTCAGGTCCCCCAAAGATGAACACCACCACCCACAAGCACACCCTCCCCACCTAGCACTCCTCCCAACCAACTTATACACACTGAACCACAACCCACTTTAGGCCCAAGTTTGGTCGCCTGTAAACCCTTCATACCATATCAGCTAAAAACAAAACAAAAAGCTAGCGTGCACATGCATTAGCCCACCACCAGGGAGAAGGATGGCAGACTTGATACATTCAAAATAATTTTACACTCTTTCCCTAACTCCCCCTACAATTCTCCCTAATCCTATCCCTCCATTCAAACTAACCCTGTTCTCATCCTATCTCTATCCCTATAACACTGTCCCTAACCAAAATAAAGGTACTCTACCTAAAAGGTCTAGTACCTAGGGCACATGAAAAGAAAACCCTCTCCATAGGAGAGAAGCCCTACTGTTACCAAGACTGCCATACTCCAAAGACCTGATCTTCCCGAGGTCACCGGTGATGTTCCTACAGACCTCCACCTCGGAGAGGATTTTCTATTGGGTCGACACTAAACACCGTGCATTCCATGTGTAGTACCTAACCACTAAACTAACTAAGAATAAAGTGCCCCGATCTCGGCCACCCAGGTTCCTGAATGCCCCATAAGCCCACTCCTGATAGGCAAGGCCGGCAAGTTGACTCCAGCCGATGAAAGCACCCACCCTGATGTAAACCCCTATATTAAAGGGACAATGAAGCAGGAAATGGTCCATGCTTTCCAGCGTGTCCCCGCACTCTTCTCGGGGACATCCCCGGTCATCAGAGTTCCTACACTTCAAATTGTCCCTCACATATAGCTTCCCCTGAAAGCAGCGCCAGGCCAAGTCCCAAAACTTCTGGGGGATCCTTTTCATGTTTAAAAGGTACAACCCCACCCTCAGATCCCGACCTGGGCAGTCCCTGAGCGCCAGAGGCTTCTGGAAATGGGTCAACAGAACCCGTTTATCAAGGAACTGCCTTGACTGGGTCCTGATCTCCCACACTCCCAGACCCCACCGACGTATCGCCTTCAGAGTCGGGGTAGCGTAAGCCGGAAGATATCCATGGGGCGTACGGAGGTCCTTCACTTGCCCTCCTGTCTCCCATTCCTGGAAGAAAGGCCAAAACAATTTCCTGCAAGAGAGTACTCACGGAGAAGCCCTCTCTGACCAGAGGTTTGAGATGTTAGCTTTCAAGAAGGTGTTGGTTAAGAACACCACATGGTTTACCATAGATAAACCCCCTAGTCTCCTCGTGCGGTACGTAACCTCCCTCTTGACTAGGTTCATCCTGTTTCCCCATAACAGTTGGAAAAACAGCTGTAGATCCTAGTGTAGTAAGCTTCTGGCAAGATACATACACTGCCCAGATAGATAAACAAGGGGAGCAGGTACGATTTGATCAGGTGTACCCTTTCCCTGAGGGTCATAGACCAACCCTTCCATTGGTCCACCTTCTGAGCGGCATCCTGGAGCTTACCATCCCAGTTTTTGGTGGGATAATCATCCTGGCCGAATATGATGCCCAAAACTTTTGATGACTCTTGGGGCCCTGGAAGGGTGTCCGGGAGATCAAACGTGGGATCTCCCCCTCCCAGCCAGAGACTCTCACACTTATCCCGGTTGATCTTAGACCCGGATGCCTCCGAGTAGCGGTCCACTTCCGACATCACCACATCGACCTCCTATCGCGAGGACACGAAAATGGTGACATCGTCAGCGTACGCCACCACTCTCTGGGCGACATCCAGCTCCGCCAGACTCATCCCGACTCCCGCCAACGGCCCACAATCTACCCTCCGGACGAAGGGATCGATTGCGAACACGTATAAAAGCGGACTCAAAGGACAACCCTGACGGACTCCGGACCCCACCTCAAAAGAGCGGCCAGACAAACTGTTCACCAGTGGGAAACTCTCTGCCCCTGCATACAAGATCTTAACCTCTTAAGGACGCAGGGCGTATGGATATGCCCTGCATTCCGAGTCCTTAAGGACGCAGGGCGTATCCATACGCCCGTGGGAATTGCGGTCCCCACCGCTAGCCGGTTGGGGACCGGAGCCGGATGCCTACTGAAATCGTTCAGCAGGCATCCCGGCATATCGCCCAAGGGGGTCATTATGTCCCCCCATGTCGGTGATCGCCGCAGATCGCTGGACAATTCAGTCCAGCGATCTGCGGCTATTCCGGGTCAATCGGGTCTCCAGTGACCCGGTGACCCGGAATTACTGGCTGTTCGGGGCCATCACTGGTGCCACCTCACGATCGCCCTGATTCGTCGGCCGGATTACCGGCCGACCAATCAGGGCGCCTGCTGCGGGCGTCACTCCCGCACCCGCTCCGCCCCTCTTCCAGAGGGCGGGTGCGGGAAGACGACCCCGGGTGCTGGGGACCCCGATCCCCGGCGTCCATGTTGGGATCGGGGCCCCAGGAGCGACGGCGGCGGCGAGGGACAGCCTGCGATGGAGCAGCAGCAGGAGGTGAGTTACAGCCTCCTGCTGTTGTTTAGCAACAGCTCCCAGCATGCAAAAAGGGCATGCTGGGAGCTGTAGTTATGCAACAGCAGGAGGCAGACCACCACAACTCCCAGCATTCCCTTATGGGCATGCTGGGACTTATGGTTTTGCAACAGCTGGAGGCACATTTTTTCTATGGAAAAGTGTACCTTCAGCTGTTGTATAACTACAACTCCCAGCTTGCACAAACAGCTAAAGTGCATGCTGGGAGTTGTAGTGGTGCATCTGCTGGTTGCATAACTACAACTCCCAGCATGCCCGTTGGCTGTCGGTGACTGCTGAGAGTTGTAGTTTTGCAACAGCTGAAGGAACACTGGTTGTGAAACTTAGAGTTTTTTTTTTTTACCTAACTCAGTGTTTCACGACCGGTGTGCCTCCAGCTGTTGCAAACTACAACTCCCAGCAGTCACCTTACACCATGCACCGTACATGCTGGGAGTTGTAGTTTTGCAACAGCTGGAGGCACACTGGTTTTGAAACACTGAGTAAGGTCACAAACTCCGTGATACATAACCAGTGTGCCTACAGCTGTTGCAAAACAAACTCTCAGCATGTACAGTCTGTCAGCGCATGCTGGGAGTTGTAGTTTTGCAACAGCTGGATGTCCCCCCCAATGTGAATGTACAGGGTACACTCACATGGGCGGAGGCTTACAGTAAGTATCGGGCTGCAAGTTTGAGCTGCAGCAAATTTTCTGCAACAGCTCAAACTGCCAGCGAGAAACTACTGTGAACCCCCCGCCCGTGCGACTGTACCCTAAAAACACTACACTAACAAAAAATAAAAAGTAAAAAACACTACATATACACATACCCCTACACAGCCCCCCTCCCCTCCCCAATAAAAATGAAAAACGTCTGGTACGCCACGGTTTCCAAAACGGAGCCTCCAGCTGTTGCAAAACAACAACTCCCAGTATTGTCGGACAGCCATTGACTGTCCAGGCATGCTGGGAGTTTTGCAACAGCTGGAGGCACCCTGTTTGGGAATCACTGGCGTAGAATACCCCTATGTCCACCCCTATGCAATCCCTAATTTAGGCCTCAAATGCGCATGGCGCTCTCACTTTGGAGCCCTGTCGTATTTCAAGGCAACAGTTAAGGGTCACATATGGGGTATCGCCGTACTCGGGAGAAATTTGGCTTCAAATTTTGTGGGGTATTTTCTGCTTTTACCCTTTTTAAAAATGTTAAGTTTTTGGGAAAAGAAGCATTTTAGGTAAAAATTTTTTTATTTTTTTTACATATGCAATAGTCGTGAAATGCCTGTGGGGTATTAAGGTTCACTTAACCCCTTGTTACATTCCCCGAGGGCTATAGTTTCCAAAATGGTATGCCATGTGGTTTTTTTTTGCGGTCCTGGCACCATAGGGGCTTCCTAAATGCGGCATGCCCCCAGAGCAAAATTTGCTTTCAAAAAGCCAAATGTGACTCCTTCTCTTCTGAGACCTGTAGTGCACCAACAGAGCACTTTTCACCCCCATATGGGGTGTTTTCTTAATCGGGAGAAATTGGGCTTCAAATTTTGGGGGGTATTTTCTGCTTTAACCCTTTGTATAAATGTAAATTTTTTGGGAAACCAAGAAATTTAGGTAAATTTTTTTATTTTTTTTTACATATGCAAAAGTTGTGAAACACCTGTAGGGTATTAAGGTTCACTTTACCCCTTGTTACGTTCCCCGAGGGTCTAGTTTCCAAAATGGTATGCCATGTGTTTTTTTTTTGCTGTTCTGGCACCATAGGGGCTTCCTAAATGCGGCATGCCCCCAGAGCAAAATTTCCTTCAAAAAAGCCAAATGTGACTCCTTCTCTTCTGAGACCTGTAGTGCGCCAGCAGAGCACTTTTCACCCCCATATGGGGTGTTTTCTGAATCGGGAGAAATTGGGCTTCAAATTTTGTTGGGTATTTTCTGCTATTACCCTTTTTAAAAATGTAAAACTTTATTGAAACCAAGCATTTTAGGTAAAATTTTTTTTATTTTTTTTTACATATGCAAAAGTCGTGAATCACCTGTGGGGTATTAAGGTTCACATTACCCCTTGTTACGTTCCCCGAGGGGTCTAGTTTCCAAAATGGTATGCCATGTGGGGTTTTTTGCTGTTCTGGCACCATAGGGGCTTCCTAAAGGTGACATGCCCCCCAAAAACCATTTGACGCTCCTTCCCTTCTGAGCCCTCTACTGCGCCCGCCGAACACTTTACATAGACATATGAGGTATGTGCTTACTCAAGAGAAATTGGGTTTCAAATACAAGTAAAAATTTTCTCCTTTTTACCCCTTGCAAAAATTTAAAAATTGGGTCTACAAGAACATGCGAGTGTAAAAAATGAAGATTGTGAATTTTCTCCTTCACTTTGCTGCTATTCCTGTGAAACCCGTGAAGGGTTAAAACGCTTACTGAATGTCATTTTGAATACTTTCGGGGGTGCAGTTTTTATAATGGGGTCATTTATGGGGTATTTCTAATATGAAGACCCTTCAAATCCACTTCAAACCTGAACTGGTCCCTGAAAAAAAGCGAGTTTCAAAATTTTGTGAAAAATTGGAAAATTGCTGCGGAACTTTGAAGCCCTCTGGTGTCTTCCAAAAGTAAAAACTCATCAATTTTATGATGCAAATATAAAGTAGACATATTGTATATGTGAATAAAAAAAAAATTATTTGGAATATCCATTTTCCTTACAAGCAGAGAGCTTCAAAGTTAGAAAAATGCAAAATTTTCAAATTTTTCATCAAATTTTGGGATTTTTCACCAAGAAAGGATGCAAGTTACCAAAAATTTTTACCACTACGTTAAAGTAGAATATGTCACGAAAAAACAATCTCGGAATCAGAATGATAACTAAAAGCATTCCAGAGTTATTAATGTTTAAAGTGACAGTGGTCAGATTTGCAAAAAATGGCCGAGTCCTTAAGGTGAAAAAGGGCTCAGTCCTTAAGGGGTTAAGCCAATTAACAAAAGTACTCGGTAAGCCATATTTCAGGAGGACGGACAAGAGGTACTCGTGGTTCACCCGATCAAACGCTTTGGCCTGATCCAGGGACAGCAAGTACCCCTTCCAGAAACCCGCACTACTCTGCTCCACTGCCTCCCTGACACTAAGGACCGCACTTAAGGTGCTTCGGCCTGGAACAGAGCAGTGCTGAGCTCCCGAAAGGAGCCGGGGTGCAAACTTCACCAGCCGATTAAACAGTATCTTGGCCAAAAGCTTCCTGTCCGTATTGAGAAGAGCTATGGGCCTCCATTTCTCAATACGGCTGGGATCTTTACCCTTTGACAGAAGAATCATGGCTGACCTCCTCATTGAATTCGGCAAAGTGCCCGAGGAGAGACACTCATTGAATACCTCAGTCAAGAGGGGAGCTAAAGACTCCTTAAAGGTCCTGTACCACTCGGATGTTAAGCCATCCGGACCTGGCGACTTCTTAGGGGCGAGCCCCTCGATCGCCAGTCTCACTTCCTCTTCCCTGATTTCTTCTGCCAAAACATCAAGAGAGGGGTCTACCCCTGGCTCAGGAATGGTTTCAGCCAGGAAAGCCGACATCTTGTCTCGATCTAGATCCTTCCTCCCCAAGAGGTGCGAGTAAAAGGATCTGACGACCTCCAAGATCCCTGATCTGGACCGATTCAGAGATCCTGTACTATCAATCAGTCCTGAAATGACTTTACTACTCACTGACATCTTACAGTTTCTGTAAGGGTCGTGCGAGCGGTACTTCCCGAAATCCCTCTCAAAAACCAAAGATGCGTGCCTATCGTACTGACACCCCATCAGCAAGGATTTCACTCTGGAGATATCCTCACGGCTACCTCCAGTCGAGACAAGAAGCTCGAGTTTCCCCCTCAGACCCTGATACAGGCGATACCTGTTCAGGGACCTGAGGCTCGAGAGCTGGCGGAAGAACCCCGCAACCCGCTTCTTGAATATCTCCCACCACTCTGACTTACTACTACATAGGCCCAGTAAAGGTACCTGACTCTGAAGAAAATCCTCAAAGGACTGTCTTATCTCCGCTTCCTCCAGGAGGGACGAATTCAGCTTCCAATAACCTTTTCCCATCCGGGGGGTCTCTGAAACATTCAGGGAAAACAAAATCATACAGTGGTCGGAGAACTCCACCTCAACCACGGACACTGCGGAAGAGACGGCTTCCTCCTTTAAATAAAACCTATCTATCCTAGACCTGCGACTACCTTGATGATAGGTGAAACCCGTGTGGCCTGAGGGGCTCTGGATGTGGGCGTCCTCTAGGCGAGCTTCTCTAGCTATGCTAATCAGTGCCACACTATAGCAAGTCAGCGGACCATTGGAGCCTCTCCTATCTTGGGACCTCGTGACATTATTGAAGTCCCCTCCAAAGATCACTCGTAAAAAGAAAGGGCTTAATCCTCATAAAGAGATCTTTACGGCCCGCTTAGTTTGTGGGGCGTAGATGTTAATGAGCCGGAGCTCTTGTCCCTTCATGAAGACATCTAAGATCAGGCACCTCCCCATTTCTAACTCAATAACCCGTCTGCTTTCAACAGGAGCGGTAAAAAGGGACCGCGCCTCCACTCTCTCCTGGCTTTTACCAGAGAGGCTAGATCTGACAACCTGGTCTCTTGTAAAAAGAAAATGTCGGCTTCAACACGGCCGAGAAAATCAAAGGCTGCGAATCTAGCCGTATCTGATTTTATGCTGGCACAGTTAATGGATGCCAACGTCAGTGGGGTGAGTGCCGCCATCCTGGGTGATTGAGTTAGATGGCCTCACCCCTTAAACCTTCTTCCTCTCCTTCCCTCCACCCCCATCTGAATCGGAGGAAGACCCTTTGCCTCTTTTTAAACTCAGGGATATATCCATCCCAGGATCTTTACCTCCAGCATCTGGTGTTACCTCAGCCCCTGAGGAAACTGCCCCAGAGGAAGGAGGCTCGGCACCTCCTGGAGGCCGCACTGCCTCCGGAACCTCGAGAAGAGGAGGGGAGATGGTATCCCCAAGGGCCTCATATCGATTTAAAAGGACGATCAGAGGGTCAGAGACTGAGTTGTTCCTTCTATGGTCTGAGGCTACAATTGAAGAGGAGGACGGCGCTGCCTTACTCTTACCCTTCTTCCTCCTCTTCTTCTTCTTTTCCTGGCCACCATTTACTGTCTGCCCCTCCTTCTCCTCCTCATCCACAGTTTCGGATTCAGAGGCATGACTGGAGGAAGGAGCATCTTTACCTTCTTCCCTACGCAGTCTCCCTATCTCCTCATTCAGTTCGGCCCCACCCAAAGCCTCAGAGTTATTATTCTGACCTCCTTCTGAAGTGGGACCCCGAGCCACCCCTGGCACCTGGGCATTCTCAAGGGCCCTCTCCAACCTGCGCTTCTCCTCTTGCCTCCGCATAGAGGGGGTCTTATGTTTTTCCTTCACTGGCTTTGGTGCCCCCTCTCCTCCACTAGTCCCCTCCCCCGCTGGGGCAACCGTTAGGCTCTCCCAAGCCGGGGCGGTCACAGTGTTAGAGAACGAGCCTGGACACCGGCTGAACGGGTGACCTAAGTCACCACACAAGTTACACCGAATCTGCCCACAGGTGGCCGCCAGATGACCCACCCCACAGCAGAGGGCGCATATCTGCTGAGTGCAGTTGGCACTAAAGTGGTTTGGGTCACCACACCTGTGACACAGCTTCGGCTGCCCCTGGTAGAAGATCTGAATCCTGTCGCGTCCCAGAAAGGCGGCCGAAGGGATGTGGGTGACCGTGTTCCCTGAACGCCTGAGGCGAACGGAAAACGTCCAGGCTCCAGACCATATATTGTGCTCGTCAAAGTTCTTCCGGTGGACGTCCGTCACCTCCCCGTACCTGCCCAGCCAGGTCATAATGTCATAACAAAAAAGTTACTCGTTACGGGTCAAAACGGTCACTTTCTTTACCATACTCTGGTGAGATACCGCTTTTACAGCGAAATCTTGCCATCCGGGCTCGTTTTTCATCAGCTCATAATTAGACCAAAAGAGATTTAGTCCTTCCGGCCTAACAAAGCTGACGTCAAACTCGGAGGAGCCGAAGGGGTGAATCAGGGCAAAGATGTCCCCAGCCCTGAAACCCATCTGGAAAAGAAGCTCCACCACCTTGCCCCTTTGGGGGCACGCATCTTCGTCCTTTCCAGACCAAACGGGCCACATTCCTGTGACCTACCTCCTGCCCGGGTGTCTGGAGGGACCATATGGTCTCACCATTCCTCTCTCGGAACGCTCCCAGACCATGTCTCTCCACCCAAAAAGACAGGTCCATCTCCTTTCCCTCTACCTGGAGCGTCCTTTCTCCTCTCTTTAGTGCCTCCAGGAGGCGCCGTTGCAACTGACCTTCACCAGATGCAGGAGGTAAAGATCCTACTGAACCCCCAGCCGGCACACTTGCATAACTCCTGACGACCGGGGGGGGGCAGCCGGACCAGACATCGTCCCTAGATCCCCGCCTCGGCCACCTGTACTTCCACAAAAGCCACTCTTATTCCTACCATCCACACCACTACTACTACTCTCATTCACACCACTACTCCTCCCATCTGCACCACTACCACTCCTCTCATTTACACCACTACCACCCCTCCTATTCACTCCACTATCACCACTCTTATTCACTTCACTGCCACTCCTCCCGATCACTCCACTACCACTCCTCCCATCTGCACCACTACCACTCCTCTCAATCACACCACTACCACTCCTCCCATCTACACCACTTCCACTGCTCCCATCTACACCACTACCACTGCTCCCATCTACACCACTACCACTCCTCCCATTTGCACCACTACCACTGCCACATACACCCCTCTCATCCACAGCACTACCACTCCCATCTTTCACACACCTTGTATTAACATTGCTTTTATTGACAGTATTTTTGGGATCAGCAGCTGCTTCACCCACTACCTCTGGGCTGGCCTGGACATGCTTTAGCTTGGCCTTTTTGTACATTCTCAGGTCACCGGCGGCTGCCATTCTCGGCGACGCTGACTCCTCCTCCATTCGAGATGTCACCGCCGACATCACCTCCCGAAGCTGAGGCTGCCCCTCCGGGCGCACCTCCACCACTCCTCCTGCCACTGATGTGCAGGGACTCCCCTGTCTCACATGGGAGATCCCTGCAGTGCCTGCGCCACACACTGCGCCCAACCGCACGGGCTCTGACACCTGGACGCTCCCCCCCCCTCTCAGGGGAGTGCCCCACAGCAACGACACTACTAGCAGCGCCCAGGGGACACCCCCCCCCCCCCCCCCCGAGCAGAAGATCTCACCATACACCTCAGGCGCCTGGACACTCCCCCCAGGGAAGTGCCCCGCAGGGCTAGTAACATTGCCCACAATACTCGGGGAACCACTCCCCTTGCAAACTGCCGCATAACTATTGCCCACTATTAGCCCGTCCTGCTCTTCCCTACCAGCAGGACGCGTGACTGTAGCACCTGCGGCCATGTTGGATGCAGCACTGTATCCCCCGTGCTGGTCCCGTTCCACAGCAGAAGCGGGATCTGGCAGGGTGGGGGGCCCAGCAGCCTGAACCAACTTTTCAGGTGGCCCAGACTGCTGGATAGGAGAGAAAACAAACTTTATCTGCTCCTCAGCCTTTTTCTTCTTCTTCTTTTTCTTCCTCTTCCTCTCCTCAGGGCCAAGGTCCTGGCCAAAACTGAAATTTTCCAGACGGGTGGGTGACTCCTGCATCACTATGGCCCACAGGAGCCCCCCACAGACCAGTCCACTGTCACTGCCATCATTACTGTCACTTTCCTCAGAGGTGGCTGGTAAGGCGACTTGGGCAGGGTTGATGTAATCCGCACTCGGGATGACAGAGGTCTTAGGGGTACACGGGGTATCACACACATCCCCCTCACTCTCATCACCCTCACTGCCGCCATCTCCCTCCCCACCTTCCTCCATCTTCTCCTCCGTGACACACAAGCACTCTTCCTCCCCCTGACTATCCTCTCCCTCCTTCACAGGGGTCCGCATGGTTTTATAGCGGTCTTCATTCTTTAATTTTTCTTTAAACATGCCTGCTCCCTCTACAATCAGCATTCGGGCTCTCACCACCTACTGCTCCTCTGCCTTCAGCTCACACACCCTGGCAGCAAACTTAGCCCTCATAGCCTTGGCAGAGTTATCTGTTTGGTAGCGAGCAAACTTCAGGTCTTCCATTATGATTTTCAGCTTTTTCCCCAGCTGCTCATATTCTACTAGATTTGCCTGCATGCGGGAACCGAAAGTAGCTAGCGACTCCCTGGGACCCTTCACCCCCCATTGCTGGGGTTCCATAATATCAGACACAGTCCCCGAAGACATAATCATAAGCTTCTTACCGGATGCCTTGCGGTTTCCAGTGACGGACAGGGGAGTGGGCTGCACATTACTGCGGAGCCTGCTGGATCTTCTCACCCTGTCCTGGGAATCGGCCGTAGCTCTCTCACTCCCACCCCCCGCCGGCCTAGTTCGAGGGGTGGAAGTCTGGGGCTCCATAGCAGGAGGCTCTCCCAAGGAAGCTGCCACCCTCCTGGGGAAAAGGCTGTAGGAAACACTGCTTCAATCCTCTCTCTCTCTGGAAAACTCTGGAAGTCAGAAACACCCAACAGCTGCTGTGTTCCACAGGAAGTGTTCTCTGCTGACACGTCTGTCTGTGTGAGGAACAGTCCAGAGCAGGAAAGGTTTGCTATGGGGATTTGCTTCTACTCTGTACAGTTTCTGACATGGACAGATTTGTCAGCAGAGAGCACTGTGGTCAGACTGAAAAGAACTACACAACTTCCTCTGGAACATACAGCAGCTAATAAGTACTGGAAGGATTAAGATTTTTAAATAAAAGTTATTTACAAGTCTTTAACTTCCTAGAACCAGCTGACTTGAAAACATTTGTCTTCCACCGGAGTACCCTTTTAAATTTTTAATCAGCTTTATAATGTTTCTGTTATTTATAAAAACCTTACTATCATTTATAAAAACCTGGCAAAATCGAGAGATCTAGGGGGCTTCAGCACTGGCCTTCAACCAATCAAAGCTTTTGACATGCCTGCCTATCAAAAGCTTTTGTAAAGGACAGAAACACGTTAAATTAAATACCAAAATATGTTCTGAAACTTATATGAGTTATTTGCTGATGTTGTCTAAAGATCAGTCAGTGTCAATGTTAAAATCCCCGGCATGTATAAAACCTGCTGTCAATTTTTCATGCTGTTTGTCCGTAGTGTTAAATCTACTGTAGTCTGCTGTGGATTTTTCAGCGTTGATTCCACAACCATAACCCACAATAAATATGCTAGGTGTGAACGCAGTGCTAAGCTTGCTTACAAATATTTATGCTATATATGGATTTAGAGGATATCTTCTAAGCAACAGATAAGTCACATAGATACTTATTTTGAGTTAACAATTACAGTGACCCCCCCAACCTACGATGGCCCCGACATACGATCATTTCAACATACGATGGACTCTCAGAGGCCATCGCATGTTGAAGGCAGCATCAACATATGATGCTTTAGTATGTCGGGGCCATCGAATACATGGCTATCCGGCAGCGCAGTCTGCTTCAGCTGCCACCGGATAGCCGTTTACGGTGCCCCATGTGGTCCGCTGACGATCACTTACCTGTCCTTAGGGCTCCGGCGTGTCCTCTTCGGGATCCCCTGCATCGTCATCATCACGTCGCTGTGCATGCCGTCCCGTCATCCAATAGTAGCGGCGTGCCTAACGATGGAATGGCGGCGATGGAGAGCGAGGATGCCGGGGAAGCAGAGGCCTTGCCAAAGCGTCAGGGACACCCGGAGACGCGGCGACAGCGATGGAAGGCGACATCCAGGGCAGCGGTGACGAGCGGTGACGAGCCGTGACGGTCCGGAGCGGTGGGGACACGAGTATGACCTCCACTACCAGTGGTCTTCAACCTGCGGACCTCCAGATGTTGCAAAACTACAACTCCCAGCATGCCCGGACAGCCAACGCTGGGTGTTGTAGTTTTGCAACATCTGGAGGTCCGTAGGTTGTAGACCACTGTCCTATATTTTACATTGCACGGATGGTCCATTTGGAACGGATTACCATCATATGTTGAGGGACCACTGTAAAATATTTCTTATTTCTCATACACTAATGTAAATGTTCAGATGACCGCTAGCATCTAGGTCTAAATAATGACATACACAATCCTTTTATGTAACCAGAGGGATATATCAAATATAAACATACAGTGGTAATATGTAAACTGACTGGGCAGAATAAAATCCACATACTTTGGCACACATTGTTACTTTACGTTCCTGTTTTTCAGGTCAAGTTACTTTGCTTATCAGTATTACAATGTTTACATAAAACAATACATTACTGCACATTGTTGCTGTTCTCTCACATGACTCATGTTCTTCAATAGTTATTCTGATTGTTTTACAAATCACAAAAATCCTGAAGCAAGGAATCAATCAGGTTGCCACGTTCTGTATATTATTCAACAACTCGAGCCTACAGGTTTGTTCAGAATAAGAGCATTGCAAATATATTTTCTATTCCAATGGAAGCAGATAGTAACCTGCAAAAAAAGAGCACATTTAACATTTTGTATATCAGATCTACATTTTTACTAATTTATGTAATAATAGAATACTAATTTTGTTTTGTGTACCTACCATTATCGAAACTTTCAACACAACCTAGGGAAATGTTTTTATTGGTCGGGGTCAGAGACTCCGACCAATCATTAGAACAAGTATGCTCCCCTCCCCACTGTCTCTGTGAGCAAGACAGTCCCATCAACTGGCATTATGGGACCATCTCAGTCACGCTAAAGTGCGCACTGGTTTGTTCTACTGACATGCTCCACTGGCAATTCTGAGATGAAGGATATGCAAAGCAGCTCCCTGATGCCACCTTTTGGAGGTAAGTTACCCTTAATGTCAGCTGTCTACAGCTGGGTATAACTCTACTTCTGGGCTTTCTAGCTTGGGTAACAATCTCAGTCATGTCCTAAGACTTCTTATCAGATTGTGACACTAGCTTTAAATGGGCACTGTCAGATACAAAATCTTTTGATATGTTGTAAAGCATGTATAACCAATAGGTTTTGCAATTACTTTTATTAGAACATTTTCAGTATTTCACATTGAAAAAGCCAGTCAAACATCTGCCCCCCTCTGCCTGCTTGGACACATACTAGTCCTGCTGTGTCCATGCATCATCACCTATGTCATGGACACACTTCCTTGATTGACAGCTGTGAGTAGAGGAAAAATCCTCCCACGGTCAGCTTGTGTCCCGCTACTGTCAGTGAGGACACGCTGGGAGTTGTAGTTTTGCTAATGCTAGGGGAGATGTGAGCAGACAGCATACTGAGGGAGGAGGCGGAGACCTGCACAGTGGGGTGAGGCCACGCCCCCTCCCTTTGAGAGGAATTCAGACTAGTGAGCTAAATTTAAATTGTAATAAAAAAATTAAGGTGCTAGACATAAAAATTAGATGAACATAGTCAGGATTAGGTACTGAGTGATATATAAAAAAAATATTTTTTTTGTTGGATCTGACGGGTACGCTTTAAGGAAAAACTACCGTCAAAAGGTGTCATCAGTAAGCTACTTTGCATCTCCCTCTTCCCAAACATCTCAATGAATATTAAAAGTTTTTATAATGACAGTATCCATATAAATGAACAATTTCTTTAAAATGTCTGTTTATAGTCATGTGATAGAAACATGTGAATGGCACAGATTAAAAGAAACAACTCTAGAAACTGTACTGTAACTGGGATCTCTGAAAACCTGCACTGTGATTGCATCATCCAATGGTATACAGTGCTAAACCTTACGCAGAAAGGTCACATGACTGTCCCCTGAATGATTTACAAAACAACCACTATTTAAATATAACTTTGTTTAGTATATGAATACATCTCTGTCAGCATATGTTTTACGATACTGGTACTGACAAGGTGAACTTGGCACACGGCTTTACAAACGTTTACTGTTTATAAAATATTTTAATATATATGAGGAAATCTATTACTGCAGAAGAAGAAGAAGGATGAGGAGGATCCTATGCTAAACGTTGTCCAGTTCAGTAGAGCAGCGTTCCCAGTATGGCAACTATAATATAGTTGCAAAAAACAATCTAGTCAGAAACAAGTCCCCTCCATGTAACTGGTTGTCTGAATCTTCTTTAAAGGGTAACCACAAATGCGATACATGCAACTGGTGTGAATACTGCTATACAGGAAGAGAAGTATATTTACATGGAACTACATACAAAATCAACCATTTTATCAATTGTAGGACTACTTACATGGTCTATGTTCTGTTCTGCCCTGTTCTGCCCTTACATGGTCTATGTTCTGTTGTGGGCACTTCTACATTGGCAAAACTATCAGATCTCTGCTTATACAGCATATACGGGAGAGCCACCACGGCATTGCCGGAGCACTTAGATTTGCTGGTTTAGAAAGAATGTAGTAGCGGGCACTGACAGACAGAGAGCACTGTTACGCTGTGGGTCCAGAAGGATTCGAAAAATCAACGGGCAAGAACACATAGACTTCGGCATCTTTATTTAAACATTTTTGTTTCCTTTGGTACTGTTATCTTGCATCACATTTGCTTATACAATGTTTGTATGTTCTATTCTTCATTCTAATGGTTTTAACATGTGTGTGTTTTTGTAAACCATGATTGCTGCACATCACCGGGAGGAGGTATTTAAACCCCCCAGGTGAACGAACGAGCATCAACAAGTGGAGTCTGATGAAGTGCATCCACGTGAAACGATCGTCACTCCTTGTTACCTCTTGAACTGTCTGCACTGCCAATGTCCTGTACTGCACTTTATGGATTTTAAACAAGCTGAATAAAGATTAAAATGGTATACTCACACACATCGCTGCCGCTCCCCCTGCTCCCTGAGCTAGGCCGACAGCAGCCGTGATGTGTGAGTATACTGCACATGCCGCAGTGACTCACACATCGCGGCGTATCTGCTTGTAGTGGCGGATTGTCGCTATGAACAGGCACAGAAGAGGCAGCACCGTAGGGCCCATTATTGTCGGCTCTGCAGCATAAAATATGCTGCGGATCAGTCTGTGTGAATGAGCCCTAAAGAAGTCTTCAGTGACATAAGAAACAGTGTAAGGCTGGGTCCACACTACGTTTTCTCCCATACGGGAGCGCATACGGCAGGAGGGAGCTAAAAGCTCGCGCTCCCGTATGTTACCGTATGCGCTCCCGTATGCCATTCACTTCAATGAGCCGACCGGAGTGAAACGTTCGGTCCGGTCGGCTCATTTTTGCGCCGTATGCGCTTTTACAACCGGACCTAAAACCGTGGTTGACCACGGTTTTAGGTCCGGTTGTAAAAGCGCATACGGCGCAAAAATGAGCCGACTGGACCGAACGTTTCACTCCGGTCGGCTCATTGAAGTGAATGACATACGGGAGCGCATACGGTCACATACGGGAGCGCGAGGTTTTAGCTCCCTCCTGCCGTATGCGCTCCCGTATGGGACAAAACGTAGTGTGGACCCAGCCTGACACTAAGTCCAGGGCTACACAGCGACTTTGGCATGAATCTTGCAGCCATGTTGCACTCCCTGAATTTTGCTGCCTCTCAGTTCTAGTGTTGCTCGCGAATATTCGCAATTCGAATATTATTTGCGAATATCGCGAATATAGCGCTATATATTCGTAATTACGAATATTTTTTTTTTTTTTTTTTCTCTTCACAGTACACATCACAGTGATCACCCCTCTCTGCTTCCAGCTTGTGTGGTGTAAAGAAGGCTGTAATACTACTGTGTGAGACTGGCGTGCGAAAATTTGCATATGCTAATTTTCGCATATGCGAATTTGCACATATGCGAATTTTGTATATGCTAATTTTCGCATACGCGAATTTGCGCATATGCGAAAATAAAACGAGAATGTAACGAATATGCGAATATTCGCGAATATATGACGAATATTCGTCCAGATATTCGCGAATATTCGCGAATTCGAATATGGCCTATGCCGCTCAACACTACTCAGTTCATGAAGGTGACTGCGGCCACATTGCAACTTGTATGTGGCCATGACAACAACCCATCCATAATGAATTCCTGATAGTGGCTGCTTGCAGAAAAATGCCCCATACTGCACCTGGGTGTGATACACAAACAGAAGCTCTGAGGCGAGTGGATTGTAATAGCTTCCCATTGCCAAGCAATGTCATGGCTTTCTTCTTCATGCTGTGTGTAGCTCCAAACACAGGATCACGTCCTGGCACAGTGTATGATTTCAGATGATAGAATCCATAAAGTGAAACCACTACTTTAGTGGTTTATTGGCCCTGGTGATGTTTCCTGGTACTTTTTATTTGAATAGGCAACCTACTTCAATCTGAAAGTGTCTGTGTACCAACCCTGGCCTGAACGTCTACTAACAATTTTGGGCAACTATGCTAAGATGTCCGGAAATTACAGTATCCTGAATTTAGCACCTTCATCACATTCTTCCTCTATGTTACTTCATCTTTGTCCCTTAAAGGGGTAGTGGCTCCAGAAAGTTAAACAGATTTGTAAATTACTTCTATTAAAAAAATCTTAATCCTTCCAGTACTTATTAGCCCCTGTATGCTACAGAGGAAGTTGAGTTGTTCCTTTCTGTGCTCTCTGCTGACACCTCAGGAACTGCCCAGAGTCAGAAATCCCCATAGCAAACCTCTCCTGCTCCAGAACGTTCCGGACATGGACAGAGGTGTCAGCAGGAAGCACTGTGGTCAGACAGAAAAGAAATGTAAAAAGAAAAGAACTTCCACTGGAGCATACAGCAGCTGATAAGTACTAGAAGTATTAAGATTTTTCAAATAGGTCATCTACAAATCTGTTTAACTTTCTGCCACCGGTTGATTTAAAAAAAAAAAAAAAATGTTTTCCACCAGAGTACCCCTGGATTCCATCCCACAACTGGTGTGTGCCAGCTGCTTTCCGCAGCAGACACCCGCTGTCAGTGATCACGGGGTGCCGATTTGTTGTCGTTGCAGCCAGGAGCCTTCTGAAGGCCTCCATGGCTGCCATGTTACATCTACTATCACAGCTTGCCATACACAATAACGAATTGCTGTGTACTGTACAAGCAATTGTACAATTGATACACAAAAGAAAGAACCAGAGTTAACGTATAATTTTATTGGTAACACAATTAAAACCATGTTTATGGACAGCAATCTCAAGTGTTGGACCAAATGAGGACCACAAACATAACCATGGGCAACTAACAGAGAACTAGCAAAATCTAATAAAGTATATCTGGGAGCACCTATGTTTGTATATTGCTATGATTTGTAGCAAGGAGCAATATAGGAATGATATATATTCTATGATCCCACGCAGCTGATAAAGCTTGCAAATGGGCACCAGTATCCTCCTATGTTTACTCCATATACTCTGTAAGGTTTTGCAAGTGTAAGATAACTTGCTACTAATCTAAATAAAGTGCATATTATACAAGTATATAAGGTGCCTATTGCTTACCTGCAAATGTCTCAGATACCTAATCCCCTACACACGCAATACTCTCTGTGTGGATCAACCCCTTCCCAACCCATGAAGTACAGGGTCATGGGTCGAGTGAGGGGAATATGGAGCGGGCCTGTGCGTCGCGACATAACCAGCTATCAGCAGCTGACATCTGAGGGTAATGACAGACATCGGAGCTGGCTCTGATTTCCATAATTTAAATGGTTAAATGCCGTGATCAACAGAGATCACAACATTTAACCCCTTGGGGACGAAGCCCATTTGGGCAGGCAAATGTGGTCCCAGGCCATCTTACCTGAGAGCAGTGCAGTCAGCTGAAGCATTATGGGCATATCCTGTGTACATTCAGTGCAATGATGCATCAGGTATCATCATGCTGATACTTACCGTCCGGAATCACAGGCGGAAGATTTGAAGGGGTACTCCGGTGGAAAACTTTTTATTTTTTAAATCAACTGGTGCCAGAAAGTTAAACAGATTTGTAAATTACTAAAAGTAAACAAGAAACAACAGTGGCACCGATACCTTAGGCCTCCTAAGACCACGAGATGGAGACGGCGTCCCGCTAGACTGGAAATCCACCCTGGCAACGGAGGTGCTAGGACAATAAAGACCGTAGTCACCAAATAATAGTAAATGAAGAAAAAAGGTGTCCTGCACTCACCGCTTCAATCCAGGTAATCCTGCTCCCATCTCGGGTCACGAATCGAACACGGAGGGCATGGGTAGTGGAGCGCTCAGAGGCGACTGCCGGCGGTTTCACGCATAGGAATGCGCTTCATCCGGCCGGATGAAGAGCATTCCTATGCGTGAAACCGCCGGCAGCTGCCTCTGAGCGCTCCACTACCCATGCCCTCCGTGTTCGATTCGTGACCCGAGATGGGAGCAGGATTACCTGGATTGAAGCGGTGAGTGCAGGACACCTTTTTTCTGCTTTTACAAAGATTTGTAAATTATTTCTATAAAAAAATCTTAATCCTTTTAGTACTTATAAGCTTCTGTATGCTCCACAGGAAGTGGTTTTCTTTTTGTCTGACCACAGCGCTCTCTGCTGACACCTCTGTCCATGTCAGAAACTGTCCAGAGTAGGAGAAAATTCCCATAACAAACCTATACTGCTCTGTACAGTTCCTGACATGGACAGAGGTGCCAGCAGAGAGCATTGTGGTCAGATTGAAAGGAAATTCAAAAAGAAAAAAAAATTCCTGTGGAGCATACAGAAGTACTGGAAGTATTAAGATTTTTTTCAATAGAAGTAATTTACAAATCTGTTTAACTTTCTGTCATCAGTTCATAAAAAAAAAAAAAAATATGTATATATAATAATGTTTTCCAGTGGAGTACCCATTTAACCCCTTAAGGGCCAAGCCCATTTTCACCTTAAGGACCAGAGAGTTTTTTTGCAAATCTGACCACTGTCACATTAATAACTCTGGAATGCTTTTACTTTTCATTCTGATTCAGAGAGGATTTTTCGTGACATATTCTACTTTAATCCCTTAAGGACGCAGGACGTAAATGTACGTCCTGGTGCGGTGGTACTTAACGCACCAGGACGTACATTTACGTCCTGTGCATAACCGCGGGCATCGGAGCGATGTCAGTGTCATGCGCTGCTGATCCCGGCTGCTAATCGCAGGCAGGGACCCGCCGCCAATGGCCGACGCCCGCGATCTCGCGGGCGTCCGCCATTAACCCCTCAGGTGCCGGGATCAATACAGATCCCGGCATCTGCGGCAGTACGCGATTTCAATGAATGATCGGATCGGGATCCGATCATTCAGAACGCCGCACGGAGGTCCCCTCACCTGCCTCTGTCCGGCTCCCGGCGTCTCCTGCTCTGGTCTGAGATCGAGCATACCAGAACAGAAGATGACCGAAAACACTGATCTGTTCTATGTCCTATACATAGAACAGATCAGTATTAGCAATCATGGTATGGCTATGAATAGTCCCCTATGGGGACTATTCAAGTGTAAAAAAAAAAAAAAAATGTAAAAAAAATGTAAAAGTAAAAAAAAAAGTGAAAAATCCCCTCCCCCCAATAAAAAAGTAAAACGTCCGTTTTTTCCTATTTTACCCCAAAAAGCGTAAAAAATAAATTTAATAGACATATTTGGTATCGCCGCGTGCATAAATGTCGGAACTATTAAAATAAAATGTTAATGATCCCGTACGGTGAACGGCGTGAACGTAAAAAAAAAAAATATAAGAGTCCTAAACGTACTAATTTGGTTAAAAAGTTTGTGATTTTTTTTAAGCACAACAATAATAGAAAAGTATGTAATAATGGGTATCATTTTAATCGTATTGACCCTCAGAATAGAGAACACACGTCATTTTTACCGTAAATTAGCAAAATTGCATTTTTCTTTTTAATTTCCCCACAAAAATAGTGTTTTTTGGTTGCGCCATACATTTTATGATATAATGAGTTATGTCATTACAAAGGACAACTGGTCGCGCAAAAAACAAGCCCTCGTACTAGTCTGTGGATGAAAATATAAAAGAGTTAGGATTTTTAGAAGGCGAGGAGGAAAAAATGAAAAACGTAAAAATGTTATTGTCTGAGTCCTTAAGGCCAAAATGGGCTGAGTCCTTAAGGGGTTAACATAGTGGTAAATTTTTGGCGTTACTTGCATCCTTTCTTGGTGAAAAATCCCAATATTTTATGAAAAATTAGCATTTTGCATTTTTTTTTTACTCTCTGCTTATAAGAAAATTAGACATATCAAGTAACATATATTGGTCACACATACAATATGTCTACTTTATATTTGCATCATAAAGTTGACAGGTTTTTACTTTTGGAAGACAGAGGGCTTCAAAGTTCAGCAGCAATTTTCCAATTTTTCTAAAAATTTTCAAAATCTGAATTTTTCATGGACCAGTTCAGTTTTGAAGTGGATTTGAGGGGTCTTCATATTAGAAAAACATCATAAATGACTCCTTTATAAAAACTGCACCCACCAAAGTATTTAAAATGACATTCAGAAAGGTGTTAACCCTTTAAGTGTTTCACAGGAATTGCAGCAAGGTTAAGAAGAAAATTCAAAATCTTCATTTTTTTACAATCGCATGTTCTTGTAGATCCAGTTTTTGAAATTTTACAAGGGGTAAAAGGAGAAAAAGCCCCTCCAAAATTTGTAACCCAATTTCTCTCGAGTAAGGAAATACCTCATATGTGGATGTCAAGTGCTCTGCGTGTGCACTACAAGGCTCAGAAGGGAAGGAGCAACAATGGGATTTTGGAGAGGGAGTTTTTCTCAAATGGTTTTTGGGGGGCATGTCACATTTAGGAAGCCCCTATGGTGCCAGAACAGCAAAAAAAAAATACCAACATGGCACTATTTTGGAAACTACACCCCTCAAGGAACGTAACAAGGGGTACAGTGAGCCTTAACACCCCCACAGTTGTTTGATGACTTTTAGTTAAAGTCGGATGTGTAAATGAATTTTTTTTTCACTAAAATGCTGGATTTCCCCCAAATTTTACAAGGGGTAATAGGAGAAAATGCCACCCGAAATTTGTAACCCAATTTCTTCTGAGTATAGAAATACCCCATATGTGGATGTAAAGTGCTCTGCGGGTGCACTACATTGCTCAGAAGAGAAGGAGCACCATTGAGCTTTTGGAGAGAGAATTTGGTTGAAATAGAAGTCGGGGGCCATGTGAGTTTACAAAGCCCCCTGTGGTGCCAGAACAGTGGACCCCCCCACATGTGACCCCATTTTGGAAACTACACCCCTCACAGAATTTAATAAGGGGTGCAGTGAGCATTTATACCCCACTGGCGTTTGACAGATCTTTGGAACAGTGGGCTGGATGGACCGGACCGGAATGACAGCTGAAACTATTCACATTATCTGTAACTTGGCGTCGGAGTCATTATTGCCCCCCGTGCCTAGTCTATAGTTTATAGATCCAAACATTTTCTCTTTTCCAGAGAGTTCTGAATTTACATGGGCGGGTTTACAGTAAGTTTCCTGCTTCGAGTTGGAGCTGCGACATATTTTCTGTCACAGCGCAAACTCCTAGAGGGAAACTCACCGTAACCCCCCCGCCAGTGTGAATGTACCCTAAAATCAATACGCTACCACATAATTAAGGGTAAAACACTACATATACACCCTCTTACACTGCCTAAACTGGGCAGTTCCCGAGACACGTGTCATCAGAGAGCACTTAGACAGAAAAGAACAACCATAACTTCAGAAGCTCATAAGTACTGAAAGGATTAAGATTTTTTTTTTATAGAAGTAATTTACAAATATGTTTAACTTTCTGGAGCCAGTTGATATAAAAAAAAAAAAAAGTTTTTCCCTGGAATACCCCTTTAATATCACCAACCATTCCCATTTTATTAAGGTGTATCCATTATACACAGCTACATACATTAGACACAGCTCTGAAAAGTATATACATTATACATAGCTTTGAAAAGTATATACCTTATACACAGCTACACACACATTATACATCGCTTTGAAAAGTATATACATTATGCACAGCTATACATAGTTCTGAAAGGTATATACATTATACACAGCTACATACACATATTATACATAGCCCTGCACAGTATATACACATTATACACAGCTACACACACATTATACATCGCCCTGCACAGTATATACACATTATACACACACATATTATACATAGCCCTGCACAGTATATACATTATACACAGCTACACACACATATTATACATAGCCCTGCACAGTATATACACATTATACACAGCTACACACACACACACACACACATATTATACATCGCCCTGCACAGTATATACATTATACATACACACAGTATACACAGCTACACACACACCTATTATACATAGCCCTGCACAGTATACACATTATGCACAGCTACACACATATTATACATAGCCCTGCACAGTATATACATTATACACAGCCCTGCACAGTATATACATTATACATACACACAGTATACACAGCTACACACACATATTATACATAGCCCTGCACAGTATATACATTATACACAGCTACACACACATATTATACATAGCCCAGTACAGTATATACATTATATACAGCTACATACACATATATTATACAAAGCCCTGCACAGTATATACATTATACACAGCCCTGCACAGTATATACATTATACACAGCTACACACACATATTATACATAGCCCTGCACAGTATATACATTATACACAGCTACACACACATATTATACATAGCACTGCACAGTATATACATTATACATAGCAGTATATACAGTATATACATAGCTACATACACATATTATACATAGCCCTGCACAGAATATACATTATACACAGCTACATACACATATATTATACATAGCCCTGCACAGTATATACATTATACACAGCCCTGCACAGTATATACATTATACACAGCCCTGCACAGTATATACATTATACACAGCTACACACACATATTATACATAGCCCTGCACAGTATATACATTATACACAGCTACACACACATATTATACATAGCACTGCACAGTATATACATTATACATAGCCCTGCACAGTATATACATTATACATAGCTACATACACATATTATACATAGCCCTGCACAGAATATACATTATACACAGCTACATACACATATATTATACATAGCCCTGCACAGTATATACATTATACACAGCTACACACACATATTATACATAGCACTGCACAGTATATACATTATACATAGCTACATACACATATTATACATAGCCCTGCACAGTATACACATTATACACAGCTACACACATATTATACATAGCCCTGCACAGTATACACATTATACATACACACAGTATACACAGCTACACACACATATTATACATAGCCCTGCACAGAATATACATTATACACAGCTACATACACATATATTATACATAGCCCTGCACAGTATATACATTATACACAGCTACACACACATATTATACATAGCCCTGCACAGTATATACATTATACACAGCTACACACACATATATTATACATAGCCCTGCACAGTATATACATTATACACAGCTACACACATTATACATAGCCCTGCACAGTATACACATTATACATACACACAGTATACACAGCTACACACACATATTATACATAGCCCTGCACAGTATATACATTATACACAGCTACACACACATATTATACATAGCCCAGTACAGTATATACATTATATACAGCTACATACACATATATTATACAAAGCCCTGCACAGTATATACATTATACACAGCCCTGCACAGTATATACATTATACACAGCTACACACACATATTGTACATAGCCCTGCACAGTATATACATTATACATAGCAGTATATACAGTATATACATAGCTACATACACATATTATACATAGCCCTGCACAGAATATACATTATACACAGCTACATACACATATATTATACATAGCCCTGCACAGTATATACATTATACACAGCCCTGCACAGTATATACATTATACACAGCCCTGCACAGTATATACATTATACACAGCTACACACACATATTATACATAGCCCTGCACAGTATATACATTATACACAGCTACACACACATATTATACATAGCACTGCACAGTATATACATTATACATAGCCCTGCACAGTATATACATTATACATAGCTACATACACATATTATACATAGCCCTGCACAGAATATACATTATACACAGCTACATACACATATATTATACATAGCCCTGCACAGTATATACATTATACACAGCTACACACACATATTATACATAGCACTGCACAGTATATACATTATACATAGCTACATACACATATTATACATAGCCCTGCACAGTATACACATTATACACAGCTACACACATATTATACATAGCCCTGCACAGTATACACATTATACATACACACAGTATACACAGCTACACACACATATTATACATAGCCCTGCACAGAATATACATTATACACAGCTACATACACATATATTATACATAGCCCTGCACAGTATATACATTATACACAGCTACACACACATATTATACATAGCCCTGCACAGTATATACATTATACACAGCTACACACACATATATTATACATAGCCCTGCACAGTATATACATTATACACAGCTACACACATTATACATAGCCCTGCACAGTATACACATTATACATACACACAGTATACACAGCTACACACACATATTATACATAGCCCTGCACAGTATATACATTATACACAGCTACACACACATATTATACATAGCCCAGTACAGTATATACATTATATACAGCTACATACACATATATTATACAAAGCCCTGCACAGTATATACATTATACACAGCCCTGCACAGTATATACATTATACACAGCTACACACACATATTGTACATAGCCCTGCACAGTATATACATTATACATAGCAGTATATACAGTATATACATAGCTACATACACATATTATACATAGCCCTGCACAGAATATACATTATACACAGCTACATACACATATATTATACATAGCCCTGCACAGTATATACATTATACACAGCTACACACACATATTATACATAGCCCTGCACAGTATATACATTATACACAGCTACACACACATATATTATACATAGCCCTGCACAGTATATACATTATACACAGCTACACACATTATACATAGCCCTGCACAGTATACACATTATACATACACACAGTATACACAGCTACACACACATATTATACATAGCCCTGCACAGTATATACCTTATACACAGCTACACACACATATATTATACATAGCCCTGCACAGTATATACATTATGCACAGCCCTGCACAGTATATACATTATACACAGCTACACACACATATTATACATAGCCCTGCACAGTATATACATTATACACAGCTACACACACATATTATACATAGCACTGCACAGTATATACATTATACATAGCCCTGCACAGTATATACATTATACATAGCTACATACACATATTATACATAGCCCTGCACAGAATATACATTATACACAGCTACATACACATATATTATACATAGCCCTGCACAGTATATACATTATACACAGCTACACACACATATTATACATAGCACTGCACAGTATATACATTATACATAGCTACATACACATATTATACATAGCCCTGCACAGTATACACATTATACACAGCTACACACATATTATACATAGCCCTGCACAGTATACACATTATACATACACACAGTATACACAGCTACACACACATATTATACATAGCCCTGCACAGTATATACATTATACACAGCTACACACAGTATACACAGCTACACACACATATTATACATAGCCCTGCACAGTATATACATTATACACAGCTACACACACATATTATACATCGCCCTGCACAGTATATACATTATACACAGCTACACACACATATTATACATAGCACTGCACAGTATATACATTATACACAGCTACACACACATATTATACATAGCACTGCACAGTATATACATTATACACAGCTACACACACATATTATACATAGCACTGCACAGTATATACATTATACACAGCTACATACACATATTATACATAGCCCTGCACAGTATATACATTATACATAGCCCTGCATAGTATATACATTATACACAGCTACACACACATATTATACATAGCACTGCACAGTATATACATTATACATAGCCCTGCATAGTATATACATTATACACAGCTACACACACATATTATACATAGCACTGCACAGTATATACATTATACATAGCTACATACACATATTATACATAGCCCTGCACAGTATATACATTATACATAGCCCTGCATAGTATATACATTATACACAGCTACACACACATATTATACATAGCACTGCACAGTATATACATTATACATAGCCCTGCATAGTATATACATTATACATAGCTACATACACATATTTTACATAGCCCTGCACAGTATATACATTATACATAGCCCTGCACAGTATATACATTATACACAGCTACACACACATATTATACATAGCACTGCACAGTATATACATTATACATAGCCCTGCATAGTATATACATTATACATAGCTACATACACATATTTTACATAGCCCTGCACAGTATATACATTATACATAGCCCTGCACAGTATATACATTATACACAGCTACACACACATATTATACATAGCACTGCACAGTATATACATTATACATAGCTACATACACATATTTTACATAGCCCTGCACAGTATATACATTATACATAGCCCTGCACAGTATATACATTATACACAGCTACACACACATATTATACATAGCACTGCACAGTATATACATTATACATAGCTACATACACATATTTTACATAGCCCTGCACAGTATATACATTATACACAGCTACACACACATATTATACATAGCCCTGCACAGTATATACATTATACACAGCTACACACACATATTATACATAGCCCTGCACAGTATATACATTATACATAGCCCTGCACAGTATATACATTATACACAGCTACACACACATATTATACATAGCACTGCACAGTATATACATTATACATAGCTACATACACATATTTTACATAGCCCTGCACAGTATATACATTATACATAGCCCTGCACAGAATATACATTATACACAGCCCTGCACAGTATATACATTATACACAGCTACACATAATCCTGCACGGTATATACACGTTGTGTATACAGAGACATCCACATCACTACAGCACAGACACTCTGACCACACTCAGCTCTGCTGTATACATTATTACGTCATTCCTCCACCTCCTTACATCAGAACACAACGCCCCCTGTACACGTGACTAATCACATGTCCATGGATCGCTGTAGCAATATGAAATGTTCCTGGCGGGGACCCGTAGCTGGGACTGGGCGGCGCTGTGTCCTTGTTTTCCTGTGATGGCAGGCTGCAGCTGAGAGGACTGGTCGGCACTTTTATAACTTTTTCCCGTCACTAGAGGTCAGTGGTTTGGGGCGGCACTGTTATGTGCAGTCATTGGCGGCTATCCCTCAGTGTGGCCCCGGTACTCTGCCCTCACACAGCTGGCACTTGTGCTGGTAGCGTCTTCTCAATGTGTGGGCAGTGGTGCAGAGCTGTCACTGAGGGGCTACTGCAGTGGTTCCCAACCAGGGTGCCTCCAGCTGTTGCAAAACTACAACTCCCAGCATGCCCGGACAGCCAGAGTCTGTCCGGGCATGCTGGGAGTTGTAGTCTTGCAACAGCTGGAGGTGCCATGGTTAGAAAACATTGGGCTACTGAGTCCCCACTACATCATGTAGAATCACTGTATGAAGGGAATGTGTCATGTGATGTCTGCATTGTGCGCTAGATCTGGGACAACCAACTGTTGCCTTGTCCTGCCAAGGGATGTCCAGGCATGCTGGGAGTTGTAGTTGTGCAATAGATGGAGGTACACACTGATCTAGGGGTATTGGTGGCAGGCCCACAACATACCAGGATAAGCGTAAGTATAAATCCTAGATCTGTCTTGGCAATATGTTTCATAGATTGGCATAATTTTTGGTTACGGTAGGGTAACGTGCCATATTTTGCTGCATATTTTCCGCAGCTGATTTTGTTAGCCAATATGCAGCAGCAAAAAATGGCACATGTGACCCTACACTTAGAAGAAATATTGTGGCTGCTTTCAACCCAGTTCATGGCAAAGAGGAAAGACTTTTCTTTCTAATACAGATGTAGTGATGGAAGGACTGGACCAGTCCAAGCTTGGAAAAGTGTTTTTCGGCAGCCGCAGTGAAGCTGATGTGTCTGATGTGCAGAAATATCGCTGTCGGTGAGCGGAAAACAGCCAAACCGTAGAAATCACCAGACGGCGCACTTTCACTTTTTTGCACTTTTTGCACAGAACAAATGCATTTCATACAACTATTACACCTGTCTATGTGCATAGACCAGCTGGAGACACCCTGGTTGGCAAAGACAATGACAAGTCCATAAGTCTGCAGGGGAAGCGACCGCGTAGCTCGACTGCATGATCACATGACTTGTGTGGTAGATGCTTGTGACCTGAGTACGCCTTTTTCTAAGCACATGCTGCACCTCCTTCATCAGACGTGTGCTATCTGAATAGCATACTCAGCTTAAAGTGTACCTGTTGTCAGCAAAAACTTTTTATATAATGTTGATAATACCATGGTATGTATGTTTGTAATATACATTGGTTACGATGTAACTGTAACTTCGCTCATCTCTAGTGCGGACTCTTGGTTTGTCAATTATCTTGATGTGTGAGCCAGGAGCATTTCATAGAGCCTCGGTGTACAGAGCCCCGCCTGTCCTCGGCACAGAGCCCTGCTTGTCCACCCGTACTTCCTGTATTTGGACTCCTCATAGAGACACACTGGCAATAGCTGCAGGGACAAAAAATCTACATATCTTTAAGCCAATGTACAGGGTGGGCCATTTATATGGATACACCTTAATAAAATGGGAATGGTTGGTGATATTAACTTCCTGTTTGTGGCACATTAGTATATGTGAGGGGGGAAACTTTTCAAGATGGGTTGTGACCATGGTGGCCATTTTGAATCCAACTTTTGTTTTTTCAATAAGAAGTGGGTCATGTGACATATCATACTTCTTGGGATTTTCACAAGAAAAACAATGATGTGCTTGGTTTTAACGTAACTTTATTCTTTCATGAGTTATTTACAGGTTTCTGACCACTGATAAAATGTGTTCAATGTGCTGCCCATTGTGTTGGATTGTCAATGCAGCCCTCTTCTCCCACTCGTCACACACTGATAGCAACACCGCAGGAGAAATGCTAGCACAGGCTTCCAGTATCCGTAGTTTCAGGTGCTGCACATCTCGTATCTTCACAGCATAGACAATTGCCTTCAGATGACCCCAAAGATAAAAGTCTAAGGGGGTCAGATCGGGAGACCTTGGGGGCCATTCAACTGGCCCACGATGACCAATCCACTTTTCAGGAAACTGTTCATCTAGGAATGCTCGGACCTGACGCCCATAATGTGGTGGTGCACCATCTTGCTGGAAAAACTCAGGGAACGCGCCAGCTTCAGTGTATAAAGAGGGAAACACCGCATCATGTAGGCCACTGGATATGCGAAATTGCTACATGATGATGTGTTTCCCTCTTTATGCCCTGAAGCTGGCACGTTCCCTGAGTTTTTCCAGCAAGATGGTGCACCACCACATTATGGGTGTCAAGTACGAGCATTCCTAGATGAACAGCTTCCTGGAAAGTGGATTGGTCATCGTGGGCCAGTTGAATGGCCCCCAAGGTCTCCCGATCTGACCCCCTTAGACTTTTTATCTTTGGGGTCATCTGAAGGCAATTGTCTATGCTGTGAAGATACGAGATGTGCAGCACCTGAAACTACGGATACTGGAAGCCTGTGCTAGCATTTCTCCTGCGGTGTTGCTATCAGTGTGTGAAGAGAGGGAGAAGAGGGCTGCATTGACAATCCAACACAATGGACAGCACATTGAACACATTTTATAAGTGGTCAGAAACTTGTAAATAACTCATGCAAGAATAAAGTTACATTAAAACTTCATCGTTTTTCTTGTGAAATTCTAAATAAGTTTGATGTGTCACATGACTCTCTTCCTATTGAAAAAACTAAAGTTGGATTCAAAATGGCCGCCATGGTCACCACCCATCTTGAAAAGTTTCCCCCCTCACATATACTAATGTGCCACAAACAGGAAGTTAATATCACCATCCATTCCCAAAATGGCCCACCCTGTATATTACAAATACACATATAATAGTATTGATAAGGATGACCATTATGGTTTTAAATACTGATTAATATATATATATTTATTAAAAATAGATATATATGCTAATATGCTGCAGAAAAACATTATTTCCCTTATAGACATTTCAGCTTGCAATTTGATGGTGACTAAGATGAAGACCTTGGGACGAGGCCAAAAGAAGTAAAATAAGAAGTCAAAAGAAATCTAGACTGTGCAGAAGGACAGAGAAATCCGGAATTTTCTGGTAGAAAAGTGAGAGGGCAAGAGAGAAATGAATGCTTAAATATGTTAATATATACAGACGCAATACTCAAATAACCAATCAAAATATAAAATGATGATTTTGATGTGATAACTATTCTCCCCTTTTTGTCAAATGTAAAAACCAATGTACTTCTGTGAAATAAACAGAACTCTCAGAACTCTTTGGGAACAGCTCCTGAGCTTCCTGCTGAGAAAGAGTTTTGATCCCAACGTTTTTTCTGGTGTATATTTCGTTTGTCAACACTCAGCAGTATACAGCGGCAGTCACTCACAGTTTAAGGCCTAACCAGAAGCCAGCCTTGACAGTATTACCTACATTATATAAAAAGTTTTTGTTGACGACAGGTACATGGTCTTGTGACCATGAAGTCGAGCTGAGCCGTACCTGTACACTAATGGACTTGTCATTGTCTATGCATGTTCACCTGTGTGTTTTGCTGAAGATTTTTTTCTGCTGATATTTCCTACCCATTGAAGTCAATTCATAGGAAAAAAACAGCAGAAAATCTGCAGCAAAATACACATGTGTGACTGTACCCATAACATGGAAAGGGATATATCATACTGGAGCACTTATTGCTTTTCGCTGTTGTAAAGCCAAAAAATCCATGCCCCCCCCCCCCCCCTGGTGAGAGTGCTAAGGGATAAGTTGTTTGTGTAGTAAGAAAAGGATGTGCCCAGTCACTACAGATTTATGAAGATGTTTAAAAGAGAGACTGTCTACCCATTACAATGAATCAGAGATGTGTCATTTTTTTTAGAAGAATATAAAATTTGGTTGGTTGCTATGGGTAAAGGAAATTTTTTTTTATTTTATTTTTAGCTTCATAAACTTCTCAAAATAAATTTTGTCTACAGATACCATAGTCACTGACCGAAATCTGGATGTCATTATGGTTATTCCCTCCCCCAACCCATCACTAAGGCTAGATTCACATTGCCGCTGTGCTCCGTCCTGTTCTTGGTCTATTCGCCATTTATTTATTTATTTTGTGCCGAGCAGCACAACTGACTCAATCGGGTCCTGACTGATCCCATTGACTGAAATTGGGTCTGTCGGGAATCTGGTAGTTTAGCGGGGGAAAAATAGTGTGTGCATTGTCAACGTAGCTTTCTTTTGTGAAGCCCGAAGGCAATGTGAACCTAGCCTTACAAGCATAGTGCCGCATTCTTTTTAAGTTCAGATGTGATAAAATTTGCACAGATCAGTGCAATACATGTGGATGGGGTTTTACACATGCCATCCGTGGGTAGTCGAAATATTTTTTACATGGGGAATTAGTGAGTATGCTCTGGCCTTTTAAATCCACAACTTGCTCATTCTTTTGCAGATTTGCTTCCCCAGAGTAACTCTAGAGTGGGCTGCCACTGCCGCTGCCTCTCGCCACTCATCTTTCTTCTTTCCTGGTCACTTTGGAGAATGACGTCTGTAGTCCAGCCCCTATCCAACCAAATCATTCAGCAGGCATCCCGTGGAAATGCCTGGGGGGCCCTGAGACCAGTTCAGATCGGCGATTTGCGGCGATTCGGGGCTGATCGCGTCTCTGATGACCCAATAGCCTGGAAAATAGGGATGATTGGAGCGTGACAGCTCCGACCATTCTGAAGGATAGGATTGAGGTGGTAGGAGTGCCACCTCCTCCTATCCCCTGTGATTGTCCGGTCAGGACTGACCAGCAAATCGCAGGGCGGGGGTGAAAGTTAATTTCCTCCGCTCTGCCCGCCCCTCGACTGCGAAAGATGGCAGCGATGGTGTGGGGACCGGCACGGGGACCAGGAACGGCGGCTGACAGGAGGCAGGCAAGTGGCGGCGGTGTCAGATGCAACTGTGAAGATCCCCATAAAGTGATCTTCACAGCTGTATCTAGGAGTTTCAAAACTACAACTCCCAGCATGCCCGGACAGCCTTTGGCTATCTGGGCATGCTGGGAGTGTTAGTTTTGCAACATATGGAGGGCCACAGTTTGGAGACCACTGTCCTTCCATATGTTGCAAAAGTACAACTCTCCACATGCCCAGACAGTCCAGGCATGCTGGTAGTTGTAGTTCTGTAACATCTGGCCCTTCAGATGTTGCAGAACTACAACTCCCAACATGCCTGGGCAGTCTGGGCATGCTTGGAGTTGAAGTTTTGCAACATCTGGAGGGCTACAGTTTGGAGACCACTACATAGTGGTCTCAAAACTGTTCTCCTCCAGATGTTGCATAACTACAACTCTCAACATGCCCTTCGGCTGTTTGGTCATGCTGGGAGTTGTAGTTTTGCAACAGCTGGAGGCACATGGGTTGGGAAACACTGAGTTAGGAAACAGACAGTGGTGCGGAAACACTGCGGTAGTCTGTTACCTAACTCAGTGTTTCCCAATCCCAACCAGTGTGCCTCTAGCTGTTGCATAACTACAGCTCCCAGCATTCACGGTCTGTCAGTGCATGCTGGGAGTTGTAGTGTCCCTGGTCCCCCCCCCCCCATGAATGTACAGGGTACATTCACATGGGTGGGGATTTACACCAAGTTTCCCGCTTCAAGTTTGAGATGCGGAAATTTTTCCGCTGCAGCGGGAAACTCACTGTAAATCTCCGCCCATGTGAATGTACCCTAAAAACCCTACACTGCACTACACTAACCCTAAAAAATAAAGAGTAAAACACTACATATACACTACACCCTTACACTTTCGCCGCCCCCCAATTAAAAACGTCTTGTACGTCAGTTTTTCCAAAACGGAGCCTCCAGCTGTTGCAAAATAACAACTCCCAGTATTGCCGAACAGCCATTGACTGTCCAGGCATGTTGGGAGTTTTGCAACAGCTGGAGACATCCTGTTTGGGGAAAACTGATGTACAGTATTTTTGATAGAGGAAGCAAGTCTAACGCTTGTATCCGGGTACACCCCTATGAAAATCCCTAATTTAGTCCTCAAATGGCGCCTTTTACATGGCGTTCTCTCATTTCGGAGACCTGTCATATTTCAAGGCAACAGTTTAGGGCCACATATGGGGTATTTCCGTTCCCAGGAGAAATGTGCGTTACAAATTTTGGGGGCTTTTACCCCTTATGTAAAGGAAAAGTTGGGGTCTATACCAGCCTGTTAGTGTAATTTTTTATTTTATTTTTTACACTAACATGCTGGTGTTGCCCCATGCTTTTCATTTCATAAGAAGTAAAGGGGGGGGGTTGGTGAATTGTAACACAATTTCTCCCAAGTACGGAAATACCCCATATGTGGGCATAAAATGCTCTCAGGAGTGGGAGCGCACTATGTACATTTGAGGTCTAAATTGGTGATTTGCACAGGGGTGGCTGATTTTACAGCGGTTCTGACATAAACGCAAAATAAATACCCACATGTGACCCCATTTTGGAAACTACACCCCTCACGGAACATAACAAGGGGTATAGTGCGCCTTAACACCCCACAGGTGTCTGACAGATTTTTGGAACCGTGGTCTGTGAAAATGAAAAATTTAATTTTTCATTTGGACAGCCTACTGTTACAAAGATCTGTCAAACGCCAGTGGGGTGTAAATGCTCACTGTACCCCTTGTTACGTTCCTTGAGGGGTTTAGTTTCCGAAATGGTATGCCATGTGGGATGTGTTTAACTGTTCTTGCACTATGGGGGCTTCCTGAATGCGACATGCCCCGCAAAAACCATTTCGGCAAAGTTCGCTCTCCAAAATCCCATTGTTGCTCCTTCTTCTTCTGAGCCCTCTACTGCGACCACAGAGCACTTTACATCCACATATGAGGTATTTCCTTACTCGAGAGAAATTGGGTAACATGTAACTATGAGAGAAATTGGGTAACAAATTTTGGGGGGGCTTTTTCTTCTTTTTCCCCTTGTAAAAATAAAAAATATGGGTCTACAAGAACATGTTAGTGTAAAAAAAAAATGAAGATTTTGAATTTTCGCCTCCAATGTGAAACATCTAAAGGGTTAACAAACTTTTTGAATGTCATTTTGAATACGTTGAGGGGTGCAGTTTTCATAATATTTTCTCTCCCCCTGCCTGTCTGGGGGTCCTCCCTAGTCCAACCACCACTGCCGCTGCTCCATTGCCTCCCCCGGTTTTATAATTACCTGTTCCCGGGGTCCGTGCTACTTCTGGCTCCGGCGTCGTCCTGAGCTGTCACTGTGCGCACTGATGGTGACGTCGCGTTGAGGATGTCACTCGTCATTGCGCTGCGCAGCGCAATAGCGCAGGACGCCGCAGGAGCCAGAAGTAGCGTGGCCCCGTGAACAGGTAATTATAAAACCGGGGATGGGGGAGGCAATGGGGCAGCGGCGGCGGTGGTCTCTGGCCGGGGCGGGGCATTATTGGCATATCGGCAAGGTAATTGCCGATACCGATAATGTCCAAAATCTTGAATATCTGCCGATAATATCGGCCAGACCGATAATCGGTCGATCCCTGCTTCAAAGTTATAAAAATGCTAAATTATCTAATTTTTCATGAAATGTTTGCATTTTTCCCCAAGAAATGATGCAAGTATCGAAGGAAATTTACCACTAACATAAAGTAGAATATGTCACGAAAAAACTTTCTCGGAATCAAATTCATAAGTACAAGCATCCCAGAGTTATTAATGCTTAAAGTGACAGTGGTCAGAATTGCAAAAAGTGCTCTGGTCCTTACGGTCAAAATGGGCTTGGTCCTTCCAGTACTTATTAGCGGCTGTATACTACAGAGGAAATTCTTTTATTTTTGGATTTATTTTCTGTCACGACCACAGTGCTTTCTTCTGACACCTCTGTCCATGTCAGGAACAGTTCAGAGCAGGAGAAAATCCCCACAGCAAACATATGCTGCTCTGGACAGTTCCTAAAATGGACAGAGGTGTCAGCAGAGAGCACTGTGGTCAGACAGAAAAGAAATCCAAAAAGGAAAATAGTTTCCTCTTAGTATACAGCAGCTAAGAAGTACTGGAAGGATTAAGATTTTTTTTTTTTTTTATAGAAGTAATATACAAACCTGTTAAAAAAAAATTCCACAGGAGTACCCCTTTAATGAAAAGGACAAAAGGGCACCTCCTCTTGCAATGCATGTGGTGAGATCCAGATGCATAGGTGGAGCTGCACAAGCATGGCTATCTCTTCTGAATCTTCTTGGTGGCCATAACTATTGGTGACATTGGGTATTCAATGAGTGGAGACACAGCTGGATAAGAACTCCATAGCAGTACAACTTCCGAAAAATAAAGGTATCTGCATAAATGTCCAATGTTTCATTATCCTTTATGATGGCAGTACCCAAAGGGCATTCCTGGGGGAAAGGGCAGACTGTCCCCTGATATATTACATGGCACTCCCATTGGCCATTTTGCTGTCACTATATTCATAGCAATTCTACTACTTCTTGATTTGGTTCACCATCCACAGCCATGGAGTAGATGGCAACATCAGCTGAGTGCCCCTGCTTCTACATGCAGAGGGAGGGATCAATTAAACATATATGTACATATAGGGGGAGGTTTATCAAAACCTCTGTAGAGGAAGATTGGTGCAGTTGCCCATAGCAACCAGAGTGCTGCTTTCATTTTTCACAGGCTTCTTTGAAAACGAAAGAAGCAATCTGGTTGATATGGGCAAATGCACCGCTGTTTTGACAAATCTCCCCCACTGTGTGTGTGAAAATAAATATATATCGACCACACTGTTTGGTAATTTAAATGGGCACTCTAATTAAAAATTTTTTTGCTATTGCACTCCTTTATGGTAAATAAAGAAAATCTTTCTAATGTACTGTTTAAAAATTAAGTTTTCTATGTTTTATTTGTTTTTAAAAAAGCTGCCACTAGGTGTCTCCCTACTTGTTCGGGGCACATTTCCCCCCCCCCCCCATCTCTTGCACAGACTTTGGACTTCTACTGGCCTGGCAGAAGTCCAAAATCAGGAAATGCAGTCAGGAGTGCTGAGGGTGGGTGTGTGTGTAGCCTTAGCCAATCATAGCTCATCTCACACACTGAACTGCTCTGGGCTGTGTATAGCAGAGTGAGGGAGGAGGTTCTCTCCTGTATGCCCCCCTCCCATAGACTTGCATTGAGGGGGCAGGGCTTGACGTCAAGAGGGGGGGCACGAACACCGAAGCCCGCACCCAGCGTTCAGAACATTTACTTCCGGACTCTGGGGAGTAGGGTAACCCTTTAAATGTGATTGCAGTTCACCTTTAAAGGTAGGCTCACACATTGCGTATACACTGCAGATTTTGTGCATTGAGAAATACACTGCTTATTCTCCTATGAGCAAGCACACAGGGCTTCCCTGCGGCAGTCCTGTATGGAGGAGGGGCAAGTGCTCCGCCGTGACTGGTGCGCTGGGTCCGCCTCCAAACCTCATTGCCCACACGGAGCTGCCGCTAGGTAACCCTTTGTGTTTGCTCAGAGGAGAATACGCAGTGTATTTCCCACTGCACCGGATTTTGTACAGCGCGAACTACGCTGCATATATGCAATGTGTGACCCTACCATACAAAAGCATCTCTGTAGTGCAACTTCTTGTGCCTCAGTTTCCAGGGCATATGTGAGTGGGACATAAGGGAACATTCATACTTATGCTATCTGTGCTTCACTTTTTACTTGAAAAGAGTATGACTTTAATATGTAAAGATGAACTGAGACTGTAATGTTGTCATCTATGTGGCGTGACGTTACAGAAGCAGGGAATGTAATGGTTTTCTTGTGCATCTTTTTAGTCTTTTATAGAGGAATCAGGATGGACGAGCGGGCCAACTTAATGAATATAATGAAGATTTCTATAAAGGTATTGATCCAGTCTGCTCTAAATCTGGACAGAAGCCTGGATTCTGATTTCCCCCCATTGCAGCAGTTTTTCTTTGTATTGGAGCACTGCCTGAAGCATGGTCTAAAAGGTAATGTCTGCTCAACAGGGATTCACTATGCCCTACATTTGTTTTTATGGCTCATGCCTTTTAGGTTTTATTTGGGTGTAGCATAGTTTTTACTAATAGATTTCTAATGCCCCAAAATGACTGACTTTTATATTACAATGTGTAAATGGGCATTCCTAAACCCCATATACATACATTGTACACTGATTTGCTCACAGATTTTTAGGGCACAATGTGCCGGGGGAAAGCTGCTACACCTACCTTGTCTGAACATTGCCTTTGACAACCTTTTACTTTATTTCTTTATAGAGCTTTATTTCTGGCCATTATATGACTTGTATGTTGTGTTTGCTCTGCATGGTTTATCTGTAAATTGCAGCTGGTGGGCAGATCCTAATGTCCATACACTGCACACACAGAAGAGAGCCTACACTTCTATGTCTCCATATACAGAAGACATGACAAACCAGCAGTGAGCAGTCTATAAAGCAATGGAGTGAGAGATCTTACTTAGGCTTTAGGCTGCATTCGCGTCTCGTTTTTGCAATACGGTTCCCGTATCGGTTTTTTTGTAAAAAAAAAAAAAATTTTAAAAAACCACGTATCTCTCAAAAGCGGACCGAACCGTGTACAACCGTATATACCTCTGTACGGTTTTAAACCGTATACGGTTTGAAAACGGATGTCCGGTTCCATACGGTTTAATACGTTTTTTTGAAAAAAAAAGGATACGGTTTTATGTTTGTGCTTAATTAAAGGGGTAGTCCAGTGCTTAAAAATGTATCCCCTATCCTAAGGATAGGGGATAAGTTTCAGATCGCGGGGGGTCCGACTGATGGGGGCCCCCGCGATCTCCTGTATGGGGCCCGACTCGCTAGCCAGATAGCGAATGTTGACCACCGCATGAAGCGGCAGCGGACACGCCCGCCTGGATAGCTCCTTTTAAATAGAGTTCTTCTTGTTCTATTTGTGGGAAGAACTCTGGGCATGCACTGCGCATGTGCAAACTGCAAAAACCATATTGTGCAAACCGGATGGAACCATACGCACATACGGTTCTGTACGGTTCCCATTCACCACCATTTAAAAAAAAAATGTATACAGGTTGTATCCGTTTTTTCACCGGGACATAAAACCGCAGTAGGTTCGAGAAAAACTGATAAAACCGTAAATGGTGCAAAACGTACACAAGCGAATGCTACGTTTGGCATACAGTTTTCAATGACATGTCTATACATACGGTTTGCAATACGGTTCCATGCGGTTTTTACTCTGAAACCGGATAAGGGAACCATATTGCAAAAACGAGATGTGAATGCTGCCTTAGGCTGGGTTCACACCATGTTTTTGCAATACAGTTCCCGTATATGTTTTCAATTTGAAAACCGTATGGAACCGTATTAAACTGTATGCATTAACTCTCCTTTGAAAACCGTATGCCAAACGATGCATCCGGTTGTGTCCATTTTGTATCTTTTACAGTTTTGCCCGTTTTTCCCGTACCAGAGCCTACCACTGTTTTTGGGCCGAGTGAAAAACCATATTGAAACCGTATGTTATTTATTAATTTTTTTTTTTTTTTTTTTTTTAAATATACTTTATTCACGGATCCAGAGCATGTACAAAGCATATATGACAAAGGTGCATTAAAATCAGTCAAAATCTGGAACAACAATACAATGTCAGGATAATAGGTCAAAAGTATCGTCTGGATCCATTTTGTAATACGGAGGATTACCCCCAAAATATAGGAAATAACAAGTAACAACTGTGAAACAAAACCTCAAATCTCCCAAGGAAAGCTGCTCCATCCCCACCCCGAGTACAGTGTCGTGCCTATGTAGGGTATTGGCCACCTGAGGTCAGACTATACATTATGCATACAGAGAGTTCTAATAGTGGGATCCCATAGAAAGCCAAGGATGTAGAAGATTATACAACATTAAGATGATAGTTCTAGATTACCAAGAGTGCCCCTGAGAGCCTCAGTTAACCCCTTAAGGACTCAGCCCATTTTGGCCTTAAGGACTCAGACAATTTAATTTTTACGTTTTCATTTTTTCCTCCTCGCCTTCTAAAAATCATAACTCTTTTATATTTTCATCCACAGACTAGTATGAGGGCTTGTTTTTTGCGCGACCAGTTGTCCTTTGTAATGACATCACTCATTATATCATAAAATGTATGGCGCAACCAAAAAACACTATTTTTGTGGGGAAATTAAAACGAAAAACGCAATTTTGCAAATTTTGGAAGGTTTTGTTTTCACGCCGTACAATTTATGGTAAAAATGACATGTGTTCTTTATTCTGAGGGTCAATACGATTAAAATGATACCCATTATTATATACTTTTATATTATTGTTGCGCTAAAAAAAAATCACAAACTTTTTAACCAAATTAGTACGTTTATAATCCCTTTATTTTGATGACCTCTAACTTTTTTATTTTTCCGTATAAGTAGCGGTATGGGGGCTCATTTTTTGCGCCATGATCTGTACTTTTTTTTGATACCACATTTGCATATAAAAAACTTTTAATATATTTTTTATAATTTTTTTTTTTAATAAAATGTATTAAAAAAGTAGGAATTTTGGACTTTTTTAATTTTTTTCCGTCCACGCCGTTCACCGTACGGGATCATTAACATTTTATTTTAATAGTTCGGACATTTACGCACGCGGCGATACCAAATATGTCTATAAAAAATGTTTTTTACGCTTTTTGGGGGTAAAATAGGAAAAAACTGACGTTTTACTTTTTTATTGGGGGAGGGGATTTTTCACTTTTTTTTTTTTTACTTTTACATTTTTTTACATTTTTTTTTTTTACACTTGAATAGTCCCCATAGGGGACTATTCATAGCAATACCATGATTGCTAATACTGATCTGTTCTATGTAGAGGACATAGAACAGATCAGTATTATCGGTCATCTCCTGCTCTGGTCTGCTCGATCACAGACCAGAGCAGGAGACGCCGGGAGCCGCACGGAGGAAGGAGAGGGGACCTCCGTGCGGCGTTATGAATGATCGGATCCCCGCAGCAGCGCTGCGGGCGATCCGATCGTTCATTTAAATGGCGAACTGCCGCAGATGCCGGGATCTGTATTGATCCCGGCACCTGAGGGGTTAATGGCGGACGCCCGCGAGATCGCGGGCGTCGGCCATTGCCGGCGGGTCCCTGGCTGTGATCAGCCGCGCATGACACGGGCATCGCTCCGATGCCCGCGGTTATGCTTAGGACGTAAATGTACGTCCTGGTGCGTTAAGTACCACCTCACCAGGACGTACATTTACGTCCTGCGTCCTTAAGGGGTTAAATACCATGTAGTATGTTTAAAATATGTCATTATCCTGTGACGTTCGCCGTCATCAGGTAAGTAGTGCAAATATCTTTTCCATTTATTAAAAAAGGCCTTAGCATGCAACTCTGAGCATCTTATGGACAATAACATCTCTCTATGTAGTACAGAATGATATTCCTTTAAGATTTCTGTGATTGTTGGCACGGTAGGTTGGAGCCAATGTCTAAGCAAGCACAGTTTAGCAATCAAGATAAGTAAGTGTACACCCTTGGGTATTTTGCCCCTATCAGGAGGGTTCGATTCTCTAACAGGTAGATGGTGAAAGAGGTATGGTTCGGGGGAGAACGGTAAATGTCTATCCCAAATGGTCAGTATTAAAGATGATAGGTAAGACCACAATTTCGACACCTGCGGGCATTCCCATAAGCAATGCCAGAGGTCTGCACCCTGTAGTTGACATGTCGGACAATGCGTGAGGAACGGAGGCGGGGGTGGCGTGCCCCTCCATTTAAATGCATACGTAGCCTTATGTAGAATACGCCAATGAATTTCTCTTAATTGTGCACTGGGGGTAGAGCCATTGACAGCCAATAAGCCCTCTAGTAAACAGGGGCGATATCAGAGTCACCAAGTTTAGAGGACCATTTGGCAAGAGCTGTGGCCCCCTGTCCCTTTAACGCTATATCCCTGATGGTTGCGTAGATCAGCGAAAGGGAACGGTGGGATTGTGTGTTCCCCAACAATTTGTCAAAATCATTAGGTTTTTCTACCGTCGCATAACCTCTCACCACACCATTGAAAAAAAGAGCATAATTGATTATACAGCCACTGATGGGAATCGGGAAGGGTATATTTGCTCTGGAATTCCCCCCAGCTCATGAACACTCCAGTAGATTCAGTCAAGAAATCAGCAAACTGAGTGATACCCAGCGATTTCCACTTGTTGCCTATCGGACTATTGGTACAGTGATCAAGCGCAGGGGTGCTCCACAACTGAAAGTGTCTAGAAAGACACCAAGGCATCCCACACATTTTATGGAGCGCCTTCCACGTTGCCAATGTGTCACTAAATAGTACATTCTTTCTCAATGAGCCAGGGATATCTTTATAAGGTAAGTGAAACAGAGTGGATAGTGAACCCAGCGGGCAGAGACCCCTCTCCAAGGGCGTGTTTGAAAAATGAGCGGTATCAAAGATCCAGTCCCGGACAGGTCTAAAAATAGCTGACAAATTATATAGACGAGCATTAGGCATTTGCAATCCCCCCTTCTCTCTTGCTAGACATAAAGTGTCATAGGCTACTCTTGGGCGTTTACCTATCCAAATAAACCTTGTAAAACTAGCATGGAGCCTTTTAACATCAGTATGGCGTAATAACGGGAATTGTCTGCAGCGGATAGAGGATTTTTGGGAAGCTCATCATTTTAATTAATTGCACCCTACCATAAAACGAGAGAGGCAGGTTCTGCCATCTGTGCAACTCACCCTCAATTTTCGCAAACAAGGGGGGGATAGTTTAGAGTATACAGGGAGAGTGGAGTGCGACCCAACTTTATACCTAAGTAAGAGATATATTTCTGAGCTACTTGAACCAAGGGCACCCGGGCAGGATCATGAGATCCCGAACCTAAAAATAGCAGTTGACTTTTATCTAAATTCACCTTGTAGCCCGATAAAGAGCCAAAAGTGAGCAAGGCTCTAAAAACAGCCGGCAGCTGGGTCTCTGGTTCGTTTAGATATAGCAGTATATCATCAGCAAAGCAGCTAATTCGCACCTCCTCCGACCCCACCATAATACCTTCATAGATGCTGTGCTGAAGAAAGTACTGTGCCAGCGGCTCCAAGGCCAAGTTAAAAAGCAGGGGTGAGAGGGGGCATCCCTGTCTTGTGCCCTTCTGTAGCGGAAATGGGGTAGAAAGATACCCCGGTAGATGTATTCTAGATACAGGATTCTTATATAAAGCCGACAAAAATGTTCTAAAACTACCTGTTAACCCCATTTTGTTCAGTACCAACTCCAGCCAAGACCAGTGTACGTTATCGAAAGCCTTTTCGGCGTCTAAAGACAATAGTGCTGGAGCCCGGCTGGAGTATGGACGAGACGACACCGCCCCTTGAACTGCTAGGACTGTCCATATATTGAACACGGCAGCTCTATTTTTAATAAAACCAACCTGATGCGTTCCTATCAGGGATGGCAAATACATTGCCAGCCTGTCTGCTAGTATTTTGGACAAGAGTTTAATATCGACATTTATTAAAGATATAGGGCGGTAGGCGCTAGGTTGAGAAGGGTCCTTCCCCATCTTATGTAGGACCTTTATATGGGCCAAATTGCCAGATGGGGGTAACATCCCCACCGACAACGTACTATCATACACTGCTAATAATACTGGACTAAGCTTCTCACGTAGAATCTTAAAAAATTCCCCCGTAAAGCCGTCGGGTCCAGGTGGCTTACAGCTTTTCAACCGGGAAATCACCTGAGTAACCTCCTCCAGCGTAATAGGAGCATTAATCAAGTCTCTATCCTCTGCAGACAATTCAGGAAGTGTAATGGAACTCAAAAATCTATCCCCTGCAGCAGTATCTATATCTTGGGCCATATAGAGGTCTTGATAAAATTGACGAAAAACCTCCACCACATCCCTAGGCTGCCTATGCAGGTGCCAGCCTTATCTCTAAGGGGCCGGATGGGCTCTAGGGGCCGCTGACCACGCGCCATATTGGCCAATAATTTCCCAGACCTGTAAAACTCCGCCCTAAACTGGTCCCTGTAGTAGGAATCCACTGCAGCCCGAGAGATTTCAAAATCATGCTGCGCTTGAACCCATATGTCTTTCTTTACTGGAGTTGGATCATCTAAGAAAGAAGTATAGGTTTGTCTCAGTCGCTTAGTCATGCTATCATAATTGTCCCTAGCCAATTTCTTATGGTGGGCAACATGTGCTATAATTTTCCCCCTCAACACCGCCTTACCAGCTTCCCAAAACAAATGAGGGTCGTCCCTATGTGTCTCGTTAAACATGGCATATTCCTCCCACCAGTGGCTTAGTAGTTGGACAAAAGACTCATCTTTAGCTAGCATAGCAGGGAACCTCCAAACCCTATCTCCTCCCGGGGGTACTGCTGGGGTCAAAGACAATCCCACTGGTGCATGATCTGAGATAATTATGTCATAAATGTGTTCAGATTGGACATGCGACAAAAGAGGATGGGAAATAAACAGGTAGTCCAGGCGTGACCAGGACAGGTGAGGGTGTGAAAAATGTGTGTACTCTCGTTCCGTAGGATTCAGATGTCTCCACGCATCAACTAGCCCCGTAGTGTGAAGGAGTGTTTGTAAATTATAGTTCCATGTGTGGTGTACTACCCACATCTCGTCTCCTGTCCTCCGCTGCATTGACTACGGTGTTAAAGTCTCCGCCCACCACTATAAATCTTTCTGTGTCCGTCAAAATGTGCGAGGTCAGAGCATCAAAAAAATTGGCTTTCCCAGACTGAGGACCATACACATTGTATATGCTATAAGAAGTATCCCCTTCCATCAAAAGGACATGTTGCAGCAACCCCTCCACATCTTCCCAATGTGCTTTAACACTGTGTACCAGTCTCCTATGTATCAGGATCAATACCCCCCCTTTTCTATTTACAGCTGGGGACCCCAGTACACGTCCCACCCACATTTTCTGCATTCTCACAAAATCCTCTGTAACTAAATGCGTCTCCTGAAGAAGTACCACATCCGCCTTCAGTTTTTGTAGATGGCGTAAAACAGACGAACGCTTCTCAGGAGAACGCAAGCCCTTAGTATTCCAAGAAATAATTTTCATATGGAGGATAGGAAAATACGAATAAAAGACCTAGGTGTACCTGTAATACAAGTAATGGTAAGATCAAAAGGCACAGTAAATAAACCTAATGAGGTGCAGCCTCCCCGGGAGAAAAACCCAAAAAACAAAAAACACAAACATATAAATGGCAATAACACAGAACCAATCCCTGTCTATGGTAAATCCCATAGATCTAAGCGAGATAGGGAGATTAAGGACTTCACTTCTTCCGCGGACCTCCACTGGGTTCTCGCAAACCCAACTCATCAGTACACCTCTTAGCAGTACAAAGCAAACCAGAAGAGGCTCCGGCCCTGAACCTCTGGGATGGTGATAAGACGACAGTGTCAAGGCCATGTGAGAACAGGCAGGAGAAAAGTAAATAGGTAAGTGGATGGAAGAGAAGGAGGCAAGGAGTGATAGAAAAGTAGGAGGGATGGGGGGGAGAAGGTAAGGTGTAGGGTAAAGAGGTGGGGGGCAACAGAGGGTGAGTAGAAGAGAAGAGTAGGGGGGGGGGCGGGTGGGGGAATGGGGAAAGGAAAGAGGAGGGGGGGAGGGGGAAGGTGGGGAAAGGGAAAGAGTGAGCACCCAGGTAGCTAAGCCGCCACGGTGAGTCCTGAGCAGACCATAACTGTAAAATAATCAGCATGAGCGCAAGGAACAGTCACAAAGTCCAGAGTAGAAGAAGAAAAAATAAAAATAAAACGGGATACAGTATATTTCTCACGTGCAGTCGAGGGGAATCATGAAGCAGTCCATCACAGTTCAGGGAAAGAGCGACCCAAGGAGAAGGTCATACTAGTCCGCAGAGCAAAAAAGAAAAAGAAAAAAAAGATTCCACAGTCCCTGGAATCAGACAGAATCAGGTCAGGTGAGGTCACTCCATCACAACTGGTGGATTAGGAGGGCTTGCATGGCGTCGTCTCTTATTCTTCTCCGACAAAGTAGTCCCTGCAACTGTGGCTCTCAAATTCAACGCCGGTGCATTGCCGTGGAATGAGATTTGCCATAGAATGAGATGGTCCGCCTCCATCACATCCTATTGGCTCTCTGTTGTCACGTGACATATTTAAACTTCACGCATCGATGCGCACAGTAGTCTCAGTTTGGCTATCACAGGGAGAGGATCTCCTCACCCTGTGATAGCTGAAGCTGCACGGAGCTCACATGGGCTCTGTGGCCCGACAGAAGTTCACACATGTATGCAGCTCATACGGCTGCCTCATTTACTGTTGATCTACTCCCTTTGCCATAGAATGAGATGGTCCGCCTCCATCACATCCTATTGGCTCTCTGTTGTCACGTGACATATTTAAACTTCATGCATCGATGCGCACAGTAGTCTCAGTTTGGCTATCACAGGGAGAGGATCTCCTCACCCTGTGATAGCTGAAGCTGTACGGAGCTCTCATGGCCTCTGTGGCCCGACAGAAGTTCACACATGTATGCAGCTCATACGGCTGCCTCATTTACTGTTGATCCACAGCGCTATCGGGATCCCGATGCCCGATGGCGCTGTCATCCGTGTGCGTCCCCGCGAGCGCCCCACGCCCGCAGCTCTACTCCCCGTCCCCCGCAGCTGTACTCGCTCTACTCCCCGTCCCCCGCATCTCTACTCCCCGTCCCCCGCAGCTCTACTCCCTGTCCCCCGCAGCTGTACTCGCTCTACTCCCCGTCCCCCGCAGCTCTACTCCCCGTCCCCCGCATCTCTACTCCCCTTCCCCTGTGAACGCTCAGGGAGCGATCCACAGCGCTATGGGGATTCCTACGCCCGATGGTGCTGTCATCAGTGTGCGTCCCCGCGAGCGCCCCACGCCCGCAGCTGTACTCCCCGTCCCGTTAACGCTAAGGGAGCGGGGAACAGAAAGTAGAGCATCGGGCGCAGGTAAAGTTATTCGCGTAGTGCTACGCTCGCGTAGTGCTGCGCATGCGCAGTACTACTTTACCTGCACCCGATGCTCTACTTTCTGTTCCCCGCTCCCTTAGCGTTAACGGGACGGGGAGTACAGCTGCGGGCGTGGGGCGCTCGCGGGGACGCACACTGATGACAGCACCATCGGGCGTAGGAATCCCCATAGCGCTGTGGATCGCTCCCTGAGCGTTCACAGGGGACGGGGAGTAGAGATGCGGGGGACGGGGAGTAGAGCTGCGGGGGACGGGGAGTAGAGCGAGTACAGCTGCGGGGGACAGGGAGTAGAGCTGCGGGGGACGGGGAGTAGAGATGCGGGGGACGGGGAGTAGATCAACAGTAAATGAGGCAGCCGTATGAGCTGCATACATGTGTGAACTTCTGTCGGGCCACAGAGCCCATGTGAGCTCCGTGCAGCTTCAGCTATCACAGGGTGAGGAGATCCTCTCCCTGTGATAGCCAAACTGAGACTACTGTGCGCATCGATGCGTGAAGTTTAAATATGTCACGTGACAACAGAGAGCCAATAGGATGTGATGGAGGCGGACCATCTCATTCTATGGCAAATCTCATTCCACGGCAATGCACCGCCATCGCATCTTCAGGCGTAGTAAAAGATTCAGTAGTGCCATCTAACTTGAAAACTCGGAGCACTGCAGGGTATTGTAGAGTGAACTTTCTCTGTTGAGCCACCAGTTGCGAACAAACTGGAGAAAACGCCTTGCGCCTCTTTGCCACCTCCGCTGAGAAATCATTAAACAGCAATACCTTGTGACCACGTACCATCAGAGGAGATGTCAGCTTTTTGTAGGTAGAGAGAATCAAAGCCTTGTCCGCATAGTTTAAGAATTTCGTGATCACTTGTCTTGGTCTGTTATCAGCATTAGCAACAGAAGAGGCCGCAGGTTGTCTTACAGGGCCTAGTCTATGAGCTCTCTCCACTGCAGCCTTAACTTTAATGCCCAGTGCTTGTGGCAGTTCCTCCGCACAAATGGCGCATAGTTGATGAGACTGTATTGATTCAGGTAAACCCACCAGTCTCAGGTTGCTCCTGAGCGATTTTCTAAATCATCTGTCTTTTCCTGTAGAGCTTTAGTGAGTTGAGCAGACTGCTGCAGTTTTTGTTCAGCAGACATCATCTCCTCCTCCATTACATTCATCCGCTCCTCCAGGTCAGCTATCTGGGAGGTATGAAGGGACACCTCTCCTTGGACATGGGTAAGGGCAGAGGCAATAGAGGCATCAATTTGCATTTTTAAGTCAGGCAGGAGCATTTTCGTTACCTCCGCTGCCATTAGAGTGGCCAGTGACTGAAATGAGAACGGCAGTCCCGGAATCATGGCCTCCTCCGACCCAGCCAGCAGGCTTGCCAGCGATCCCGCTGTGTCAGTGAGTGGAGTCATGGGGAGCTCTCCGGCAGGGGCGCGAATCGCCGCCATCTTCCCGGCCCCCAGCTCTCCACAGGGTTGTAATTGCGTCCCTGCTCTCTGGCCCTGCCCGTCCCCGCTCCTTTGTACAAAGCGGTCCATCTGGTGCCTGCCGCACTCCACTAACCTCTGGCCCCAGACAGTTAGGAAAAGATTGCTGGATAAGGTGTTAGGAGTGGGTGGACGAAGCGGTGCGGCCGGAGCTCTCTCTCACCGTACCTCACATCCGCGCGCCGGAACCGGAAGTCATTAAAAAAAAATTTAACATGGGAGTCAGTGGAAACCGTTCAGAACAGCACCATACGGTTTTTGACTTTGAACATGCGCAGCGCACACCGAAAGTCTTGGAATTTCAATCAAACAAGTGAAACTTTATTTCTAATGGAGTAAAAAGTTAAAAACGTATACTTTTTTTCCCCTTAAAAAACAGATGCAACCGTACATCCTTTTTCTAAGCGTATACAGGTTTCAACTGTATACGTATTAAAATTTGTACACCTGTACTGATACAGTTTAGTCAGGTTTTGGGGAATCCGTTTTTCATCAAAAACCTTATACGGGAACTGAATTGCAAAAATGTGGTGTGAACCCTGCCTTTACAGAGCTGTCTGTACTATCTCTGTCTCTCTGTTGCAGGGGTGTGGAATTTTTATAAAAAACTACTTGTCCACGGGACTAAAATGGAGCAAAATCTACTTGTCCCTCATGACGATCCACTTGTCCGGGCCAATTTTCGCTTTTACGCTCTAATTTTTTCCTCCTCGCCCTATAATAGCCATAACTACCTACTATATTGATACCTTTTAATTTTTCAATAACATATTCTCTGAACCCCCCCAAAAAAAAAATATATATATACATATATATTAAGGGAAGTGAAATTGAAATAGTAAAAGATAATTTTGCAGATTTGGGGTTTTTCTTTTCTGCGCCATTTACCTTGTGCTTGAGATAACATGTTAGTTTTATACTTTAGGCGCCTGATTACAGCGATACCAGATTTGTATCGTTTACGTCATGTTTTACTAATTTTTTTTTTTCTAATTTTTTTTTCTAATTTTTTTAATTGCCATTTTTTAACCCCTGTAGCTTTATTTTCTTTTCGCATACCAGGCTGTATGAGGGCTCATTTTTTGCGCCATAATCTGTTTTTTGTATCGGTACCATTTTGGTATTGATCTGACTTTTTAATCGCTTTTTAACTTTTTTTTCTGGGATATTATAAAAATTCCAAATCTGTGGTTTGGAATTTTTTTACATTCACCGTACGGGATACATAATGTTATATTTTAATAGGTTGTACAATTGCGCACAAAGCGATACCAAATATGTTTATTTTTATTATGTTTGCATGTTTTTATATAGGAAAATGGGGTGATTTGAACTTTTAACATGGAAGGGGTTAATGCAGCGGTCTTCAAACTGTGGCCCTCCTGATGTTGCAAAACTACAACTCCCAGCATGCCCGGACAGCCAATGGCTGTCCTGGCATGCTGGGAGTTGTAGTTTTGTAACATCTGGAGGGGCACAGTTTGAAGACCACTGGGTTAATGTGTGTCTTTCAAACTTTTATTAAAACTTTTTTATTTTTTTTATTTTTTTTTTACACTTTTATAGGAGGAATCATTAGATTCCTCAGACAGATGAATAGAGTTCTATTGAATTCTATTAATCTGTGTGCTCTGTGATCCATTGATAGAGCCTGGTCCAGCCAGGATCTATCAAAGACAGGGCGGGACAGCAGGGAACAGAGGTAAGCCCTCCAGCCACCTCTATAGTGGATCTCCCCCCCGTGATCGTGCTGCGGGGGGGGGGGGGGGGATGGGGCGATCCACCCCACTAGCCCACCAGGGAGCATTCACATCTCCCTTTAGACGCCGCTGTCAGCTTTGACAGCGACGATCTAAAGGGTTAATAGCCAGCCACGGCGATCGCCACATGCTGGCTATTAGCGGCGGCCCCCGGCTACTGAAAACAGCCGGGGGCTGCAGAGTATGGAGCGGGCAGGAATCGGGAGCCCGCTCCATACAGACTGCAGATCGCCGCCGCACTTTTCAGGTCCGGCCCTGCTTGCCCGAAGCCGGGCTAAGGGCCAGCCAAATTCACCTGCCCGGCGCCCAAAACTGCTAGTCCTGGTCGTCGGGCGATAGGAATTCCACATCCCTGTGTTGTGCTGCTGTGTTCACAGGCACTTTCCCTTCCATCGCCCTCCTCACTCTATAGGCTTGTATTGTCTTCTGTAATTTTATGCCTGAATGATCTTACAGGACTAAAAGGGGCCTACATTTTAACAGGGGGTAGGCAAGAGGGAACAAACCCTGATAACAAGTGAAAGAAGCATTTTTGTCTGATTTATGCAAAGTTTGTTGAAAAGACAGGTATGCTTTAATACATTTTATAAATTTGGGCCACGTGCACATTACCACCTCGCAAACTAACCGCTAGACGACATGCAATGTAAATGTACTGTATGTCGATATTCCCTGGTACTTTGCGCACATTTACGTTGCTGGGATCCGCAATTATTTTCTCTCCCGATGTGGTGATCAAGCAAAGATGGTTGCTGTTATCTGCAGCCGGGGACCTGCCACTAATGGCGACATTAACCTTTTAGATGCCATGATCAATACTGATCACTGCATCTAAAGTATCTGCACAGATTTTTCAGACTCATCAGATCACCCGCAGGGCGATTGAAGCTTTTCTTCGAATCAAGATGGAGGCAGTCACAAGTCTCTACAATATTCTCTAATAATAGTCTATGCTGCACTATATAAGCAAAAATAAATGAATACATCTCGGAGTGATTCTTTAACTATTCAGTTCAGTGTGTACACATTTAAGAATATTGAATCTAATTGATCTACAAAATGGCAAAGTATTTTCATCTAGATGTAAAAACAGCAGAAACACAGAATGTGTCGGCACATAAGAGCCATTTGGCCCATCTTGTCTGCCCAATGTTCTGAATACTTATGAATAGTCCTTGTCCCTACCTTATATGAAGGATAGCCTTATACCTATTTCTATCTCATAAGAAGGATAGCTTCATGCTTAAACTCCTTCACTGTATTTGCAGCGACCACTTCTGCAGGAAGGCTATTCCAGGCATCCACTACTCTCTCAGTAATGTAATACTTCCTGATATTACTGCAGAAACCTTTGCCCATCTAATTCAAAACTATGTCCTCTTGTGGTAGTTTTTCTTCTTTTAAATATACTCTCCTCATTTATTGTTTTGATTTCCTTAATGTATTTAAAAGTTTTTATCATATCCCCTCTGTCTTGTCTTTCTTCCAAGCTATACATCTTAAGGTCCTTTTAAATGGGCAACTTGTTTTTTTTTTTTTTTTTTTTTTTTTTATGTTGTAGTACATATGTATATATCTCTAATATAGTTTCATTATTATTTTTTAATTTTATTAACATGGTGTAATTTACATTTGAAAACCGGCCATTAGGGGTCTCCCTCCTAGTGGCCGGATGCAGCCTGGCGTGACGTCACGCCTGAAAAAGGACTGATTTTGGCCTGGCAATCAGTCCTTTTTCATTTAGGCTGCTCTCGCTCCCTGCCTGTGAATCAGACAGGCGGGAGCGAGCGCATTGGCTCCCCGGCCACTGGCTGGGAGGCCACTCCTCCCGCACGTGTTGTCGCCGCCTCTGCACCTGCACGCCTGCTGCCAGACTCTGCAGTATCTGTAAGTAAGAGGGAACGGGGTATGCGGGCGGGGGGGTTTGTGAGCACACTAACAGGCAGACATAAAGTTATTTTTAATATAGTAAAAAGAAAAATTAAAAGCAGGGAGGGGGTTAGGGATAGATTGGCAATAGGCAGGGACAGAAAAAAAAATAGGATGGTGGGAGCTACCCTTTAGGGTGCGTTCACACGGAGTAATTCAAGAGGAATTTACTCGAGTAATTCCTCTTGCATTCTCCTCTCCAAATTAATCCCCTCTGCCCATTGACTTTAATGTTATTTCTGCTGTCCTGTTCACACTGCGGAAATTCTGCTAGCAGAATTCCGACGCTGAATTCCGTTCCGCTTGAAGAAAGAACATGTTCATTCTTCAAGCGGAATCCGCTAGCAGAAATCAATTGAAGTCAATGGTGAAAACAAATTCCGCCCGACATTGTTTTCATGCGCAATTTGCGTGGAATTTGCGTTGAATTCGCACGCAATTTGCGCAGAAATGGCTGAAAAACCATTCATTCTTTCTCCCCCATGTCCGCGTGCAATTCCGCGTGAATTTCCTGCGAAAAAATAAATATTCCGTCCGTAAATTTTTCAGCGTGAATTACTCTTCATTTACTCCGTGTGAACGCACCCTTAATCTATCCTGATAAGTTTTATCCTTCAACCCATGTACTAGTTTAGTAGCTGTTCTCTGAACTCTCTTCAAAATATCTATCTCCATCTAGAGGTATGGCTTTCAGTACTGTGCAAAATACAAGTGAGGTCTCACTAGTGTTCTGTACAGTGGCATGAGCACTTCCCTCTTTCTACTGCTTATACCTCTCCCTATACATACAAGCATTTTGCTGCTCTATTACGTTGTCTTCCTACCTTTAAGTCTTCTGAAATAATTACTCCTAAATCCCTCTCCTCAGATACTGAGGTTAGGACTGTATCACATAGACTATACTCAGCCTTATAGGGTTTTTACGCCCCAGGTGCATTATCCTGCACTTATCCACATTTAAATTTTAGTTCCCAGAGTTTGACCATTCGTCTAGTTTACCCAAATCCTTTTACATTTGACCGTACCCCTCCAGGAATATCAACCCTGTTACAAATCTTTCTGTCATCAGCAAAAAGACACACCTTACCACCATTAACCCCTTAAGGACCAAGGACGTACCGATACGTCCTTGGTCCTGCTCTCCTGATATAACACGGGGTTACACAGTAACCCCGCGTCATATCACGGCGGGCCCGGCGTCATAGTGAAGCCGGGACCCGCCTCTAATAGCGCGCAGAGCCGCGCCGCGCGCTATTAACCCTTTAGCCGCGCGCTCAGAGCTGAGCCGCGCGGCTAAAACCGAAAGCGAAAGTTGCCGGCTAGCTCAGTGGGCTGTTCGGGATAGCCGCGGCAAAATCGCGGCATCCCGAACAGCTTACAGGACAGCGGGAGGGCCCCTACCTGCCTCCTCGCTGTCCGATTGCCGAATGACTGCTCAGTGCCTGAGATCCAGGCATGAGTAGTCATGCGGCAGAATCGTCGATCACTGGTTTCCTATGAGAAACCAGTGATCAATGATGAAGATCAGTGTGTGCAGTGTTATAGGTTCCTATGGGAGCTATAACACTGCAAAAAAAAGTGCAAAAAAAAGTGAATAAAGATCATTTAACTCCTCCCCTATTAAAAGTTTGAATCACCCCCCTTTTCCAATAAAAAAAAAACAGTGTAAGTAAAAATAAACATATATGGTATCACCGCATGCGGAAATGTCCGAATTATAAAAATATCGTTAATTAAACCGCTCGGTCAATGGCGTGCGCGCAAAACAATTCCAAAGTCCAAAATAGTGCATTTTTGGTCACTTTTTATATCCTTTAAAAATGAATAAAAAGCGATCAGTAAGTCCTATCAATGCAAAAATGGTACCGTTAAAAACTTCAGATCACGGCGCAAAAAATGAGCCCTCATACCACCCCATACGCAGTAAAATAAAAAAGTTATAGGGGTCAGAACAATTTTGCGACAATTTTAAACGTATTCATTTTCCTGCATGTAGTTATGATTTTTTCCAGAAGTACGACAATATCCAACCTATAGAAGTAGGGTATCATTTTAATCGTATGGAGCTACAGAATAAAGATAAGGTGTCATTTTTACCGAAAATCTTACTACGTAGAAATGGAAGCCCCCAAAAGTTACAAAACGGCGTTTTTTTTTCAATTTTGTCGCACAATGATTTTTTTTTCCCGTTTCACCGTAGATTTTTGGGCAAAATGACTGACGTCATTACAAAGTAGAATTGGTGGCGCAAAAAATAAGCCATCATATGGATTTTTAGGTGCAAAATTGAAAGAGTTATGATTTTTTAAAGGCAAGGACCAAAAAACGAAAATGCAAAAACGGAAAAACCCCCGGTCCTTAAGGGGTTAAGACCATTTGCAATATCATTGATAAAGAGTCTTAACCAAATGGGTCCCAGTACAGATGCCTGAGGTACCCCACTGGTAACAAGACCTTTCTCTGAATATGCTCCATTAACTGCAAAGTTTATTCAACAATATAGGAGTCCTTGCTCAATGACTGTAGTTTATTGATAAGTCTTCTATGTTGGACAGTGTCAAAAGCCTTACTAAATCTAGATAAGCGATGTCTACTGCACCTCATTGATCTATTATTTTAGTCACCCAATCAAAAAAAAATCTAAAGGATTAATTTGACATGATCTCCCTGAATTAAACGCATGTTGTTTTTCAACTTGCAATCCATGGGATTTTAGATGTTCAGGGGTGTGGAAATTAAAAAAAAAAAACTACTTGTCCAAGGGACTAAAGCGGAACACAATCCACTTGTCCCTCAAGAAAATCCACTTGTCCTGGTAGATAAAATAATTTTGACCAAAATAGTACGATTCCCCCCACTAGACCACCAGGGATGGATATAAGATCCTTTAGACACTGCTGTCAAACCATTAGATCTCCGCTGTCTAAGTTAATAGCAGCCACGGTGATCGCAGCATGCCAGGCTATTAGCGGTGGGAGAGCTGTAGTTCTTTTTACGCCCGAGCCAAGCCCAGAAAAGTCTAGATGTAACTTTTTGATCACCATAAAAAATTTCTAATATGAAGTGACCAAAAATGAACAATTCTGGACTATTTTTTTTACATTTACACCGTTCACCATACGGTTTAATTAACATTATATTTTAATAGCCAGGACATTTCCACATGCAGCGATACTACTTATGTTTATTTTTGTATTATTTTTATTTAAAGAAAATTGGAAACTTTTATTAGGAAAGGGGCTTATTCACATATATACGCACTTTTTAAAATATTTGAATCACTATTTTTCAGTCTTCATAGGGATTTATGTGTTACTGGGGGGTGTTCTGCTTCTCCAGTTTGTGTTGTGCGTTTTGTGTCAGAAAATGCTGGAAGTTGCATTTAGTTAGTAGATAACTACAACTCCCAGCATGCCCTGATGCAGCCTATTGTTGTGTGGGTGTTGCAGCATGTTGCACTGTATAGTAGGACAGTAAGATTATTGTGTAACATGCTGGGAGTTGTAGTTTTGGTTCGTGTCAGCTGCAGAGCCATAGTCTGTGTCAAGGAATACTGGGAATTACAGTTAGTAACTACAACTCCCAGCATGCCCTGATACAGCCTATGGTTGTGTGGGTGTTGCAGCATGTTGCACTGTATAGTAGTACAGTTAAGGTTATTGTGTAACATGCTGGGAGTTGTAGTTTTGGTCCGTGTCAGCTGCAGAGCCATAGTCTGTGTCAGGGAATACTGGGAATTGCAGTTAGTAACTACAACATACAACACCCAGCATGCCCTGATGTAGCCCATGGCTCTGCAGCTGACCCGAACCAAAACTACAACTCCCAGCATGTTGCACTTTATAGTTCTACAGTTTAGGTTATGGTGCAACATGCTGGGAGTTGTAGTTTTGATTCGGGCGTGTTTGCATGCATCCGTGGGGCTCTTGGTTGGCGGGTGAGTATGAAGGGGGCGGGATTCTGGGGGTGCAATTCAGTGCGGGCGGCCAGAAGACACTAAAAATACATAAAATTAGATGGCACAACGGGCGGCGGCAGTGCCCCCCCACATCATACATTACATACACACATCATACATACACCCGCCACTGCCCCCCGCCCACATCATATATTACCTACACACATCACACATACACTCACACTATACATATACACACACATCATACATACACCGCTGCCCACCCCACATCATACATCACATACATTCACACATCACACATAGACAGACATCATACACACATCATACATTACATAAACATCACACATAGACAGACATCATACACACATCATACATTACATACACATCACACATAGACAGACATCATACACACATCATACATTACATACACATCACACATAGACAGACATCATACACACATCACATACAGACAGACATCATACACATCATATATACACAGACATCATACACATATAGACAGACATCATACACAAATCATATATACACAGACATCATACACACATAGACAGACATCATACACACATCATACATTACATACACATCACGCACAGACAGACATACACACATCACACATAGACATCATACACACATTATACATTACATACACATCACACACAGACATTATACATACATCACACATACACTCACACCCTACATATACAACCACCCTTCCTGTCGCCTGTATTCTCTGCCTCCTCACCTGAGCCGGCCATGAGTGGACATCAGAGCTGTATTCCCGGCCGGTGTGAGGTTGCATGGGTTTGGAAATCTCACCTCACACCGGACGTCCTCTCCTCTCTCCCCTCCCCCGCTCTGTGTTTTCCCCGTGCAAACATACAACCCCCGTGGTGGATTAGGTCCTTTGAAGAAAGAGCAGGGGGAGGGATAGAGCTGTGTGCGGGGGGAGGGGAGGAGCTGTGTGCCGACCTGTGGACATCCTTTCTCTCCCCTTGTGTTATGTGTAGCTGCGTCCTCCATCCTCCGGGAGGATTAGATAAGGGGGCGTGGCTCAATTATGTAATGCGAACGTGCGACCTCGGGCTCTGCGGTCAGCTGGGGGCCGCCGCCCCCTCCATACACTCTGAGTGCCGGTGTGAGGTGCAGACTTGCATCTGCTCCTGCGCCTCACACTGGCAGTAAAGAAAAATAAGGGGGAAGTCGGTCTGTCCCTGCTAGCCCGATACAGGGCTAAATCTATAAACAATTCACCTGCCCGGTGCACACAACTACTTGTCCCGGGCGTCGGGCGATAGAATTTCCATATCCCTGGATGTTCACCAATCCTATCCTTTAGTAGAGGTTCCAATATTTTCCCCACTATTGATGTCAGACTTACCGGCTTATAGTTACCTGATTACTCTACTACCTTACTTATGAATGGGGACAACATTTGCTAATTTCCAATCTTCTCAGACAACTCCTGTTACCTGTGATTGGTTAAATAAATCTGTTAACGGTTTTGAAAGTACACGTCTTAGCTCTTTTAGTATCTTTGGGTGTATCCCATCAGGCCCCTGTGACTTATTTGTCTTAACTTTAGACAGCTGACTTAGAACCTATTCCTGTGTAAAGACACATTCATCAAAAGATTTATTAGTCTTTCTCCCTAACTGAGGTCCTATTTCTTCATTTTCTTCTGTAAAGACTGAAGAGAATTATTTATTGAGGAAGTCGACTAGTCCTTTTATCCTTTTCCATATACATTCCTTCCTCTGTTTTTCACTTGGTTACACCTTGTTTTAATTTCCTTTTTTGATTTATATATCTAAAGAATGTCTTATCTCCTTTCTTTACTGACTGAGCTAGTTTATTTTCTGCATGCACTTTAGAAGCTCTTATAACTTTTATTGGCCTCTTTCTTTTCACAGGAACCTAAGAGAAGCCTACTTAAAGTTTAAAGCGGTACTGTGGTGTAGGACAATTGATACTCTATTAAAAGGATAGGGGATAAGTGCCTGATTGCGGGGGTTCCGACTGCTGCAATCTCCTGCCTGGCGTTTTGGTTCTCCTCACGCATGGAACAGGGGTTGGCACGTGCCTTCCATTCATCTCTTTGGAAGAGTTGGAGATACACGAATACAGTGGGTATCTCCTACTCTCCCATAGAGATGAATGGTAGGGGCATACTGATCCCCGCTCCGTGTGTGAGGAGAGTTGGAGTGCCGTGTAGAAGATTCTGGTTGGGGGGGATTCTAGACTGGGGGTGGGGTCAGACTGCTGAATATCCTTTTCGATAGGGGATAAATTGCCCTTCACTGCAGTGCTCCTTTAAACAAGGACTTCCTTCCTATCTATATTGTTTTGGGCTTTACTTTTTTTTTTTTGCATAAACAATAAAAGGACCTGTTAGTTGAACTCTCATATGTTATGGCGTATTGATCTACTGCTTTGTCCAGCTCTAGGCATGAGATATTATATCTGTTTATCGTCTGTAACTGGCTTTATTGGGATAGGTACTTCCAATAAATTTTTTAACTCGCTGCGTGAGGGTTTTTCTGTCTTATCTCTGGTATTCCTCTATCTAGAGGTTTTGGCTGGCTACCATTGCCTTCTGTTTTAAATTCTGAGGCAGTTTCCCACTCGGATGTGGTAGCTGCCTTAGTGGAGTCACGTGATTGCAGAGTCCCTGCTGACACTTTCTCAGTAAACTCTCTTTGGCGGTATTGGAGGTAACTGCGCTTTTTCTTATGTATTCCACTTATGTCACTATATTTTATACATTTACCAGACATATTGGCCCTGATTTACTAAGAGATGAGTGTAGTTTTCTTTGTGGGTTTTGTTTCCCTACAAGTATTTTTCCACGGTATTAAGGTTCCCCTACATTTTCCCTTTTTTCACATTTTCTGTGGAAACCTTTGTAAATATGTTGGGATTTTTTGAAAATGTCAGTGACACACCCACTTTTCCTGGCACCTATGCCCCTTTTTGGGTTGTCAGGTTTTTGTTTTGCGCACATTCTGGCACAAATGTTGGCACAGACATAAATTTTGACGTACGACCCGACAACAGGTTGGGTTTACAATAGTAAATCAGGGCCATTATCTGTGTGGAAATTAGATTTCACAGCAAATTTAAAGCATGGTTACCATGAAGTGGAATCACCATATGTTTGCAGTAAAAACTGCATATACAATTTACATATTACTAAAATGTCTATGGGTAATGTAGTTTGATATCCTTGTTATCTCCAATTAAATATGTAGGATTTCTGGATATAGGGGAAGATTTATCAAAACCTGTCCAGAGGAAAAGTTGTCCTGTTGCCCATAGCAACCAATCAAATCGCCTCTCATTTTTCACAGGCCTCTTTAAAAATGAAAGAAGCGATCTGATTGGTTGCTATGGGCAACTGCACCACTCTTCCTGTGCACAGGTTTTGATAAATCTTCCCATAAAGTTAACCTTAATAGAGCCCATTAAATTTAATATGGATCATCACTACCACTGTACCCTCACTGTGCCATGTGCACATGTAGCACACCTGCTGTAGTTGTGACATTTTGAGCATGTGTGTTTTGGGTAAGTTCTTTTACTCCTGTTTGTGTTGTGACACCTTAAATATGGGGTTGTGGTTTTAGCATCAGAGTGTGGCAGGACAACAGATGTATGGGGAGTTGTAGAGAAGAGATTTACTGCTAAACTGCCCTTGCTTTAGTTTTAATGGCAAATGTGTATTATTCTTTTGCAGTTAAAAAGAGCTTTATTGGCCAGAATAAATCTTTTTTTGGCCCCTTGGAACTGGTAGAAAAGCTTTGCCCCGAGTCAGAGGACATCTTTACTAACATACGGAATCTTCCAGAAATTAAGTAAGTGGAGCACAGAATTGAAACTCAGATTGCAGGATCCTGGATCCCCGTACAAATGCAACTGTATAGCAATAGCTGGAGACAAACAATTGTAAAGCTGTATTGATACAAAAAGCGGAGGTAGCGCCGGGTGCGGTGTAGGTCTCTAGCCGGTGTAGGTGGGTACCTGGGTGGAGGGTAGCGTGTCCCTTGCCGGTGATGGTAGCTTGGTATGCAGGCCTGCAGCGTGAGGACGGAGCCCAGAGGTGGGTCCGTATGTAGAATGCAGAAAATGTAGAAAACTGCTGCGGTGGTGCTTCCAAGGAATTAACCCAAAGTCGTGGGTATGGGTATAAAGTAAATAATTTTATTTTTACAGCATAAAGAAATCAAAGAAAATAAATTAATAAAGCAAGACGCGTTTCGGGAGTCACAGCTACCTTTTTCAATTGCAGGTGGTTGCTGTTGCACAGTAATTGAAAAAGGGAGCTGTGACTCCCGAAACGCGTCTTGCTTTATTCATTTATTTTCTTTGATTTCTTTATGCTGTAAAAATAAATTATTTACTTTATACCTATACCCACGACTTTGGGTTAATTCCTTGGAAGCGCCACCGTAGCAGTTTTCTACATTTTCTGCTTTTCGGTGGAGAAGGCATACACCATGCGTTTGCCACAGACACCAAGACCACCAATAAGGGGGAGAGACCCCACATTTCTTTCTCCTCCCCCATCATCATCCAGTGATGATGAGTCCCCCAGAAGGTGGCGCTGCAGGGCAATAACAGTAGAGGTCCCCCATACTAATGACCCTGTCCCATATACAAATTTACAAATTTTGGGTGGCTTTTTCTCCTATTACCCCTTGTGAAAATGAAAAATTTGGGGTAACACCAGCATTTTAGTGAAAAAAAATCAAATTTTCCATTTTCACTTCCAACTTCAATAAAATTTCATCAAACACCTGTGGGGTGTTAAGGCTCACTGTACCCCTTGTTACATTCCTTGAGGGGTGTAGTTTCCCAAATAGTGTGCCATGTGTGTTTTTTGTTTTTTTTTGTTGCTGTTCTGGCACCATGGGGGCTTCCTAAATGCGACATGCCACCCAAAAACAATTTCAGTAATTTTCTCTCGAAAATCCCAAAGTTGCTCCTTCCCTTCTTAGCCCTGTAGGGCACCCGCAGAGCGCTTTACATCCACATATGAGGTATTTCCATACTTGAGAGTTTTTGAGAGTTTTTCACCGAGAAATTATGAAAGTATCGACGAAAATGTTAGCACTATGTTAAAGTAGAATATGTCACACAAAAAAAATCTCTGAATCAAATTCATAAGTAAAAGCATCCTAGCGTTATTAATGCATAAATTAAAGGTGGTCAGATTTGCAAAAAATGGCTTTGTCCTTAAGGTCAAAATGGGCTATGTCCTTAAGGGGTTAATACATATTTCCAGCCTTAATTTTCCTCCCATGTGCATAACCTTACATTTATCAGTGTTGAACCTCATCTACCATGTCTCAGCCCATACCTCCAACCTATCAAGGTCCGTTTATAACAGTGCAGTGACCTCTAATGTTTTAACCAATTTATAGAGCTTTGTATCCTCTGCAAAAATTTACCCTTTACTATACAACCCCTCAACAAGGTAGTTAACCTCCTGAGCGGTATTCCCGAGCGTGACTCGGGGTTAATTTTCCCTGCTAGGATCGGTAACCCCGAGTCACGCTCGGGGTAGAATTGCAGAGTTCCCGGCCGGGCTGCACGATATATCGCAAAAGCAATGCGATATAGCGATGCGGCCCCCGGGAAAACATGCGATTATCTGGTCTGGTCGGCTCCCGTTGCGGGGGCCGGCCAGAGCAGGTAAAGAAAAATACTAAAAGTCAGTGTTTCCCTACCAGGGGGCCTCCAGCTGTTACAAAACTACAACTCTCAGCATGCCCGAACAGCCAAAGGCTTGCTGGGAGTAGTAGTTTCACAACAGCTGGAGGCCCCCTGTTAGAAAAACACTGAGCTAAGTGTAAAAGGAAGAAGTAGTAAATGTGACAAAGGGGGGAATGTGACAAGGGGGGGAATGTGTCGGGGGGGGGGGGGGGGAATGTGTCGGGGGGGGGGGGGGGATATGACCGGGGGGGGGGGGGGAATGTGACAAGGAGGGGGGGGGGAATGTGACAAGGAGGGGGGGGGAATGTGACAAGGAGGGGGGAGAATGTGACAAGGAGGGGGGAGAATGTGACAAGGAGGGGGGAGAATGTGACAAGGAGGGGGGAGAATGTGACAAGGAGGGGGGAGAATGTGACAAGGAGGGGGGAGAATGTGACGGGGGATGTGACAGGGGAGATGTGAAATGGGCGGAGAGAGATGTGAAATTCAGTTAAAAAAATTGTACCGCTTTTGGTACAAATTTCCAGACAGAATCATACCGCCAGGGAGGTTAATACATTTTTAAAAGAAAATAGGACCCAAAACTGATCTGTGGTACCCCACCAGTAACAGTGACCCATGTACCCATGTATGTACCAGTAATAACCACCATCTGTTTCCTATCACTGAGCCAGTTACTTACCCACACACATTTTCACCCAACCCAAGTATTCTCAGTTCATGTAACAACCATTTATGTGGCACAGTATGCTTTACATAGACAAAACTGACAAATCTAAAGTATTTTGGACATTTTAGTGCATGTATTTTCAAACATGTAATTTGCAATGAATGCTGAATATTTGGTGGAAAAAAATGTGCTTTTGTAAAGGTCAGTTAAAATTCTTTTTTTTTAAGGACTTCTTTCGGTAGAGGGAGAGCTTGGCTGCATTTGTCATTGATGCAGAAGAAATTAGCTGACTACTTACAAGTTCTTATTGATCACAAGGATCTGCTAAGGTAATATTACTATAATGCAATAAACATGTGCATAGTCCATATTATCTGCTGGTAATGGCATCTGCATAAGCCAAATCATCTGCTGCTCTATGCTCTATTTTACACAACTAATCTAGTGCACTTAATGTGGACTTGTCAGCAATTTGGAGCTATTAGAACTGCTGACGGCTGTGTACAGAGGTCAGGGGAGGGGATGGTGCCATAACCGTTGTTTGAGAACATTGTTTATGCTTTTGACCTTCACCACTCTTAGTGCCCAGGAGTTTGATTCTTCTTGTTAGGTACCCAGAGTGTTGTGTATTGAGAGCTTTCCCAGCCTCTCCTCTTAGATATAGAGGATAGCATCCTGTCAGGAGACCACTAAATCTGTCAGTCATAAGTTAGAGGAAGGGCTAAAATTGCTCTCAATACAGAGTGCTCTGGGCAAGAAGATGAGCCTACCTCCTGGGCACTCGGAGTGACCTGAAGCTGTAAGTTCAAGACCACTGGTATTGCCCCATTTCCCTCTCACCTCTGTATAGGGCGTTTTGTAGTTTTGACATTCATAACATTAAATGGGTATTTTGGTACGGTATTTATGGCACCCAGGGGCCACCATCTTTTAGGAGACTAGGGATAGGCAGTATGGGTATGCCGTGGATATGAATGCCATAAACATCTTAGGATACATTCTCACCCTGGGTTTTTGTATCTGTTTCCATTATTGTCTGTTTTAATTTTGCTATATGCAAAAACATGGTAAACCACGCTATTATGTAAGCAAAAAAATATATATTTTACAGTCTGTTTAATAATAATGTAGGTCAGTGTTATGATCCCTTAGGGTGTATTCACACATGCAGCATATTCACACGGCCGTCACGCCCCCTCCTATTGATTTGCATTGAGGGGGCGTGACCATGATGTCACGAGGGGCGTGGCTGATCCCCACAGTGCGAAAACAGCGCTCGGAGCATTTACTTCTGAGTGCTGGCCAGTGAAGTACTCCTTTTAATACAATGGCATTCTTTCTGCTTGCACTTCCTGTTTCTACTAGCACTTAAGTCAATAGCGTACATAGTCAGTGAAGTATACAAAGGGGAAGTTTAACGTTTCTAATTTTTTTTCAGTCAGTCCAGAGTCTTTGTAGACCAGCAAATTTATAAAAATGGAATTAAATACATTTTCAACATGCGTTTTTTTTTTGTTAAATAATTTTATTATTTACATACAGCGGGTAAAATAATTATGGAACATGTCACCATTTTCACCAGATGTTGGTGACAACCCAAGTAAGCCATGCATACAAAGAAACCAAAATAAATAAGCTCAGAAAATAAGTTATGTACAATAATGGGAAGTGACACAGGGAAAAAGTATATTTACTGTATTTATTGGCATGTAAAACGCACTTTTAAAACTAGAATATGGAGTCGTGCATGGTGAGCGTGTGCGGAGTGCATTACTATTTTTTTTTATCTAACAGTACTTGCTAATTCCAGGTCTTTTTGAAGCTCCCACATGGGATCCTTGGCTCTTGTGATTATTATTTTCATGCTTCTGAGCTTATATTTTTTTAGCTTCTTTGTAGGTATGAGTTACTTGGGTTGTTACCAACATTTGGTGAAAATGTCATGTCAATGGCACTCAATAAAAATGGAAACTTTTCCCCCTTCCCACAATCCCCCCCTCCTCCATCCCTAGACCTGGGGACAGAGAAAAAAAACATACCCTCCTAATTCTCCTTTTCATATATCACAATCGGCATTGCAAATAACACACCTACCCCACACTATCCCTATGATAGAACAAGTGAGTTCCATGTAGCAGCTTTTCTTTTACATTCAGCTGCCACTGGCTTTGTATTGAGGGTATGGAAACATTATTAGAAATTTCTGCGGAGACTGCAAGCAGAATTTCTGCAGCAGATGTTTCTGCTGCCAAAATTGTGTCGTGCACGTCGCAGCAGAGTCCCATGGAAAACAATCGGAGTCCACTGCAACAGAATTTTTGCTGTGTGAATGGGACCTAAGGATTCCACTACTAGACTAAAGAGCAGGGGAGAGGGGGCATCCCTGTCTCATGCCCCTTGAAAGGGCAAATGTTTCTGTCCCCTCCACATTAACTAAGACTGATGCTCAGGCGTGATTGTAGGTTATTCTAACAATCGGAGTCATTTTCATGTACTTACCTTTAGAGTTTTCTTTACTGCTCCCTGCTGCTGTTCATGTCCTTCACCTCTTCTGTTTATACTCCTTTTACTAAAATATGAACATGCCAAGTAGTCATGGGCCGCTGCGGTCATGAGTCTACCATAGTCACTTAATCGGGGCAAGCTATGTGGCATGTTGTCTGTATTACTCAGTAATGTAAACAGTGATTTAGCAAAGGAAAAGGAAGGTGAGTACTGGTATATTAAAAAAATATATATTTTAGCATTTTTGCCAATTTTTTCCCTTAAAAACTTTTAAATGGTCCCTAATCATTCAAAAACCTCTGCATTATATATTCTTTAAAGTCAAAGTACGGTATCATGAACAAAAACTTATCCCCTAAGTTTTAGATCGCGACCTCCTGAAGAAGCAATACCCCCTCCATAAAGCTCTATGGGAGAGTGAAGAACGTTATGGTTCAGATAGGGGATATGTTTTTTATTTATGATACTTGTCCTTTAAAATAAATGCCTCTCTCCTTCTTTCCTATTTCCTATTCAATACATCTTGAGGCCATGTTCGCACACTATCTTTTTTTTTCGTATTCAAACAAAATTTTATTAACCTTAAACATGTCAAACAGTAAAGACATCGAGATTGATTTGTCCAACATTACAATACTACATTCAATATCGGTAGAACTGCTGCCTATCAATTTGCTCGTATGGAGCCAAGTGTCCACATTTAGCAGGTTAGAGCATGGAGAGTATAGCTCAGTGAGCTCCAGCTAATATTGTACTCTATGCGAAAAGGAAATAAAAAGAATACCGTAGCGAACATGGGTGGGAGAAGACCAGTAGTAGCAAGAGGGGAGGTGAGGGAGGGGGTTTCCAGGGGGAGGGGAGAGAGAAAAAGGAGGGGCGAAGAGGGAGGAGAGGAAGGGTAGAAGAACCACTGACCTGTGTGTCCTCAGTCACCGTGATCACCACATCCACTGTCGCCTTCTGTCATCACCCGTCCATGCAGAGTGAGCGTGACTGAGGCCCAGGAGCGAGGTGGGGAGGGAAGGGAATGTGAGGGTCTCACTGTGTCCTATAGAAAGGGGTTTCTAGGAAGGTCAACCAAGGCCTCCAGATCGTCCCCGACCCTCTCAGCACAACCCGAGGAGTCTGCCATCAATTCTTCCATACGACAAAAAAGTATCTCCGTATACCAGTCAGTTATTGTCGTGGGGCAAGTAGATTTCCAGCACCTGGGTATTACTGTCCGAGCCGCCATCAGGAGAAAGTGAGCCAGAACTCTAGAGGAAGTCTTACAGGATAGCGGTAGGATAGTCAGGAGCAACACTTTGGGGTCATTCGGGTACGCTACCCCAGTGATGATCTCAATGCAGGATATTACTTCAGTCCAGAAGTGAGAAAGCAATGAACAAGACCACCAAATGTGGGACATCGTGCCTCTCTCCTCTCCACAGCGCCAGCATAAATCCGACACAGAGGGGAACATTCTGTGGAGAGTACCACGGGGACCCTGTTCCATCGTGAGAGGAGTTTGAAGTTGGTTTCCTGTGCTCTGCATGATATCGAGAGCTTATGGCACAGAGAGAAGGCCCTGGACCAGTCAGATGGGGTGAAGGAGGTCTGCAATTCCGCCTCCCAAGCTGCAACATATGTCGGGGGATGTTGAGCTGCCTCTTCCAGGAGTAGATCAAAAATTAAGGACACTACCTTGGGAGTTGGGGAGGAGGAGGAGGTGCAGAGTTTCTCAAAGGGGAGGAGTGGCCTGTCGTATCTCAGGTGTGTTTGTTCTGTCCTGACAAAGTGTGCTAGCTGTAGGTAGTGCAGTTGTCTCGCTGGATTGCTGAGGTGTTCTGGGACTAAGATGTCAAAAGGACGGAGGAGTGTAACCTCTAAAAATCGCTGTATCAGTAGTGCAGGGGTTCAGGATCCTAAGGAAGGACGATTGACTGAGTCCCTGGGGGGAGCGTGGGTTGCCCAAGATCGGCGTCAGTGGGCCGTCGGGGGAGAAGAGCTGTGTTCTGGATAGGTAGCGCTGAATGGTGGTGATCAATTCCCTAGATACCCAAGGCAACAGGTTCACTTTCCGTGCTGTGACAGTCCCTCTAGGTAACCAGGGCACTGACGTGATTTCTAAATCTGACCCAGTGATCTCTCTGTCTACCCAGCGTTTCGAGGTGCGACCACAGAAGTCCAAAAACAACGTTAGGGAAGCCGCGATGTAGTATGCCCTACAGTCAGAGATGGCTAGTTCACCCACTTGCTTCTGTCTAGTAAGAATTTGTTTGGAAATCCTTGATGGTTGCCCCGCCCAAACGAAGGATGTTCCGGTTCAGGATGTTCGCTCTGCCTAACTAGGAAAAGGTCCCTGTCGTCCATTTTGATAAGTCCCCTTTCTAGAGTGGCAAGCAGGGGTAGGAAATTGAGTTTGTATCCATCCTGGGGGTCTGCAGGGACATGAATGCCCAAGTACTTGAAGGATTTGTGGCCCAACAAAATGGGTATGCTCTCCATATAGCCAACACCTCGTTTGCCGGTAGCGTGATATTCAAGGCCATGCTCTTGGTCATGTTGATTTTATGGTTGCTGAAGTGGAAATATGTGCGCAAGGCCTGGGTAATAGCGGGCAGGGAATTTTGGGGAGAGGAGACGAAAAGGAGGTTGTCCGCAAATACTGAACAGAGGTGCTCACTCTTCCCCACTCGGAGGCCCGTAATAGCCGGGTCCCTCCTCAGAGCATTCAGGAGGTGTTCCATGCACAATACATAAAGGAGAGGGGAGAGCGGACATCCCTGTCTCGTACCGTTGCAGATGGGAAAGGGGGAGGAGAGAGATCCTTTAACCCTGACTTGTGCTCAGGGGTCCTGGTAAAGGGCCGTTATAAGACTCAGCATTGTAGGTCCCAGACCTATCTTGGCCAGAGTGCCTCCAACTCACCCGATCAAACGCCTACTCGGCATCTAAGGAGAGGAGCATTAATGGTTGGCTATGGCCCGATGTACTACTGAGAAGTCATGGACTGTGTAATTGCGCGCCTCACGCGAGCGAATGAAGCCGGATTGATCAGGGTGAATCAGAGATCCAAGGATCGCCACTAGACAATTTCCCAGTAATTTAGCGAACAATTTTGTGTCCACGTTGAGGAGGGATATGGGGCGGTAAGTGCATTGGTTGGGGTCGCGGCCCTCTTTGGGTATGACTGTGATGTGTGCATTTAGAAAAGAGGGGGGGAATCCTGATGTGGGAGCGATACTATTAAAGGTGTGACATAAGAGGGGGGGCCAGTTCAGGCTTAAGTGTTTAAAAAAAATTCCCGGTGTACCCGTCTGGGCCTGGGCTTTTGCCCAACTATAGGTTGGCTATCGATCCCTCTATCTCCTGCTCAGTAAACCAGGCCTCTAGCTCTTCAATGCTGTTCTCAGACAATGTGAAAAGGGCCATGTTCTGAATGTATTCCGCAAGTGAAAGAAGTGGGTACGGATGTGGTGTGCCAGTATAATGGTGCTCGAAGATCTTCAAAATATCACTTGTTAGGAAGCTCTGCCTACCTTCAGGGGTGGTAATGGAAGGAATGTATAGTGTCGCTCTTCTGTCTCTAAGTGCTCTGGCTAGGTATTTCCCATGTTTGTTCCCCCATTCATAGAAAGAGCGGGAGCAGCTCTGTTTCAAACCTCTTATATGTGTTGTTCAGGAGGGTGTTGATGTCATAGCGCACCTTAATCAGGTCTTTCAAGGTAGATTCCTGTAGAGTTTGCTTGTGAAGTTACTCTAGGTCATTTAGCGTCTCAAGCAGATGCTTCAGTTTAGCTGTTTTTTCCTTTTTCAGGCATGAACCGTGTTTGATCAGCACCCCCCTCAGTACACGCTTGAGTGCTTCCCACTGTGTCGGCTGAGGGGTCGTGTCCTCAGCGTGATAAGTACAGAAGTGAGCTATCGTGGATTTTAAATCTGATATACAGAGAGGGTCAAGTAACAGGGACTCATTAAGGCGCCACGCAAATTAGGGAGCGTTTAAAGAAGGGACCTTAACTGAACAAAATACTGGAGCATGGTCGGAAAGATACTGATTCCCTGTGGACGTGGAGGACAGGAGGGGAGGTAGTAGTGAGGGAGGAATATATAGTCTATTCTGCTATATGTCCTATGAGGACTGGAAAAGTTGGTGTAGTCCCTGTCAGTTGATGGCGGAGACGCCAGACATCACATAACTGCAGGAAGTGGAGGAGGCGTAAGTTTACTAAGCTGGCGATTATGAAACAGCCGAGCGTTGCGTGGATGTGTCTAGGAGCGGTTGTAGCGGGATGTTGAAGTCTCCCCCAAGTATTAGCATGCCTCGGGTGAAAGAGGATAAGGTTTCTAGGGCTCGGGTCAAAAATGACATTTGAGAGGAATTGGGGGGCATAGATTGTCACCACTTGGTCCAGGACTTGGCCACGTACATAAAGGTACCAAGCTTCAAGGAGCAAACATCCTTGACACTAAAGGGTAGCGAGCAATGAAAACCGATAGAGACTCCTTTCGTGCAGGTTTCTGGATTAGATCTGTGGAACCAAGTGGGGTAGTAGCGGCTAAGTCTGCAAGGTATATGGCCTGTCTTGAAATGTGTCCTTTGGAGACAAAGGATGCCTATCTTCTGTCTGTGCATGTGATAGAGCACCTGGGCTCTCTTTTCAGGAACATTGAACCCTTGGACATTCAAGGTGGCTAAGTGTATGTCAGTCATACTCACAGGTCACAGGAGATCGAGGCGACAATGGGATCACAGACCAATCTATCCATTCTGCGACCAGGGATCAGCTATTCCTGGAAGGAGACCAAAAAACACAAGTCAGTGGCTGGGTGGAGGAGAAGAGGGGAGGAGGAAAAAGGAGAAAACAAAACAATGAACATTGGAAACCTCAAAACAAAAAGCAGGATAGCTTGCAAAGGTACACTAATTGCAGAATGTCAGTCTCCCAAATAGGTGCGTGTGACACACACCTGCCCTAATGGGGAGGGTGTAACAGAAAGGGAAATTAAGTCGGGTACTATATAGGCTCCTAACACTGGCCACCTCTGGTGTTGGGGCATCAGCCAGTCGGGACCTTTCGCGGTACCCCGGACATCTGTGGAGGCATGTACGGGTCTTGAAGAAAGGCAGTCCAGTCAGGCAGCGACATGGGTGGTATATTAAGGGCTTCCAAGAAGCGGGGCAGATCTCCAGGTTTTCTGAGGGTAGCTGTAAAATCCCCCGAGGTCACATGGAGTGCAAAGGGGAAACCCCATCTATAGGAAATGTGCCAGTAACATAGTTCATTAGGTTGAAAAAAGACCAGAGTCCATCAAGTTCAACCTATAACCCTAATGAGTCCCTACCGAGTTGAGTTAATTCAGAGGAAGGCAAAAAACCCTCATACTAGAGGTAAAAATTCCTTCCCGAATCCAAATATGGCAGTCAGAATAAATCCCTGGATCAACGTTCTGTCCCTATAAATCTAGTATACATAATCAGAGATGTTGTTGTTCTCCAAAAAAGCATCCAGCCTCTTTTTGAACTCTCTTACAGAGTTTACCATGGCCACCTCCTCAGGCAGAGAATTCCACTGTCTCACTGCTCTTACAGTAAAGAACTCCCATCTGTGCTGGTGTAGAAACCTTCTTTCCTCTTGACGTAGAGGATGCCCCCTTGGAGAATGCGGAGCAATGGTGAGAGTAGAGCTCTCTGGTGAAGGGTGAAGCGATGGATACAGCAGATAACAACATCTCTCTGGTGTGCGGGATCTGAGCTAGGGGCCCTCAGAGCCCGATGAACTCTATCAATCTCGATGGTGGAGTCAGGTGGTCAGCCTAAGATCATATTGAATATCCCTGTGACATTTGGGAGCAGATCTTCAGAACGGGTCGCTTCTGAGAGCCCTCTAAGGCATACATTATTCTGTCTGCTCCTATTTTCTATGTTGTCAGGGTGATCCACCAGAGCTTGGTGCGTATGTGTATGAGTACTAATGGTCGTCTGCATTTCCCTGACGGTAGCCATCAAGGTCCCCCACTCGGTCCCTCAGGTCTGACCCCTCTTGCTGGATAGGTTGGAGATCCTGACGCCATGCATGTCTCAAGTCCATAGCCAGGGCTGACATATCTGATTTCGTTGGGAGGAGGGCTAGGAGTGCTTGGAGCTCTGGGTGACCTTTTAAGGAGGGCCGCTGCTTGGGCCAGAGGAGGGAGAGTGGAAATGAGTGGGTCCACAGTAGGAGAATCATGGTACCGGTCGAGCGAGGTACGTCTGTCTCCATAAGGTGCCCTATGGAAATGGATGTGGCACTGTGGGATGGAGTCTGGGGATGGTGGCTGGCTGCAAGTGTCGGTTGGTGCCCCCAACAGGTGTGTCAGGCTTCAGGGTGGCTTCTTCCCCAGCTAGTTCCCCTTCAGAGGAGGACAGGAGCGGGCTCTGTGAGGCAGGGGGGCTCCTGAATATGGAGGGGACGCTCTGGGTGGGAGAGGGGGCCCTCATGGGGTTATAGGAGGATGATGGGGAGTCCGGTCCTCTCAAGGGCAGGGGCTGCGGAGCAGTTCCCTCCTGTGCACGGCCCTCCATACCCGTGAGCGGCTGGTAACAGGCAGTGTCCAGCTCCATCCATCCCTCCTGGAGAGCAGAGGAGGAGAGTGTAGTCTGTTGCGGCTTTGCATGCAGGCTGGCAACAGCAGCAGAGTCCCGGCATCTGAGGGAGGAAGTGGCTGAGCTCCCGGGTGCGTGCGCAGAAAAGGAGGAGGCCACAGATGCAGTCGCGGCAGCAGCTGGCGGAGATGGGCCTTGGGCCGTAGATGGCCGCTGAGGTAGATCCAGCAGGGCTGTTAGGTGGATGATTTTCATTACGGCGCCCGCGCCGGTCCTCTGCTACTGTGTTCGGCCAGGGTGGAGGAGTGCCCCTTCATGGCTGCTGGCTTCTCAATAACTTCTTTTAGTGGCCCAAAAAAGTTGGATATCTGGGTGGGTGTAGGCTGAGATGACCCTTGGGGTCTGTGGTGTCTGCCCGATCTCCTAGAGCCCATATAGGCAGTCATTTTCCCCTAAATTTCGGCCGTGGTGATGGAGCTAAAGAGCCATGCGTCCTGCTTCACATGTCAGGCCAAAAAAATAAATTTTTGGTTTTTTTTTATTTAGTTGTATTTAATTCCATATTAAAAAAAAAAAAAAGGCAGTTAGTGCACACTATAGGGAAAGTTAAAGGCCGTAATTTCAGCAGCTATCAAATTAATTACCTTTTCTTCTTTTTTATTTTATTTTATTTTTTTTAAGTTTTAAACAAATTGTGGAAGGGAGAAGGTATAAAAGTGCAGATAAGACACACAGAGACTCAACTGAAAGCTCTAGTAAGGCTGCCATCACACACAGCAGTTAAGACTTCTAATGTACTATTTGAGCCAAAGGCAACAGTGAATCCAGCAGTATAGAGAGGTATATGTCCTTCCTTTTATAGTTCCCAATGGGGGACATTTATCAAGTCTCTTTTTTTGCTAACTCCGGCGCACAAAACGTCACAGCTAAGCAAAAAAGTCTCAACTGCTGTTTGCTTATGTGCTCCAAATGTATCAACCCCCTGAGGTAGTATGATAAAAATGTTGCCTATTTGCAAAACTAAAGCAAAAAAAAAATGCCTTTAGAACTCACTTACCAAAACAAAGCAAGCAATAATAAAGGTCCCTTTTATTGCCTTTGAATCCTCTTATGGCCTTAGTGCAAAAAAACTGTTGTGGCAGTTTTACATAAACACTACCATGTGTGATTGCAGCTTAACTGTTGTCCAGTAAAAATTGCACTCATACAACAGATTTCGTGTTCTCAATAAACCACTTTAACTTCAACCGTATGTCTTCATACAAAAACTTAGATTACGGGAACAGTGTAAAAGAACACATCATATTCACCCCAGTGCTCGTCGCTGATATGGATAAGGTCTACGGCATAGATTCAACTTTTTCGCTGTAGTCAGAGCTCAGTGTTGGAATGTTCATATTAGCCGTTCCTCTTGCTTTCTTTGCGGACAGCGAATGGAAGCTCACCCGCAGGTTAGACGTTTCAGGATCTCTCCCTTTCTCAAGACTAATGTGAGTAAGGCTCCTTTCACGCTAGTGATTTTTCCATTTATAGAAGTTCCGTCGCATGTTCCGTCACGATTTTCGGTGAAACCCGGCCGTTACAAAACCCCTGATGGCCGAGACTAAATCGCATTGCAGCCTATGGGATTTTGAAACTGCCCATTTGCACCCGTATATGCCCGATAGGACATCGTGGCGGAAAAATTACTGGTGCCAGAAAGTTACAGATTTGTAAATTGCTTCTATTAAAAATCCTTCCAGTACTTTTTAGGGGCTATATACTACAGAGGAAATGCTTATCTTTTTAGATTTCTCTGATCTTATGACCACAGTGCTCTCTGCTGACATCTGCTGTCCATTTTAAGAACTGTCCAGCGTAGAAGAAAATCCTCATAGCAAACATATGCTGCTCTGGACAGTTCCTAAAATTGACAGCAGAGAGTACTGTGGTAATGACATCATAGAAATTTAAAAAGATAAGCATTTCCTCTGTAGTATATAGCCCATAAAAAGTATTGGAAGGATTAAGATTTTTAAATAGAAGTAATTTACAAATCTGTTTAACTTTCTGGCACCAGTTGATTAAAAAAAAAAAAAGTTTTCCACAGGAGTACTCCGTTAAAGGGGTACTCCAGTGGAAAACTGGTGCCAGAAAGTTAAACAGATTTTGTAAATTACTTCTATTAAAAATTCTTAATCCTTCCAGTACTTATTAGCAGCTGTATACTACAGAGGAAATTCTTTTCTTTTGGGATTTCTTTTGTCACATTGCTCCCTGCTGACACCTCTGTCCATTTTAGGAACTGTCCAGAGCAGCATGTGTTTGTTATTGTCATTTTCTCCTGCTCTGGACAGTTCCTAACATGAACAGGGGTGTTAGCAGAGAGCACTGTGGTCGTGACAGAAAATAAATCTAAAAAGTAAAGTATACATCCGCTAATAAGTACTGGAAGGATTAAGATTTTTTTTAATAGAAGTAATTTACAAATCTGTTTAACTTTCTCCACCGGAGTATTCCTTTAAATGTTGGTAGAAAGTCTTTCCTGGAGGTCCAGTCAGGTGTCGGCAGCAGTGGAGAGCTTCTAGGTCATACGTCACCAAAGCTGGCGATCGAATGTGAAGCACCGCGGTCCTGAACACTCAAGGGAAGTGGTTGCTCAGCAAGTGGCCAGGAAAGGTGCTATATCTGACCTTTCAGTCTGTGCAGCTGGCTAGTGGGCCACAGCGAGCTACAGTCCCCTCCTGCTTTGGGAGACCTCTCTTTATGTTTCTCTGGAGATGAGGGAGCAAAATATGCTAATATGCTCCCTCCTCTCCAGAGGGCTTTGCAGAGAGCTTTAAAGTTGGTTGCACATTGAGGAGGCAAAAGAAAGTCCTGAGGTGTCAGAGCAAGCAGCACTGAAAAGTTATGTGCGTGAATCAATTTGCCATAAAATGCCAATTCTGGAGCATTTTTTTTCTTAAAATTCTCTGTTGTTCCTGGAAACTTTTCAGTAAATTGAATTGACACCTGCTCATCCAGAAAAAGGCTAAAAATATGAGGCAGATGACCTTTGCCTCCAATATAGTAATCAGAATAAATCCCTGGATCAATGTTCTTTCCCCATAAATCTAGTACAGAATTTGTTTTGGAAGAAAAACATCCAGCAACCCCCCGAACTTGATTATTAAAGAGTACCTGTCATCAAATCATATTTTCTAAACTAACTCAGATTATATTCCCTTACTACTCCTAACACCCCTCCTGCCCTTAAATGTATATTTGTACATTGTGATCAATTACTCTTAAGACCTCTTTTTTACTAGTTAAAGGGGTAGTCCGGCGCTAAGACATCTTATCCCCTATCCAAAGGATAGGGGATAAGATGCCTGATCGCGGGGGTCCCGCCACTGGGCACCCCCCTGATCTTGCATGCAGCACCCCGTTACAATCAGTCCTCAGAGCATGTTGCTCCGGGTCTGATTACTGGCGATCACTGGGTCGGAGCATTGTGACGTCACAGCCCCGCCCCAGTGTGACACCCCTCAATGCAAGCCTGTGGGATGGGGCGTGGAAGCCGGGGACTGACTGTAACGGGGTGCTGCATGTAAAATCTCGGGGGTCCCCAGCGGCGTGACCCCCGCGATCAGGAATCTTATCCCCTATCCTTTGGATAGGGGATAAGATGTCTTAGCGCTGGAGTACCCCTTTAAATAAACCCAGCATGTCTTGTTACTGCAATCTACCCATGTTCTTTATTATCTTGGTCACCCTCCTCTTTACCCAGTCCAGTTTAACCATGGCCTTTTTATATAAAGGTGACCAAAATTAGCCACAATATTTCATGTGCGGTCTGACTGGGGTTTTGAACAGAGGCAAAACTATGTTCCATGTCCAACTGTAAACCAACTGTGCAAAGGTTGAAAGGGTATTTGGAGAGAGCTGTAAACAATAAAGATTCATGAAGATATTTTGTAGAATCAATCAGCGCATAATTTTCAATCGCTAAGTAAATAAAGTGACCATTCTAGGCCACTGTGACTTCTTTACTTTCCTTTAACACTAAAGATGACAAGACTGCACTCTGCTCTACCTCTTTTATACAGGGTCATTCAGTTGGCCCAATGGGGGCCACTCAATGTGCTATGATGACACTATGCATAAATATATAGATAGATAGAGGTATTTTGATGGCAACTTTCACATGACCCATAGTGTCCTTTTTCTATTTAACTCCTTAACGACGCAGGATTTATATTTACGTCCTGCGCCTGCTCCCGCGATATAGCGTCATATCCCCCGCGACATATCGGGTTGGTCCCGGCGGCCATCAACGACCGGGACCTGCGGCTAATACCGGACATCACGCGGATCGCGGTGATGCCCGGTATTAACCCTTCAGACGCGGTTATCAAAGTTGACTGCTGCGTCTGAAATGAATACGAAAGTAACCAGACAGCTCAGTCGGGCTGTTCGGTACCGCTGCGGTGAAATCGCTGCATCCTGAAAGGCTTACAGGACAACAGGAGGGTCCCTACCTGCCTCCTGCATGTCCGATCGCTGAATGACTGCTCCGTGCCTGAGATCCAGGCAGGAGCAGTCGAGCGTCGATAACACTGATCAATGCCATGCTATTGCATGGCAGTGAACAGTTTAAGAGATCAGTGTGTGCAATGTTATTGGCCCCTATGGGGGCTATAACATTGCAAAAAAAATAAAGTGTTAATAAATGTGATTTAACCCCATCCCTAATAAATGTCTAAATCACCCCCCCCTTTTCCCATAAAAAAAACTATGTAAATATAAACATATGTGGTATCGCTCCGTGCTTAAATGTCCAAACTATAAAAATGTATCATTAATTAAACTGCACGGTCAATGTTGTACACGTAAAAAAATTCCAAAGCCCAAAATAGCATATTTTTTGTCACTTTTTATACCATTATAAAATGAATAAAAAGTGATCAAAAAGTTCAATCAAAACAAAAATGGTACCAATAAAAAAACTTCAGATCATGGCGCAAAAAATAAGCCCTCATACATCCTCATATGCGGAAAAGTAAAAAAGTTATAGGGGTCAGAAGATGACCTTTTTAAACGTATACTTTTTCCTGCATGTAGTTATGATTTTTTCCAGAAGTACGACAAAATCCAACCTATATTAGAGGGTATCATTTTAGCCGTATGGACCTACAGAATAAAGAGAAGGTGTTATTTTTACTGAAAAATGTACTGCGTAGGAACAGAAGCCCCTAAAAGTTACAGAATGGTGTTTTTTCTTCAGTTTTGTCGCACAGTTATTTTTTTTTTTCCCGTGGATTTTTAGGTAAAACGACTGATGCCACTGCAAAGTAGAATTGGTGGTGCAAAAAATAAGCCATAATATGGATTTTTAGGTGGAAAATTTTAAAGGGTTTTGTTTTTTAAAAGGTAAGGAGGAAAATACGAAAATGCAAAAACTGAAAAACGAGTCCTTAATGGGTTAAAGGGAATCTGTCAATGGGTTTACGCCATCCTATCTAAGAGCAGCATGAGAGGCCCTTATCGGCACACATTTGTTAGTCCAGGGTATTCTTGGGCTACTGCTTCATCATGCCTATACTGTCAGTCCTCGGCTGTGGGGCACAACAGGGCACTCCGCTCAGGATGCAGTACATAAACGCTCACTGGAATCAGGGCTCTGTTGCTAGTTTATGTCCGTCTTGGAGAGGATAGCATAACCATTCTGACAGATGCCCTTTACGGGTACGTTCACACAATAATTTGCTTCGGGAGATCCACTGTGAGTTTTACTAACATTCACTTCAATGGATCGGCTTGCAATCTGCAAATATACAACTACAGACCAATTGAAGTGAAGGGTAACAAAACTCGCTGTGGAAATCCACTGCAAGTTTATCAACATGTGAACATACTCTTACATTATTAACTCTAATGCAGGAAAGAGTTAAAATAGACAGTAGCTTGTTATCATCTAATGTTACTACTGGCGTAACTAACTACATATGCTGTGCTTTTTTTGTTTTGCTTCTTTGATCAAAGTGACTTTTATGAGCGGGACGCTTTAATGATGGAGGAAGAAGGAGCTGTTATTGTTGGTCTTCTTATGGGACTTAACATGATTGATGCAAATTTATGCCTCAAGGGAGAAGATTTAGATTCTCAGGTAAGAGTATACTGAAATAAGTAGTCAATACTTATTGTTCAGAAAGATAGCATATGTTTGTGGGATCATCACAATGTCTCCTATACTTTTTATTAATGTTCTTATAGATCAATGTAAGTTCCAAATTTCCCCTTCCCTATCTACCTAAGAATTAAAAAAAACTACAAAGAAGGTAATAAATTGTATTTTGCTCATTTCAGTTCTTTGTTGTTCCATTTGGTGTTTTTTTATTATAATTTTTTCTCTTATTGTGAAGATTTTTCACAGTTGTAAAATGCAGCATACATGGTTTTCTACATAATGGTAAATTTGCTTCATCTTACTAAAATCACATTGGACACTTTCTTATATTGTCTCAGGTTGGTGTCCTTTAAACAACTATCTTGTGCAAAAAAGCACTTGGTACATTTGCTACATGGGACTCATTTTTAGCTATACCCCTTTCTACACATTTGTCAACTCTGTTGCATTCATCCACCTTTTTTTCCGCATTCAAAAGCTTTATTGAACAATCAGCGAAACCAAGGGTACAGAACAAAAAAAAGGGCGAGGGAAGTCTGAGGAAGCTTAGAAAAAGCGAGATGCAGTGTTTTTCTTTTTGTTTGTTGTTTAATAACCTTTTTTTTGCACAGTATTCCTTTATAGTTTTGACATTAGGACTAATCTTTTATTTATTCATATTTTCTTTATAACTATAGTTTAAATAATTTTTTTTCATTTTCAAGTATTTCAAGTTTCTTTGCGTTTTATATATTTTAATTTGTACGTTTTTGTTTTTGTTTTTTTTCTTTTGCTGTTTTAGGTGGGCATCATTGACTTTTCTTTCTGTCTCAAGGATATACAGCAAAATGATAGTGAAAAAAAGTATGTATTACAACTGAATTTATTTTCCATGAGTATTTTTTGTTTGAAAGTATTGTGGTAAGATGTATTTTTGATAACTAGACCTAGGCTAGATTCACATTGCCGTTCGCATCCGACCTGTTAAGGCGCCGATCGGCTTTTTCTTTTTTTTAAGACGATCGGACCCCATAACGGGTTGGATGCAAACGGCTACTATCGAGTCACTACGGACCCCATTCACTTGCATGAGGTCCATTGGTGATCCGGTGCTTGCACTTTTTTTTTTCTCCGACAAACTCCCGTCCTTCTGGCCGGATTGCCGAGGGACCTCTGAATAGCGGAGTCCGACGGCAATGTAAACGAGGCCTTAACAGGGTTGTCTGACTCTGAGGGGGATACTAGTAGTACCAACAGTGTTCACTTCTTCGACCCCTTCCAATCCAACACATGCTCTTGCTGTCTCCCAACAGTCTTTTTTATAGGCTGCCAATAATGGCGTACCATACCAGCTTGTGACCACTGCAGCCAATCGCGTGTCATTCTACTGGAGGCACTGCTCAGCTGCAAGCTAGGTCCGGGCAGAGGGAATGCAATGTGAAGTCCGGACTGAAGTCAAAAAGATGCAGGACTTTCTCTACTCATTTCCCTTCAGCAGGACAGCATTGGGCCAATAACAGTGGAGTAATCCTGCTAGTTGTCCTTTTATCATGCCAAAGTAACACTTCGCCACCTAAATTAGTTAATCCATGCATTCCTTTCTACAAAATACTACTATAGCAAAAAGTAACTGGAAAATGTCCCCACAAATTTAGTAAATCTCTATTTGTGGGGACACTGAGGTAGAATGGTGCAGTTGCCCATAGCAACCAATCAGATTCCTTTTTTTATGTTATGTTTTTACAGAGGCCTTTTTAAAGATGAAAGAAGCGAGCTGATTGGTTGCTATGGGCAACTGGTCAACTTTTCCTCTGCACAGGTTTTGATAAATCTCCTCCTATAATGCAAAATAAACCTCTGCCTGTATAATCCCACCCATCACCTGTTTTTCTCTCCCATTGTTAATGCCCGTCTGACTGATTCCCTGAACTGTCAGACAAAGTAAAAAACCTCTTGTGTCTCAGGAACTGAAGGACATATCAAGAAACTGTAAAAAAAAAAAGTGTGTGATCAGGGCACCCTGAGCTATTTAATGATAATGCAGTATAATTTTTTGGGGGGTTGGCCTTAGGTCCTCTTTCAATACTCTCATTTGGCTGCTTATCTTTATAGTTCCCAAAAATTACATTTGTGGCTGATGTTATGGAAGACATAGGCTGTCTATATGTAATGTCAGCTTTCACTTTTGCAATGTCATCATTTTTTTTGCAAAAACCTTTAAGAAAGCTTCACTGTTACAGAGGCATTTCTTTATATGCCTCATGGCTTTGGCTGGAGTACCCCTTTATAGGACCTTTTCTAGCTCCCTAGTAGAGAATTTTGTGATGGAGTATATTTATATTGTTTCTGAAATGCAAGTGGAAAATATGTGTTTGGGGGGCTCTGTCTGTCTCATTAGGATGTGGGAGCTGTGATACCTAAAAAGGTGTTTTCCTAATTTTTTCAGTATCCTGCGCATATTTGATGCACAGTATTTGAAGCGACCGATTTGAAGCTGTGTTTATTCAGTATGTTTACATATTTTCAAATATGCGCAGGGTCTTTTCTTTAGGAGTTCAGAGCTCTATTAAGTTTCTTTGACACTCTTTCAGCTATAATTGACTGCTGTAGTGTCCAATCAAGTGCCTGCTATAGAGTTATTTTGCAATGAATAAAACAAAAAAGGGAAGGGTGAAGTAACTCAGCTTTAGGGAAGGGTCACATGTAACGGATCCACAGCGCATTTTAAGCTGCGGATCCGCAAGTGTCCCGACCCATTTTGTGCCTCCAGCTGTTGCCACCCCCTTGCCCCTCCCCTGGCCTGCTCGCAGTAGCAATCCACCGCTACGAACAGCCACACAGGGGGCCTGCGAGTCGCCAAGTTCACTTTGACATCACAGAGCAGCCGCGATGTCTGAGTGCACTGCGCACTCAGACATCGCAGCTGCTCCGCGATGTCTGAATGGAATCTGCGACTCACAGGCCCCCTGTGTGGCTGCTCGTCACTTTGGATTTCTGCTGCGAGCAGGCCAGGGCGAGGCTAGAGAAGAGGGATGGCAACAGCCGGAGGCACAAAATGGGTTGGGTCACCGGAAGATCCGCAGCGTAAAATACACTGCGGATCCATTACGTGTGACCCTACCCTAAAAGGAGATTTTGCTAGGACTAGGTAATTTGCTCACCCCAAGGTGAGTAGAACACCTTTTATAGTGTATCGATCTATAATAGATCACAGTAAATAAGGGCAGCCAGAATCCACCTTTTAGCCCCTAGCAGGGACGATGCAGAGATTGCAACTTTTAAATGTAAGGAGGAAAACTGTGCTGCAGATTGGCATACCCTGTGTTGGCCATACAGAGAAATGAGTAATCTCGAATGAAAGTTGAAAAGGTTTATTGGTGCAAGAAATGACCCATTTCTCTTTTTATTTTTATGTGCATTACTTTTATTTTTAGGATTTATTTACAACTGGGCCTTGGACTGTACACTACTGATGTATGATTTATGTGACTGTATTTTCTAACTGGTGCATTGTGCTCTCCACCTGTACCTCAGGCCTCATTCCGGTTCTGGGGACACAACCTTATCCCTTCGCATTTATAAATGTTCCTGATGTATCATTATGTATGGGCCTAAGGTAGAAAGCTGCAGTGCTTTTAAAACAAGTTGTCCTTGCACCAATAAATCTTTTCAACTTTCCTCTGAGACTATTCCGTTGTCTGTCCAGCCATTCTGAAGCATCGTTTTTCATTGTTCAGATTAAAGTGGCTAGAGTTATCATAGGTGAGAACCTAGAAGATATGTCTACACCCTGGGCACTTGTGGTGGTGGCTGGTAAATAAAGTAACCATTTTACTCGTTAAAGGAAGTTGCATGACACACCAGGTATGGTTTGTAAAGGGCTGCTGTTTTTATGGCTTGTGAATGCTCTTGAATGTGTTTTTTTACTTACTGCACAGCGATTAGAAGAATGGAATTATTTTTTTTAAGTTTCTCAAAACATTATATGGTGTACGGAAAATAGTGACACTAAAAAATATAATTTAGCCCACAAATAAACCTGCTTTAGAAATGTGGAAATGCTGTTGCTTGTTGTTTCTATTACAGTCAACTTTATTCCTTTTCATGTTAGTGGATGAAAATTAAAACACGGTCTTTTTTTTTTTTTTTTTAAATGTGTTTTTTTTTTTCTTCACAGAGCAGATGAAATTACTACAGTTCTTGATCAAAAGCACTATGTTGAAGAGCTAAACAGACACTTAAGGTAGGATTTATTGTTTATATAATTAAACTACTTTTTCACTTTTCAGTCTTGGTTCTTTACTATATGGTAACTGTATACCTGTGCCTAGCAATGTTTGTAGTGTAAACTTGTAGCACTAGGAACAAAGACCCTTTTTTTTTTTTTTTTTTTTATTTATATTTTTTTTAAGCTTTTACTATGCTGCCCTCCCTAATCTTTAGATGCATTCTCTGTTTATCTTCCAGGTACAGATAATTTTTACTAAAAGTACAAAAGCAGATAGGGCAAGGAAAGAACAAGCTAAAATTGAAGGCCGGGGAGGATAACTTTTATTCTCTGATACAATATATATTATATTCTGTGTAACAGTAATGTGTTAATGCCTAAGTAGCTGACAACTGGGCAAAACATGTTCATTCTATGTAGGATGTCTGAAATTGGCACACAGATGGTGTGCACTTTCTTTGGAGGATGGAGGATTTTTTTATTTTAACTTTTTAAATGTTTGTTTATTTCTGGTTTTGCTTTATTTTTTTCTTTACTATGGAATCCTAGGTTAGCAGGGAGCACAGTTTTTATGTATTTCATGCTGTCCCTAAAAAGGTAAAAAAAAAAAAACACGAAAATAAATAAGGGGGGGAGGGGGAAGGGGACACACCCCTATATGTAAAAACAGAACACAGACGCGTTTTGAGCTGCTATAGAGATCTTAATCATGGCTACTTAGTACTGTTGGAACACGGTTTATATATGCCGATGTTAGGAACAAATGGATGGTCACACGGGGATAAGCCCGCGAGACACCGGGCTGAAATTTCCAGCGTGTGATGACCTATCTGGGCAATCCCGGTTCACACGTGGATGCACTTGATTAAACCACACAATGCAAATGAAATCAAAAGCCGTGGTATCCCATAGCAACGGAAGTTAAACAATTAGTATAAATGGCATTAAGATAGACATTATTAAACCAAAAGAGTGTGGGGAACTAGAATATCAGTCTCTTACGGCATGGAAAAGTAAAGAAAAAAAACAACAACATTCATATTAATGCACAAAATAATCCTAACCTGAATCAGTGAAATGCAAAATAGTTATGTGCATGCTCATAGTTATACACATAATCTATCGTGATTCAAGCATATGTTTTTGAATGTGTAGTCTGACAAAGGATATAAAGCAAAGAAAATTAAATTAGTCCTGTACATAATATAGCATAAGAATAATATAGCAAACAATTGAAGAGTATGTACTCTGTCAGACTATTATGTGAAAAACAAAATGCATCAAATAAAAAAAAAATCAGCCTAACATATAACAGGATAAAAAAATATTTCTAGTTCATTACTATAAACCATACATGAGGATAACCAGACATAATTTGAAAAAATATGTATGTATAGAAATAAAAGACCTAATGGAATTGTATATGCATAGTAAATGAAAAAGGATTTTTATACTTAATAAATATACATCAGGTCATTACGATATTTCAGTCCGCTGGGTGCACAGGAGTCCAGGCATAAAATCCAATATGCCTCCCGTGCAAACAGCAGACTGGTCCAATCCCCACCTCATCGGGGTTGATGGACTTTTTCAATCCCTATTATGGAAAGCATCTGTCACTTTAATTAACCCTATAAAACCATCCTGACAGTATTGCAGAGGTTAGTGGCCCCATGCTATACATACCATTTTTATGTAATTTGGTGTCTTTTATTCTGGAAAAAAAAATACAAAATTCCTGACATTCCACAGGCACCTTATTTGACACAAAGGTCTTGTACAGTGGGTCTCACAGACTTGCCATGTGCATGCTGCAATCCCCATTGGCCGCATTGTGTAGTCAATCCTCATAGGGCCATCATTGGCTGGTGAGTCCTGTATGTCAATCAGACTGAATTTACAAAATTTTCTAAAATCCTGTTTTCACAGTTTCAGTATATGATATTGAATGCAGAATTTAGAATTTTTAGATTTTTTTTATTTATTTAGCACTAGGCACAAGATACAGTTGAGAAATTGCAACTTTTTTTTTTTTTTTTTTATAAAAAGCTATTCAGTACATTATATGTACTCCATTATGGTGCCATTATAGTGGAATTCAATTGGAATGCAGAGATAAATAAAATAACCACAGCGTTCAGTAATTCCAAACTAGGCAACTTCTCAAATTAAAAAAAAAATTGATTTTTCTATTATTAGTGTTTATAAATCAATTGATCAATTCATTTTAGTTGCACAGTTGGAGATCTTCAATCAAAAATCGAGCTCATGGAAAAGACAAATTCAAAGTTAAATGAAGAGGTTTGTAACCTTTTTTTCTTCTGGTTTCTATGACTTGGCTGCTTTGGAAGGCTAACAGTGCATTTGTCTACAGTTCACAACATTTAACAGTTTAAATCTGTTTGACCAGATTCTATACAAATACTTCAGTATAAATATATTAGGCTGCTTTCACACTATAAAATACATCCGTTTTAAAGAACCATTTGTTGTTCCTTTATGAAAACCCTGAAAATCGGCCATTTTCCAATTAGCCAATTAGCCGTTTTAATCCATTATAGTCCGTTATTAGTATTTTGTGACGGGAGAATGAACAGAAGAAATAGTGCATGCACTATTTCTCCCGTTACTATCTTCCGTCACAAAATAACGTCCGTTATTAATAACTGACTATAACGGATTAAAACGGATAATGTAAAAAGACCATAGACTATAATGGGATTTTCTAACGGAGGTTTAATGGCCAATTTTCAGGGTTTTCATAACGGAACATCAAACGGATCTTTAAAACGGATGAATTTTATAGTGTGAAAGCAGCCTTAGTTATATTATGTATGTTTGTATTTTTGTCAAAAATTCTGCTTGTTACCTTTTGGAAAGAGACTGCATTCTACCTACATTTAACTATCATACCTGGGAAGTAGTAATATAGCCAGTACCACTAAATGTGTCCAAAGCATGTGCATAACCCATTGACTCATGAGATCCGTCTGTTGGCTGACTGCTAGGTTTTCTCACTCCTTTCATAAACATGTGCACCTTAACCAACTGTGTGTTCACTACTATAAGGAGAAGCCAATAAGCTGCTGACAAGGAGAAATAACGATTTAGGTTATTAATCTTTCGCATCCACTGTTTTCAGTGGGACCAGCTGGCTGTCTTCGTGTGTATGGATATCTTCCAACTCTTCCTCAACAGAGGAGATAGACGATAGACTGATCAGGCCATCATAGCTGTATGGCAGCAGCTCACCTCTTCTCTTTTCATTTAGAATACATTATCATTTGGCCATGCGATGCGATCGCATTGTTCAGATGGTTACTATGAGCTTCTCGGGTTGCCAGGTACTGTGGCATGTAGGAAAAAATAGAGAGAACCTTTCCTGTCCGAAGAGTTGATGCAGAAAGAACATCTATTTCATCTGTTTCTTAAGATTACCTAAAAAAAATTAGATATAGAAAATGATCAAGTGATTTAAAACCCAATCTATCTAGTCACCTATGCAAAGAAATCCCTTTGTTTGTCCACTAGGAGGATGCCAAAGCCACCATGCCTAAAGGCAAATTTAGGTTTCAGATAATTGAAGCAGCTGGGCTGTGTATTGACTGTAAATAAACTTGATTCCTAAGGTCCAATAGTAGTAGGGATTGTGAGAGTGTAGGGAATAGGATCAGAGGCCTAGCTGTAGAAGAAATCCTTTGGAGTAAAGTCACTGGGTGCTTATGGACTACCAAAGCTTCAAGAGCAACCCACTGGGGAGCACACGAGCCAACATGCACCTGAGTCTATTGAGCATGTCTATTTGCTTGATGATGATCCTTGAGGTTAGGTATTCCTAAGCCTCCTTGGAGACGAGGAGGATAGAGAATGTTGCTCCAAATTATTCTACCCCACGTCCCCCAAACTAATTTCAGAAGGTTGATCTACAAATGTACTAAAGCTGAGATTGGAACTACAATAGGTAGAATGCGATAACCAAACAATCGATGAGGCAGGATGTTAATTTTCACAGAGGCAATCCTACTCAACCAAGATTTTTTTTGACACTAGACCAGGTGTGCAGGTCCTTTCTAATGGATTACCAGGGGATAATTACCTACCGTATATATACTCGAGTATAAGCCAAGTTTTTCAGCATGATTTTTCGTGCTGAAAACGTCCCTCTCGGCTTATACTCGAGTGAACTCTCAGCCTGTCAATCCCTTCTCAGTGGTCTTCAACCTGCGGACCTCCAGATGTTGCAAAACTACAACTCCCAGCATGCCCAGACAGCCATCGGCTGTCCGGGCATGCTGGGATTGTAGTTTTGAAACATCTGGAGTTCTGCAGGTTGAAGACCACTGCCAGGCCTTCGTCATCATCCAGACCCCCCCTTTAGTTTTCTACTCACCTCTCCTCGGTGGGAAGGAAGGGTGAGCTGGTCTGGACCAACTATGCTGCAGGGACCGTCCGGTGGGGAGGGTTAGTCGTTCCGGGCTGTCCATCTTCACCGGGAGGCCCTCTTCTCCGCTCCGGGCCGGCCCCGGACTAGTGACGCTGCCTTGACGATGACGCACAGGGACGTCCCTGCGCATGAACTTCCCTGTGCATCGTCGTCAAGGCAACGTCACTAGTCCGGGGCCGGTCCGGAGCGGAGAAGAGGGTCTCCCCGGGAAGATGGAAAGCCCGGAACGACTAACCCTCCCCACCGGACGGTCCCTGCAGCATAGATGGCCCGGCAGTGGTCTTCAACCTGTGGACCTCCAGATGTTTCAAAACTACAACTCCCAGCATGCCCGGACTGCCGATGGCATGCTGGGAGTTGTAGTTTTGCAACATCTGGAGGTCCGCAGGTTGAAGACCACTGATTGAATGGATTGCCAGGCAGTGATGATGACGAGGGGGATGATGACAGGGTGATGATGACATGTGTGTTAATGACGGGGGTCTGGATGATGATGATGGGGGGAGGGGGAATGATGTATTTCCCACCCTAGGCTTATAGTCGAGTCAATAACTTTTCCTGGGTTTTTGGGTTGAAATTAGGGGCCTCTGCTTATATTCGGGTCGGCTTATACTCGAGTATATACGGTAAATATAATGAAGACGGGGTCAATAGTGTCCCTAAGTAGGGCAATATATCCTTCCTCCAGCTGAAATCAAAATTCAGTTTAGGAAGCTTAACCGTTCTAGCTGGAAAATTTATATTTAAAGCTTTGGACTTGGAGGAGTTAATTTGTAGACCAGAAATCTTTACAAACTGCTGAAGGAAACTGTATAAATTAGGGAGGGATGTAAGAGGCAAAGACAGGGATAAAAGAAGGCAAAGAGGGCCACCTTATGTCCTCCCCAATTTGTCTGGCTGCCCTGAACAGTAGGAGATCCTCTAATCCTGGCAACCAGAGGCATAATGGCCAAAGCAAATAATATTGAGCAGAGAGGGCAACCCTGCTTCGTCCCTGTCCCAATTGGAATGTTGTTTGATTTGTATCCTCTGACAATGATTTTAGCCAATGGAAATACATATATAGTGTTTTTAACAATGTCACAAAAGGCAGATCAAAACCCCATCATTGAAAAACAGAGAACAGATATTCCCAACTCGGAGAATTAATCTTTTCTTAAACCCAATGAGAGAAAGAAGCCTGTTAGGAAAAGGGAACTGCCATCCCACGGAGAGTGCATTAGGGGGATTAATCCATTAATTGGAGTGTCTGACAAGGCGCCTGTCTGCCAGAAATAAAGCCCACTTGGTCTGGGTGGGTATAACCGGAAAGGGAAGTGTTAATGCTTAAATTATTTTGGTTTTATAATGCCAGTGTGTAGAACCGGGATGTGTTTCTAATTTTGTCTTTTTTTTTCTGATCCTATAATAGCTTGTGGCTGCCAAAGATCGTATTGTATCACTGCAGGACGAGCATAATCAATTACTACAAGAGAGTGCACGCATGCAAAAGACGACTGAAAGACATTTAGAGGTAAGATATTGGTAAAGCCTTACAATTTTTTATTGCAATGCTTTGTTTGATCATCTCTTTTACTTCTTAGGCATTGGCTATAGGCATGATTTCTGTTCCAAATATATCTTCAAAGGAAAAATTCAGGTGCAGAAAAGTGACATACAGTCATGGCCGTAAATGTTGGCACCCCTGAAATTTTTCAAGAAAATGAAGTATTATTCACAGAGAAGGATTGTAGTAACACATGTTTTGCTATACACATGTTTATTCCCTTTGTGTGTATTGGAACAAAACCAAAAATGGGAGGAAAAAAGCAAATTGGACATAATGTCACACCAAACTCCAAACATGGGCTGTCCAATCAGTCGCTTCCTATAACCATCAATAAGCTTCTTACACCTCTCAGCCGGAATGTTGGACCACTCTTGGTTAGAAAACTGCTCCAGGTCTCTCTTATTGGAAGGCGCCTTTTCCCAACAGCAATTTTAAGATCTTGCCACAGATGTTCAATGGGATTTAGATCTGGACTCATTGCTGGCCACTTCAGAACTCTCCAGCGCTTTGTTGCCATTCATTTCTGGGTGCTTTTTGACATATGCATTGTCCTGCTGGAAGACCCAAGATCTCGGACGCAAACCCAGCTTTCTGACACTGGGCTGCACAGTGCGACCCAAAATCCAGTGGCAATCCTCAGATTTCATGATGCCTTGCACACATTCAAGGCACCCAGTGCCAGAGGCAGCAAGACAACCCCAAAACATCATTGAATTCTTTTCTTTGTAGGTCTCATTCTTTTTTCGGTAAACAGTAGAATGATGTGCTTTACCAAAAAGCTCTATCTTGGTCTCATCTGTCCACAAGACCTTTTCCCAGAAGGATTTTGGCTTACTCAAGTTCATTTTGGCAAAATGTAGTCTTGCTTTTTTATGTCTGTGTCAGCAGTGGGGTCCCTCTGGGTCTCCTGCCATAGCGTTTCATTTCATTAGATGTCTACGGATAGTTCGCGCTGACACTGATGCTACCTGAGCCTGTATGACAGCTTGAATATCTTTGGAACTTGTTTGGGGCTGCTTATCCACCATCCGGACTATACTGCGTTGACACCTTTCATCAATTTTTCTCTACCCTCCACGCTCAGAGAGATTAGCTACAGTTCCATGGGTTGCAAACTTCTTGATAATGTGGTGCACTGTGGACAAAGGCAAATCTAGATCTCTGGAGATGGACTTTTAATCTTGAGATTGTTGATATTTTTCCACAATTTTGGTTCTCAAGTCCTCAGACAGTTCTCTTCTCCTTTCTGTTGTCCATGCTTAGTGTGGTACACACAGACACACAGTGCAAAGACTGAGTGAACTTCTCTCCTTTTTATCTGCTTTCAGGTGGGATTTTTATATTACCCACACTTGTTTTTGCCCCAGGTTAGTTTAAAGGAGCATAACATGCTTGAAACAATCTTATTTTTCACAATTTTGAAAGGGTACCAATAATTTTGTCCAGCCCGTTTTTGGAGATTGGTGAGACATTGTGTCCAATTTGCCTTTTTTCTTCCCTTTTTTGGTTTAGTTCTAATACACACAAAGGAAATAAACATGTGTATAGCAAAACAAGTGTTACTGCAATCCTTTTCTGTGAGATATACTTAATGAATTTCAGGGGTGCCAACATTTACGGCCTTGACACTATATATATATATATATATATATATATATATATATATATATATATATATATATATATATATATAATTGTGTGTGTGTGTGTGTGTGTAATATTTTTCTATATGTATTTTTATATTTGTGTGTGTGTGTGTATATGTGTGTGTGTGTGTGTGTGTGTGTGTGTGTATGTATATATATATATATATATATATATATATATATATATATATATATAATATGAAGCATAGGGAACGTTTTTAAAACTTTACTTTTATTGTCACATTTAAAATTGTTAAACACTTATGGTACTTCCAATTATGTTTCTGCCATCATGTGCTACCTTTAGCAGCATTCAATATTGCACCTATAATGTTATTGCCACAATATATTCCATATATTGCACTGGGCCGTATTCACACTGTATGTTGAGTCCGTTTATTTCCACAGGAATTTCTAACATCAGTATTTTTCCTTGTTTTCAACAGTCTGTGTAATATTCCATTGCACTCATAAAGCTCTCTATTGCACTATTCATAGGTTATTGCACCATATTTCATTCCAAAGTGCATTGAGTGCCCAGTGCATAAAGTGCTATTAGTGTCCATGTGCGTTTAATCTGCGTTTTTTGCAATCGTATATATCCATGTGCGTTTTTAGCAGCCTCCAGTTTCATAAGGTGCTTGGCAGTATTAATATGCGTTTTATGTGCGTATTTGGCAGCCTTCAGTTACATAAGTTGCGCGTCAGTACTTATGTGCGTTTTATGTGCGTATTTGGCAGTAGTATATATCCATATACGCTACTAGCAGTATTTAATGTCCACATGTGTTCTAGCAGCATTGGTTGTTGTCCGTTCTGTTTAGATTTTTACAGTCACTTGGTTATTGCACATAATACACACTGCACATCTACTCAAATTGTTCCCATTCACTGAGTTATTTATATTGCACATAGAGCACTTATCTGTTTCCAGGCTTTCAGGTAATTTGGTGCCTTTCATTGGGTAGGAATCTTTTTCTGTGCAGATAGGTACCGGTCCAACGCGTTTCTTCTTGCGATTCTTCAGGGACCTCTTTGTGGTTACTGCGCTCCTTGCATATCCATTTTTTGATGCGGCTCTGATGGCGGCTGTACTTCAAATGACTTCCCGCCGTGTTTTTATATCTATAACTCCTATTCCGCTTTCACTTTTTCTTCCTGGTCCAATCACCGTCTATTACGTCAGGGCTTACCCATTCTGTGTGCTTGATGACTGTGACCGGATCTTCCAGGTGTGTTGGAATAGGAAGTTTTCCTATTTGCTCAGGTATGCTGTCCAGCCCTCGTTCTGAGCTCTGGCCTTCATCTAGCAGGTAAGTTGCTTGCGTTCCATTTGTACCTCCTTTAACCCATTTATTGCCGGGATATTTATGTGTTACATCTTTTCTTTCCTTTTTCATTGTTTTTACATTTATTTTGCATATTTTCTCTTTGCTCTTTTCCATTATTATTGCATTTTTTTTTTATTTTTTTTATTATTTTTGTTTTGTATGGTTGTTTTTATAATTTTTTTGTATTTGTTGTGATTTTTTCTTTTTATCACAAAAACAAGATTATTGCAATTTCTAGTGTAAACTGAGCACCATGTGTTGCTTTTTGCACTTTTATTCTATAAAACTGGCATATGATATAAAGTCATTCAAACCTCCCGGTTTTACAGTTTCAAGCGTGTATGTCCAAAAAGCTTCTCTCTGTAGTAAGCATCTGTCCCAGTCGCCTCCTCTGGATGGAGGGGGTATTACTTCTATTACTTGCGCTTTGAGGCTTCTGACATCGCTTTCATTTTTTAGTGCAAAGTGGTTTGCCACTGGAGTGTCTCATGTGGATTATATCCCCCACATGTTCTTGGAGCCGTTTTTGCAGTGTTCTAAACGATTTGCCAACATAGTTGCATGGACATGCACATGTTAAAAGGTATACAACTCCTTTGGTGTCACAATTTGCAAATTGTTGCATATTATATTGTTTGCCTGTCACAACACTCTTAAACTCACTGCTCTTCTTTACATATTGACACATGGTACATTTACTGCATGGGAAAGTGCCCTTTGGTTTTTCTGTAACCCATCCTCTTTTAGATTCGGGTTCAAAGTTACTCCTTATAAGTTTGTCCTTTAGGTTTTGTTCACGTTTGTAGGTTATTTGAGGGGTTTTGGGGATTATGCTCTCCAATGTACTGTCCATCCTCAGTATTCCCCAATATTTGTTTAAGGTTTCCCTTACTTCTGTCGCTTTTTCATCAAACACTCTTATTATTCTTGTTACATCATTGGAGTCCTGCTTTATTTTTGGGGTGATTAATTGGGACCTGTTTGATATTACCGCTCTAAGCTTTTTTTTAAAACTTTGTTCGGGTATCCTCTACCTCTTAGTCTTACCCGTAAGTCGTCCGCTTTTTGTTTGAAGTCTTCTAGTGAAGAACAAGTCCTCCGTATTCGGAGGTATTGGCCTGTTGGTATTCCCTGCTTCAGTGGGTGTGGATGGCAACTATGCCACTGAAGCAGGGAATTAGTGGCTTTCTCTTTTCTGTACACTGCAGTATGTATATGATTGTCTGATGTAATCCATATTTTTAGATCTAGAAACACAATATGTTCCTCACTGATGCAGCTGGTAAATCATTTTTTCTTGATCCCAAAAAAAGAAAAAATGAAAGAACAAAACCTCACGAGAGGAGAAAGACAGGCTATGGCTGCATTAGCAAAAGATTCCTTCCTGGTCATCAAACACTCTGACAAAGGGGGAAATATTGTATTGATGACCAGGGAGGAATATAGAAAAATGTGTCTGGACATTCTATCAGAGAGTGTTACAACAAACTAAAAAAAAACATGGGAATTTAAAGATTAATTAATTTCCATCCTAGATGAGGGGAAAAGTCAAAAGCTACTAAGTAATATTGAATAAGAGTACATGAAGCCGAAAACCCCAAGAATGGCATGTTTTTATTCAGTACCTAAGATACATAAGGGTCATCCCCCGTTAAGGGGGAGGCCCATTGTATCGGGCATCGGTAACCTGACCGAAGGGGTGAGTCAGTATGTGGACTGCATACTGCGCCCCTTCGTATACGCCTTACCATCATTTCTTCGCGATACAACAGATGTACTGCAGAAGTTAGAGGATCTGAAGTTGGAGGAAGGATCCATTTTGGCCTCTCTTGATGTTGAGGCGTTGTACTCCTCCATCCCCCATGAGAAGGGGCTGGAGGCAGTACAATACTTCCTAGGCACTAGAGGTACTCAGTATATACCACATAATACACTGGTTGTGAAACTATTGAGATTCGTCCTTACTAGGAATTATTTTCAATTTAAAGGGGAGTCCTTCCACCAAAGCCGAGGTACAGCGATGGGGAGCCCCTGCGCCCCCAGTTTCGCTAATCTGTACCTCGGCTGGTGGGAGGACCTACAGGTGTTCCGTGAGGAGATGTCGGTATGGACCAGCCAGATAAGTCTATGGCTATGGTTTATAGACGACATCCTGATAATCTGGTCATCCACTAAAGAAATGTTTCAAAGTTTTGTAGAAGCATTGAATAAAAATAATTTGGGGTTAAGATTTAACAAGCTGCATCAGTGAGGAACATATTGTGTTTCTAGATCTAAAAATATGGATTACATCAGACAATCATATATAAACTACAGTGTACAGAAAAGAGACAGCCACTAATTCCCTGCTTCAGTGGGATAGTTGCCATCCACGCCCACTGAAGCAGGGAATACTAACAGGCCAATACCTCCGAATACGGAGGAATTGTTCTTCACTAGAAGACTTCAAACAAAAAGCGGACGACTTACGGGTAAGACTAAGTGGTAGAGGATACCCGAACAAAGTTTTAAAAAAAGCTTTTCATAGAGCGGTAATATCAAACAGGTCCCAATTACTCACCCCAAAAATAAAGCAGGACTCCAATGATGTAACAAGAATAATAAGAGTGTTTGATGAAAAAGCGACAGAAGTAAGGGAAATCTTAAACAAATATTGGGGAATACTGAGGATGGACAGTACATTGGAGTACATAATCCCCAAAACCCCTCAAATAACCTACAAACGTGGACAAAACCTAAAGGACAAACTTATAAGGAGTAACTTTGAACCCGAATCTAAAAGAGGATGGGTTACAGAAAAACCAAAGGGCACTTTCCCATGCAGTAAATGTACCATGTGTCAATATGTAAAGAAGAGCAGTGAGTTTAAGAGTGTTGTGACAGGCAAACAATATAAGATGCAACAATTTGCAAATTGTGAAACCAAAGGAGTTGTATACCTTTTAACATGTGCATGTCCATGCAACTATGTTGGCAAATCGTTTAGAACACTGCAAAAACGGCTCCAAGAACATGTGGGGGATATAATCCACATGAGAGACACTCCAGTGGCGAACCACTTTGCACTAAAACATGAAAGCGATGTCAGAAACCTCAAAGCGCAAGTAATAGAAGTAATACCCCCTCCATCCAGAGGAGGCGACTGGGGCAGATGCTTACTACAGAGAGAAGCTTTTTGGACATACACGCTTGAAACTGTAAAACCGGGAGGTTTGAATGACTTTATATCTCATGCCAGTTTTATAGAATAAAAGTGCAAAAAGCAACACATGGTGCTTAGTTTACACTAGAAATTGCAATAATATTGTTTTTGTGAAAAAAAGAAAAAATCACAACAAATACGAAAATAATAAAAACAACCATACAAAACAAAAATAATAAAAAAACAAAAACAAATGCAATAATAATGGAAAAGAGCAAAGAGAAAAGATGCAAAATAAATGTAAAAACAATGAAAAAGGAAAGAAAAGATGTAACACATAAATATCCCGGCAATAAATGGGTTAAAGGAGATACAAATGGAACGCAAGCAACTTACCTGCTAGATGAAGGCCAGAGCTCAGAACGAGGGCTGGACAGCATACCTGAGCAAATAGGAAAACTCCCTATTCCAACACACCTGGAAGATTCGGTCACAGTCATCAAGCACACAGAATGGGTAAGCCCTGACGTAATAGACGGTGATTGGACCAGGAAGAAAAAGTGAAAGCGGAATAGGAGGAGTTATAGATATAAAAACACGGCGGGAAGTCATTTGAAGTACGGCCGTCATCAGAGCCGCATCAAAAAATGGATATGCAAGGATCGCAGTAACCAGAAAGAGGTCCCTGAAGAATTGCAAGAAGAAACGTGTTGGACCTGTACCTATCTGCACAGAAAGACTCCTACCCAATGAAAGGCACCAAACTACCTGAAAGCCTGGAAACAGATAAGTGCTATATGTGCAATATAAATAATGTGCAATAACTCAGTGAATGGGAACAATTTGAGTAGATGTGCAGTGTGTATTATGTGCAATAACCCAGTGACTGTAAAAATCTAAACAGAAGGGACAACAACCAATGCTGCTAGAACACATGTGGACATTAAATTCTGCTAGTAGCGTACATGGATATATACTACTGCCAAATACGCACATAAATACTGACAAGCACCTTATGTAACTGAAGGCTGCCAAATACGCATATAAAACGCACATAAAACTGCCAAGCACCTTATGAAACTGAAGGCTGCTAAAAACGCACATGGATAAATACGATTGCAAAAAACGCAGATTAAACGCACATGGACACTAATAGCACTTTATGCACTGGGCACTCAATGCACTTTGGAATGAAATATGGTGCAATAACCTATGAATAGTGCAATAGAGAGCTTTATGAGTGCAATGGAATATTACACAGACTGTTGAAAACAAGGAAAAATACTGATGTTAGAAATTCCTGTGGAAATAAACGGACTCAACATACAGTGTGAATACGGCCCAGTGCAATATATGGAATATATTGTGGCAATAACATTATAGGTGCAATATTGAATGCTGCTAAAGGTAGCACATGATGGCAGAAACATAATTGGAAGTACCATAAGTGTTTAACAATTTTAAATGTGACAATAAAAAGTAAAGTTTTAAAAGGTTCCCTATGCTTCTTTATCTATTCTCAAAAAATTCTTGGAGACACGAATTTTCAACTGTATGGAAAAGGTACACATAAGTGGATTATATATATATATATATATATATATATATATATATATATATATATATATATACACACACACACACATACATACATACATACATACATACATACATACATACATACTAGCTGAATACCCGGCGTTGCCCAGTTTTTCCTCCTTCATCCTTGTTGGGCAGGAAAATCAACAAAGGCGGAAGCTTTTGACTTCATATCCCAACCCCATATCCCGTCCTCCTATCCCAACCTCCCATCCCATCCTTCTATCCCGACCTGTAATATGTGTACCAGGTATTGAAATATCTCCAGCTGTACGAAAGTTATGTGAGAACATACATTTCCCATTGATTTGCATGGGAGGTTAAACAAAAACCCAGACGCTCACAAATGGGGGTACTTAAGGGTTAAATTAACTATCCTATATATTTAAGTGGACATATAAGTAACATGTGACCAAGTATTATCGAAATATCTCCAGCCGTTTGGAAGTTATGCAGTAACATATTTCCCATAGACTTTTATGGGACTTTAAACAAAACCCCGATCCTGGCAAATGGGGGTGAGTAAGGGTTAAATCTCCTATCCTATGTTTGTTGTTGACATATAAGTAAGGCTGGGTTCCCACGATGTTATCCCCCATACGGGAGAGTATACGGCAGGGGAGAGCTAAAAACTTGCGCTCCCGTATGCCTTTCTATGAGCTCATGTATTTATCGGCGTATAACACGCAATTTTTAGCCTAAAGTCTATCTGCGTGTTATACGCCGATAAGCCACTGCAGTTCAATGATTTAAAGCGGGCGCTTTAAATCAATGAACTGCAGCGGCTTTGCAGGTGCAGAGACCGCCACCGCTGCCGGCTTCTCGGCCCCTGCCTGTCCTGGGGTCTAGATCCCTGCTGCCGGCCCTTCTCTCCCCCTGGCTATCGGTGCCACTGCCCCATTGCCGGCGCCGATAGCCAGGGGGAGAGAAGCGGCGCTGGCAATGGGGCAGCGGCGCCGACAGACAGGGGGAGAGAAGGGGCAGCGGCACCCATTGCCGGCGCCGCTGCCCCGTTGCCTCCCCCATCCACGGTTGTATAATTACCTGTTTCCGTTGTCTGGTCCGCGCTGCTTCAGGCCTCTGGTGTGCATCCCCTGCGTCGTTGCTATGCGCTGCGAGACTCAATGACGTCACTCGTCATTGCGCCGCGCCGTGTAGTGCATAGCAACGACGCAGGGGACTCACACCGGAGGCCTGAAGCAGAGCGGACCCGACCCCGGCAACAGGTAATTATACAACCGGGGATGGGGGAGGCAATGGGGCAGCGGCGCCAGCAATGGGCGCTGCAGCCCCTTCTCTCCCCCTGGCTATCGGCGCCGGCAATGGGGCTCTGGCACCGATAGTCGGGGAGAGAACGGGCAGAGTCACCGATAGCCAGGGGGAGACAAGCGGCGGCACCGATAGCCAGGGGGAGAGAAGCGGCGGCAGCAGGGCTCAAGACCCCAGGAAAGGCAGGGGGAGAGAAGCAGGTAGCCACGGCCTCTCTCCCCCTGCCTTTCCTGAGGGCTTCTGCGGGGTCAGAAACAGTGTATACGCATGCAGGTATACGCATGCACACACACACGCACCCTCATTTTACCAAGGATATTTGGGTAAAATACTTTTTTTTTACCCAAATATCCTTGGTCAAATGAGTGTGCGTGTTATAGGCTGGTGCGTGGTATACCCCGATAAATACGGTAATTCATTTCAATGAGCCGACCGCAGTGAAACGTTCGGTCGGCTCATTTTTGTCCCGTATGCAAAAATTAGCCGACCGAACGTTTCACTGCGGTCGGCTCATTGAAATTAATTACATACGGGAGCATAAGTTTTAGCTCTCCCCTGCGGTTTGCGCTCCAGTATGGGGTAAAACGTAGTGGGAACCCAGCCTTACATGTGTGCCAAGTTTCATGTTAATATATTTAGCAGTTACACACGCACACACAAGTTGAGTTTATATATATATATATATATATATATATATATATATATATATATATATATATATATATATATATATATATATATATATATATATATATATATATAATATATAAAATATATTGTGACGATCCGTCTTAGGGATTAGCTCTGGGATCGTCCTGGACCACGCCACAGGATGCGTTTCTCCTCAATAAACCAGCAAACAAACGCTTATAATGCATATCTGACACCTTGCCAGTTTTATTAGACAGGTTGCAGGGAAAGAAATAAACTAAAAGCAGGAACAAAACAAAATCCTAGACCGTCTGGTCACTGACAAAACAGATCAGCTTGTCCTGACTAACAACCGCTGAGCTTCCCTCAGCCGGTTAAACATATGTCCCCTGCAACCTTCTCACAATTCATGTCACTCTCTTTGAGCCACTCATAGCTCGGGCTGTGTACTCCTCAGCAGGCTCTGTCTCTTCCCTACAGCCTACATGCTGTCTCCTAGGAAGAGCCCACATTAGACTGAGTCTCCATCTCATATACACCTCCCTTCCCTCCGGCCTCATTACTTAAGAAGCAGGTGAGAGCTTCTGCAGGGTGAGCCAAGGAAATACACCCTTTCCTTGCCACACTGCCACAATAAAATATATAGATCTAGATAGATAGACAATTTGCTTCAGAAATCTGAGGATGCTTATTTACATTTCTGTCGCAGAATGACCTCTCCCTTGATGCTTTTCAGTAACATTCTTATTGATTACTGTGGCACGTCTCTGATTGCACCAGGTGACTTTTAGTTAGCTTCCATTCTGTCAGGATTTTAATGAAAATTTCAGCCATTTAAATACAGTAATTTAATTATGTGACATATTAGGGACTTTGCATTAAATGAGAAAATATGCAAATTTGCTAATGCAGTCTCGTAAAACCCTATATTGTAGTCTGTAAAGATTAATTTTATGTCTAGAATCCTCATTTATAATTTTTTTTTTCATTTGTGTAACTTTTTACTTAAATATGAAATGAAAATAAACCATGCAACCACACTTGCTATTGAGTATAGGCCAAGCTAAAAGAGTGTACCCGCTGCTGAGACCCCCCCGCAATCTCCTTGCAGCTCCCTGCAGACATGAATGGAGGGGGTGTGGCGTGACGTCACGTCCCCAGTCCTGGAAACCCGGAGGTTTCCGAAACTGGAGATTCAGTGCCCGCATAGAATGCGGGTGCTGCAGTCTCAGCAGCGGTCCCCCCGCGAACAGACATCTTATCCCTATCCTTTGGATAGGGGATAAAATGTTTTTGCCCGGAATACTCCTTTAAATAAATTATTTATCACAAAACATTGTCAATCCAAACTACAATTTATCCTGCACAGAAACAAGCTACACTTACGTAAATATAAAAAGCCGGTAATTACTCACCGGAAATTCTGTTTTCACAAGCCATGACAGCACCACCTGAGAGAGGGACTCCGTCTCTAGGGACAGGAAACCTTGGCGAATAAAAGGAAGTCCTCTCCTCTCCATTCCCAGTGAGTTACAGAGACCTAGAAGAGCCTTCTTACTTGGTAATAACAGTCATAATAATAACTGAACAAAGGAATACATCAATTTTAATATGCTACACCCAAGTGATCTAAGCACCCGTGAAAAAAAGAACTATTTAGAAGAACAAATAAAAAGGGTGGGAATGCAACCGTGCTGTCATGGCTCGTGAAATCAGAATTACTGGCTTTTCCCATCGCCATGACAGCACCACCTGAGAGAATACCAGAGACCAGACTAGGGTGGGATAACAGTTTGGAGAACCAAAGGACAAATCAGAACAGTTCCCCACGTCCAACCTATAGTGGCAAAAAAAGTGTGGGGAGACGACCAGGTTGGCCGCCTTACAGATTTGATCTATCGAGGCACCCCTCCTCTCGGCCCAAGAGGATGCAACTGCACGTGTAGAGTGAGGCTTGAGACCAACAGGAGGAGAAAGGCCAGGGGAGACATATGACAAACAAATAGCATATAGCTATGGAGTCACTTCTAAAACAGTTACCCTTATTCTGGCCAGAGAATTGGACAAAAAAATCTTTGTTTTCCTAAAATCTTAAGTTCTTTCCAAATAAGAAAGAACACACCTCCTTACCTCCAGCATATGAAAGGATTTTTCCCTGTCATTTGCTGGATTGCTACAAAATGAGGGTAAGAATATCTCCTGAGATAAATGAAAACTGGATACCATTTTTGGCAAAAATAGTCCTGAGAACTATTCTGTCATCTAGAACAGTGTTTCCCAACCCAGTCCTCAAGGCACACCAAAAGTCCAGGATTTTAATTTTTCCCTGTTCTATTCCAATGGAGTAACTGAAAAAACCTGGAATGTTGGTGTGCCTTGAGGACTGGGTTGGGAAATACTGATCTAGAATATGAGTGTATGGTTCAAGGCATGAAAAAAAATTTGCTATTTCACCTACTCTACGAGCAGAGGTAACAGCTACCAGAGAAGGCTTCAAAGTCAGGTTTTGATAGAAATAGAAGAAACTGGTTCAAAGGGCTCACCACACAGACATTCCTTTCCTAATGGTAATCTGAGGGTAACTCATAACTTCTTCCACAAAACTTAAAATTTTATCAATTTTACTCTTGGGAAGGAAGGATTTCTCCTGTGTAGAGTCCAAAATAATGCCATGTTGGGGATGGAGACAACTTCTCCCAATTAACTAGCTAGCCCAGTTTTTATATAATTTGTAAGGTGCTGTACCTTTTTGAAGCTGAGTCTGTACCTTTTTGAAGCTGAGTCTGCCTCCAGGATAAAATTGTCCAGATATGGGATGAATATTCGTTCTTCTTCCCTTATGTATGCTGCTAACTTCGATACAATTTTTTTGAAGATCCTTGGAGCTACTGAGATCCCAAAGGGAAGGGCGCAAATTTGAAGATGCATTAGGTTGGGGCCTAGGTGCACAGCAATTCTTAGGTATTTTTGAAAGTCTGGATGTATGGGTACGTGGAAGTAGGCATTCTTTAGGTCCAGTGAGGCCATGAAACAGTTTTTTGTAAGTAGATTTACAGTTGATCTCAGTGTTTCCATTTTGAATCTTTAAACAGATTTAAAAAATACCAAAGGTTTTAGATTTATAATTACCCAAAAGGTGGTGTTGGATTTTATTCCACACTATTCCTGGTGAAAAAAAACCTGACACGCCTGACATGATGGTACCTTTACTTGAACCCCTTTTTCCATTAACAGAAGAACCTCTTGTTGTAATGAGATCTGACCTATTGACCCCAAAGGACTTTTGGTTATGACAAAGCGAGTCGGTCGAAAGCTGCAAAATTCCCAACACAGACCGTTCTGAATGATGTCCAGAACCTGGGAACTGCCCACTGTTTTTCCATGCTGGAAAGAAACGTTGCAGTCTGCCACCCACTTGCAGGACCCCGTCATTGAGACCCTGTCTTTTTTTTTTTTTTTTTTTTTTAAGAAGGTGTGGGGTTTGTTAAACATGAGGCCACTATTCTTTTTTGGAGAATTTCCAGTGCCCCGACTGACCTATTCCTCTACTCTGGCCTCCACCTCTCCCCCTGGACCGAAAGGACTGGTTATGTCTTGACCCAAAGGAAACCCTTTCTTCCTATAATTTGCTTTTTCAAGTATATCTGAAAGGACAGATCCAAACAACTTCTCTCCTTCACAGGGGATGGCACATAATTTATTTTTTGGGGATACCTCACCTGCCATATTTTTTTAACCACAATGCCCTTCTAGCTGAATTAGATAGTGCCCCAGAACAGGCAGATAACCTTAGAGCATCTGAGGTGGAGTCAGCTAAGAAGGCTACTCCCTTACGGATAGTGGGAATGAAAGAGCTGTTCCCTTGGTACTTTATTGTGGATATTAGAGGCTAACTGATCTAACCAAATTAAGACAGCCACAGAAGTCCCTGCTACATTAGGTTTTAAGGCTGCCCCTGAAGCTTCCCATGTTCTTTTAAGAAACATGTCCATTCTCTTAGCCATTGGATCCTTAAGGGTCCCAAGGTCTTCAAAGGGAAGAGATCCCTTTCTAGATATTTTGGAAATGGATACGTACATTTTTGGAGGGTGATCCCTAGTTTTAGTTTCATTGTCAGCAAACGGATATTTTCTCTTTAAAGTTTTAGGCAAAAAGTCTTTTTGTCAGGGTTTTCCCATTCCTTAAGAATAACTTTTGAGATAATTTTGTGTATAGGAAATACTCTGTATTTTTTAGCATCAAGACCCTCAAACATAATGTCTTGAATTGACTTTGGTTCCTTAGGCTCTTCCATATTTAGAGCGGAACGTACAGCCTTCACTAATTGATCAGTATCCTCAAAGGAAAAAAAAATTCTTTCCCTGAGGAGTCTTCCTCTGACTCCTCTCCTGAGTTTGACACAATAATACCCTCTTCTTCAGAATCCAATTAAGACCACTGGAGTAGTAACAACATTCGAAGCAGTGGGAAGAGGTGCAGAATCAGTAACTACAGGATTAGCAGCTGCTGTTAAACTCTGAATGGATGACTGGATCTCCTTTCTAATAAGATCCTGCATTTGTGCCAGAAGAGACGGAACTAAGGCTTGAACCTCCGAAGTAATCAGCTTATTAATAAGACTGACATGAAGCTTTTCCATATTCAGGAGGTAGTATTTCTTTACACATGTTACATTCACGATTTTTTGTCTTTTTGGAAGATTTCCTAGGTGCATCATCACCCTGCTGAAAATAACCAAAAAGACCACAATTTAGAAAAGAAGTTTTGAAACATAGAAAAAATACACTCACTCAGAAACCACCGATACCGAAGATGGCGTCTTTGTAGAGGAGTCAGATGGAGTACGCCTTGGGTTGTCACCGCTGATACTCATGCTGGAACACAGGAAAAAATCCCCCACTCCAATGCTGGACAGGTATGAATGAGTGGCCAGCTCACCACAGGAGGAAGAATGGCAGAAAAAAGCTTATTTTTAAATCTGCCGCCTCCTGAGCACCCGGCGTGTGATGTCACATCTGTCCCCCTTTGACCTGTGGCATCCTCTCGCATCATCACTTGCTAGCAGTGATGATGCTAATCCCCGCCCCCCATGCAGGCCGCAGCCATCCCGCAGCAATCCACGCGACCGTGCTCAGACGCTGGGGATCCTCTGCTCGCAGCCCACCGCACACAGCCATCAACCTGGCTGCAATCTGCCGGCATACCAGTGGCGGCGAACATAATGAAATGTAAGTTCGCCTCGGGCTGCTGACAGAGGAGAGTGGGGGAGGGGCGGGAGATTTAAAATGGAGGAAAAAGAAAAAGTGAGCGGAGCTAAGATCCCCAACAAGGGATCCTAAAACCGCCTACACAGAGGGGCCCAGCATAGAGAATCCCTCCGTCATTTTTCCTAAAGCCCCACTTGAGACAGGAGCTCCTCTAGGCTTCCCATAGGGACAGGAAACAAGGTGGTGCTGTCTCAGGTGGTGCTGTAATGGCGATGGGAAAATAGAAGTGTTATGGTTTTACTGTGAACAAATATTATATAATTACTAGCATGATAAACAACTTTTGATATCTTGCTCAGAAGTCTATGCAGAGGAAAAGACTGATCTCCTGTCTGGCCGGGGAGGCGAGCACAATGCTGCCTGCTTCCCCAGCTTATAACTCACAATCACAGTGGGTCTTAGGCGTTAGATCCAATTCAATCAACAGTTTTGTTGTGTTTGAGCGACTTGTCAGAAGTGTTTTTTTTAATTTAATTAATTTTTTTATGATACTACCAGTTTAAAGCAAAGCTCCTGTATATATTTTTATCACTGTATTCATAACAACCCATAAAATAATGTTAACCTATTATTTATTAAAAAATAGCATAAAGCAATCATAGAATATTTGCTTTTTTTTATTGCTCACCAAAAAAATGCAGTATGACTTTTTAGAGTTCATTAATTTAAAAAGCAAAATAAAAAATAACTGGGTCCTGAAAGCCTCAAAATAGGCTAGACCTTACCCCTAGAGGATTCATGGTGAATTGTACGTAATAATGCCTTGGGACTCATAATGTTATGAACATTAACATGAGCCATCAGCAGCTGGGACCTCACCGCTATTGGTAGATATCAGAGATCATACTGATGTCCATCATAAACCCTATAGATGCTGCGATTGATGCCGATCATGGCATCTATAGGCAAAATGGAGGCTTCATTTCCCCCCACATCTCCACGACAGCACCCATGAGGTTATCTCCTCCTCCTGATTGGGACGGGAAAAAACACTTGAGAGGTTAAATTCCCCACCCCTTCCTGTCCGCACCAGTGTTTTTTCCTGTCCCTGTCAGGGAAGGAGCTGAGAGGCGCAGGGGGGGGGTTTTGCTCTCCGGCATGAAGAAAATTGAAGGTCCTTACCGGGGCCTTGCAGACTCTGGGTGCGGGCATAGCACACCCCCTGTCTTTTTCTCACCTTTGGTCCGGTCCACTCTGTGGGTCCGCTCCGGGAGCCTGGAGGCAGAGGAATGCCGCGGGAGCACTGTGTAGCGTGCGGGTTTCTGTGCAGTCTCCTTACAGCAGTCTCTACCTTCAGCGAGGAGCTCTTTACCTCGCGCGAGCGCTTCTTAGTTTATTTTCTCCCGGCAGATCTCCTTCCGGCCGAGATGCTGGCTTCTGTCGTCACTTCTGGCCGCGCTGGAGCGGGGAATTTGAATCTGGAGTCCGGCTTCGTACCTATAGGAAGCTTCTCTCCCAAATGGAAGCTGATCTACCTGATTCCAGCGTTGAATAATACAAGGCTGCATCATGAGCTCACCTGCAAAAGTTCCAGATCCTCCAGTGATCCCAGGATCGCGAGTACTGAGGGCCTGAGTTCGCCCTGGCCTATCTTCATTGCATGGTGTTTTATCCTTCTCTTCCTTGTATTTGCAGGGAGACAAGGATTCTGTAGGTTCTTCGGTTAAACCGAAAAAAATCAAAACCTAAGAAATGTGTTATTTGCTAAAAGGAGTTTCCTGAATCTGCTTCTAAACCTCTGTGTAAATCATGTACTGTATTGCATCAGTAGTAAAAGATGACTCTCCAACTCTTATGCAAGAAATTAAATCCATGATTCATTCAGAGATGCACTCTGCATTAGCCTCTTTTGCACCCATTACCCCTGTGGCATCCACTACTTCGGTTAATGTCTCAGCTGTAAAAAAGACTAAAACTGTGTCTTTTTCGGATTCTCAAGAAAAGTTATCTCCAGAATTGGAAGAAGGAAAATCCTCATGAAGAGGAAGATTCCTTTCTTTGAAAAAATTCTTGTTTTCATTCTGATGTTATAGAATCCTTAAGTCCATTCGTACTACCTTGAATTTAGAGGAAGTTCAGTAGACTAAGTCTATCCAGGATGACCTTTTTGGAGGCCTAGGAGACGGGAAACCCTGTACTTTCCTTGTTCATACAAATTTGCATAAAATTATTAAAGATGAATGGGCTAAGCCAGAAAAGAATGCTTTTATTCCTAGGGGTCTAAAAAGGCGATATTCCTTTGGATGACGCAAACTCTATTACCTGGGACACGATACCATTAGTAGATATCCCGGTTGCTAAGGAAGCAAAGCGTACCTCTCTGCCTTTCGAGGATGCTACACAACTTAAAGATCCAATGGATAGAAAGGCAGAGAGTTTGCTAAAAAGACCTGGGAGGCTGCTTCCTCACTGTCAATGCCTAGTATAGCCTCTACCTGTGTAACCAGGCATCTAGGAGTTTGGTTAGACCAGCTGGAATACCACCTCCAGTCTGATACCCCTAAGGACCAGATTTTGGAATCCTTACCCCTGCTTAAGATGGCATCTAATTTTTTATCAGATGCCTCAGCAGAATCGGTAAATCTGGCTTCTCGTACTGCTGTTTAGTCCAATACCACTAGGCGTGTACTGTGCTTAAAATCTTGGTCGGTAAACATGACTTCAACAAGTAATCTCTGCTCCCTTCCTTCCTTTCCATGGAAAATTTTTGTGCGGCCCAGAGTTGGATTCTATTCTGGAAAAAGCAGCAGACAATAAAAAAGGATTGCCCTTAGATAAGGTCCAACCTAAAAAGTCTCCTTTTCGTCTTTTTTTTCCCAGTCAGACTAATCTTTCAGAGGGGGCAAAGGGAAACAGGACGTTGGTCTTACAGGAAGGGAGGTAGGGGTAGAAATATCTTTACTAACCCCGGTCAGTCCTCTTCCAACCCTAAGCAATGACGCCAGGCCAGTGGGGGCAAGGCTTTCCCATTTTGCCCCAGTCTGGGAGTCACTACTATCCAGGAGGTTCCTCTCCTTCAGAGGGGCCTAGGTCATTATTCTTCCCTGTTTTTGGTTTCCAAACCAAACGGGAAGTTCCGTACAATTATAAACCTAAGACCCCTGAACAAATTTGTGGTTTACAAAAAATTCAAGATGGAAACTGTGAAGTCTGCAGTTCAGTTAATAAAGGAGGGGACAGTGATGGCGATCTTCGCGATGCATATTACCACATTCCCATCCATTAAAATTCCCCAAAATATTTGAGATTGCCATCCGATGGGGGTCCAGGGTCAGCCACTTTCAGCTTGTCTGTCTCCCATTCTGCCTGTCATCTGCGCCTCAAATTTTCTCAAGGTCTTAGCAGAGGTGGTTGCCCTTCTCAGGAAGGAGTCTATTCTAATTATCCCTTATCTAGACAACATACTAATAGTGACAGACTCTGTTCCTCAATTGGAACTTCATTTACAGAGAACAATACTTGTTCTCCAGAAGTTGGGTTGGATCCTAAATCTAGACAAATCAGATCTTATTCCCAGTCAGAGGAAAATTTTCCTCGGTACCCTTTTGGATTCAAGGATCTAGACCTCTTTTCTTCTGGATTCCAAAAGGATATTACTGCAGGCATTAGTCTCCAGATTTCTAAGCCTCCATTCTTGTACAATCAGGACAGCAATGTCCACTCTGGGTCATATGACATCATGCATCCAATCAGTAGCTCGGGCTCAGTTTCACTCCAGGCCTCTACAAAAGTGGATCCTAACCATTTGGGACCAGTCTCAGAAATCTTTAGGCAGAAGAGTGATAATTCCCACTCAAGTAAAAACCCATCTAAGATGGTGGAGGTTCAAGGAAAATTTGGAGAAGGGAGTAAGTTGGTTTCAGACAAACCCAGTTACTCATAACAACGGATGCCAGTGCAGGGGGATGGGGTGCTCACTCAGATTCTTGGGTAGTCCAACTTCAGAGAGCTATGGCAATATGGATGACACTCCAAGAGTTGGAGGAGATCTGCAAAAATCGCCATAATCTCATTTACTCAGACAACATGACTGCAGTGGCCTTTATAAGGCGTCAGGGAGGTCCAAGGTATACAGCTCTCCAGTCAATCTCGCATCAAATATTTTCTTGGGCAGAAAACAAGGTGCTTTTCTATCTCAGCAGTCCATCCTAAAGGGGTCTGGAACTTGGAGGCGGACTTCCTGAGCATACACATATTAGACCCAGGGGAATGGTCTCTAGCTCCGTGGGCATTCAGGATGATTACGGAAAGATGGGGGGGTTCCTCAAATAGATCTGTTTGCAACCAGGAGAAATCAAAAGGTGGATCTATTCTATTCCCTAAATCCAAGGGACTCTTTGCTGCATAGATGCATCAGGATTGGACATTCAGTATGGGATACGCATTTCCTCCACTGCCACTAATATATCTCGGGTCCTTCAGAAGCTATTGAACTACCATTGCATTCTAATCCTAGTGGCTCCATACTGGCCAAAGAGGAGCTGGTTCTCTCTATTAAAGACTCTAGCTGTAGAGGATCCCATCTGCCTTCCTCCTCAAAAGGATCTACTGTCCCAGGGACAATCCTTTCATCGTCAGATCAAAAACCTCAGCTTGATAGCATGGAAATTGAAAAGTCCATTCTGCGGAAGGAAGATTTCTCTGAAAAGGTAGTAAATACCCTTCTATCTTGCCGTAAAGATACTACCTCTAGAATCTATGCTAAAACCTGGAAGAAATGTATCTCTTGGTGTGGGGATTCTTTTTCTATCAACACTCCGGTGATTCCTAAAATTCTAGACTTCCTTCAGCAGGGATTTGATTTAGGTCTTTCCCCTAGTACCCTCAAAGTACAGGTTTCTGCTCTCCGTGCTCTCTCTCATGTAAAATTGGCTGATAACATGTGGCTTTCAAGATTTATTAAAGCGTCCAGCAGACTCAGACCTAAGACTTTAAATATCTGTCCTCAGTGGAATTTAAATACAGTTCTAGCGGCTATTCCTTTGGATCCCTTTGAGCCTCTGGATTCTATTTCTGAAAAATTTGGACTCTCAAAAGTATATTTTTAATCGCCATCACTTCAGCTAGGAGAGTAGATGAAATTCAGGCTCTTTGTATCCGAGCGCCTTATATCAGAATTTTGGATGACAAAATCATTTTTAAAGGGGTACTCCAGTGCTTAGACTTCTTATCCCCTATCCAAAGGATAGGGGATAAGATGCCTGGTCGCGGGAGTCCCGCAGCTGGGGACGACCGTGATCATGCACGGGGCACCCCGTTTGTAATCAGTCCCTGGAGCGTGTTCGCTCCGGGTCTGATTACCGGCGACAGCAGGGCCGGCGGCGTGTGACATCACGCCTCCGCCCCCGTGTGACGTCATGCTCCGCCCCTCAATGCAAGCTTACGGGAGAGGGGGCGGGATAGCTATCACGCCCCCTCCCGTAGGCTTGCATTGAGGGGCGGAGGCGTGATGTCACACGCCGCCGGCCCTGCGGTTGCCGGTAATCAGACCCGGAGCGAACACGCTCCAGGGACTGATTACAAACGGGGTGCCCCGTGCATGATCCCGGGCGTCCCCAGCTGCGGGACTCCCGCGATCAGGCATCGTTATCCCCTATCCTTTGGATAGGGGATAAGATGTCTAAGCACCGGAGTACCCCTTTAAGCTTGATCCTTACTTCCTCCCTAAAGTTGTCTCTACCTTTCATAGATCACAGGATATTGTGGTTCCATCCTTCTGTTCAGATCCCAAAAATGACTTAGAAAAATCAAATAGTCTTTTGGATGTTAGAAGAGCTGTCCTCATCTACATTGAAAGAACTAGTCAGTGGAGGAAGGATGACAATCTGTTTATTCAGTTTGCTGGCCCTAATAGAGGCAAGAAAGCCTCTAGGAGTTCTATAGCCAGATAGATTAAGACCACAATTTCAGAGGCTTATGTGGCCAGAGGTAAAGCCCTTCCTATACAATTGAAGGCCCATTCTACTAGAGCAATTTCCTCATCATGGGCAGAGAGAGCCGGAGCTTCTGCAGAACAGATTTGCAAAGCTGCCACTTGGAAAAACCTTCATACTTTTTCCAGACATTATAGAGTTCACATCTTGTCTTCTGAGGCTATGGCCTTTGGACGTAAAGTTCTCAGTGCTGTAGTCCCTCCCTAATAAATTCTTTGGTATTTCTCTTGGGTGCTGTCGTGGAGTTGTGGGGGGAAATGGTGAATTATACTCACAGATAATTCCTTTTCTGGAAGTCTCCACAACAGCACCCATACATCCCACCCTTTTGGTTTTTTATTGTAGTGTTTTTGGTATACTTTTTTCCTTTCCTTTCGGTGTTCTTTATAAATACACTGGTGTGGACAGGAAGGGGTGGGGAATTTAACCTCTCAGTGTTTTTTCCTGTCCCAATCAGGAGGAGGAGATAATTTCATGGGTGCTGTCGTGGAGACTTCCAGAAAAGGAATTATCGGTGAGTATAATTCACCATTTTTACCGTACTAACCCCCAAAAGTTGAAAGACTGCAGTTTTTTTTTTTGTTTTATTTGGTTTTTTTTTCCGGAGAAAAAATATTTATTTCCTTTTGCCATGACGACACCACCTGAGAGAGTCTCCGCTCCTAGGGACAGTAAACCTGGAGGATAAAATGAAGTACCCTCCTCTCCAGCCTCAGTGCTTTTCTGACCCATGCAAGCCTATTCTGAGGCAGGAGTCCCTGTGCCAGATGGCATGTTCTTTACACAGCTGGAAGATTGCCGTATTGAAGCCCTGGAGCCATAGGGCTTGCAAATCCTTATCAGGCTCCTCTAGTTGAAGAAGGTCTAGCCTGAATACACAGTTCCCTTTGCCCATCTCTCGTAAAAGCCCTTGTTACCTGGGTTGTGGTGCAGGAGAACATGGCTGCTGTTTTTTAAAGTACCTGGTGAAGTTCGTATGCAGCATAGTCAGATGAACAGCGGACATATCTGCCTGTTAATCGTGGCACGTCTCTTCTGGTCCTGCTTTTTAGGGGACCAGAAGTGACGAGAAAAGACACGGCATGTATCCAGAAATTAAGGTTCTCACCGTGGGAAGTAGAATAAGGTGTCACCGGGCCACCGGAAGAAGTTACGCCAGCTAATTTTTTGCTCCAAAAAGTGAAAGCTTGTGGATAGTCCGATTAACATAGAAAACCAAAATCATTAGATGGGATATCATGTTCGAAGGCTTGGAATCAGTGGTGCCGCCAGGGGTAGAGGAGGCCATGGCCCTCCCTACATCAGGCTGCCCCCCCAGTTTGAATGGCTTATTCATGCTAAATTACTAGGGCCCATCCGGCCAGCCGACCTGCCAGCCATCACCCCAGCCATGTGGTGTTGTGCGGTAGGCCTGCCGGTTCGGGACGCATTTAACTATATGCGCGTCTTACTTATGCGCCTATAGTTAAATGTGGTGCTTGGCTCATTGGCAGAGTGAAGAGCAATTGGCTCTTCACCCTGTCAATCACTCTTGTGATCACCTGCAATGTTCAGGGAAAGCACAAGAGGCCCGAACGTCCTTCCTCTGCACTCTGGCACATAATTAACGTCCTCTTGTGCTTGAGCGCAAACCGGAGAAGAGGCCATGCGGAAGCTGGTGAGTATGTTTTTGTTTTTAAATTTTGGCAAGAGAAGCTACCTACAGGGGGCTGCTGTTTTATACTGCCTAAAGGGGGATGCTGTTATATATATTACTTAAAGGGAGCTGCTATTTAGATTACCTAAAGGGGGCTGCTGCACAGCGGCTACTTGGTTGTCCCCTCATACTTTTTTGCGTAACTACAGGGTGGGCATTGGAAATTCTTCTATGTCCTTCGTCTGTAAAGTGTTACAGACTGTAATCCCACCCTACGCTTTATGGTAAAATCAAAGGTGTCATTGCAAAGTAAAATTAGCCCTTCAAAGAACAAGCCCTCACATGGTTCTGTGGATGGAAAAAGGAAGTTCTGTCTCTTAAAAGGGAAGGAGGAAAAACATGCCACGCCCCCTCCAATAGACTTGCATTGAGGGGGCGTGACATCATGAGTGGGCGGGGCCATGAAGTCACAATCCTCCGGCCCCTGCATCGCCAGTCATCAGGCACGGAGCGAAACTCGCTCCGTGCACCAGATGACAGAGGGTGCTGCAGGAGAGATTGTGGGGGTCCCCATCCTTTGGATAGGGGATATAATGTCTAGGGGTGGAGTACCTTTTTAAGGACACAGCCCATTATGGCCTGGAGGACACAGCCAATTTTCATTTTTGCATTTTTGTCTTTTCCTCCTTGTTTAAGGAGCCATAACTCCATCCACACAATCATATAAGGACTTGTTTTTTGCTAGACCAATTGTACTTTGTGATGACACCTTTCATTTTACTATTAAATGTACAGCAAAACCAAAACAATTGTTATGTGTGGGGCAAAATTGATAAGAGAACCTCAATTTTGCTAATTTTAGGGGGTTTGGTTTTTATTCAGTGCTGTTTATGATAAAAATGAAGTTCTCTTTATTCTGTAGGTCAAGGCAATTTTAAATTGATACCCAATTTATATAGGTTTTATTGTACTACTAAAGCCCTATTCTCATCCCTAGGTTTTTTTTCCATATATGGGGCTATATGAGGGCTCATTTTCTGCGCTGTGATCTGTAGTTTTATTTGTACCATATTTATTTTGATGGGACATTTTGATTGCTTTTTATTACAAAAATAATAATTTTTTTTGATGTATGACGCTGATCCAAGACTTATTGATTTATGTAAAAATTTACGAGAACTATACTTAAACTTTATATATAATCTGTATTAATTTTCAGGTAAATATGCAGGATACAAAGGTTGAATTGGAAACTTATAAACAAACGCGCCGAGGACTAGATGAAATGTATAATGAAACCTGGAAGCAACTAAATGTGGAAAAACAAGTTAGAACGGTAAGCTATAATAGTTTTTTTTGTTTTCTACCATTAAAGTGTAATTAGCTGCAATACATGCCCTCCCCTGAGTGTTACCAGACAGAAGTGTGAGAGGTAGGATTTACTGGAGATAGATTGGTCCCTATTTAGCATATAGTGGGAGAAAATGTTTTTGCCTGGAATACCCCTTTAAAAACAGAGGTATGATTTGATGTCAAGCTTCTATCTTAAATCAAAATTCCATTAAATTCCACATAGCATGAATTAAATGTGTTTCTTAGGCCATAGTGTGTCTGGAACAAACATATACAATGCAATGTCTGAGGTAAAAAAACATTGATTTAAACACACAAGCTCTTTTAAAAAGAATTGTTACTATGTATTACCACAAGCCTCCATGTTAAGAGAAGTCTCAAGTACCAACGTGAATATGTGTATTCTGATTTTATACATCCTCCTATGGTAAGGGGGATGTATGCTCTGTAAACAAACATATTGCATAAGTGAGTACACCCCTTGTGTTTTTGTAAATATTTTATTATATTGTTTCATATCACAATACTGAAGAAATGACATTGCTACAATGGAAAGCTGTGAGTGTACAACGTGTATAAGGCTGGGTTCACACTACGTTTTGTACTTACGGTTCCCGGGAGTAGGGGGGCGGGGCTTAATTGCGGCGCCCGCACTCAGCCGTATAGGGGAACCGTATTTAATGCATGTCTATGAGCCGACCGGAGTGAACCGCAGCCTCCGGTCGGCTGCGTTTTCGGCCGTATGCGGTTTCCCGACCGTAGGCAAAATCGCGGTCGACCACGTTTTGCGATTAAGCCCCGCCCCCCTACTCCCAGCCTTATACGGGAACCGTAAGTACAAAACGTAGTGTGAATCCAGCCTAACAGTGTTAAATGTTGCTGCCCCCTCAAAGTAACTGAGCCCACAGCCTTTAATGTCTAAACCTTGGCAACAAAAGTCAGTACACCTCTAGGTGGAGATGTCCAAATTGGGCGCAATTAGCCATTTTCCCTCCCTGGTGTCATGTGACTCCTTGGTGTTAGAAGGTCAATGGGGAGCAGGTGTCTTAAATTTGGTGTTATCTCTCTCACACTTTTAAAAATTCTAAATGGCACCTCCTGGCAAAGAACTCTCAGAGGATCTGAAAAATAAAATTGTTGCTCCACATAAAGATAGCATATGCTATTGGAGATTGGCAAGACCTTGAAACTAAGCTGTAGCACAGTGGACAAGACCATAAATCGGTTTCACAGGACATGTTTCTGGCCTCACAATGGTCGACTAAAGAAGTTTTCACTTTTTCCACAACAGTAACACTGGTCCAGGAGTTCTGCAGGACCAGCCTTTGAGAGTTCCCACACTTTTTCCCAGGGCTTGAACCCTGGTGCACATGCTCAGCATCATCCAGAACCTGGGGAATATACATATGAGTTCTGCCAGCATTGCTGCTGAGGTTGAAGGGGTGTGTTGGGGGGGGGGGGGGGCATCAAATTGCCATCCAGAAGGATGCCTCTACTAAAAATTTGGCACGAAAAAGCCTGCAAAAACTTTATTGAAGCAAGCAGACTCAAGACTATAATTGAAACCATGTCCTTTGGTCCATGGACACAAAGATAAACTTACTTTGTCAGATGTTGTCAAGTGTGTGTAGCTGCGACCAGGTCAGAAGTACAAAGATAAGTGTGTCTTGCCTACTGTCTTGCAAAAGTGCTGCTGGCACTGGGGAGCTACAGTTCATTGAGGGACCAATGAATGGCAACATGTACTGAAATGTCTGTCTCAAACAGAATGTGGGGGCGTGCAAAGTCTCTTAACATCCATCAGCTCCATTATGTCATTAGGGAGGAGTGAAAGAGCACTGTGGTGGCAACTTGTGAAGCTCTGGTGAACTCCATGCCCAAGAGGCTTAAAGGGGTACTCCGGCCTTAAGACATATTATCCCCTATCTAATGGGTAAGGGGATAAGATGTCTGATCGTGGGGGTCCCGCCACTGAGGACTCCCGCAATCTCTCATGCAGCACCTGTCTCTGCTGCACGAGGCGATGATCGCGCCGTGTCTGAAGCCTCACGACCACAGGGCCGAAGTATCGTGATGTCACGACTCCGCCCCCTTCTGACCTCATGCCCTGCCCCCTCAATGCAAGGGAAGGGGGGTAGGGAAAGGAGAGTGAACAGCAGAAGGGAGGGAGAAGAAGGCAGGATAAATCCTGAGTGGAACTACTTACCTAGCGGGGCGTGGTTATCATCCGAACCGACGAGACCAGGGCAGAGAGGCAGAGAAAAGGGGCGTGCATACTGTAGGGGGATCTAAAGACATTTGATAGGAATGGAATCTACGACTGGGCAGAGGAGTGAAGGTTCCTGAACTCTGGAGAAGAGGTGAGTTCTGTCCATGGGCACCAAAGAGCCACATGTTTGAGCATCTTCCCATAGAAATCTGCCATGAGTTCCTCCATCTTTATGGAGGTGAGCCACTTCCTGAAGCAAAGACGAAAAGGCGGGTGCGGTAGAAGACCTCCAGAGTCTGGGAATGACCACCATTGTGGCCAGTAATAGGAATCGTAGTAGGGACTTGGACCAGCGGAGGTCGGACCAGGGAGGATGTTGAGGAGCAGTGGACTGGGTTCACGGAGTAAGGACACAGACGTTAAGTAAAGTACCGAATCTAGAACCTGTGTCCAGAAGGTGTCCAACTCTGGGCAGTGTACCCAGATATGGCAGAGGGTACCCCTGGAGGAGCCACAGTGCTAGCAAAAGTCCAGGAGGGATGGATACATCAGAGATAGGAGGGCCGGGACCCTGTACCAGCTGTATATGATCTTATAATTGGTTTCCTGTGCTTTGCAGGTGATAGATGTCTTATGGCACAGGGTCACAGCCATCTCCCACTCAGGCGTGGTGAGCGAACGACCCAATTCACGTTCCCATCCCGTGCGGGAAGGTAGAGGGGAGTCGTGGTATTGGTCCAAGAAAAGACCATAGAGAACACTCACCGGGCGATGAACTGGCGAAGCCGCTGCGCATAGTGATTCAAAGGGAGTAAGTGGACGGTGTAAACTAAGAGTGGTAGTTGAGGATGTACGTGTCCGAGATGTGTGCGGGAACCTGAATGCCCAGGTAAAGGAGGGATTTAGTTTGCCACTTGAACAGGTAGTTACTCTGCAATTGACAGACCATAGAATGAGGGAGAGTGATGTTGAGTGCCTCGCACTTGATGGGATTTAATTTGTAATTGCTATGGGTTGTAAAGCTTTTCAAGGTAGACATTAAAGGGGTATTCCAGGAAAAAACTTTTTTTTTTTTTTTTTATATCAGCTAGCTCCAGAAAGTTAAACAGATTTGTAAATTATTTCTATTAAAAAATCTTAATCCTTTCAATAATTATCAGCTACTGAAGTTGAGTTGTTGTTTTCTGTCTGTTAACAGTGCTCTCTGGTGACATCTCTGTCTATCTTGGGAACTGCACAGAGTAGAATAGGTTTGCTATGGGGATTTGGTTCTAAACTGGGCGGTTCCCGAGACACGTGTCATCAGAGAGCACTTCAGCAGCTCATAAGTACTGAAAGGATTAAGATTTTTTAATAGAAGTACTTTGCAAATCTGTTTAACTTTCTGGAGCCAGTTGATATATAAAAAAAAGTTTTTTCTGGATAACCCCTTTAAAGAAGTTAGGGAGGTGAGGGGGACGAGAGGTATAGTAGAAGATCATCTGCGTAGGCTGTGCATTTTCAATGGTGCGGGGGGGCATCTAAATACTTAATGTCTGGGTTTTACGGATATCAATGAGCAGGTGTTCCATACAGAGGGCGTACAGTAAGGAGGAGAGGGGGCATCCTTGCCTCGTACCATTGCAAAAGCTGAAGGGTCAGGAGAGTGTTCCATTGAGGCGTATCTGTGCCTGCGGGTGAGAGTAAAGTGCCATAATGCGATCTGTCATAGGGGTCCCTAGGCCAATTTGTGAAAGGGTTGCCCCATGGAAGCTCCAGTCCACCCTATTAAAAGCTTTTTCTGCATCGAGGCAGAGAAGGAGGAGTGGAATCTCACAGGTGCGAGCATGATGAACTACAGAGAACGTCCGGAGCGGGTTGTCTCTAGCCCCTCTCCCAAGAAGGAAGTCAGCCTGGTCAGGGTGGACCAGAGTCTCCATGTAATCAGAGAGCCTATTCACTATCAACTTTGCGAACAGTTTGGCATCTTGGTTAAGCAATGAGATCTGGCGATAGCTAGGGTAGAGGGAAGGGACTTTTCCCTCCTTCAGAAGGACCACTATGAAAGACTGCAAGAAGGACTGTGGGGGGGATCTGAGGAGGAGATGGAGTTAAAGGCTGAAAGGAGGGGTTCAGTGAGGTCCATGCACAGGCTTTTAAAGAATTTTGCGGTATAACCGTCCGGGCCAGGGCTTTTACCCCCTGGAAGGGACAATATCACCACATCCAGCTACTCTGGGGTAAAGGGAGCCTCCAGGGATAGGACCGTGCTATCAATGTATTGTTGAAGGAAAGGGGTCGCAGCACGGGCAGAGGAAAGAGGGTCAGAGAGACCCAAAGAGAGAGGATTTCCTTTCTCTAAGCGTGCGTTCCCACCTAGCATATACGCAGCGTATTTGACGCAGCGTAAAATTTGCAGCAGCAGCGGGAAATACGCTGCATATTCATTGCTCACTATACACACAGGGCTTTGCACACGTGATGCAGGTGACTATAGCTGGCTGAATACATCCTAGGTGAGTATGGCTGTTTACAGGGTGAGTATATCCCCCTCTCCACTTTCCCACCACCGCTTTCTAAATGCCTGGGGCCTTGCTTGGGGAGCCCCTTATGCTTGGGGCCTCCTGGGTGGGAATTTTCACCTACTTTTTTTTATCTGGATTCTCAACCTCTAGCCCCTCGGAATGGTTTTCCTCCCTCTCTGTCATTTTTCGACCTGGCGTGGGTTTCCCGTTCTGTGGTGACTGCATTGGAGAGGTCTTCTTTACATTGGAGAGGTCTCCAGAGAGGCTCACTCCTACTCCCCTGATCATACGTTTGGGCGATCTCTAAAGCGCCCTAGGGTGGTCTCCTCAAGTTCCTATCCGGAACTCGGGACAGGCGCTCTCCTCATGGTTTTCCGGAAGCACGCCTGATCTCAGGGTCGCTCTTTTGGTCGCCGCCCTAGGTCTCCAGATCTGCATACCAGGCCTGTTTCTCCTTCATCCAAGGCTGCCTCCACCCGCTCCCACTCTCCTGGGGAACTGGAAGATGAGGCGTCAGGTTCTACAAATGGCATGTTCTACAAGGTAGACAACTTAGTCTCGGCCATCAGGGACACCTTTCACCTAGAATACCCAGGAACTTTGGACCCAGCTCCAGAAGATTCCTTTCACCGCTCCTGTCCCTCTCCTAAGGCCTCCTGCTGAATTTGACATCTTACTAGAAACAGCATGGAAACATCCTGACAAGCGCTTTCAAGGGACTAAGAAGATTCAGGCACAGTTTCCTTCTGCTTAGGACCTAATTGCAAGATGGACATCACCAACCGTGGATCCTCCAGTTTCCCACCTGTCAAAGGCGACTGCTCTGCCTTTGGCGGATGCAGCGTCCTTTAACCCCTTAAGGACCGAGCCATTTTATACCTTAAGGACCGGAGCGTTTTTTGCAATTCTGACCACTGTCACTTTAAACATTAATAACTCTGGGATGCTTTTAGTTATCATTCTGATTCCGAGATTGTTTTTTCGTGACATATTCTACTTTAACTTAGTGGTAAAATTTTATGGTAACTTGCATCCTTTCTTGGTGAAAAATCCCAAAATTTGATGAAAAAAATGAAAATTGTGCATTTTTCTAACTTTGAAGCTCTCTGCTTGTAAGGAAAATGGATATTCAAAATATATTTTTTTGGGGTTCACATATACAATATGTCTACTTTATGTTTGCATCATAAAATTTATGAGTTTTTACTTTTGGAAGACACCAGAGGGCTTCAAAGTTCAGCAGCAATTTTGAAATTTTTCACAAAATTTTCAAACTCACTATTTTTCAGGGACCAGTTCAGTTTTGAAGTGGATTTGAAGGGTCTTCATATTAGAAATACCCCATAAAAGACCCCATTATAAAAACTACTGCCCCTAAAGTATTAAAAAAAAACATTCAGTAAGTGTATTAACCCTTTAGGTGTTTCACAGGAATAGTAGCAAAGTGAAGGAGAAAATTCAAAATCTTCATTTTTTACACTCGCATGTTCTTGTAGACCCAATTTTTGCATTTTTGCAAGGGATAAAAAGGAGAAAATTTTTACTTGTATTTGAAACCCAATTTCTCTCGAGTAAGCACATACCTCATATGTCTATGTAAAGTGTTCGGCGGGCGCAGTAGAGGGCTCAGAAGGGAAGGAGCGACAAATGGTTTTTGGGGGGCATACCGCATTTAGGAAGCCCCTACGGTGCCAGGACAGCAAAAAAAAACACATGGCATACCATTTTGGAAACTAGACCCCTCAGGGAACGTAACAAGGGGTAAAGTGAACCTTAATACCCTACAGGTGATTCACGACTTTTGCATATGTAAAAAAAATATATATTTTTTTTACCTAAAATGCTTGGTTTCCCAAAAATTTTACATTTTTAAAAAGGGTAATAGCAGAAAATATCCCCCAAAATTTGAAGCCCAATTTCTCCCGATTCAGAAAACACCCCATATGGGTGTGAAAAGTGCTCTGCTGGCGCACTACAGGTCTCAGAAGAGAAGGAGTCACATTTGGCTTTTTGAAAGCAAATTTTGCTCTGGGGGCATGCCGCATTTAGGAAGCCCCTATGGTGCCAGGACAGCAAAAAAAAACACATGGCATACCATTTTGGAAACTAGACCCCTCGGGGAACGTAACAAGGGGTAATTTGAACCTTAATACCCTACAGGTGTTTCACGACTTTTGCATATGTAAAAAAAATATATTTTTTTTACCTAAAATGCTTGTTTTCCCAAAAATTTTACATTTTTTAAAAGGGTAATAGCAGAAAATACCCCCCAAAATTTGAAGCCCAATTTCTCCCGAGTACGGCGATACCCCATATGTGGCCCTAAACTGTTGCCTTGAAATACGACAGGGCTCCAAAGTGAGAGCGCCATGCGCATTTGAGGCCTAAATTAGGGACTTGCATAGGGGTGGACATAGGGGTATTCTACGCCAGTGATTCCCAAACAAGGTGCCTCCAGCTGTTGTAAAACTCCCAGCATGCCTGGACAGTCAACGGCTATCTGGGAATACTGGGAGTAGTTGTTTTGCAACAGCTGGAGGCTCCGTTTTGGAAACAGTGGCGTACCAGACGTTTTTCATTTTTATTGGGGAGGGGGGTTGTATAGGGGTATGTGTATATGTAGTGTTTTTTACTTTTTATTTTATTTTGTGTTAGTGTAGTGTTTTTAGGGTACAGTCGCACGGGCGGGGGTTCACAGTAGTTTCTCGCTGGCAGTTTGAGCTACGGCAGAAAATTTGACGCAGCTCAAACTTGCAGCCGGAAACTTACTGTAATCCTCCGCCCATGTGAGTGTACCCTGTACATTCACATTGGGGTGGGGGGGGGGGAACATCCAGCTGTTGCAAAACTACAACTCCCAGCATGTACGGTCTATCAGTGCATGCTGGGAGTTGTAGTTTTGCAACCGCTGGAGGCTCCGTTTTGGAAACAGTGGCGTACCAGACGTTTTTCATTTTTATTGGGGAGGGGGGTTGTATAGGGGTATGTGTATATGTAGTGTTTTTTACTTTTTATTTTATTTTGTGTTAGTGTAGTGTTTTTAGGGTACAGTCGCACGGGCGGGGGTTCACAGTAGTTTCTCGCTGGCAGTTTGAGCTACGGCAGAAAATTTGACGCAGCTCAAACTTGCAGCCGGATACTTACTGTAATCCTCCGCCCATGTGAGTGTACCCTGTACATTCACATTGGGGTGGGGGGGGGGGATGGAACATCCAGCTGTTGCAAAACTACAACTCCCAGCATGTACGGTCTATCAGTGCATGCTGGGAGTTATAGTTTTGCAACCGCTGGAGGCTCCGTTTTGGAAACAGTGGCGTACCAGACGTTTTTCATTTTTATTGGGGAGGGGGGCTGTGTAGGGGTATGTGTATATGTAGTGTTTTTTACTTTTTATTTTATTATGTGTTAGTGTAGTGTAGTGTTTTTAGGGTACAGTCGCACGGGTGGGGGGTTCACAGTAGTTTCTCGCTGGCAGTTTGAGCTGCGGCAGAAATTTTGCCGCACCTCAAACTTGCAGCCGGATACTTACTGTAATCCTCCGCCCATGTGAGTGTACCCTGTACATTCACATTGGGGGGGGGGGGGGAACATCCAGCTGTTGCAAAACTACAACTCCCAGCATGTACAGTCTATCAGTGCATGCTGGGAGTTGTAGTTTTGCAACATCTGGAGGCACACTGGTTGTGAAACACCGAGTTTGGTAACAAACTCAGTGTTTTGCAACCAGTGTGCCTTCAGCTGTTGCAAAAGCTACAACCCCCAGCATGTACGGACAGCGGAAGGGCATGCTTGGTGTTGTAGTTATGCAACAGCTGGAGGCATACTACTTTGGCTGGGGATGCTGGGGATTGTAGTTATGCAACAGCTGGAGACACACTGGTTTGCTACTTAACTCAGTGTGCCTTCAGCTGTTGCAAAACTACAACTCTCAGCAGTCACCGACAGCCAACGGGCATGCTGGGAGTTGTAGTTATGCAACCACCAGATGCACCACTACAACTCCCAGCATGCACTTTAGCTGATTGTGCAAGCTGGGAGTTGTAGTTACACAACAGCTGAAGGTACACTTTTCCATAGAAAGAATGTGCCTCCAGCTGTTGCAAAACTACAAGTCCCAGCATGCCCATAAGGGCATGCTGGGAGTTGTGGTGGTCTGCCTCCTGCTGTTGCATAACTACAGCTCCCAGCATGCCCTTTTTGCATGCTGGGAGCTGTTGCTAAGCAACAGCAGGAGGCTGTCACTCACCTCCAACGATCCTCGCCGCACAGGTCAATCCCTCGTCGTCTCCGCCGCCGCCGCTGCTCCTGGGGCCCCGATCCCAACAGGGGCGCCGGGGATCGGGGTCCCCAGCACCCGGGGTGCACGTCCCGCACCCGCTCACGTCCTCCGAAAGAGGGGCGGAGCGGGTTGCGGGAGTGACACCCGCAGCAGGCGCCCTGATTGGTCGGCCGGTAATCCGGCCGACGAATCAGGGCGATCGTGAGGTGGCACCAGTGCCACCTCACCCCTGCTGGCTCTGGCTGTTCGGGGCCGTCTCTGACGGCCCCGATCAGCCAATAATTCCGGGTCACCGGGTCACTGGAGACCCGATTGACCCGGAATCCGCCGCAGATCGCTGGACTGAATTGTCCAGCGATCTGCGGCCATCGCCGACATGGGGGGTCATAATGACCCCCCTGGGCGATATGCCCCGATGCCTGCTGAACGATTTCAGCAGGCATCGGGGACCGGCTCCGCTCCATATGGTTGCGGGGGGCCGGTAAAACACATGACGTTCTCATACGTCATGTGTCCTTAAGGACTCGGAAATGGAGACGTATGAGAACGTCATGTGTCCTTAAGGGGTTAAGGACCCGGCGGACAAGAGGATTGAAAATCTGGCAAAATTCGCCTTTGAAGCAGCAGGTTCATCTTTACTTCCTACCTTCGCTTGGGTGTCAAAAGCCTTTTCTGTCTGGGCTTCTCGACTCCGCCTTGGCATTTTGTCTGGGGCCGCTTTGGAAGGTTTGGCGGATCTTGCACTTCAACTCTCCAATGCTGGAGACTTTTTGTGCTCTGCTTCTATGCAGTCGGCCCGTTGTATGGCTTTTGCCACAGGTAATCTAGTGGCACTTCGTCGTTCCATGTGGCTCAAGGCCTGGGACCCTGAGCTTCCTTTTACTGGGTCTCAAGTTTTTGGGAAACGCCTGGATTAGATTATCTCAGAGGCATACTGGAAGTAAGAGCTCCTTATTACCACAGAATAAGTCTTGCTGTACCAACCTCCGAAGGAAGTCAACCTCCTTCCGGTCCTTTTCGGTCCTATGGCTCGAGTAGGGCGACCAGACCGGCACCTTCACAGGATAAGAAGACTCCTCCTTTCAAGGCCCATCCTTCCCGGAAATCGGATAACTGTTCCGGCCATTTCGCGGCCAAGTCGGGCATTCGTAAGCCTCCCTCTGCCTGAAGGGATGCCCCCACCTGAAGATTCTTCTCGGGTGGGAGGGCGTTTGTCCCTTTTCATGGACGTTTGGTCCGCCCACGTGCAGGACTCTTGGGTCTGAGATGTCGTTTCCAACGGCTATCGGATCGCTTTTTTTCTCCTCCCCCACCCCCCCACCCTCCACTTCCTTGATAGTGGCCTTTCAAGTCGCGCCTCGGACCCTTCTCGCTACGGGAGTGATCATCCCAGTTCCTTCCAAGGAGCGTTTTTCGGGCTTCTATTCGAACCGGTTTGTGGTTCCCAAGAAGGGGGGTTCCGTCCGCCCCAATCCTGGCTCTGAAGCTCCTCAACTGTCACCTTCTCCTCCGTCATTTCTGTATGAAGTCTCTCCGTTCTGTAGTGGCATCCATGGATCAAGGGGAGTGTCTGTCCTCGGTGGATATCTGAGACTCCTACCTCCACATCCCCATTTTTCCAGCACATCAGCGATATCTTCGCTTTGCCGTTCCAGTCATTTCAGGGTCATTTTTAGTTTGTGGTTCTTCCCTTTTGATCCTGCGGGCTTGGGGTGTGTCCGTGATCTCCCTACCTGGATGACCTCCAGGGCCCAGTATCAAGAGAGTCTCCTTCTCACTCTTCAGACCTTGTCCCGTTTCGGCTGGATGGTCAATCAGGACAAGTCTGACCTGACTCCTCCCACCCAGTCTCTAATCTTCCTAGGACTCCAGTTCGACACGGCGACCGCCCGGATTCTGTTTCCGCCGCACAAGCTCCTTGCTCTATTATCAGTAGTTTGGATTCTCCGGCGTCCTGTTCTGGTTTCCATTCGGTTCTGCATGGTGGTCGTTCCTTTCGCCCAGTTTCATTATTGCCCTCTTCAAATTTCTCTTCTGTCCCGGTAGGGCAAGTCTCCACTATCCCTAGATCACATGATCACTCTTCTTTCCAGGACTCGCCAGTCTCTTCATCCAGAAGCATTTGTGGAAATATGCAACCTCTGGGGCTCCCTGGATGTGGATCTGTTTCATCCCGCAGTGGTACGCAGACAAGGTTTGTCTAGTGGACGATGTGCCACTGCGCCTCACAGTTCATCCCGACCTGCTCTCTCAGGGTCCCCTTTGCCACCCCAATTTACAGTTGCTGCATTTGCATTTGATAGCGTGGCGGTTGAGATCACGGTTCTGAGATCCAGGGGGTTTATCTCTCCAAGTAGTTTGCAGTATGATCAAGGCGCGCAAGCCCTCCTCTGCGAGGATTTACCACCATACTTGATGGTCTTATTTTCATTGGTGTGAATCTCACTCCTTTTCTCCAGTTACGTTCTTTCTCCAACGACTTCTTTCCTTTTTACAGTCGGGGCTGGAACAACGTTTGGCTCTCAGTTCCCTTAAGGGACAAGTTTCTGCTCTCTCCATCCTCTTTCAGCGTCCCCTGGCATCCGATCCTCATATCCAGACTTTTCTGCAGGGAGTTGCTCATGCGGCTCTGCCTTACAGATCCCCCTACTCCACCTTTGGATCTAAATTTGGGTTTTCAGTGCCCTACAGGGTACTCCCTACGAACCTCTCTGGGATGTACCTCTTCGTATTCTTTTCTGGAAGGTGGCCTTCCTCATTGCGGTCCCTTCCATTAGAGTTTCGGAGCTGGCGGCTCTCTACTGCCATTCTCCCTACCTGGTCTTAGACCAGGACAAGGTTGTTTTTCATCCGGTCCAGTACTTTTTGCCTAACTGAGGACATCATCCTTCTGTCCTTTTGTCCTGCTCCGTCTCATTCCAGGGAATGTTTGCTTCATGGTCTTGATGCGGTACGGACTGTTCAGATTTACCTTTTCAGTCACTTCTTCCTTTCGCCATAGTGACTCCTCCTTTGTGCTTATGGAAGGTGGTTGTAAGGGCCTTCCTGCTTCGAAGGCGACCTTTTCACGGCGGATTCGTTCTGCGATTTCGGAAGCTTATCGCTGCAAGGGAAAGTCTACTCCTTTCACGGTCTCAGCTCATTACACTCGTTCTGTTGGACCCTCCTGGGCTCTTCACAACAGGGCTCCGGCCTTGCAAATTTGTAAGGCGGCGACCTGGTCATCCTTACACATGTTCACGGAGTTTTATCAGGTACATACCTTTGCATCTGCTGATGCTGGTCTGGGCTGCAAGGTGTTGCAGGCGGCTGTGGTCCAGCCTTTCACCTAAGTTGCTTAAATTTTTTGCCCACCCCGGGGACTGCTTTGGTACGTCCCACGGTTTCTATGTCCCCCCAATGGAGCCGATCGAGAAAAGTAGATTTTTATACTTTCCGTAAAATCTCTTTCTCGGAGAATCCATTGGGGGACACAGCACCCATCCATTTGTTCTGGTGTTCCTGGTTTGGTTACCTGTCCGAGGATGGTTTCAGTTAATTTTTATTCTGTGCTTTACACAGACTGTTAATGGTTTACCTTTACCTTTCAGTCCTCTCCTACTGCATAGGGACTAAACTGATTAGCTTAGGTGCCTGTGGGTGGGTATATCCTGTTGGGAGGGGCCGACTTTTCTTGTTGCCTAGTGTCAAGCCTCCTGGTGGTAGCAGCATATACCCACGGTTTCTGTGTCCCCCAATGGATCCTCCGAGAAAGAGATTTTACGGTTAGCAAAAAAATCCACTTTTAGTGTTTCTCGCAAGAGTACTACAGATCTTAATACTGGAGATAGTAGTGTTGTTAGTTTGAACTGGGCAGAGTGTTTTACACATAATTTTCCTTTTATATATCTAGAAATTAGATGTTTGCCCATTTATGTTAAGTGAACTTCTCTATTCTGGGTAATACAAATAATACTGTGTGTATACCCTGCAAGGATATTTGGGGGTATTAAGCTCGGCAGGTTTTCATACTTTTGAACCCCCCGGAAGACTTATAATGTATAAATCCGGTGGTAGAATACCCTAATGCATCCTGAAGATTAATTTGCTAACCAGACTGCCAGATCATTTGCCAAATTACTTAATTGCAATTTAAGGCCAGGAGCAAGGCCATTTTCTACAAGGCTAGGAAACTGATTGCTAGGTGCTGGATTTTGTTGGTACCTCTTCACTACTTAATTCAACTCTAGGGTAAACATGCTCAAAAAAATTAGAAAAAAGTATTTATGAGTGACATAAAGTTATCAGTATGAATCTGTTTGGGGTCTCGGGGTTTACTCACTTGATGTACTTAATAAACACTGTAATAAAATAATTTGAAACTTTTAACTGAGGGGGGGGGGGAGGGGGTGACACCCTCTCATCCTATACTATATGATGTTTCTGTAACAATATATATTATCCATAGAAGAGAAGAAAACTGAACACGCCACAGGGATTCAACTTGTTGAGCTTAAAAGTGGTACTCCAGAATTTAAAAAACGTATCCTCATCCAAAGTAGTTAAGCTCTTGTGTATCTTGTTAATACTGGAAAATGCAACAATTGACTCCATTGACAAGCTGGCAATTCTTTTGTGATTTGTTTTATATTGTTAGGAACTAGAAAAGGAACTCAATTTGCAACTTGGGATGAAGACTGAAATGGAAATGGCCATGAAACTACTTGAAAAAGATATCCATGAAAAACAAGATACACTAGTAGTCCTACGAAAACAACTAGATGATGTAAAATCCATTAATCTTCAAATGTGCCAAAAAGTCAAGGTAAATAACTTTTATCAGTAGACTACATAGTCTTTTACTTATTCCATTCACCACCAATAGTAACACAACACTACGGACACAAAGTGGGGAAACAAATCTTTCTCTGCACCAGCACAGTGACTAAATTGTGCAAACATTTTGTGCAACCCCTGTTGTTTGTCACATGACTTTTCCTTGTTGTATATCCAGTGTCTCAAGAAAATATGCAAATGGTAAAACTATTGGTCTGTGCATTTATACTTGCTTAAAATATTAAAAATGTATTTACATTTTCCCAAAAATATTTGATTTAAATCATTTTTCCACTTTTTTTTAACAGGAGACAGAAATTGCCTTGCAAAACAAGAATGAACAGTTAAGCTTATTGCAAGCTAAATCGGATCTGGTAGACTCAACAACAAGAGCATTGGAAGAAAGGTGGGGATTTTTAAAGTAAAACAAAATATTTCAAGGGGACTATCCAGCCAGCCTTATAAAACTGATGGCCTATCCTCAAGATAGTCCTTTAATGTTAGACTGGCAGCAGTCTGACTTCTGGAACTCCTGCAATCACTGGTTTAAAGGGGCTGCGTTGCTATTCTGTATGCTGCAGCTTCTTTAGTATTAAATTTTTCTGTGACTTACATCGCTGTATTAGTAGAGGGGTGCAATATACCGTATTTATCGGCGTATAACACACACTTTTTAGGCTAAAATTTTTAGCCTAAAGTCTGTGTGCGTGTTATACGCCGATACACCCCCAGGAAAGGCAGGGGGAGAGAGGCCGTCGCTGCCCGCTTCTCTCCCCCTGCCTTTCCTGGGGTCTAGAGCGCTGCTGTCGGCCCTTTTCACCCCCTGGTTATCGGCGCCGCTGCCCATTCTGTCCCCCTGACTATCGGTGCCGGCGCCGATTGCCAGGGAGAGAGAAGCGGCGCCGACAGCCAGGGGGAGAGAAGGGGCAGCGGCACCCATTGCCGGCGCCGCTGCCCCGTTGCCTCCCCCCATCCCCGGTGGCATAATTACCTGAGTCCGGTCCGCGCTGCTCCAGGCCTCCGTCGTGCGTCCCCGGCGTCATTGCTATGCGCTGAATGGCGCGGCGCATGACGTCAGAGCGCCGTGCATAGCAACGACGCTGGGGACGCACGACGGAGGCCTGGAGCAGCGCGGACCGGACTCAGGTAATTATGCCACCGGGGATGGGGGGAGGCAACGGGGCAGCGGCGCCGGCAATGGGTGCCGCTGCCCCTTCTCTCCCCCTGGCTGTCGGCGCCACTTCTCTCTCCCTGGCAATCGGCGCCGGCACCGATAGTCAGGGGGACAGAACGGGCAGCGGCGCCGATAACCAGGGGGTGAAAAGGGCCGACAGCAGCGCTCTAGACCCCAGGAAAGGCAGGGGGAGAGAAGCGGGCAGCGACGGCCTCTCTCCCCCTGCCTTTCCTGGGGGTATATCGGGGTATACACGCGCACACACGCACCCTCATTTTTTCATGGATATTTGGGTAAAAAACTTTTTTTACCCAAATATCCTTGGTAAAATGAGTGTGCGTGTTATAGGCCGGTGCGTGGTATACCCCGATAAATACGGTAATTATAATAAAGTTAAAAAAAAAAAAAAAATAAGAAAACTATTTTTTTTTTATTCTTTTGGTTACTCAATAAACATTAACAAAAAAGAAAGAACGAACATTATTTACCTTTTTCGAATCCGTTAATCAATAATATGATATTTTGCTTTGAACATGGACAGGATCCTGACAGTACTTGGTTCTTTGACATTGAGCCAGTTTCAAACAAGGCATTTTTCTACATATTTGGGGAAGTATTTTTTCTTTTCCCTACAGAAAATGAAAAAATAAATATTGCTAGTGCCTTACTGCCATTCAAAAAAACTTTTTGATATGTCAAAAGTTTTTTCATCGATCAGAGTGTTAAAGGGGTACTCCACTAGCCAGTGTTAGGAACATTTAGTTCCGAACGCTGTGTGGGCGCTGCGGTGTGGCGTCAGGCCATGCGCCATCAACACAAGTCACGCCCCTGCCCATAGACTTGCAATGAGGGTGTGTGGGGGCGTGGATGACCTCCGCAGTGCACACACAGCGTTCAAAACTAAATGTTCCTAACACTGACCGGTGGCATACCCCTTTAAGACCACCCACCCCCCCCAGTGATTGCTAGAAGGAGCGATCAGCTGTCTCCTTGCTGCAGGGGACGTGGTCAATAAAAAGTCTGAGTCCCTTGCAGTGGGAGAAGAGAGTGCACTTTACCGGATTATTCTAGTGGCCGGGGGGGGGGGGGGAGTTGGGAGTTGGGGATCTCAGTATATGACCCTGATCAAAACTCTTGACATGTCTCTGACATGTTAGGTTAAGTTCTTTTCATGATGTTGACACTGTCCCTATCATTTTTAAAACAAACAAAAAAAAATAAGCTTTTGAAATAGACCCAGACAATTTGACATTTTTTAATTATCTCCTTCAGTGTTTTTAAAATAGTTGTCCAGGTTTATTTAACCTATGTGCCCATAGTAAAATAAAAACAAATCTTCTATTCACTCCCCTCACTTCCGATATCCGCGCCCAGTCTCGGCAGCTGCAGCACTTTATGGAGCTGCAGACGCCAGATCATATCATAGCTCATCCAATCTCTGGCCACAGCAATGTGATGTGATGTGGCATCGTTTGCAGCTCCATCAAGCTGCAACGTTTCAGACCGGGTGTGGATATTGTAGGCTTAGATTAAATTACAATTTTCACTGGACAACCCCTTTAAAATTCATTGTTATGTTTAAATTGCTTACTTGCTAGAGATGTATCACCATTTCATGTATTTTAGATGGCATGTTGTGACATGATGTTAAAGTAAAAACTTGCAGGGCACAGGTTGTATATTTGTCTTATTTCCAAACTATATATGTCCTATGTATCCTGTTTGATGGTTGTCAGCTTAGGCTAGGTTCACACTGTGTTTATGCCATACATCACAAGTATCTGTTTTTGAAAGATGACTATGTATCCTGTGGAATACAAGCAGCAGACCCCTTTCTTTTCAGTGGCCCAAATATAGTAGTCTTATGACTATGTTGTGGCTAATTTAAACTGGTATAGGCTAACTTAACCAGTGCGCTGTATATCAACGAAATGTGGCCTAGATGTAGTCATTGGGGGGGGGGGGGGGGGAATTTATCAAAACCTGTGTAGAGTGGTGCTGTTGCCCATGGCAACCAATCAGATTGCTTCTTTAATTTTTCACGGGTCTCTTCAAAAATGAAAGAAGAAATCTGATTGATTGCCATGGTCAACGGCACCACTCTTCCTCTGCACAGGTTTTGATAAATATCCCCGAGTGACTACATTCTGGCTATTATTGTAAATGGTGCCTGCTGCTGTATTCTAAGTATACGTCGGTATCTTGTTCTTAGCGGAATGCTGACAGATGCATCGGACCTATGGCACAAATGTGATGTGAATGTAGCCTAACATAATGGAATAGCTGTATATCTAAAAAAAAATAAAAAAAAAACATTCTGTCAGACTACAGGAATCAGAAAAAAAAAGACAAAAATCTGAAGAAAATTGTATCAAAATGAAGAAGGACATGGAAGCTAAAACAGAAGCCTATAAACATCAACTTCAAAAGCTGGACTCGCAACGGTACAGAAAGTTAATTTTGCTAAAATACATGTTGGAAAAATCAAGTGGAATTTGGCACAAACATGCATGGGTTTTTTTCTGGCAGTTTTTGAAAAACTGCCACTGCAGTTTTTGAGCCAAAGCCAGAAGTGTATTCAAAAGGAATAGGACATCTAAAGGAAGGACTTACACTTCTCCTCCCTTATGGATCCACTTCTGAATTTGGCTCAAAAACTGCAGTGGCAGTTTTCCAAAAAACAATTCATGTATTTTGCTTCTGGGATTGGGGAAGGCTGTTAAAGGGGTACTCCGGGGAACTAAAACCATAGCCCATGCTTTCCCTCTCACCAACCTATGTATTCATCTCATTATCATTCATGAGCTATATAGAGCAGTTTCCCTCTTTCAGCTGTCACTTACATGCAGGGAGTGAGAGAAAGTTGTCATTATCATATCCACCTTATCTTTCTGCAAAGCCCTCACTGAGATTAGCCTCCACCCTCCTGTCAGTCAAAGGATTCATTCAAGAATGGACACTATGCAATTGTGGCATGACAAAGCAATGTCCACTGGATCGCACACTGAGCTTTCCTGCCACTGTCCACTCTTCTGCCATATGCCCTTCCACATGGCATTCACATGGATAATTTACAAGGTGGGCAGACATATGGGAAGGAGGCAGAGAAGCTCTGAATTCCAGCTCCCTCCTCCATTGCACACAGGAGAAAAATAAAATATAAGCTTTACCACATAATACAGTATATCTCCGGAATAGGACCATGGATTTAAACAAGTTATGTCATTTTACTAAGATTTACCCGCACTATAAACGTATCTGCTCTGTTCATTGTGGGTGAACCAGCTGTCAGATTCCTTTTTAAGACCATGTGTCAGCCCAATTCTTAGTTGAAATCTACATTTTCCAGGCATCTACGTAAAGCAGGGATTCTTCAGAGCAATGGCAAATGCCATGTGTGTATTACACAACACACCCTTGCCGTAAGCAATAAGACTGGCTAAACCTTGCATGTGCAAATTCACAATTTCCCTCCCTTCTCCCTGTAGTAAAATATTTAGGTGCAGTCAACTTCTGCATTATCTTTTAAGAAGTTAATCATCAGTGATCTAATGTAGATCTCTAGAGTATACAGTGGGGGTCAAAAGTTTGGGCACCCCAGGTAAAAATTAGTATTAATATACATAAGATGGAAAAATCTTCAAAAGGCATCAAATTACAGATTAGAATATTCCTATAATATGTCAACAAAAGTTAGATTTTATTTCCATCATTTACACTTTCAAAATAACATAAAACAAAAAAATGGCATCTGCAAAAGTTTGGACACCCTGCAGAATTTACAGCATGCACTGCCCCCTTTGCAAAGCTGAGACCTGCCAGTGTCATGGATTGTTCTCAATCATCATCTGGGAAGACTGGGTGATGTCAATCTCAAAGGTTTTAAATGCCCCGACTCATCTGACCTTGCCCCATCAATCAGCACCATGGGTTCTTCTAAGCAGTTGTCTAGAAATCTGAAACTGAAAATAGTTGACACTCACAACGCTGGAGAAGGCTATAAGAAGATAGCCAAATGTTTTCAGATGTCAATATCCTCTGTTTGGAATGTAATTAAGAAATTGCAGTCATCAGGAACAGTGGAAGTTAAAGTAAGATCTGGAAGATCAAGAAAAATATCAGACAGAACAAATGGCAGGATTGTGAGAAAAATAATTCAAAACCCATGTTTGACTGCACAATCCCTCCGGAAAGATCTGGCAGACACTGGAGTTGTGGTACAGTACTCCACTATACAAAGATACTTGTACAAATATGGTCTTCATGGAAGAGTCATCAGAAGAAAACCTCTTCTACGCCCTCACCACAAAAATCAGCATTTGAATTTTGCAAATGAACATATAGACAAGCCTGATGCATTTTGGAAACAAGTTCTGTGGACCGATGAGGTTGAAATTGAACTTTTTGGCCAGAATGAGAGAAGGTACGTTTGGAGAAGAAGGGGAACAGAATTTAGTGAAAAGAACCTCTGTCCAACTGTTAAGCATGGGGGGTGGATCAATCATGCTTTGGGGTTGTATTGCAGCCGGTGGCACAGGGAACATCTCACGAGTAGAAGGAAAAATTGATTCAATAAAATTTCAGCAAATTTTGGATGCTAACTTGATGCCATCTGTGAAAAAGCTGAAGTTAATGGCTTCTACAAATGGATAATGATCCTAAACACACCTCGAAATCCACGGGGGATTACATCAAAAGGCGTAAACTGAAGGTTTTGCCATGGCCTTCACAATATCCTGACCTCAACATAATTGAAAATCTATGGATAGACCTTATAAGAGCAGTGCGTGACACAGCCCAGAAATCTCAAAGAACTGGAAGACTTTTGTAAGGAAGAATGGGCAAAGATACCTCAAACAAGAATTGAAATACTCTTGGTTGGCTACAAAAAGCGTTTACAAGCTGTGAAACTTGCCAAAGGGGGCAGTACAAAATATTAACTCTGCAGGGTGCCCAAACTTTTGCAGACACCATTTTTTCCCTGTTATTTTGAAAGTGTAAATGATGGAAATAAAATCTAACTTTTGTTGACCTATATTATAAGAAAGTCTCATCTGTAATTTGATGCCTTTTATAGATTTTTCCATCTTTCCTTGGCTTCTTTATGCACAGTAATACAAATTTTTACCTGGGGTACCCAAACTTTTGATCCACACTATATCATTTTTTACATTAGTCCAGTCCTGACTTATGGTTTCCTCCTTATTGTGTTACTTAGTAAATATGAACATTGCCCATGGAGGGAGTCAGTCAGCTGTTATACCACTGCAGCTTGGATGAGACACAAGTCCACCTCTCTGCTTTTTAACCTCTTAGGGACACCAATCAATAGTTACTGTGGCATTTAAGTATTTAGACCAAGGGCTAGGCTTGCTGTGGCTTTGTGTCTCTTAGGCCCTTCATATGGCAATGAACTACTGACTTACCATTTGCAAGCTGAGGTCCCTCATATTGAACATAATGTACTGTACTTACATTCTGGAGTTTTTTATTTGCATGTATACAGAAAGCTATTTTAGATATGGTAATGCTTTAAATGTACTTTTCTATTTCCATCATAGCTCCCATTTAGAGGACAATCTACAATCTGAGAGAGAACAACAAAAAACACTTAAAATAGAGCTTGATAAAGAGAAAGAGAAGAACAAATCCTTACAAAATGACTTACTGCAATATTTACAACTTAAAAAGGTAATGTACCCCCAGAACATAGTACTGTCCAGCTGCAACATCATATTTGTCCCAGTTGAAGAACAGTCTGGGACAAAGTCCAGTAAGTGAGGGCAGGACTAGCACTTCTCTGTGCTCACTCCTGTTCTCGTTATCATACTCCTGTCTATAAAAAAAAAATATATATATATATATGTAATATATGAGGAGTTTACAGAGCAAAAAATAAAAACTTCATCAATAGTATCCTTCGCTTATAAGGTACAAATGTTATTAAGAAACAAAAAAATACATATCTACCTATAAAACTCTTGTGCTACAATTATAATAATACAACACTCCGTATGAGATTAATTAATCTTTATTAAATAACAAATTCTACATGCCCATAATATCCATTAAAAAAAAACACATACACAGCAGACAACTTAAAAGCATATAGCGATGGGGGTAACAAATAGAGCCCATAAATTCATGATATTAACACCAAAAAGATGCACTTTATTGCTAGTTTGATTATTTACTCATCAATGTTGAAGTTCAAGTGCATCCTTACATGATAAACAAAGGTAATGTATGAGTGCTAAGTCACAAGGCACTGCACGTAATATGGCTATAGCCGTAATGAATATAAAGTGCAAGGGCATCCATAATTGGTTAACATAATATATACCAACACAGAAATAGGGATACATACGCTGTGAACCTAATAATGAGGTCCTGTGGTTCTAGAGCACTAATATGCAACCTATAAAACAGGGAAACCACTACAAAGAGGGACCAATAGTAAGAAAAAAACTATTTATTTAATTGATCAATCAGTATACACAAAACAGGGGAAGTATTAAAAAAAAAAAAACACAAATGGCATGGACACAGACAATTTGGTGGGGGACCAGGGAAGGAGGGGGCATTGGTCCAAATACAAAGCAAAGAAAAGGTAACAGACAGAAATATGAAAAAGTCATACAATGGAGGTATACTGAAATACAAGTAAACACATAAATATATAGTCATGTAAAGTGCAATTATATGTTGCATCAACCTCCAAAGAGGGAATGTATGCAGCACAAGTGTGCAAAAATTGGCATATAATAAGGTGCATGTAATATAAGTGTTATGCTAGAAGTGCAAAGAAAAGCAGCAACAATCAGCTCAGGCCCTAAAGACCATGAGATGGAGCTGTCTGTTACCATTTCATTTTTTGCTTTGTATTTGGACCTATGCCCCCTCCTTCCCTGGTCCCCACCAAAATGTCTGTGTCCATGCCATTTGTGTGTTTTTTTTTTTTTAATACTTCCCCTGTTTTGTGTATTCTGAATAATAAATGAAATATATTTATTTTACTATTGGTCCCCTCTTTAATGCCTGGTACCTGCAGGAGCTGTTGGGTCATAGACCCAGCATTGAAAGCAATATTAGGGGCTGTATTTTCCCTGTATCTGGAGCTACTATGTCAGCACCAGTTACAGGAGAAATCAGCAAAAATAAAAATAGCTTTTACTGAGCAATTTCCCCCATTTGTTTAACCTTTGGGGGAGGCACAATATGTAAAACAAAAACATACGTATGTTAAAGTAAAAAAATAAATTAACTATAACAACTTGTAGGTCTATATTTACTACTCTTCAATGTTTATTATTAAAGACTTTAATGTTTATTATTAGCTGGTTAGGTCCGGTGGCTATGCCCTTGGGTACTTTCTTATCCCCTTCCAAATTCAAAACATCAGCTTTCCCTCTGTGTGGCTTGTTCTAAATGCTGAATTTATCAGTGGTAGGGGTTTCCATGAGATCCAAACTTGCCTTGCAGGTAACATAGTTCATAAGGTTGAAAAAAGACTATAGTCCATCAAGTTCAACCTATATCCATAATGAGTTCCTACTGAGTTGATCCAGAGGAAGGCAAAAAAAAAAATCATACTCGAGGTAAAATTTCCTTCCCGACTCCAAATATCAGAATAGATTCCTGGATCAACCTTCTGTCCCTATAGATCTAGAATCTATAACCTGTAATGTTGTTGTTCTCCAAAAATGCATCCAGACCCCTTTTTAAATTATTTTACAGAATTCACAATGACTACCTCCTCAGGCAGAGAATTCCACAGTCTAACTGCTCTTACAGTAAAGAATAGCAGTCTGTGCTGGTGTAGAAACCTTCTATCCTCTAAATGTAGAGGATGCCCCCTTGTTATAGATACAGCCCTGGGTACACATAGATCATGGGAGAGATCTCTGTACTGCCCTCTGATATATTTATACATAGCTATTAGGTCTCCCCTAAGCCTTCTTTTTCTCGATCGTCTTATTGGGGAACACAGAGACCATGGGTATTATGCTGCTGTCCACTAGGAGGCTGACACTAGGCAAAAGAAGAAGTCAGCTCCTCCCAGCAGGATATACCTGCCTGTAGGCACTGAGCTAATCAGTTTTAGTGTCAGTAGGAGGCAGACACAGGTCTGGAGCTCTCTCCAGACCTGGTCTTTTCTGTTTTATTATTTTCTAGCTAGGGACTTTAAGTTAAGGTTTTTTCCCTTTGTTATTTTTCTAGGTTGAGGCGTCAGGAGCATGGCGCTACCTGATCTCTCACATGCAACAAAGGGGCAAGGTGCATAGTGTATGGGCTGTTAACCCCTTCTCGCCAACGGCCAGCGCCTTTCGGTAGTACCCTGGGTCCGGGTCCCCCACTTGCCCCTGCCCGCCTCGCTATTGCAGCTTGGCGTGATGCAGTGCGTTTTTTAGCTGGCCGAAGACTTCAGGGTAAGTATAGGAAGATGAGGTCTTCTTGTGAGTATGTACTACATTCCTCCCTCCCTTCCTCCTCTACCTTCTTGGGGTCCTATACACTGTGCCCAGCTCCTCGGCCACCATTGCTGGTGGCTGCTCTGAGCAAGACCCCTCATGGCTCCAGCGCCATACCTGTAGGGGTCAGTCCGGTGACCTGTCCCTCCCTCATCCGGCCACTCAGCTCAGCTTTAGACATTTTTTTAAAGATTTTTTAATAGAAGTAATTTACAAATCTGTTTAACTTTCTGGCACCAGTTGATAAAAAAAAAAAAAAAAAAAAAAAAAAAGGTTTTTCTGCTGGTGTACCCCTTTATCTGGAGTGCGGTCTGCAGCCATGTGCTTTCCTAGCCCCTATTTTTATGAGCGATGGTTTCGGGCCCTGGCCCTTTTTCCATGGTGACCTGATGGTCATTTTACTGTGGTATGGGATTTTATCAGTGGTCCAGACCTAGGGATAGTTATCAGCATGGCTCGCCATGCTACCCTTATCCTTCCTTGGGGAATCCCTGTCTGTCTGTTTCCTTCATCACCTGTCACCAGTGCCGGGTCTGCTGTGCCTGAAGTTCCATTTTCCCCTCTACAGAATCTCTGCAGCTTCCATAGACTAGTCCAGTGTAAACTAGTGAGCGTGTCATCTGCCACAGCTGCTGTTCTGGCATACCACTGTGAGTGAGAGTTGACCGATGTACACTGGACCCTCTACGACTCCCAGAGAGTACATGACGCCTGCCACATCTGCGGCTCCAGTTCCAGTACCCCACTATGTGTGAGTGGACTGATGTTGGATGGACCTTCTACGAAGCCCATGGACAGCGTGTTGTATACCACATCCGCGTCTGCAGTTTCGGCACTCCACTGTGAGTTGACCGATGTGCAATGGACCCTCTACGACTCCTAGGGAGTACATGAAGCCTGCTGCATCTGCGGCTGCAGTTCTGGGACCCCACTATGCGTGTGAGTGGCCGATGTAGGATGAACACTCGGCGAAGCCCATGGACAGCGTGGTGTTTACCACATCCGGGTTTGCAGTTACGGCACTCCACTGTAAGCGGACGTACAAGGGACGTACAAGGGACCCTCTATGACTCCTAGGGAATACTTGATGCCGACCACATCCGTGTCTGCGGTTCCAGGTCCTCTGTATACGTGTGAGTGGACACATGCAGTTGGACCCTCTGTGACGCCCATAGACAGTGTGATGTCTGTCACATCTGCACTGGCAGTTCCGGTACCCCACTACACTTGGGAGTTGCTGATGGGATGATCCTGCGTGTGCTGTGCACTCTCTATCACGTCCGAGGGGGGAAAAATGCGGTCTGCCACACTGCAGCTGAGATTCCGGTTCCCCACTACCTGTTGGAAGTGTCACATAACTGTCCCTCCAGGTGCAATGTACCACCTTCGCCAGCAGCGACCACTTTTTCGCTGTCATGTGTGATTTTCCATGGGTGTAAAGTGGTGTCTGCTCTTGTCCTGGCCATAAGCCTATGCTGTGATTGCCTCTTTTGCAGCGGCGGTTCTAATATCCTGCTACTGGCACGTGGGGCTCTGTAGAGTGTCCCTGCATATTCTCTGGGCTCTGGACAGTAATGATATCCTCCCCCCCCCCCCCCTTCCTTTTGTGAAGTATCAGTGGTTTTCTAGGGGCAGTATCTTGTGGACTTCCTGCTGTGATTCTCACAACCAGCGTATTCCCCCCCCCCCCCCTTTTTTTTTTTATAGAAAGGGAAAGTTTGTGGAGTACCTGCATTGGTCACTGCAGCCTTTTCTCTTCCCCCTTTCACGGGGGGAGTCGTTCGCAGTCATTAGTGGAGTGACTGTGTATCCAGGCCTGGCCTTAGTGGATATAGACTCTGGCTAGTTCAGGGTCCACATTTCCCATCCCAGAAAAGGCAGCATGGTGAGATTGGCTACTCTACTGCTCCGGCTGGTTCTTCCATCACATTTTTCTCCATGGCATGGGTATTGGTGACCTTGCTACCGATTTCTGTTGCCTACTATTCGATGCATGCTATTCATCATGCAGTCATTGTTTGCACCCTTGCTTATAGGCAGGTTTCGTAGGTGGCCTACTTTTTCTCCTGTGGTCATTGCATTTCTTCTCTTCTGGGTGATCTTCTATATCCCTCCTATGGCGTGTCCAGCCATCTTGTTGACCCCCCTCCGTTACCAGCCTTGGGGTGGCTTGGGGGGCTGCCGGCTATCCGGATTTTGGCCATTCTGCTTCTCCTTCCTACAGGAAGTTTTGCAGGCATTGCACTGTTCCTGTTTTTGTTCTTTCGGCCATCGTCCTCCAGCCTCCTTGTATTGGATGGTTTATTTTGTTGGTGGTGGAGCATTGGTGCGTCAGTAGTACATTTCTCTCCTGCCATACGGGAGGGCCGGGTTCTCCTTCCAGCCTCGGCAGTGCCTTGCTTCTTATTCTTCCTATCCCTGCCATCATCTTCCCACCTTCGATGGGGTGCTGCTGGATTGGCTTAGTTGCGGCTGTTGCTCTTCTGGCATTCACGTTGCCTTCCAAGCTGCAGGGTTTGTTTCTGCCCCCCCTGTTCTTTTTCTGCGTGGGGTGTTGGCGATCCTGGCGTGGTTTCTACTCTAGTTACCCTGAATCTCATGTGGCACTCTCCTTCAGGGTAACTTGCTTAGACAACATCTGGGCAGTCTCAATGCGGCATGTTCCTCCCTTTTTTGGGGTGGGTGTCAGTTGTTCAGTGACTGAACGACAGTCTTTTGGGGGCGACCTCCTGCACCCAGATCATGTCTTCTGTTTATGTGCCTTATTGCTTTGACTGCACTGGCACCAGAGCTGGGTCCCTTCTGTCTCCCTCTCTATGCCTTGCCTTCTGGGCTGTGTCTCCTTGGAGTCATCCAGTCCATTCTGACCGCTGGGATCCGATGCTTGTTTGGCCTTGTCTAGCCTCTCGTACCTTGTATTTGAGGGTGCTTGGGCTGCGCAGTGATCTCTGTGCTGGTGTTTCCTGTTGCTCTGCCCACTGTTCACTCTTATGGTATGCCACTTCTTTCATGGTGGTCCCAAACTTTTTCAGGACCCTCTCCCTTGATGTTCTGCTTGGGCTTCTTTGCGTTGTGCAATCTTCCAGGTGACGGTTACACGGCTCGGTCTCCGAGGTGGTTTCCCTATTCTTTTTTTCTGCCTATAACATAGTAACCTAGTAACATAGTTCATAAGGTTGAAAAAAGACCAAAGTCCATCAAGTTCAACCTATATCCCTAATGAGTCCCTACTGAGTTGATCCAGAGGAAGGCAAAAAACCTTCATACTAGAGGTAAAAATTCCTTCCCGACTCTAATATGGCAGTCAGAATAAATCCCTGGATCAATGTTCTATCCCTATAGATCTAAAATCCATAACCAGTAATGTTATTACTCTCCAAAAATGCATCCAGACCCCTTTTGAACTCTTTCACAGAGTTCCCCATAACCACCTCCTCAGGCAGAGAATTCCACAGTCTAACTGCTCTTACAGTAAAGAACCCCTGTCTGTGCTGGTGTAGAAACCTTCTTTCCTCTAAACATAGAGGTTGCCCCCTTGTTATAGATACAATCCTAGGTATAAATAGATCATGGGAGAGATCACTGTACGGTCCCCTGATATATTTATACATAGTTATTAGGTCTCCCCTAAGCCTTTTTTTTTTTTCTAAACTAAATAACCCTAATTCTGATAATCTTTCTATGTACTGTAGTCCTCCCATTCCCTGTATTACTCTGGTTGCCCGTCTTTGAACCCTCTCCAGCTCCACTATATCTTTCTTGTGCACTGGTGCCCAGTACTGTACACAGTATTCCATGTGTGGTCTGACTAGTGTTTTGTACAGCGGTAGAATTGTTTCCTTGTCGTGGGCATCTATGCCCCTATTGATGCACCCCATGATTTTATTTGCCTTGGCAGCAGCTGCTCGGCACTGGTCTCTACAGCTAAATTTACTGTTAACGAAGACTCCCAAGTCCTTTTCCACGTCAGTTGTCCCAAGCGTTCTCCCATTTAATACATAATCCCAGCCCGGATTTTTATTCCCCATGTGCATTACCTTACATTTATCAGTGTTGAACCTCATCTGCCACTTCCCAGCCCAAATGTCCAACCTATCCAGATCCATTTGTAACAGTGCACTGTCCTCTATAGTGTTTACCGCTTTACAGAGTTTAGTATCATCTGCAAAGATTTCTACTTTACTATTGAACCTCTCTACAAGGACCCAAGACGGACCCCTGTGGTACCCCACTAGTAACAATCACCCAATCAGAATAAGTACCATTAATAACCACCCTCTGTTTCCCATCACTGAGCCAGTTACTTGCCCCCATACACACATTCTCCCCCAGCCCCATCCTTCTCATTTTATGCTCCAACCTTTTATGTGGAACTGTATCAAATGCTTTGGAAAAATCCAGATATACGACATCCAGTGATTCACCCTGGTCCAGGTTAGTCTGACAGGACCGGTCCCTCATAAAGCCATGCTGATATGGGGTCATGCATTTATTTTTTATTAAGATACTCCAGAATTGCATCGCTTAGAAAACCCTCAAACAATTTACATTCAACGGAGGTCAAACTAACAGGTCTATAATTCCCAGGGTCACCTTTTTGATCCCTTTTTAAATATTGGTACCACATTTGCCATGCACCAGTCCTGAGAAATAGACCCTGTTACTATAGAGTCCCTGAATATTAAAAATAGGGGTCTGTCTATTACATTACTTAATTCCTTTAGAACACGGGGGGTGAATGCCATATGGACCTGGTGATTTGTCTATTTAGATTTTTTTGTAGGCGGCACTGTACTTTTTCCTGGGTTAGACAGGTGATCTGCTCTGGGTTGATCTGTACTATATTGGCTCTTCACCTGGGGCTTTTCGCCCCGGCTTGAGTTTGCTTAGCCACTTCTTGTGTGGGACCCTGCGACCCCTCAACTTATTCCCGGATCTAGGACCCTCTAGTTCTCTTGACGACTGTTACAGGGTTTCCAGACAGTTCTACCCTCCTCAACGGCCTGTTATCTCTAATCGTCTCCCTCCGGGGTGAACGGATCTTGTGGCCTTTCTGTCCTCCTGGTTACCTCTGTCTGGCATTTCGCTCCTAGATTGGCATTGTCCTCCCGTCGCCATAAATTTTCCTCGCCCTTCCAGGTGATACTGTGTGCTCTTTGAGTTTCCTCTTCCTCCTGGTCCCTTGGCAGTAGGGCCTTCGGACTGTGGTTTGGTGTCCGGGCCTCTCGGTCTGAGTGGTCAGCAATGTGCTCCTGCCCTTGTCTTCTTCTGGGCCGGATGGCTCTGCATTCGGGCCTGGACCATGTTTGTTACCCCGGCCCCCACTTTTTAAGAACATACAGATTTGAAAATCTATAAAGCACCTTCTCATTTAGTTATTTAAATAATTTTTGCACCAGTTTTTCTTTATTTTTATGCAATTTTTATCTTTCTTTGTGCAAAAATTTTTAAAATTGCGTTCCCTTTCCAATACAGTCGTTACTTTACAGTATATAAGGAGTGTATATATGGGGCATAACTTGGGCCAAATTTTATTTTATTTTTGTTTGTTGTTCATTTTCTTATATTTAATTTCTTTTTAAATTAGTTCTATTAAAAGTGAATAAATCAACAACAGAAGCCAGAGCTTCAAACTGAGATAGCTACAACAATATCCCACGCAGAGAAAAAACAGTGAGTTAATCACACAGCGGAAAGTTATCGTAAACAATAACAAAGCATACTGCATATTAAAGCACTTTTGGGAAAATGTATCAATACTCTGACAGAGGAAGAGTGGAGCAGTTGCCCATAGCAACAAATCATTGCTTCCTTTAATTTCTAAAAACAAAAGGGCCTCTGAAAAATAAAAGAAGCAATCTGATTGGTTGTTATAGGCAACTGTTTCATTCTTCCCATACAAAGGTTTTGATAAATCTCCCCCTTTGGACATAATATTGGCAGAAATCCCTGCATAGCAAGTATAGTTAGTGGTAGGGACTAAAAGTTCAATAAGGCTTCTAGTTCCACCTTCTGAAGGTCTTGCCCTCTGCTGGGCATGTTCAGCTGCCGCCTTCTTTTTATTCTCTCTCCTTTGCCTCGGTCCTGCATTGCGGCTGGCCTTCTGGTGGGGCTCTCCCTTCAGGCCTGTCTGGCAGGCTTCTCTTTTGGCAGCTGGAGTTTCCTCACCATGTTCGTTTGGAACCCTTGACTTGGATTTCTCTGGTCACTCTCTTCCGCGTTTGGACTAGTCCTTGGTGGTCCTGTGCCTTATGTCTTTTCTTCTGAAGTGGTGTTCGCTCTCTCTGGTCAGGGGGGTTTCAGGCCGGCAGGCCTCTGATGCGACTCTTTCTGTCGCATTTGGTTAGAGGTTGGACCTCCATCCTTACTTGGTTCCTTCCTTTTTTCGGGTCCTAGCTCTCCCCTCATGTTTTGTGGGGGTTTCCAGATGGTGGGTTCCCTCCTGGACCTCTTCCACGTTCCTGTGCGAATGGGTATATTTCAGTCTCTGGACTGCTTTTCCCTTCTCTGACTGTTGTTTTTCCAACCCCAGGGACTGCTTTGGGACGTCCCATGGTCTCTGTGTTCCCCAATAAGGCGACCGAGAAAAGGAGTTTTTTTTTTTTTTGTACTACCCGTAAAATTTATTTCTCGTAGCCTTCATTGGGGAACATGGCACCCACCCATTTCTGGTTCCTGGTCAGGTTGTTTTGTTGTCTATTGTTACTTTTGATGCCCTTCGGACAAATCTCCTTTGTTGTTTGGCTTCTCCTACTGCTTTGTGACACAACTGATTAGCTCAGTGCCTAGTGGACAGCAGCATAATACCCATTGTCTCTGTTCCCCAATGAAGGCTACGAAAAAGAGATTTTACAGTGAGTACAAAAAATCCTTTTTCTAAACTAACCCTAATCCTGATAATCTTTCTGGGTACTGTAGTACTGTTGCCTGTCTGTGAACCCTCTCCAGCTCCACTATATCTTTCTTGTACCCCAAACTGACTTTTCGCATTTAATGTGAAATTGCCCCTATGTTGATTTAATTTTGGAGGAAAGTGGTTGATTTTTTTTGTTTTTTTTGTCTACACCTTTACCTTAGGAACCACTTTTATGTCTTTTTAAGATATTAGATGGGGAATTGTGTTGTCAATATTTACAGGGTTTTCTTAGAGAAATTTTGTTTTTAGCATGCAAAACTGTGGCTAAATTTGGGGGGGGGAAACTGGTTAACTCAGTGATATGGTTTGAACAGGTAATCTTAAAAAAAAAAATAGGGGTTGTCCAGAAAAAAATTGACAAGGAGTGGTGGTGTTGGTCCTCATGATGCCTTACTTACCCAGTACTCTGTAATATGAGGAATCTTCTACTTGCCCAAATATCTGATGCAACTTAGCTGTTTGCCTTATTTTCCATACATGTGGACTTATTGTGTGCCTTACTGAACTTTTAGTCCCTACCACTAACTATACTTGCTATGCAGGGATTTCCACCAGTATTATGCTCAAAGGGGGAGATTTATCAAAACCTTTGTATAGGAAGAATGAAACAGTTGCCTATAACAACTAATCAGATTGCTTCTTTTATTTTTCAGAGGCCATTTTTTTATTTTATTTTTTTAATGGAAATTAAGGAAGCAATCTGATTGGTTGCTAAGGGCAACTGCTCCACTCTTGATAAATTTTCCCAAAAGTGCTTTAATATGCAGTATATTTTGTTCTTGTTTACGATCACTTTCCCCTGTGTGGCTAACTCAGTTTTTTTTCTCTGCGTGGGAAATTGTTGTAGCTATCTCAATTTGAAGCTCTGGCTTCGGTGGTTGATTTATTCACTTTCAGTAGAACTAATTTAAAAATAAATTAAATATAAGAAAATGAAAAAATAAAAAGATTTGGCCCAGGTTATGCCCCATATATACACTCCCTATATACTGTAAACTAATAACTGTATTGGAATTGAATGCAATTTAAAACATTATTTTTTTGCACAAAGAAAGATAAAAATGCCATAAAAATAGTCTTATGTATCACAGAAAAACTGGTGCAAAAATTATTTAAATAACTGAATGAGAAGGTGCTTTATAGATTTCAAATCTGTATGTTCTTAAAAAGGGGTGGGGGTGGGGGTAATGAGCCTGGTCTGGTAGTGGCCAAGGGGTTACTTGAATAGTTTACAAAAGTACTGTAAACATCAAAATAGGAGGTCATAAAAATAATAAATATCAATATTGAACTGTGGTAACATGCATTACGCTAGTGATTGATACAAAGGCTGGACACCTTTTGTTAGTAAATTATGTGGATATGAAATTTTTAATAAAGTGGATTTATCAGGTTTCCGGTAAGTAAAAGACAAAAAAATTACTGCATATGCACCACCCAGTATACCACGGCGCTTATGCAGGATTTCACATGAGAGTTGGAGGTGACAATACAGCCTAGCAGTTGTTAGTCAAGCTGGTGGAGGAGGTTACAAGCAATCTGAGGGATGTGGGATGGGATTAATTTTGCTGGACTTTTGTGGCCTAGGGGAACGCTCCCTGGGCTTTTTTTAGGCTTATTTGCATATCCATTAAAAGCTTTGTATCTCTGCTCTGGAGGGGTCAATTATCAACATAAAAGTATGCATAGTATACAAAAAAGAAGGTTGCAGCAGCACTCTTGGTGAAAAAATGGAGGCTCTTAGCACACTTTTTAATCAAAACGTGTCCCCCATCCACCATGCGGAGTTGGCCTCGCTTCGAATGGGACCCTAACACGCTCATTCCACTCACCTCTGCTGGGCATATAGCGTCTGACTGGGTGACATGCTGGATCCACTATCAATTTAGAAAACCTTCTGTGAACAGGGAGGGGTGCATGGCTAAATAGGGTGCCACTCCCCCTAACTTTTTTTTTTTTTGCTATAAAAGTATGTGTTAACCTTGTAATGAGCAAATACCACACCAGTATTTTTGCTTTAGACAGATTTATATGTCTTGGCCAATGTAATTGTAATATTGTGACTGGACTATGAACATGGTATAACAGCAGAATAGTGAGTACAGCACTAGATTTGACAGGAGTATAAGACCCGATGGAACAGCAGAATAGGGGCTGCTGCTCTGTAGGTAATGGGTGAATGACACATGATGGAAGAATTCTGACGGCAGCTGTCTGAGGACATAAAGGATTGAATTTGCCCATACAACCAATCACAGCTCAGCCTTCATTTTACTAAAGCAATTTGAAAAATGAAACCTGAGCTGTGGTAGGTTACTATGACCAGAACATTTTGTCCCCAGACAAATAGGTTTCACAGTGAACCAGATTTATCACACTGTACAACGCAAAAACTAGAGTGATTTCCCCATAGCACCAATTACAACTTTGCTTTCATATCGGAATAAGCTCTTGTACAAAAAAATCTGAGCTGTGTTGCTATGGGCAAATTCTATACATTCAGTACATAGCAAGATGTATACCGGCACCGCTGCACTATGTGGATCCTTACTGCAATCTGATGTCTGGATCTCTAACACCTGGACATAGAACCCCCTCGGCGAAGACTTCAGTAGTGCTCACAGTGAAAGTATATCGTGATAACTTCATTCAGTAGAGAAAAGAAAAGATGGAGTACATACCAGGAATTTGAATGCCGTGTTCTCTTTATTACTTCTTTCGGGGTAAAGGGAAGAGGGGGAGAGTGGACGACTGCTTTGGAGGAACTTCGGGCAATGGTCCGTATCACGCTGGTCTGCGCTTCATCAGGCCCTCAATCAGGGCCTTCATCAGGGCCTGATGAAGCACGGACGAGCGTGATAAGGACCGATGCCCGAAGTTCCTCCGAAGCAGTCATCCACCCTCCCCCTCTTCCCTTTACCATTTACCCCGAATGAAGTAACAAAGAGAACACTGTATTCAAATTCCTGGTATGTACTCCATCTTTTTTTTTTCTCCACTGAATGAAATTCTATACATTGCCTCCATCAGTTTGATAAATCTCAGCCATTGTGTGTCTCTACTGTGGACCAACCAATATAACAGATCATTCACTATCTGTGCACTGTAGAGATGTCATATATATATATAATATAATATATATATTTATTATGACAGTAAAAAAATTATATAACAGATGTATTGCATTGACTTAGTTTTCCCTTTAGTTTCTAAAACCATATGTTTCCTCTGTAAAATATTAGCTATCTCTGTAATGTGCAGATGGGCCGGTTGTTAAACAACAGGAGCCGCTGGTGCCCATCATCACTTCAAAGCAAAATCAAAAGTTGTGTAGTGCTTTTTTAATTTCTACATTATAATGTACAATGGAATTTTTTGTGACCAGTTAATGTTATATTAACTCTTTCTCATTACATTCTCTGTGACAGGACTTTGATAAGTTGTTTCTAGAAAAAAGCCAATTGCAGAAGCTGTGTGAAGAACAGGAGCAGGCCCTTCAAGAAATGGGCTTTCATCTCAGTCAGTAAGTTTACAGATAGATGTTTGATTCAAGTCCTTAGCTGTAATAGGAAGTTCAATGGAAAGTAAATTTTTTGGAGTGTGTGTGCCACTGTGCTGTAGAGATTCTGGGGAACATAAAGATAGGCTAGGCACGTTTCAGGAGACTACTCCTTTCCTCAGTAACTTACGTATAATGGGGGTTTTACTTCTTATATAATGCCCAACAGTCTAACTAAAAGGTGGATGGAGTACTGGATTAGGAAAGGGAAAGAGGACAGAAAAGACAGGATGTGTATTTTGTGGATCGTATGCATAAATTATTGGTTTAGATTGCAAATGGAAAATATGTCTCTTTATGTAAAATAATTAATTTGAAAAAAGAAAAAACTGAAAAAGAATGTATGGAATGATAATCATGAGGACAAAAGGGAAAATAATTAATAGATATATTAAATATACAAGTGTTTTAAATAAAAAAAAAATTGTGAATGATACATATGAGTAAAAAGTAGTGATAAAAAAATGAAGTGATAAATACCATGCATGTAGTAGGTATAATAAATAAGTGAAATAATAAATACAAAATTTATATAAAGGTGTCAAATGCCCATAATAATCATGAATATGATGTCTGTATGGAGAAAAAAAAAAAACAATTAAAAAAAATACATACGAGGGGCATTCATTAAAGATTTCCCCTGACCCACTTCTTTGGACTGAGAACAATGAAACTTGGCATTAGTCCTTCTCTACATTGGTGCCACCTACGGACACACACTTCTCTCATCTCTTTAAGCAACTGTAAACACCTCGCTTGTAGAAGTCGACAGGTTGTTCCAAAAGCCTTGTTGTGTGGAAATCAGAGTCGCATCCTCTGGAAAATGCTTGCCCTTCAAAAATAACTTTATTGTTGGAAAGAGGTGGAAGTCCGATGGTGCGAGGATGGGTGAATAAGGGGGATGCGGTAGAATTTCAAAGCCACAGGAGCATGCTTCCATTTGGGCAACATGTGAGTTGTGAACTGATGCATTTTTTTGCAGAAGGCTGACACCTTTGGTGATCATTCCGTGTCTCTTAGTTTTGATTGCCCCCTCCCTCAGTATGCTGTCTGCTCACTTATCCCCTAGCATTAGCAAAACTACAACTCCCAGCTTGTCCTCACTGACAGTAGCGGGACACAAGCTGACAGTGGGAGGGACACAGCAGAACTAGTATGTGTCCAAGCAGGCAGGGGGTAAGTTGTTTGAATGGCTTTTCAATATGAAATACTGAAAATTTTCTAATGAAAGCAATTGCAAAATCTATTGGTTTTGCATGCTTTACAACATATCAAAAGTTTTGTACCTGACAGTGCCCATTTAACCAATGTATTTTACAAATATACATATAAAGGTATTACCTACATTATACAAAAAGTTTTTATTAACAGGTACACTTTAATGTTAGAGCCCTACTTTTCATATTTGACATGAGTAACTATGTGGTGATAACTTTTCTTTTTTTATAATTAATTTACCTAATATTGACCCTTTAACCTACAGAAGAAGTCAAATTTCCTCTTAAAATCCACTATAACCGGTTCCTTATTAAAGCACAACTGTCATGAACTTGGGGCTATATAACCTACACTCAGCCTTTGTACTGTGTGCAGATTGTGTCTACAGAAGTGTTTTTGTACCTTAGTTCTTTTTGCTTTTATCACCCCCAAAAACTTTTTTGATAGCAGCCGCACACAGTCAGATAGGCGTGGCACCAGGTTCGCTAGGCCCCGCCTCTGACAAGGCTATCCCCTGTACGTCAGCGCTGGGACCTCTGTGTGATTGACACACAGGTCCCAGCGCATGCGCATCTTAGCTTTTCCCCCGTGCGCGCCACAGCGTGTTATCCTGGCAAGCGGTCGCTCTGGCCGCTTGCCTCCTCAGTGCACCTGCACAGTGCTAGAGGCAGAGAGCGCGCAGGATAAGCTAAGATGCGCATGCGCTGGGACCTGTGTGTCAATCACACAGCGGTCCCAGCGCTGACGTACAGGGGATAGGCGTAGGCATAGCGAACCTTTCGCCACACCTATTCGACTGTGTGCAGCTGCTATCATAAATGTTTTTTGGGGTGATAAAAGGAGAGAGAACCAAGGTGAAAACACTACTGTAGACACAATCTGCACACAGTACGAAGGCTGTGTGTAGGTTATATAGCCCCAAGTTCATGAAAGTTGTGCTTTAAGGGTATAAAATTCCAAAATCCTATTACAGATTTTAAAACCTAAGTACTCAAACCACTCCCTTTTGTCTCTTTTAATAGGAAAGGCCACACTATTCAGGACCCTGCCACTGGCATTAACCCCTTAAGGACGAAGCCCATTTTGGCCTTAAGGACCAGGCCAATTTTCATTTTTGCACTTTTGTTTTTTTTTTCCTCCTCCACTTCTAAAAATCATAACACTTTTTGCACCTACAGATCCATATAAGGGCTTGTTTTTTGCGTCGCCATTTGTGCTTTGTAATGATTTTACTTATTTTATACTAAAATCTGCAGAAAAAAAAAAAAACATTATTTGTGGGGTTAAAAAAAACAACAAAACTCCATTTTGTAATTTTTGGGGGCTTCCTTTTCTATACAGTGTACTTTTTGGTAAAAATGACACCTTTATCTTTATTCTGTAGGTCCATACGGTTACAAGGATACCCAATTTATTTAGGTTTTATTTTAATACTTAAAAATTATAACTACATGCACCAAAATTAGTATGTTTAAAGTTGTCATCTTCTGACCCTTTTATTTTGATAGGACTTTTTGATCGCTTTTTATTCATTTTTTTTAATATATATGAAGTGACCAAAAAAAAAAAATATATATATATATATATATATATATATATATATATATATTTTTTTTTTTTTTAACGTGTACGCCATCGACCGTGCAGTTTAACTAACCTTATATTTTAATATTTCGGGCGTTTACATTCGCAGCGGTACCACATATGATTATTTTTATTTTTTATTACATTATTTTTAAAAAAATTCATACGTTAATTAGGAAGGGGTTAATTCAGTTTTATTAACTTATTTGATAACTTTTTCAATAATAACCCTGATTTATCAAAATGAGTGAGAGAATCACTGGAGAGATTTTGGCCATAACAACCAATCACAGCTCAGCATTCACTTTACCAGAGCTCGTTAAGATAAGAACACTGAGCTATGATTGGTTGTTGGCAAAATCTTCAATTTTTTTTCTCACATTTTGTTGTTTATTATTAATCAGAGACAATGTCCCTGATTTAGTATTATAAACCTGACATGTTTTGTTGGGTTGTGTGCCAGAATTTGGCGCACTGCTCCACAAAATGTGTCTGTGCCCGAATTTGTGCCAAAAAATGTAAAAACCTGACCAACTCCAACTCCAATTTACTCAGAAAACCTGAAAAAGGGGCATGGTCGCCGGGGAAAGGGGATGTGTGTACCAAAAAGGGGGTATGTCCCCGACATTTCAAAAAATCCCATCATATTTACTACACAACACTATATGCAATATTCTCTTAAGTATTAAAGCAATTTTTAATGTGCTTTAATACTGTCTACTATCCGCATTATACATATGCCTGATGAAGAGCCAGGTCCGGGCTTGAAACGCTTATTGTTGCGTTGCATTTTCTTGGAATAAATTTCATTTTACTAACATACGTCTAAGAAGTCTGCGCCTTATCAATGTCCAAATTTTCCAGAGATACTTTTGTTCTCTAATGTGCTTTGAAATTCCTCATCATGGCCCAAAGGAACTCCCAGTTCACCCCATCAGATGCCTTTGCTGCATCTAGAGACATGCCGACCTTCCCGGTAAAATGATCAACTTGCCCAAATTTGCGCAAAAAGCTTGATATCCGTGCATAAGTATATATAAGAAATGGCTCTATATGACCCATTATAAGAGAGAGAACGAGGGAGATACCCAACTTTTAACAAAGTTGCTAATACTTTCAATAATTCCAGAAGCAAAGCATTTCCAAATCTACAATATCCCTAGAAGGGTTATCCATCATTCCCTGCTGCCTTATTCTTTTTTATATTTTAAAGTGCAATTTGAATTGCACCAAGCCTGCAGCCCGAATATGGTGGATAACGGCGGAACAGGACCATGGATCGGCTCCATAGTAAATATTATTTTCATCAGTATCACCTGCACTTCAAGCCTGTACTAACAGGTTACTGTGGGTGACACTGATAACAGATTTCCATAGCAACATAGAATGTGTCGGCAAATAATAACCATTTGGCCCATCTAGTCTGCCCAATGTTCTTTATACGATCATTAGTCTGTATATGGAGATATATATATATATATATATATATATATATATATATATAAATTATATGCTTGTGTTTTTGCGCAACCAATTGTTCTTTGTAATGACATCACTTATTGTACCATAAAATGTATGGTGCAACCAAAAAAATATTATTTGTGTGGGGAAATTGAAAATAAAACCGCAATTTAGCAAATTTTGGAAGGTTTTGCTTTCATGCTGTACACTTTACGGTAAATACGATTTAAAAGGATAGCCATGATTACAAACTTTTCTACTATTGAACTGCTTTAAAAAAAATCTCAAACTTTTTAAACAAAATTAGTATGTTTAAAAATCACTCTATTTTGACAACCTGTAACCTTCTCATTTTTCCATATACAGGGCTGTATGAGGGCTCATTTTTTTGCACAGTGATTTGTTGTTTTTATCAGTACCACTTTTGAGTAGATGTAACTTTTTAGTCGCTTTTTATTAATTTTGGAATGTGATATGACAAAAAAGCAGCAATTTTGGCCTTTTTTTTTACGTTTACACCATTCACCATACTGGATCATTAACATTATATTTTGATAGTTCTGACATTTATGCACGCGGTGATACCAAATATGTTTATTAATTATGTATTTTTATGCTTTTGGGGATAAAATGGGGAAATTGAGGCCATTAAAATTTTTGTTGGGGGAGGGACTTACATTTTTTTTTTTACTTTTTATTTATTTATTTATTTATTTATTTTTAAATACATTTTTATAGTTTTGATGGGGATAAGATGTTTTGCACAGGAGTACCCCTTTAAGGGGTTAAAAGCTGTGGTCACTATTGAGCATGGAATTTAAAGGGGTACTCCAGTGGGGGGAAAAAAATGTTTTAATCAACTGGTGCCAGAAAGTTAAACAGATTTGTAAATTACTTCTATTTGAAAATATTATTCCTTCCAGTACTTATTAGCGGCTGTATACTACAGAGGAAATTCTTTTCTTTTTGGATTTTTCTGTTGCATCCATAGTGTTCTCGGCTGACACCTCTGGCCATGTCAAGAACTGTCCAGAGCAGGAGAAAATCCTATGCTGGTCTGGACAGTTTCTAAAATGGGCAGAGGTGTCAGCAGAGAGCACTGTGGTCGTGACAGAAAAGAAATCCAAAAAGAAAAGAATTTCCTCTGTAGTATAAACCTGCTAATAAGTACAGGAAGGATTTAGAATTTTTAATAGAAGTAATATACAAATCAGTTTTCTGGCACCAGTTGAATTAAAAATTAAAAAAAAAAGTTTTCCACTGGAATACCCCTTTAAGCACAAGATGTAAAACCAAGTGAGCTACAGAAAGAAGGATATTTGTGAGAAAAACATAGGTGCTAGATATGTACAACTTTTTTTGTTGGATAAGCTTGGAGCCTAGGGGTGTCTATCCTTGTGGGAACATAAAGACCATGGGGGAGATTTATCAAAACCTGTCCAGAGGAAAAGTTGCTGAGTTGCCCATAGCAACCAATCAGATCCCTTCTTAAATTTTTCAGTGGCCTTTTCAAAAACGAAAGAAGCAGTCTGGTTGCTATGGGCATCTGGTCAACTTTTCCTCCCATTTTCCTAGTTAGAGTTAGGGCCTAAAAAGGCAACACCTCTCTCCAACCGTATCCTCCCTATTTTGCCCTTACAGTTAGGTGGGACCACAGGTCTTTTCTTTTCTGTCTGACCACAGTGCTCTTCTGACACTTTTGTTCATGTCAAGAACTATCCAGAGCAGGATAGGTTTGTTATGGGGATTTGTTCATGTTCTGGACAGTTCCTGACATGGACAGAGGTTTCAGCAGAGAGCACTGCGGTCAGACAGAATATAAATTCAAAAAGAAAAGAACTTCCTCTTGACTGTACAGCAGCTAAATATTAGAAGGATTAAGATTTTTTTTTTTATGAAAGTACTTCACAAATCTGTTAAACTTGCTGGCACCAGTTGATTTAAAAAAAAGGGTGACACCACTCTCCAACCGGACCCTCCCTATTTTTTCCTTACAATTGGGTGGGACCACAGGTTGGACACGCAGATGAAGTCTAGCTTAACCCTTTCATGACCCAGCTAATTATTTTTTTCCTGGCTCACGTTTTTTCCTCCTTACCTTCTAAGACCACTAACTTTTTTACAAATTTTTTTTTCCATACAATGTATTACAAAGCCAGAAAAAAATTATATGTAGGGCAAAATTGAAAAAAATATGGAATTTCAAAATCTGTAGGGCAAAGATTTTTTGGGAGTTCAAAATACGGTAAATCTGACATGCCATCGTTATTCTATGGGTCAGTGCGATTCCAATGATGGCAAACTTGAATAATTTTTGTTTCATTTTATGGTAAAAAAAATCACCCCTATAACTTTCTTATTTTTTCACCTACGGAGATGTTGTAGGGTTTGTTTTTTTGCGACATGAGCTTTTTATTTTATTTTTTTTATTTTTCTTATATATTAAAAAAAATATGGCTTACATAGATCAATTGCTATTGCATTACATTGATCCATTAAATATGTTCTCGATTGCGAAGGGCTGCCAAAAGGAGCCCTAAGCAATCACAGATCCAGGGAAGATGCCGAGGACCAAGTAAGGCCTTGGGCTTCCCTAAAAACCCATAGGCCCCCCCCCCCCACGATTACATTGCAGGGGGCTATGGGACCACTAGACACCAGGGAATAGCAGCATTTAATGTTTTAAATGTCGTGATCTGAATAGATCACAGTATTTACACAGTTAAATGACTGACATCGGAGCGATTTCAGTCATTACCGGCAGATGTCAGGACATCTCCAGGTCATGACACGGACCCGACCCGCCAGTCATGTCTGCCCACCCGACCGATGATGTACATGTATGCCATGGGTCAGGAAGGGGTTAATACTGTGTTACCAATAGACACAGATCTTGATGCACACACTTTAGGTCAGATCAGAAAGGGACATCATGGACAAAGAGATGTCAATCAGAAATCCCAAAAAGTAAACTCTTTTTTCAGTTACCCAGAAATGTCATGATACTAAGCTGTTCCAACGCATTTCATCCTTAAAGGGAATCTGTCATCAGTGTCACCCGCACCAACTTGTTGGTGCAGGTTTCTTGTGTTCGCCCGTTGCCATTCTTTTTACGTTAATACAAATCAGCAACTTGGTGTGGTCACTTACTCTGCCAGGCTAATAAATATTTGTAACTCTCACTCTTCCCTCTTCCTGCTTGCTCTGTTCTGCCTACTTATACACATGGGCTGCTGCTGTACAGCAGTAGCCATCTTGAACTCTGTGTAAGCTGGCAGAGAGAGGGTTATGAATATTTATTAACAAGGTAGAGTGAGGAATCAGCAGCAGTGACAGCATCGTGCTCATGGAAGCTTGTGAGCACTGGCCGTGCACCAAACTGCTAATTTGTATTAATGGAAAAAGATGGGTAACCAGCGAACGCAGAAACGAATCTTCTCGTGGTATCATAATTATCATTATTTGACTGGTCCATACAATTTAAAATTGTAATTCTTTTTTTTTTTTTTATTATTATTTAAATAAATTTTGTCCTGCAAGTCCTTTGTGTTTTTGTGGCGCACCTCATGGAATGACTCCTTAAATAACTGTGTCAACAGAGTCTAAGTGTGTCTGAAAATATTAATCCCTCCCTTGTAACTCATCTTAAAAAAATTCTAAATTTCAACTACTGAAAGGAAAGAAACGTGTTAAATAGATTTCTGTATGTTTCATACCTGCACAAAACCTTGTAGGCTGAGAACTATGTACCCCTTCTGACATCCATAACTTCAGAAGCTCCCCTGATCTGAGGCATTACTACACTGCTACTCTGTCTCCCCTCGTAAAACTGGTGATCATTACACATTTGCCTTATTGGAACGCACCTGCCCCCACCATTCACAACCCTCTGGTTAAAGCATCCTATAATGCATGGGTTAATTATGTATCTCGTTCCTCCTCCTCTGGTGTGGTTCAAAAAGACGACCTACACTCATTCAAGCATCCAATCCGGACTTTGATCTGGTTTTCTGGATTTCCAATGGCCTCACCCAGATCAGTCACCTCTATGATAATTCTATTCTAATCCCATTCCACACATTGAAGGATAATTATTATCCTCCACAACATGACTTTTAAAAAATACTTACACATTCACTATTTCTGACTAGGCTTGTCGCCCTCAAAAGCTAAACTAGATGGGTCAGCCCTCTGTTACCTGTCCTCGTCCCTTAACCCCTTAAGGACCAAGCCCATTTTCACATTAAATGGGTTATCCCGGAAAAAAACTTTTTTTTTATATATCAACTGTCTCCAGAAAGTTAAACAGATTTGTGCATTACTTCTATTAACCCCTTAAGGACTCAGGGTTTTTCCGTTTTTGCATTTTCGTTTTTTCCTCCTTACCTTTTAAAAATCATAACCCTTTCAATTTTCCACCTAAAAATCCATATTATGGCTTATTTTTTGCGTCGCCAATTCTACTTTGCAGTGACATTAGTCATTTTACCCAAAAATGCACTGCGAAACGGAAAAAAAAATCATTGTGCGACAAAATCGAAAAAAAAAACCCGCCATTTTGTACGTTTTGGGGGCTTCCGTTTCTACGCAGTGCATATTTCGGTAAAAATTACACCTTATCATTATTCTGTAGGTCCATATGGTTAAAATGATACTCTACTTATATAGGTTTGATTTTGTCGCACTTCTGGAAAAAAATCATAACTACATGCAGTAAAATTTATATGTTTAAAAATGTCATCTTCTGACCCCTATAACTTTTTTATTTTTCCACGTACGGGGCGGTATGAGGACTCATTTTTTGCGCCGTGATCTGAAGTTTTTATCGGTATGATTTTTGTTTTGATCGGACTTTTTGATCACTTTTTATTCATTTTTTTAATGTTATAAAAAGTGACCAAAATACGCTTTTTTGGACTTTGGAATTTTTTTGCGCGTACGCCATTGACCTTACGGCTTAATTAATGATATATTTTTATAGTTCGGACATTTACGCACGCGGCGATACCACATATGTTTATTTATTTTTTTTTTTACACGGTTTTATTTTTTTTATGGGAAAAGGGGGGTGATTCAAACTTTTATTAGGGAAGGGGTTAAATGACCTTTATTAACACTTTTTTTTTACTTTTTTTTTTTTTTTTCAGTGTTATAGGTCCCATAGGGACCTATAACACTGCACACACTGATCTCCTATGCTGATCACTGGCGTGTATTAACACGCCTGTGATCAGCATTATCGGCGCTTGACTGCTCCTGCCTGGATCTCAGGCACTGAGCAGTCATTCGTCGATCAGACACCAGGGAGGCAGGTAAGGGCCCTCCCGGTGTCCGGTCAGCTGTTCGGGACGCCGCGATTTCACCGCGGCGGTCCCGAACAGCCCGACTGAGCAGCCGGGTCACTTTCAGTTTCACTTTAGAAGCGGTGGTCAGCTTTGACCGCCGCTTCTAAAGGGTTAATACCGCACATCGCCGCGATCGGCGATGTGTGGTATTAGCCGCGGGTCCCGGCCGTTGATTAGTGCCGGGACCGACGCGATATGATGCGGGATCGCGGCGCGATCCCGCTTCATATCGCGGGAGCCGGCGCAGGACGTAAATATACGTCCTGCGTCGTTAAGGGGTTAAAAAATCTTAATCCTTTCAGTATTTATGAGCTTCTGAAGTTAAGGTTGTTCTTTTCTGTCTAAGTGCTCTCTGATGACACGTGTCTCGGGAAACGCCCAGTTTAGAAGCAAATCCCCATAGCAAACCTCTTCTAAACTGGGCGTTTCCCGAGACACGTGTCATCAGAGAGCACTTAGACAGAAAAGAACAACCTTAACTTCAGAAGCTCATAACTACTGAAAGGATTAAGATTTTTTTAATAGAAGTAATTGACAAATCTGTTTAACTTTCTGGTACCAGTTGATTTAAAAAAAGGTTTTCCACTGGAGTACCCTTTAACAGCTTGAATCCATTTTACACTAACCTTGTACATACTGAGGCTTTTTCCAAGTCGTACCCCCTGCGGTTCTGGGATGGGGTACTCGGCCATTCCTTCTCTACCGAAACCTGGCAATGTGCATTTAAATCGATCCATACAGCTTTCCAATGGTCTTCCCACATAGAATCTGTTTTTAAAACTCTTTTACGATGGTACTACACCCCTGACTGTCTATGTAGAAAATCTCTCCTAGGACTGTATGTATCCACCTTTTCCAGCCCACTGGAGCACCTGAAAGCTGAACTCATTTATGCAGGCTAAAGTCAGTAAATTCCGAATCATTGTAACTTTGCTCATCTCTAGTGCTTGGCACTGGGGCATTCTGGCCTGTCTGGCCAGCAGCCACTTTATTGGGACCACTCTTGCTGAAAGCGACCTGGTATCTCACCTGCAGCTGAAGTCCAGTTTCCACATCCTGGTGTGGCATCAAGGGTGAGGACCAGGGGAATACTTAGACTCCGCTCCCAGACTCGAACTGGTAGGTGGCACAACAGGCCCCCACTCGTTGTGGAGTTGCAGCAGGTTGTATTTTGCTTTCAACACTAAAGAATAATGTTGACTTTTTTCAGTCTCTATAATCTATAGTATAGTATCTTATTTGAAAGCAACGTTGATTTGAAAGTTTTGTTTATTTAATTAATCTAGATAACAAGATTTAAATTTTACCATTCTGATGTTTGTTTGTTTTCTCCATTTTTTATTTTTTTAGATCAAAGTTAAAAATGGAAGACATCAAAGAAGTAAACAAAGCTCTTAAGGTACAGTAGTTACTGAAGGCACAGAAAACACTTCTGTATATATATTGTTTAAGCCAACTTTTCATCCATTTATGATGCAGTGTAAATGGCCACATGATGACTTCAGTAAAGATGCAGCTAAAAATAGGCATTATTGCAATGTTCATGGTCCAGTCTATTTAAATAAAATGCTGTGGGCGTACATTTGTGCAGAGGAATAAGTGATTTCTATATTTATCAGCTGTCCTCATGCCTTTCAGCACATGAAAGAGTCACATGTACAAGTCGTGGAAAAACAAATATTTACAGGTTAGGATTTTTTATTTTACATTATGCTACCATAGCTGCAAATATTCCTGATTTTCAAGAGTAATTGCATGTTCCACCATTATACCTGGAGGCTCTGTTTTCAATGTTTACACATCGTATTATCATCCTTTATTGCCCTTCCCCCCCCCCCCCCTCTGTTATGTTAATAAGTATACAGCTGATTTTTTTTCCCACTCTTTTGGTTCGTGTATGATCCTGCAAACTTTATCACTTTCTTTTTTTTTTTTTTTTTTTTTCTTCTTTCTTTCAAGGAACAGCTGAGATACTTTCTGAGCAGGACTAATGCCAAACAGGTGCTTTTTGCACTTGTTCCATTGTGATATCCTGTAAAGGAGTATATTTACATAAGATGTTTTCCATTATTCTGTTGCCTTTTTATGCAAGTTTTATAATTGTTGCAGCTTTATTGTAATTCTGAAGAATTGTAACAAAACTGCAAAATAATGTATTGAGTCAATATATTATACAGTATAGGCTATGTTTTTGTAGCGCATTAAATGGTCACTGACATTTTAAAAACTTCCCTCCATTCTATATGAATCTTACCATATTTATAATCCCTTCCTTTTCCCTACATTGACCCTGAAAAATTGCTGTAAAGTCTTGGCCACTAGGTGTCTCACTTCTCTGATGTAATCTGCCTGTTATACTCATCCCCTCTCTAGTAACAGAGAGACTAGGAAAGAAGGTAGGGAGTGGGGGACAGGGCTTGTGCAAGAGAAAGAAGGGAGAGCATGGGCTGTGTACCTGCAATCTGTGAACTTGTCTCCCTCCTTCAGATGCTTCACATAGGCTCTAAAAGGTAAATCATGGCTACTCTCTAATTTCTGACCACCCATAAAGTTCTGGCCAGCAGTTGCTGCACACCCTATTATCTTTCTCATCACACTGCCAGAGCAGAGTTTTGCAGTCTTCTATGGTTAATTGGTCAACCCTGAGGTGCAGTGCATTTGATACTTCAGAATGGGTTTAAGACCCCTCAGTGGTGGTAGATTTTATTCACTTGTTGGTAGATATATTGCAGTTTTGTGAAAAATTATAGGGGCTTTTGAAACCGCATGATTTTTACTGTTGTACCTCAATCAGGGACATAATAAAAAGATGTAAACTAAAAGAAGAGATGACTAATGAGGGTAATAAGAACATGTCACATACAATTCTGATGTTTGGTAGACAAAGAATGAACAGGTTTTATGTAAAGCTAGTGGTGGAATAAACACACAGATCCAAATTCCTATTAAAGGGGTATTCCAGCTGTTACCAGCTATCCCCTGTGAGAATGTTATCTTTACTTGATGATTATTAGTTTTGGAATGAACAAGACATATGTGTAGTTTATCTCTCAGGCACAGGAGAATGACTGAATTAGTCAACTAGTTATAAGGAATATGTGTTAATTCCACTATAAACTGCACATATAATCTGGTCATTCTATGGCTAGCAAACACAGGAAAATTATTTTGCATCTGTTTCTATAAAATAGTTGTTCATTACATTATAATCTGTACATGTAGCTTACTATTTATTCCTGGTCTACCAAACCTAGGAAAATGAGTGTGTGGCTGATTTTATTGAATATGTTTACCTTTTAAAGGGGTAATCCACTGGAAAACATTTTTTTTTGTAAAACTATGTATATATATTTTTTTAAATCAGCTGGTGCCAGAAAGTTAAACACATTTGTAAATTACTCATATTTAAAAATCTTAATCCTTTCAGTACTTATCAGCTGCTGTATGTTCCACAGGAAGTTCTTATCTTTTTCAATTTCCTTTCTTTCTGACCACAGTGCTCTCTGCTGACACCTCTGTCCATTTTAGGAACAGTCCAGAGTAGGAGCAAATCCCCATAGCAAACCTATCCTGTTCCTGACAGTTCTAAAATGGACAGAGGTGTCAGCAGAGAGCACTGTGGTCAGACAGAAAGGAAATTCAAAAAGAAAAGACCTTCCTGTGGAGCATACAGCAGTTGATAAGTACTGGAAAGATTAAGATTTTTAAATAGAAGTAATTTACAAATCTGTTAAACTTTATGGCACCAGTTGATTTAACAAAAAAAAAAATTTCAGGGGAGTGCCTCTTTTTAAAAACTGCAAATATACCCTGTTCATTCCCAGTCTATCAGGCACATTAACTTATTAGGCATGTCTTTCTATTAAACATTTGTTCATTTCCCTGCAAATGATACTTTTTCTATGTTGTACATCTTTGCAAATAATTAACCTCTTTTAACTTTTGACATTTTTATTTCCTTTTTATAGAAATTATGGCTTGGAAAATCATGGCTTTGTCCAAGCTGAAGCACAGATGTGGACAACGTTCAGTAAGTGAAGGTGATAGGACAGGAGAGAGAGAGCACAGAGAAGTGCTAGCCCACCCTCACTTCCTGGACTTTGTTCATGTCTGTGCTTTAGCTTGGACAATATCAGTATATCAGAAAGGTTAATGTTTTGCCAAGATGTACAACATCTTAACCCCTTAAGGACATGCGCCGTAAATGTACGGTGCTGCAAAGAACCTCTACATTGATTGCTATAAATAGTCCCCTATGGGGTAAGTAAAAAAAAAAAAAGTGAAAATCCCCTCCCCCAATGAAGTTTTAAATCACCCTTTTTCCCCATATTAATAAAAGCATTAAAAAAGATAAATAATAAACATATTTGGTATCATTGCGTGCATAAATGTCCGAACTATAAAAATAAAATGTTAATGATCCCCTACGGCGAACGGCGTAAACGTAAGAAATGTTTTTTTTTAAAAGTCAATTATTTGACACATCAAACCGCAATTTTTTAAAATAAAAAGTCAAATATATGCAAATCTGTTACCAAAACAAACTACAGATCATGGCGCAAAAAAATATGCCCTCACACATCCCTGAATACGGAAAAATAAGAAAGTTAGATGTGGTCAAAATAGGGCAATTTTAAACATACTGATTTTGTAAAACAGTTTGAGATTTTTTAAAAGCAGTACAATAATATAAATGTATGTAACCATGGAAATCATTTTAATCATATTGACCCAGAGAACACAGAAAACATGTATTTTTTACCATAAAGTGTACAGCGCGAAAACGAAACACCCCAAATTTAGATTTTCGTTAAAATTTCCTTACACAAAATTTTTGGGGGGGGTTTACCATACATTTTAGGGTAAAATGAGTGATGTCATTATAAAAATACAACTGGTCACGCAAAAAGCAAGCCCTCATATGGGTCTGGGAATGGAAATATAAAACAGTTATGAATTTTAGAATTTTTTTCGGAATTTGTATTCATTACACCATCAGCTTTTCATAGTCCCTGTTCATTCTTAGACTATCAAAAATAGGAATCTTATTATGCATTTGTTTTTATTTTACTAATTAGTAACTATGTTCATCCATTTTCTTAGTCCTTTTTAGTACAGTGAAGGAAAGAAATATTTGATCCCCTGCTTATTTTGTATGTTTGTCCACTAACCAATAAGCAAAAATGGTTGCCCGGTTTTTCCTTCCTAAACCGTACTCATATCTCAACCTTATATCCCGTCCTCCTGACCTCCCATCCCGACCTCCCAGCCCGATCTCCCAGCCCAACCTACTAGCCCGACCCGTCTTTGTGAGATGGGGTGTGGCTAGCAAGCCGGACGGACACATTCAACAGGAGATGCGGAGCTTGTGGAGTAAGGTACTGGAAGTCCCATATACTTGCATGGACTTAAAACAAAAACCCATCTTTTATATAAGGGTGTAGTTAAGGGTTAATTTAACTATTATATATTTTTTGGTCATATAAGAAATGTGTACCAGGTATTATTGAAATATCTCCAGCCATACGGAAGTTATGTGGGAACATACATTTCCCATTGATTTGCATGGGACATTAAACAAAAAACCCGACCCTCACAAATGGGGGTGAGTAAGGGTTAAATTGACTATCCTATATTTTGAGTGGACATATAAGTAACGTGACCAATTATTATCGAAATATCTCCAGCCGTTTGGAAGTTATGCAGTAACCTATATTTCCCATAGACTTGTATGGGACTTTAAACAAAAACTTCTGGCAAATGGGGGTTGGTAAGGGTTAAATTACCTATCCTGTGTTTGTTGTTGACATATAAGTAACATGTGTGCCAAGTTTCATGTTAATATCTTCAGCTGTTTGGACGTGATGCTGGAACATACATACACACACACATATACATACACACACAATGACTTTTATATGTGTGTGTGTGTGTGTATATATATATATATATATATATATATATATATATATATATATACACTAGCTGAGTACCCAGCGTTGCCGATTTTTCTTGCTAATCCTTGTTGGGGGGGGGGGGGGGGAAATCAACAAAGGAGGAAGCTTTTGACTTCATATCCCATCATCATATATTGTTGTCATATCCCAACCTCATATCTCGACCTCATATCCCGTCATATCACGTCCTCCTATCTCGACCTCATATCCCGTCATCACATCCCGTCTTCATATCCAGACCTCATATACCGTCCTTATCCCATCCTCACATCCCGTCTTCATATCCAGACCTCATATACCGTCCTTATAGCCCAACCTGCTATCCCGACCTCCTATCTCAACCTCATATTCCATCCTCACATCCCGTCTTCTTATCCCGTCCTCATATCCCAAACTTATGTCTCATGCTCATCCTGTCCTCAGGTGGGACTGATTTGTGATGAAGATATTGTAAGCTGAAAATAGAAGGGGACATGGCTTTGTGGGACTGGGCGTGATTTGCAAGCCAGACCGATGCAGAAAAAGGGTAGATAATAAAACGGGTGGGGCTTAAAATGTGGGCGTGTCTTTGTGAGTGTATGTTGATGGAGTGTGGCTTGCAAGCTGGATTGACACATTAACCAGGAGATGCAGAGCGGAGCTTGTGGAGTAAGGTACTGGAAGTCCTGTATACTTACATGGGACTTGAAACAAAAACCCCTCTTTTATATAAGGGTGTAGGTCATATCTTTTTATTTGACATATAAGTAATATGTGTACCAGGTATTATTGAAATATCCCATCTTCATATCTCGTCCTCGTATCCTGTCATCATATCCCGACCTTATATCCCGACTGGTGGTCCCAATAGGAAAGAAAGGTGGATGACACTCGCAAGTGGGATGCAAAAACTTGAATTTATTCACTCACATAAGTCGGGCGGGTACAGTAGTGTGGGAAGGAGCAGATAGAATGGAATAACGTCCGTTTCGCGGCCACCTGCCACTTCTACTTGTTCCTACAGGTACACATCAGAGCTCACCTCTTAAAGGGGTACTCCGGTGGTCAACGTGTTTTTCCGTTTTTGGCTTACCCTATTTGTTTTGTTTCATTTCTATTCTTGTTGTTTAGGCGACTCTATTTCCGTTCTTTGTTGTCTTTTTATCCCCCATTTTGTTTTCCTAGCTTTGCTTCTATTTCCTGTTTCTTGCTGTGCTGAAAACTACAAATCCCAGCATGCCTCATGCCTTGCTGGTTTGGGGCGGCTCCTTTTTTTGTTTTGTTTGTTTGTTCCACCCTTGACCCATCCTACTATTTTCCCGGGTCGGCCCCCTTATACACAGCACACTAATATAATCAGCCCTGGTTGGGATACACTGTCATACACACACACACACACTAAAGGGACTACAACTCCCAGCATGTGTCATTCAGGAGTCTTCAGTGTGTGGTATAACACCAGCATGCTGCCTCTGTAGTCTCCTGGGGGTTGTAGTTCACCACACCTCTGTAGGGCATACACCAGCGTTTCCCAACCAGGGTGCCTCCAGGTGTTGCAAAACTACAACTCCCAGCATGCCCTGACAGCCTTTGGGCATGCTAGGAGTTGTAGTTTTGCAACAGCTTGAGGCACACTGGTTGGGAAACACTGGTGTAACATGATGTGTATGCTGAATAGGCTAGAACAGTGTTTTCCAACTAGTGTGCCTCAAGCTGTTGCAAATGTACAACTACCAGCATGCCCAAAGTCTGTCAGGGCATGCTGGGAGTTGCAGTTTTGAGACAGCTGGAGGCACACTGGTTTGGAAACGCTAGCATACACACACATAACAGGGACTACAACCTACAACTCCCAGCATGTGTCATTCAGGAGTCCCCCTTCACATAGAGATCCAGTGTGAGATTTCTTCCCCTGCAGTCTGTACACCCCCGGCACACATTTATCTTCGGCACACATTTATCTTCGGTGTTCCGTTCTCCTGTGCAGACCTGTGTCCTCAGGAGCAGGGGGGGGGGAGGGGGGGAGGGGAGATAAGGAGCTGTGTACTATGGCTTCTCATGCAGAACTCCGAGAGGGGGGAGATGAGGGGGCGTGGCTTATTCCTGTCATGCAGACAGAGAGAAAAACAAAGCTCTGACGTCTTGTGCACAAGAGATTCAGAACATGGTGGGCGACAGTAAAAGAAAATCCTCTGAACTACAGAACTTCCTGCCCAACAAGCAGGTAAGCAAACACACACATGCTGCCAAAACATAGAACACATGTATATTACAAAAAAACTAAACTTACAAAGAAGATGCCATATAGTCAAAAAAATTAACCACCGGAGTACCCCTTTAAAGGATCCTGGGTAGTCTAGAGGTGGAGGCTAATTAGGTCTCAGGTGTGTAACCAGTAGTAACTCCGTATCACATGGAGACTATAACATTTTAATAAAAAAGCAACATATTATAACTATGATTGCTTGAGCATACTCTATGCACTTAGAAATAAATGTAAAAATACATTAAAGATGAAAAGGAATGAGAAATAATAATATACTGGAAACAGGATCAAAAATTCATAAAAAACTGTGGATTATTCAATGAATACACTTAGGTCACTTCTCTCGTTCAATCCCAAGGGACCCAATGCTTGGGTTTTAATTATCAGAATGGTTTCTTATTTCAGCAGAGCCGCATTGCTATCGCCGTCATCCGTCCACGTATGTATGCGGACCAAGCCCATGAACCCCATGCTAGTAGTGTCTCCCGAATGTGGTTGATTAAAGGACAACTGCAGCGGAATTACACTTATCCCCTATCCACAATCCGACCGCTGGGACCCCCCTCGATCTCCCTAACGGGGCGCCGGCATTAGCGCCCATGGTGACGTAGCATCGACCTAGAGGTCGACGGTGACGCCCCGTCTCCTCCCCGTCCCCATACAGTTCTATGGGGGATGCAGGGAGGCACGAATGCTGCCTCCCCGCCTCTCCCATAGAGATATATGGAGGAGGCGTGCCGGACGCACAGGAGATCGCCGGGGGCCCCAGCGTTCGGACCCCCCGCGAACAAACACTTATCCCCTATCTTGAGGATAGGGGATAAGTGTTTGTACCGCTGCAGATGTCCTTTAAGTGAGGAGATCCCTTTCCTGTGACTACTGATCTAACATGCTCTGAAAAACGCATATACAGTGGTCCCTCAACATACGATGGTAATTCGTTCCAAACAAGCCATCGTTTGTCGAATCCATCGTATGTTGAGGGATTCGTGCAATGTAAAGTATAGGAAGCTGTACTCACCTGTCTCCGCCGCTCCCGATGGTGATCCCGGGCCTCCGCTGGGCTCTCCGCTGTCTTCTCCAGTCCTCTTCTGTCTTCTCCGGTCCTCTTCTGTCTTCTCCGGTCCTCTTCTGTCTTCTCCGGTCCTCTTTTGTCTTCCGCAATGCCTTACTGGACCTGCGTAGCGACGTCATTACGCCGCTGCGTACGCCATTCCTATTGGATGGCGTGCGCAGCAGCGTATCGACGTCATCAGAGAGGGCCGAGAAGACACTGGAAGACCAGCGCTGGACCCGGAGGGCACCCCGGAGCATCGTGGAGGGGTAAGTAATACTTACCGCACCACACGGGGAACATTAAGCTGCTATCTGGCAGCAGCTTAAGCATTTGGCGCTGCCGGATAGCACTTAATGCGATGGCCCCGACATAAAAAAGCATCGTATGTCGACGCTGTCATCGACATGCGATGGCCTCTGAGAGGCCATCGTATGTCGATTTCATCATATGTCGGGGCCATCGTAGGTCGGGGGGGGGTCACTGTACAGCGGTCTTATCCTCTTTCCGATGTAGAAAAAATTACAACCACATTTAACAGCATACGCAATCTATTTTAAACTTAACCAACATTTTTCCGTTCTCTCTGTCACATTGAGTCGTCCTTTATCCAGAGCATCTTTCAAGCTACGTTTTTTTTTTTTTTTTTTTTAAGTAACAATTGGTCTGTTTTTACACATGTCTTTCAAAATTTAATCTTCTGCTAAGATATGCCAATTAGTAAGTACTGCATTTTTAATGATTTTTTCCATGGGACTAAATGTAAATGAAAAAAAAAAAAAAATGCATCTCCTTTTTCTTGTCAGGGACACCTCCTTTACTAGTTTCTTTTAGTTTTTTGTTCTCGGTTCAGGGCGCGAGCTTTGATAAGACTGAGCTATTAAGCTCTCTGGGTAGTCACGTTCACGTAGTCTTTGCATTAACTGAACTGCCTGTAAATCAAAAGATGGTAGATTATGGTTAACCCTTCGCAATCTCACAAATTGTCCATAGGGGAGTGGCTGTTTAACGTAGTGTTGATGATACCTATGATAACTCAATAGCGAATTTACTGAGGTAGGTTTTTGGTACCCTCTATATTCCAATAGCCCAGAACTGGCATCTAGTTTTATATCAAGAAAATGTAATGTTTTTTCCCCCAAATACACTGGTGAACTTCATATTGTAGTTATTATCATTGAGAAACGAGACAAAATGATTAAAGACTAGTTCAGGTCCATCCCATATCACAAACACGTCATCGATGTACCGGAAGTACATCAGGATGTGTCCGACATATGGGTTGCCCCCGGAGAATACCTTATTCTCCTCAAAGTCCGCTAAATATAAATTAGCGAACGTAGGTGCGACGGGCGTACCCATCGCCGTACCTGCTCTTTGAATATACTATTTTTGGTTTAAATGTAACGCATTACATTGTAGTACTACCCTCAAAAGATCACGAATGTAATTTCGGAACTCAGGACCTATGCCGGATGCATGTTGCAACTGGTTGTGGATTGCCTGCACACCCGCATCCCTCAGGATGCGGGTGTACAGGCTCTCCACATCCACACTCGCTAAAAAGAACAAGGGGTACCACACAAAATCCTCCAATGCTCTTAGTAGATCGCCCGTATCTTGGATATATGATGGTACATTGCTTAATAGTGGGCGCAACAGCCAGTCCAGATATTTGGAGGCAGATTTGGTGACCGAGCCCCTCGGTTTAAGTGGATGTGGGGGTAACAATTTTTCTGAAAACTTTTTAGACATGTGTCCCTGTTCAACTCCTTGTCTCAATACAGTTCTCAGTCTATTAGTAAACTCCGCTGTGGGATCTGATTTCAGAAGTTGGTAAGTGTGGGGGTAACTCAATTGGCGATGGGCTTCTTCTAAATAGTAATCAAGGGGAATCAACACTATATATACCCCCCCTTGTCAGCTGGCTTTACAACTATGTCCTCCTTGGAACGTAACAATTTTAATGCCGAATTTTCTTCTCCGGTCAAGTTTGGCCGATCAACAGGGTATATGAGCACCTTAACTTCACGGATAACGGCTTCAAGTAATGTATCCAGGGGGCAGCCAGCCGGCAAGGGGGGAGTAAAAGTGGATGGATTACCACCACGAAAATAATTGCTGTCACCAGTATCAAACATAATTTCAAAGGTACCTCCTGACAATTCATACAATGTGGATAGTACAGTTATATCTTGTTCAGAAAAATTCTTACTGAGACTAAACCCTAGAGTACTAATAGATAGAGGTGTCTCTCCACTAAAAGAAGTGATGTCAGAACCCTGTCCCTTTACTTTGAAAAAGCGGTATAAATTAATCTGTCGCACTGCTTTATGTAGATCTATTTGGAAACTAACAGGATCAAAATGACTGGTTAAACAATAATTTAACCCTTTTGCTAACAACGAGAGACACTCTGGATTTAGAGGTATGTTGGTAAGATTAAGAACATTATTACTTACTGTGGCAGTGTTTTGAGGGGCATGGAGACCTACTTTCTCCAGGTCACCTGCTTCCATTTCACACCTCCGTTTTTTTGGTGGTTTCTTTAGAGTCCATCCTCGGCGTGTTCTCCGCCTAAAGGGGTGCCACCACCCTCAGTCATACGACCAGATGGTAATGAAGCAGCTGTAGAGCTCGTAGTATCGTCTCGATCCCCTCCTCCGCTGGAATCAGAACCGGAATCCGTAGTCCAATACTCCGGCTTTTTGGTGTCGGAGCTGGAGAATCAATTTCTTCTAGGTCTCTTAAGTTGCCACTCAAACACTTTGCCAGTATCATAGTCCGTCTTGTCTCTTAGAAATGTATCCTTCTTTCTTTCTTTCAATTCTGCTTGTATCGGAATAAGTCTTTTTTTCCAGGCGTTTAAGAGTAGATCCAAATTGGCTCTCAGTCAATCTGGTCTTTAGTTCTAATTTTGAATTTAAGAGATCAGTAGTGACATTAGCATATTATTTGTCAGTCCGGGATAATATCAATTTCGTGAGATTCATTGCATGCGGTTTATGTAGGTCTTTCCACTGTTCAAGAAACTCCTGGTCATCAAAAAACTGAGATATTTCCTTGTATGACCTTAGTCCTCGAGGAGCTCTTTCACTACTGCAGTACGATTGAAGAGAGTTCTCAGTCCAAAATAACTTCATTTCCTTCTCAGAAAGTGTCTGAAACTTAAATTCCAGTGCACGGTTGCTTAAAATTTGTAATTCATCTTTGGAGTTACACTGGGTAAAAACTCCTCTGCTCCTTCCTGAACGTGTGCCACGCTAATATGACTTACTTGAAGATGGGTCTCAACAGCTGTTGATAATTCCTCCTCCTCCATTCTCGGGTCAGTCATTGTGCAAGGTAGAAGTCTTGAATTGTGTGCTCAAATCCTCCCTCAGCACAAGTCCATATTCACACAAAAGAAAGAGAGTAGAGGATGGCACTACAGGCTTGTACACAATCAGGTTCCCCGGAGGTGCAGGTGCGATTCCCAGCGAAATCCACTCTCAGCGGTGCTCTAATCCTAGTAGCGAATAGCAATACACAGTGGTCCCAATAGGAAAGAAAGGTGGATGGCACTCGCAAGTGGGATGCAAAAACTTGAATTTGTTCACTCACATAAGTCGGGCGGGTACACTAGTGTGGGAAGGAGCAGATAGATAGCTACTACTGGTTCCTACAGGTACACATCAGAGCTCACCTCTTAAAGGATCCTGGGTAGTCTAGAGGCGGAGGCTAATTAGCTCTCAGGTGTGTAACCAGTAGTAACGCTGTATCACATAGAGACTATAACATTTAATAAAAAAGCAACATATTACAACTATGATTGCTTGAGCATAGCCTATGCACTTAGAAATAAATGTAAAAATACATTAAAGATGAAAAGGAATGATAAATAATAATATACTGGAAACAGGATCAAAAATTCATAAAAAACAGTGGATTATTCAGTGAATACACTGACTCAGACTGACTGAGAGCCAATTTGGATCTACTCTTAAACGCCTGGAAAAGAGACTTATTCCCATGCAAGCAGAATTGAAAGAAAGAAAGAAGGATACATTTCTAAGAGACAAGACGGACTATGATACTGGCAAAGTGTTTGAGTGGCAACTTAAGAGACCGAGAAGAAATTGATGCTTCAGATCCGACACCAAAAAGCCGGAGTATTGGACTACGGATTCCGGTTCTGATTCCAGCGGAGGAGGGGATCGAGACGATACTACAAGCTCTACAGCTGCTTCATTACCATCTGGCCATATGACTGAGGGTGGTGTCACCCCTTTAGAGAACATGCCGGGGACTGGCTCGAAAGAAACCCCCCAAAAAAACAGAGGTGTAAAACCGAAGCAGGTGAACTGGAGAAAGTAGGTCTCCATGCCCCTCAAAACACCACCACAGTGAGTAATAATGTTCTTAATCTTACCAACATACCTCTAAGACAGATTAATTTATACCGCTTTTTCAAAGTAAAGGGACAGTGTTCTGACATCACTTCTTTTAGTGGAGAGACACCTCTATCTATTAGTACTCTAGGGTTTAGTCTCAGTAAGAATTTTTCTAAACAAGATACTGTCCACATTGTGTGAATTGTCAGGCGGTACCTTTGAAGTTATGTTTGAGACTGGTGACAGCAATTATTTTCGTGTTGGTAAGCCATCCACTTTTACTCCCCCCTTGCCGGCTGGCTGCCCCCCGGATACATTCCTTGAAGCCGTTATCCGTCAAGTTAAGGCGCTCATATACCCTGTTGATCGGCCAAACTTGACCGGAGAAGAAAATTCTACATTAAAATGGTTACGTTCCAGGGAGGACATAGTTGTAAAGCCAGCTGACAAGGGGGGTAATATAGTGTTGATTCCCCTTGATTACTATTTAGAAGAAGCCCATCGCCAATTGAGTGACCCCCACACTAACCAACTTCTGAAATCAGATCCCAGAGCGGAGTTTACTAATAGACTGAGAACTGTTTTGAGTTGAACAGGGACACATGTCTAAAAAGTTTGCAGAACATTTTTTACCCCCACATCCACTTAAACCATATTGGTACTGGATCCCTAAGATCCACAAATTGGTTGACCGATCCCCTGGCCGCCCCATAGTGGCGGGGAGGGGTTCGGTCACCGAATCTGCCTCCAAATATCTGGACTGGCTGTTGCGCCCACTATTAAGCAATGTACTATCATATATCCAAGATACGGGCGATCTACTAAGAGTATTGGAGGATTTTATTTGGCACCCCTCATTCTTTTTAGCGAGTGTGGATGTGGAGAGCCTGTACACCCGCATCCCTCAGCAGAGCTGAGTGTGTGATCAGGTGTATGTAGCAGAGTTGAGGGTGTGTGTGGTCATGCTTACTAGGGATCGACCTGTGACCTTTCAGGGCGATAGCCGATAACTTATACCGATATTCCAGTATAAGTTATCGGCTATTTCCCCCCCACCCAGCCCCACAGAAGCTGCTGCAGGTCAATAATTTAAAGCGGGCGCTTTAAATCAATGAAATGCAGAGGCTTTTGCTGGGCCAGAGACCGCCGCAGCTGCCCGCTTCTCTCCCCCTGCCTATCCTGGGATCCTCCCTATTCCAACCACCACCGCCGCTGCCCCATTGCGCTACTTCTGGCTCCGGCGGCGTCCTGAGCTGTCACTGTGCGCACTGACGTTGACGTCACGTTGAGGTCCATACACATATTGCACACTTATTTCTGCTACATGCAGATGATCACACACTCAGCTCTGGTAAATGTACACATTGTTTACCAAGCAGGGTGCCTTCATCTTTTGCAAAACTGCAACTCCCAGCATGCCAAGTTTTGCAACACTTGGTGGCATTCTCGTTGGTAAACACTGATATAGAGGTAAAGGGACAGATTGTTCAGCAAAATTACATATTTTTTTTAAACCTAGACATTCTGTGTACATTTATAAAGATTTATGATTTTACTATTATGCAGAGATTTGTTCGGCACATACTGCTGCTCCAGCACTTCTAGCTATGTGAGCAGTGTACTGCGGGAAAATGTCACAGCTCTGTGAAGTGCAGCTCTGTGACGTTTCTATATTTGCACAAAATTTATCAAAGAACGTGCACAACTTTTGTCAATTTTGAGCAAGAGTGTAAATTAGACAAGCAGTGTAAAGGGGTAGATCTGTGTCTACAATAGAAACCTAATGATACATGTCCCCCTTTGTCTCATTTTGTGATGTAGAAATGCGCTTGCAGTTTTTGTAAGGTGGTATAATGTGCATTCTGCTGGGCTAAATTGTCTGAAATAAAAGTGTGGGGTAGATTCCTGCCTACTGGACATACACGATCTTGACTAATATATTTATTAGTCACTTATATTAGTGACCTGTCCAAAAATAGTTTTTTTTTTTGAAGATTAATATGTATGTAGAATTTAAATTTTTTTTTCATTGTTTAAAGGGCCATACATGGTTAAAGGATGACGAAGCAACTGGCTGCAAGCAGTGTAAAAAAGAATTCTCTATTTCAAGACGAAAGGTAAACTTTCTTTCTCTTTGCAGTTTGACAATTATGGACATTTATCAACGGGTTTAGTCAGGTTTTCTTTACTATAATTGTCGCAAAATTGTCGCAACTGCGACTACGTGATTTTTCGTGCGACATTTTGACTGGAAAGCGAGAAAAGCAAGTTTTCCAAAAATTAACTATGTAGTAATAATTTTAAAATGGACTACGGGTAGTCAGGTATTTATTAACTGCGACAGTCGCAACAGCGTTAAAAATTGACTAAATTTACTCCAGCTCAAACATGGAGCAGAAAAAGCTACTACCAAAGTAAAAAAGGAAAAATTGCTTACGTGAAAGAAAATTATCAACAGGCTGAAACCAGTTGATAAATAAGTCACACATAAGCAAAAAAAAAGTAAGGAAAAAATTACTAAAAAAAAGAATACATAAGCAAACATTGATAAATGTCCCTCATTATTTTTTTCACCCACATCACAGACTACCTACAATTACATTGACATTTTATCATAAAAATTCTTTACACACATTGGGGGGAGATTCATCAAAACCTGTGTAGAGGAAAAGCTAACCAGTTGCCCTTAGCAACCAACCAGATTGCTTCGTACATTTTGAAAAGGGCCTTTTGAAAAATTTAAGAAGCCATCTGATTGGTTGCTATGGGAAACTGGTCAACTTTTCCTCTGCACAGGTTTTGATAAATCTCCCCCATTTTTCTAAATGCTCTGATTATCTGTGTTATCTGAATGTGCCATTATTATTGTTTTTCTGCACATTTGTGTTGTGGCTTTAATTATAAATGTAAACCACAACAAAAGTGCCATGTCTACCACATGATGGACAGCAACAGTTATTTGGGTCTTTCTTTGTTACCCAAAGGGAAAATGGCACAGCGCGTAGTTCTGTTTATATTGTCAAATATTAGGCTCCTTTCACACTAAAGAGGTTCACCCGTTAGAAACGCCAGTTTGAAAAGCCATTTTAAACGTGCGTTAAACAACCCCATTCAAGTCTATAGTGTTTTTATATTACACGTTATGACCCGCTATAGCCGTCATGAATAACGGACGTTATTTGTGACGGGAGAAATAACGTGACTTGCACTTATTTTTTGCCAGTCACAAGAAACGTGTAAATTAACGTCTGCTATTTATAACATTGAAGTCTATGGCTGACATACGTTAGGAAATACACCCGTTAATGCCCGTTATAATAACGTCCTTAGTTTTACTGAGCATGCTCAGAAGAGGTGACATCAGTAGACTCCTGCAGTGCTGAGGGACTACTACTACTCCCATCATGGAACAGACTTGTTTCCATGATAGGAGTGGTAATCCCCTAGCTGCGGGAGTCTGCAGACAGCTGGGGAGGCTACATTAATGTTTGTACTACTACCCCCATCATGGAACAGAGTCTGTTCCATGATGGGGGTTGTAGTACATGGGCTAAGGGATTGATCGCACCGGGTTTCACTTCTGAGACCCGATGCGATCTGAATTTATTAAGCAGGGGAGCGGGCGGCATGCTCCGCAACCCTGCGATGTATCAATGTGTTTTAACTTTCATTTTCTAATCCTCCGCGGGAGCCCTGAATGGCCGATACCGAGGAGCCATTCGGGGATCTCAGAGGGAGATTTTAAAATGAACATTGTGAGTAGCAGGGGGCCATATCTATATTAAAAGCGCTGTGGAGGGCAAGAGAGAGAGCGCTGCAGAGGGAGGGGCAGACATATAGCCTATATATATCTAGCCCCCCAGCAGCGCATTAGATATGAGCCCCGCTGGCGCATTAACTATATATACCCCCCCCTGCCGGCGCATTAATATATACCCCCCGCCGGTGCATTAAATAAATATCCCCGCAGCGCATGTATAATGTAGCCTTGCAGTGCTTCTATATACCTATGCCCCTGCAGCGCTTCTATATACTTATGCCACTGCAGCGCTATATGTGAAAAGCATTCTAGCACCAGCATCGGCCGCCCGATGCTGCTGATAGAAATACTTTTCATACATAGCGCAGTGTCGGCAAATGTATATAGAAGCGCTGTGGGGGGCAGATAATGCTATATGTCTGCATCCCAACGCTTCTATATACATATATCCCTGCTGCGCTATTATTGAAAAGTATTTCTATTGGCAGCGCATAGTGCGGGCAGCCCTCTCCTGGCACTATGCGCTCCTTATAGAAATACTTTTCATTCATAGCGCTGCAAGGGTATATGTATATAGAAGCGCTGGGGTGCAGACATATAGCGTTATCTGCCCCCCACAGTGCTTCTATATTCATATACCCCTGCAGAGCTATTAATGAAAAGTATTTCTATAAGGAGTGCATAGTGTCATGAGCCGTCTGCCGGCACCATGCGCTGCTAATAGAAATACTTTTCATTAATAGCGCTACAGGTGTATATGTATATAGAAGCACTGGGGGGGGGGGGGCAGACATATAGCGTTATCTGCCCCTCCCCCCCCTCCACACAGCTTCTATATACATATGCCGCTGCAGTGCTATGTATGAAAAGTATTTCTATCAGCAGCATCGGGCGGCCGATGCTCCTGCTAGAATGCTTTTCACATATAGCGCGGCATAGGTATATAGAAGCGCTGCGAAGCTACATTATACATGGGCCGGCGGGGGATATATATTTAATGCACCGGCGGGGGGTATATATTTATTAATGAGCCGGCGGGGGTCATATCTAATGCGCTGCTGGGGGGCTAGATATATAGGCTATATATCTTGCCCCCAAAGCGCTTTTAATATACATATGGCCCTTCTAGTCACAATGTTCATTTTTAAATCTCCCTCTGAGAGCCCTGATTGGCTCCTCGGTACCGGCCATTCAGGGCTCCCCGCGGGGGATTCAAAAATGAAAGTTAAGACACACAATCCATCGCAGGGTTGCGGAGCATGCCGACTGCTGAATAACTTCAGATCACATAGCGTCTCAGAAGTGAAACCCAGTGTGATCAATCCCTCAGCCCCTGTACTACAACCCCCATCATGGAACAGACTCTGTTCCATGATGGGGGTAGTAGTACCAACACTAATGTAGCCTCCCCAGCTGTCTGCAGACTCCCGCAGCCAGGGAATTACTACTCCCATCATGGAAACAAGTCTGTTCCATGATGGGAGTAGTAGTAGTCCCAGCTGCGGGAGTCTGTAGGCAGAGGTGTTCGGCCATACATGAGGGATAAGGGGGTCTTAACGGATGAATATTTATTCAGCCGTTAGCACCCGTTATTTCATCCGTTATTAAACGTCCGTTTTTTACACAGAAAACAGACGTTTAATAAGGGGTGAACTTCATAGTGTGAAAGAAGCCTAACAGAAGCTCCAATGCAAATGTGGACAAAGCCTAAATATCCATGCAGACCTTATAGTAGTGCTGCATCTTAAAGGAAGAATGTTTTTATTCTTATATATTCCTTTAACCCCCTAAATGACCAATTACACACTTGTGTGAGTGTGCCATTTAGGAGTTATGGAGAGTGTGCACAGAGCAACCAGTTGTCAGTTCTAAGGGAGTAAGTTCCCACATAAGATGTGAAGGCAAACAAGAGAATGCCCCTTCCTCTTCAGTTAACTGCATGTAGTGTGAACACAATAAACAAGGAAATAAGGAGCCATAAAAAAGAAAACAAATGTTTAAGCACAGGGACAAGATCAGCACCAGTTAAAGTAAGCCAGGAGTAGTTGTAATCTTGTGAGAGGTACATAAATTACTGGATGTTAGAAGCAGAAGACATTTTCCAGTTCCTGAATGTTTATAAGGGTAGGGTCACACACATCTGCAGTGTATTTCATGCTTCCTATGAGCAGACACAAAGGGCTACCCCCAGAAGCCCTGTCTGTGCACTGTTTGGAGGCGGGCCCCTCTAAACCTCACTGCGCACACAAAGCTGCCGCCAAGTAGCCCTGTGTGTCTGCTCATATATACTGTGTATCTGCTATGTGTGGCCCTACCCTTTATCAGTAATATTACTGTGCATATGTCTTATACAGTGAAAGGGTTTTATTGACATGTTTTTTTCCCCCCCTTTAGCATCATTGTCGAAACTGTGGAGATATCTTTTGCAACACTTGTTCAAGTAATGAACTTTCATTGCCATCGTACCCTAAGCCTGTCCGTGTATGTGACACGTGCCACAACTTGCTGCTCCAGAGGTGTTCCTCTAACTGTTCTTGAGGTCTCATTCTTTAAAGTGTCAATGCAAAATCGTACTAAACTTTTCTATGTAAAATTATTTTTTGCCTGTTACATACGTGTAATCATTCTTGTTATCATGTTCACAAAACTAATCACAAAAACACAATTTTAACAAAATATACATTAAGCAATTGTATCACTACAATGTTTCACATATTTTGTGGAAATCTGTACTAAAATGAAAAGCCTGTACTATTTTTGTGACTATCTTTTGGAATCTGTATATCAAACATACAAATGTGCCTTGTTTTTACAGTTCTTCACTTTTATCAAAATATGCAGCTCATGTTTGCTACAAATCTTTATTTGATACCAGAAAGTAAGTAAATATACATTTGATTATTGAACAATGTATACGATTTGTAATTTTTTTTCTTCCATTTGATCAATTTTCTTTTTTTCAGTCCCAATTTCTGATATTTCATGATCTTCAGTACTACACTTCTAAACAATTATTCAGTATTAGACAGTTTGTTCCACACATGGAAATTTAGCTTCCTGTCAAAAGAAGGCATGATAAATAAACACAGGAAAAGTAGGTTTGATTGAATACTGTTATAAAACAAGGTAAATAGGTGCAGTATTTGACCTTACTCTGATATGACAAACTAGTGTTTTGTGTCACATGATAAAAGATATTATGTAATGCCATCAGACCGTCTATGTCCATAAACACATTAGGTAAACATTGGCTAAACCCGCTAATTTCAACAGGACTGGCTGACCTAATATGTATGAATGTGTTCTGTCTCCCCCGTGATGGTAATATTCATATATTATTATTTTTTAAATAGAACCCTTTTTAGGTATGTATAACCTATTGATTGAAGGACATCTGTAGTGCAATATAACTTACAGATCGCGGGGGAGGGGGGGCTGCATCCGAGTGCTGGGGCCACCCGGGATCTCCTGGATGGAGCCACGGCAGTATGCTGGAAAGGGGGCGTTCTGTCCCCGCATGACGCGGCAGACGAGACGCCCCCTCTATGTACCCCATAGAGATACATGGAGGGGGCGTGTCTGCTGCGGCTTTCTGCTGGGGATGAAACTGCACTTCCTGCAGACTGCCGCAGCCCCGTCCAGAAGATCCCGGGGGGCCCCAGCGATCGGCCATCCCGCGATCTATAACTTATCCCCTATCCTTTGGATAGGGGATAAGCTATATTGCACTGGAGTACTCCTTTAAAAGGGTATTCCTGAGAAAAAAAAATCTACTTCAAATTGGTGACAAAATGTTATACAGATTAAAAAAGTACTTCTATTTAAAACTCATAACCCGTTCAGTAGTATGCCATGGAGGAAGTCATGTAGTCTTTCCAGTCACACTGTTCTCCCTGATACCACCTTTGTCTGTTTCAGGAACTGTCAAGAGCTAGAGATATGCTGTTGGGATTTGCTTATGCTCTGGAAAAAAAAAGATAAAAATAGCCAGCACAACTAATACACAGGTGCACGCTGCTGTGGCAAATACAAAGTATGCAAAAAAGAAGGTTGCAGCAGCTCTCTTGGTCAAAAAATAGAGGCTCTTAGTGCACTTTTTGATCAAAACGTGTTCCCCATGAGGAATGAGAGTGTTAGGGTCCTATCCAAAGTGAGGACACCTCCGCATGGTGGGTGGGGGACACGTTTTAATCAAAAAGTGCGCTAAGAGCTAATTCACAGATTTTATGTGAATTTCTTTTTTTTTGTTCAACACTTTGTTTATTGAAAAAAGGCATATGATTATCATTCAAAACTGAGTAGACACACAGGTCCGCAGGAAAAAAGGAAAAGTTTTACAACACAAACACATACAGCGCAACAGGTGCCAAGTAATACAACATGCATAAGTATGTAGTTCGTAGTTCATAAATAAGTTCGTAGTAGCGCGCAAAGTCTCTCAGGTAATAACTGTAAAGTATAGAAATCGTAATAAGCATCAGGTAAGGGATTATACCACAGTGCTAAAGGGAGAAAACAAGAAACCATACATCATCATGGGAATACACATTTGTCTAATTTCCAGTGTCCGCCTCCCCTCCTCCCTGCAAGGTCTCCTTAAGTTCCGACCACACCAGGTACATAGCTACATTTGATCTAGTCATTTTCAGCCTATCGAGAACCATAATTTCCATGGTACAAGAATGTATTAGAAGGTTTTTGATCTCAGCCACAGAGGCTATATCCCTAGACTTCCAGTTTCTTGCTATTGATACCCTCGCAGTTGATAGGACATGGAAACTAATTAACAGGTTTGAGAACGATAGTGTTTCTGACTGGAGAGACAGGAGAGCTATCCCCGGGCCCCACGAGAAGGGTTCAGAAACCAGCGATTTGAAAAGGTCATGTATGTTGTCCCAAAACCTCCGTAACCCCGGACATGACCACCATATGTGTAATAAGGACCCCATTACTTCCCCACATCGCCAGCACAGAGGAGAGGAGTCTAGATACAGTTTCGCCAAGCGAGCGGGGACCATGTACCAGCGGTACAGCAATTTTCTCGCCGACTCTAGGTGGGTAACACTGGGAGATAACCTAGTCGGGAGAGTGAACAGCGATTCCCATTGTTCCTGGGTGATAGAGATGCCCAGGTCTCGCTCCCAAGCCACTTGATAGGACAGCTCCCCGTGACTTGACTTTGTTGATAATGCTACATAGGCTCTAGATACACCTCCGCTAGTAGAGGATTGTTTAAAGTAGTAAGTATTATATGGGGTAGAGATGGAGTTCGGGTTCCAATGGAGGCATCGTAACAGGTGTCTAATTTGCAAGAACTTGTAAAATTCTCTATTGGATAAGTGAAACTTAGCGGTAATTGTGCCAAACTCCGAGAGACCATTATTACCACTAACATCACCCAAGGTGTGTATTCCAGCTTCCATCCAAGAAGAGAGGTCAGTGTTGGGCAGGAGAAACTGGATGGTCGTGAGAGGTGTAGCGTTGTAGGGACCCGGGGAGACAATATCATTAACAGCATAGAGCCAAACTGTGGGGCTCGCTCAGTATAGTGGCAGTATATTGTGACCGAATGTCCCTTTGTAAGTATATGGACCACAGTTAAGACCTTAAGGATGAGACTTGTAAAATGTGACGTTCAATGTTAACCCAGTGAGCTGTGACCTCCATGTCCCACCACTGCTTAGTTTGTGCTAGGATAGCGGCTCTATAATAGTTCACTAAATCAGGACATCCCAATCCTCCGTATCTGACTGGTTTGTACAGGATTCTCGCGGAGACTCTCTCTCTGGTATGATTCCATATGAAGCCCATAACCAGGGACTGCAGACGGCAAAGAACAGAAAGAGGAAAGGGGACAGGAAGGTTCCTGAACAAGTATAAGATCTTTGGTAGTAAGAACATCTTAGCTACTGTGACACATCCTATCCAGGACATGGGTACTCTAGCGTATCTAGTTATTTCTGATTTAATAAGTTTAGTGAGATGTTGCACGTTAGCGGGCACCAGGTCAGTAACCGGTGTTGTCAGTATAATACCCAGGTATGTGATACCATCGTCGGACCACACAAATGGGTGATTTTATGTGAATTTCATGTGGAATTCACATGGATTCAGAACAAAATTCAACTTTTGCATTAAATGAAGGCACACTTTTTTTTACGTGCGTAGTGCATTCATGCAGAAATTCTGCACCAGTTCCACAAATGATTGAAAGATGCAGAATTCCAAATTAATGCAGCCACAGAATTCACGAACCTATGCGGTATTTCTGCCGTGTGAACATAGCCTAAGACTGGGTTCACACTGGGGAATCTCCGGCTAAACAAATCCGTCCAGAGATTCTGAGTGCGGGCATTGGCTAGGAGCACGCAGACATGAGGAGCGGATTCCACAAGAACACTGAAATTAGTCCAATGTTCTAGCGGAATTTTTACAGGGGAGTTTTACAGTCCACCCAGAAAAATCCACTGTGCAGCGGAATCCCATTGCTGCACCGATATGTTCGAGTGGAATTTCAAAACTGAATTCCATTTGGAAATTCCGTATTGTGAACCAGACCTAAGAGTTCATGTACACTGCAGAATTTCCTCATTGGATTTCCTCTACTTCTTCATGCAAAAACCATGGCACACAAGTACTCTGTGTGGAAATTTGAATATAAGCTCCATTAAATGTCAATGGAAGTGCCTGATGAGGATTATTTTATGCTTTAAGGATCGATATGCCCACTTGATGTCAATAGGGCTTTGATTCCAGGCAGAATTTTCACATGGAAATTCTGCTTTAAATTACTTCTAGTTACGGGTTCAATTATCATAAAATTGTTTCCATGGCTTTTGGGAACCTTCGTTCTTATACTGCATTTCCAACATAAATGAGCTAATGTCCGTATTCAAAGTACTGTGTAGTCCTGACAATACAGAATTGTCATGCCTGTATATTTGTATATTATCTAACAACAGAATGACCGTGGCATGCCTAAAACAGCAGGGGAGCACCAGGTCAGAGAACTTAAAGGAGTACTCCAGTGGAAAACCATTTTCTTTTTAAATCAACTGGTTCCAGAAAGTTAAACAGATTTGTAAATTACTTTTATTAAAAAAATATTAATCCTTCCAGTACTTATCAGCTGCTGTATGCTCCAGAGGAAGTTGAGTTTTTTTTTTTTTTTTTCAGTCTGACCACTGTGCGCTCTGCTGCCCCCACTGTTTGTGTCAGGAACTGTCCAGAGTAGGAACAAATCCATATAGCAAACCTCTCCTCCGGAAGTTCCTGACATGGACAGAGGTGTCAGCAGAGAGCACTGTGGTCCGACAGAAAAGGACAACTCGCCTTCCTCTGTAGTATACAGCAGCTGTTAATTACAGAAATAATTATGATTATTAGATAGACGTAATTTCCAAATTTGTTTAACTTTCTGGAATCAGTTGATTTGAAGAAGAAAAAAAAAAGTGTGCCACTGGAGTACCCCTTTAATGTCTGTAACCCAGTGTTTCCCAACCTGTGTGCCTCCAGCTTTTGAAGAAATACAACTTCAAGCATGCTTACACAGCCATAGGCATCTAAAAGGGTCAGAACATCTCTAAGCAGACTACTTCAGTCAAGAAAGGATCTATCATGGAGTATAATGCTTAAAATGAGTGAATTTCATAAAATAACTAAATTATAAGATAGGCTGTTGACCTGTTTGCATAAAAAAAAGAGAGAAAGCTAAAAAGATTATATACCGGAAACCGAGAGGTCTCCTGGGGCTGGGATTCATTCTGTATATGGAAAAGTGGAGATTTTTGGGCAAAAAGAAGCCGGATTGCCTGGTTTTTATTTTAAAGGGGTAATCCGGGATTGTTTTTATTTGACTATGCTAAAGGGGCAGTAAAGTTAGAGTAGTTTATAATATGGTGCCTGTACCTGTGTTTCATGGTGGTCTCGCAATTCTTCTGATTTTTAACAGCATAAAAAATGTGTTGTCTCTTTCCCAGGTTGCAGATATGACATCACTAGTCAGGTGAACTAGTCAGGTGATCAGAATTTAAGCCTGTCTTTGCTTAAATGGGTGGAGCGACCGCGGGGTGGGAGGAAGATCATTCTGTTTTTGCAACAGCTGGAGGCACCCTAGTCAAAAAACACAGGTCTATTGCATTGAAGGGATCACATGTGTGTTTCAATGGGTGGGGTGGCTGATGTGTGGGAGAAAAGTGACCTTACATTTACAAACAAGAAACTCCAACAGCCAATAGCCAGTTCACAAAAAGATATTTTCAGCTTTATGGTAATCTCACAACATAGCCATTTAGCCCCAAGACAAGCACAGATTCTTCCTAAGCATGTCCATTACTGTCTGCCAGGTATGTCCAAAAATCATCTTATAGTGGATAACCCCTTTAATGTCAGTAACACATCCACAGAAACATAGTGAAAAATTAATATTCTGGAGAAAGGAAATGATATTCTAATAAATTCTATTTTCATAAAAAGAAAGAAAGTGAGCCATAGTACTCTCAAAGTGCAGATTCCTGCTTTATTTGGCCATTATTAGATTTGTGAGAGCAGTAGCTAGGTCTAATTTTTTGTCTCCTCTAGGATTCCTCCATGGGACCCAAAACTATTTCTCAACACTGTAGTGTCTCCCTCCCCCTTTGAGCCTGTTGTTTCTATATTCATCAAAATCTTAAAACTAATAATTTTATTTTTTTGTTAGTAACAAGGAGTAGGGAGTAGTAGGCACTTTTAGTACTTTACAGTGTTGCAAGAAAGGATCTTTATAAAACTCGGTCACACCTTTTTCTGTAAGGCGGTCTTTACAGTTGACAGATCTCAACATATTGTACGTTCATCTTTATGTGCTAACCTTAGGTCAGAAAAGGAATATTTTATAGTTGTCAAACAATGGGGGAGATTTATTAAAACCTGTTCAGAAAATAAAATTGCTGAGTTGCCCGTAGCAACAGATCTGATTGCTTGTTTCATTTTTCAAAAAGACAATATCATCTGAATCTTTCTTCTTCTTCTGATCTGTGGGTGGAAAGCATTGCAGGCTTAGGGATAAATACTCTGTGTAGTCTCTCCTGGGCGCTTTCGTGTGTAATGGAAATAATTATTGCGTTCACCAGTAGTTTGACTTTCCACCTCTTGCATTCCCTCCCTTGTTTTTCTTTGGTGATTGGTTCACAGGATGTGCACTAAAAAAACGAATGTATTTCTTGTGTATGTATTTGTAACTAGCCACATTAAAGCAACCTCTTTAACTAATTAAGGACCACGGGCATATGGGCACGCCCTGACGTCCTGGTACTTGAGGACCAAGGGCATACCTCTTCACTTGTGGGAATTCCGGTCCCCGCCGCTTGCTGGGTGGGGACCGGACCGGGATTCCTACTGAAATGATTCAGCAGGCGCCCCGTGCAAAGCCCTGCTGGGCAAGAGTGATTGGTGCCGACTCTGACTGCACCAATCACGCTTTTTTTCCAGGTCACTGGTGACCCAATTGACCCGGAATCGCCCGAAATTCGCCGATCTGAACTGATCGTCGATTTGCGTCTCAGGACCCCCCGTCCTGAGACGCAAATCGACGATCAGTTCAGATCGGTGAATTTCGGGCGATTCCGGGTCAATTGGGTCACCAGTGACCTGGAAAAAAAGGGTGATTGGTGCAGTCAGAGTCGGCACCAATCACTCTTGCCCAGCAGGAGTGAGGTGGCACCAGTGCAACAGCTGGAGGTTTGCGCCCCCCCATGTGAATGTACAGAGGTACAGGGTACATTCAAACGGGCCAGGGTTTACAGCGAGTTTCTCGCTGCAAGTTTGAGATGCAGCAAATTTTCCGCTGAAGCTCAAACTCCTTGCGGAAAACTCGCTGTAAACCCCCGCCTGTGTGAATGTACCCTAAAAACACCACTGTATTATACCTATGTCTGTAAATGTTACACTGACAGGCATAATAGTCCAGATCAGACTCTACTTTAGGCAGATGCTGATTGGCTTCCATAGCCATGACAATGGCCACCATGGCAACCATCAGTGCTCCACTATCAGTTTACAGAGTGCCAATCCGGAACAGGGGGAGCTCCCTCTCTGTAACCCTATTAGATGCTGCTGTCACACTGATGGTAGCATCTATAGGGTTAAGCTAGGATAGTGCTGCAGCTGTCCTCCGATGGGGCCCCTCCTCTCCTGAAATCGCTTCACTGTCTGAAGCAAAGGAGGAGACCCCGCAAATGTCACTCCTATTGGTCTGTCAGTACTGAAGGACCAAAAAGAGTGATCGCCGGCTGAGGACAACTGCGATTGGTCCATGGTTAGCTTCAGAGAAGCTCTGCTGTGTAGCACAGCCGAGCTTACTAAACTGTCACAGTACCAAGTGGCACTGTGACAGTTTAAAATCATCAGATACATGTAAGTGGTGATGCGGCAAGTACTTAACTCCTTAAGGACTCAGCGTTTTTCAGTTTTAGCATTTTCGTTTTTTCCTCCTTACCTATTAAAAATCATAACCCTTTAAATTTTCCACCTAAAAAATCCATATTATGGCTTATCTTTTGCGCCACCAATTCGACTTTGCAGTGACATTAGTCATTTTACCCAAAAATCCACGGCGAAACGGGAAAAAAAAATCATTGTGCGTCAAAATTGAAGAAAACATGCCATTTTGTAGCTTCCGTTTCTACACAGTGCATTTTTTTATTTATACATTTAAAAAATGTCCTCTTCTGACCCCTATAATATTTTTCCGCGTACGGGGCGGTTTGAGGGCTCATTTTTTGCTCCGTGATCTGAAGTTTTTATCGGTACCATTTTTATTTTGATCTGACTTTTTGATCGCTTTTTATTCTGTTTTTAATGGTATAAAAAGTGACCAAAAATACGCAATTTTGGAATTTGGAATTTTTTTACGTGTATGCCATTGACCGTACGGTTTAATTAACTATATATTTTTATTGTTCGGACATTTACGCATGCGGTGATACCACATATGTTTATTTTTAAACAGGGGGCTATAACACTGCACACACTGATCTTTTTACACTTATCACTGGCATGTATTAACATGCCATTGATCAGTGTTATCGGCGCTTGACTGCTCCTGCCTGGATCTCAGGCACGGAGCAGTCATTCGCCGATGAGACACAGAGGAGGCAGGTAGGGATCCTCCAGGTGTCCTGTAACCTGTTCGGGACGACGCGATTTCATTTCGGCGGTCATGAACAGCCCGATTGAGCTGCCGGGATACTTTCAGTTTCACTTAAGACGCGGTGGTCAACTTTGATCGCACCGTCTGAAGGGTTAATACAAGGCATCACCGCGATCAGTGATGTCCTGTATTAGCCGCGGGTCTCGGCCTTTGATGGCCGCTGGGACCGACCTGATATGATGCGGGGTCACCGCACGGGTGACCCTGTGTCAAATTGCGGGAGCCGGCGTAGGACGTAAATATACGTCCTGCGTCGTTAAAGGGGTTCACCGGTGGAATTTTTTACATTTTTTTTAATCAACTGATGCCAGAAAGGTAAACAGATTTGTAAATTACTTCTATTAAAAAATCTTAATCCTTCCAGTACATATTAGCGGCTATATACTACAGAGGAAATTATTATTATTATTGAAAGGGGGTAAATACTTTTGTGCACTAGTGGCATTAGGGATGTCACAATGTGCAACTAAACTAGAAAGTCAAAATCATGTCACTAAGGCTAGTTGATCACTGAGAACTTTTTATACTCTACTGTTTGAAGGATAAAAATGTATACATTAAATAGAGGACTTACATTATTTCACACATCGCAATGTATGCTTTTTTTTTGCGGTATACAATAGTGTTGTTGACTACTTTTGTACACAGCTATTTTTTTTTCTCAATATAGCTTGAGGTATCTCAAAGCAAATGGCACTACATACAGTAGAAACTGCAAAACCATACAAAGGACATAAATCAGAAATTGTAAGGAATCTGCAGAATAATACAGTCATGTTTTCATAAAGAAAAAAAAAGTTCATTTTTTACAAAAGAATAAATGCAATGCAAAGCTTCTCTGGATAGCCATTTTAAGGCAAACATTTAGTAGGGCCCACACTGAGGAAAGGACAGAGAAAAACAACAAACAAAACAGAAAATGGGAGGGAGAAGAGAAGAGAAGAAAAGAGAGGGAGTGGATGGTAGATTATGTGAGCCAAGTAGCAAGATCAGGACCGTTTAAGAACTCTAGCTAGCCGGACCAGAAACCTGTCCACCATGCCCATATCACCAGACCATAAGTCCTCCATATGGGAGGGGTAATTTACCTCAGTTACCCATTACTTCACAGAAGGAGCAATGGAAGATCGCCCGTGCCTAGGAATGACAGCATAAACCGCAATGAAATTAACCCCTTAAGGATGCAGCCCATTTGGGCCTTAAGGACGCAGACAATTTTATTTTTACGTTTTCGTTTTTTCCTCCTCGCCTTCAAAAAATCATAACTCTTTTATATTTTCATCCACAGCCTAGTATGAGGGCTTGTTTTTTGTGCGACTAGTTGTCAGTTGTAATGCCATCACTCACTTTACCATAAAATGTATGGCGCAACCAATAAAATACTATTTGTGTGGTGAAATTAAAAAGAAAACCGCAATTTAGCTAATTTTGGAAGGTTCGTCTTCACGCCGTACAATTTACGGTAAAAATGACATGTTATTTATTCTTTGGGTCAATACGATTAAAATGATACCCATGATAACATACTTTTCTATTACTGTTGTGCTTAAAAAAAATCGCAAACTTTTTAACCAAATTAGTAGGTTTAAAATCCCCCTATTTTGACGACCTATAACTTTAAAATTTTTCCGTATAAGCGGTGGTATGAGGGCTCATTTTTTGCGCCGTGATCTGTACTTTTTATTGATACCATATTTGCTTATATAGAACTTTTAATCAATTTTTTATAAAAAAATTTTGGGAATAAATTAAAGCAGCTATTTTGGATTTTTTTTTTACGTTGACGCCTTTCAACGTACGGTATCATTAACATATTGTTTTAATAGTTCAGATATTTACGCACGCGGTGATACCAAATATGTATATAAAATATTTTTTTAACACTTTTTGGGGGTCAAATAGGGAAAATGGGACAATTTACGTTTTTATTGGGGGAGGGGGTTTTTCACATTATTTTACTTTATTTTTAACTTTTTTTTACTTTTATTTTTACACTTTAATAGTCCCCATAGGGGACTATTTATAGCAATCACTCGATTGCTAATACTGTTCAGTGCTTATGTATAGGACATAGCACTGATCAGTGTTATCGGTCATCTTCTGCTCTGGTCTGTGGGAAGGCAGATCAGAGCAGAAGACGTCGGGAAGGCAGCGGCCGAGGCGGGACATCGCTGCAGCCGGTGATAGGCTGAAATGCCATGTGTGGTACGGGGCTAAAGAAAGTAGGAAGTAAACAGCCTGGCCGACCGATCAGCTGTTTTGGAGCTCCGGGGCAACATATGGAGGTAAGTGAAAGTTTGTTTTGTCTTTTTTGCAGCCCGGGCAGGGCGGAATAGAAAAAGTCTGCGCTGGACATCTCCTTTAAACAGTAAAACAGAAACACAAAACATAGTTTAAATGTAGCCTAAAAGTTATAAGAGCCATATTACTTGGCCACATCTTTAACAGACTTTTCCCTATAATATCTAGTGTGGTTCAGCATAACTAGTCATATGACATTGGCTAGAAAAAAAATGAACAATATTAAGCTGTGCTCACACCACATTTTTGCAATACAGTTCCCGTATACGTTTTCAATTTGAAAACCGTACGGAACCGTATTGAAAACCGTATGCATTGACTCTCCATTGAAAACCGTATGCCAAAAGATGCATCCGATTGTGTCCGTTTTGCATCCTGTACAGTTTTCATTTTTTTTTGCCGTACCCAAAACCCTAGCCTACCACTGTTTTTGGTCCGGGTGAAAAACCGTATTGAAAAGGTATACATTTTTTTTTTTTTTTTTTAACATGGGAGTCAATGGGAACCTTACAGAACCGTATGTGTGTACAGCTCCATTCGGTTTTCACCATACGGTTTTTGAATTTTTTCAAACAAGTGTAACTTTATTCATAATGGAGTGAAAAGTTAAAAACATATACGTTTTTTTTCCTTATAAAACGGATGCAACCGGACATCAGTTTTCAAACCGTATACAGTTTTCAACCTTATATGGGTTAAAATTTGTACACCTGTTTTGATGCAGTTTAGTCAGGTTTTGAGGAAAATGTATTTATTTATTTTTTATCAAAAACCAGATACGGGAACTGTATTGCAAAAATGTGGTGTGAACCCAACCTAATCCCTGCTTAAATAAAAAGTAAGAGACACAATTGACAACAAAAACATAGCTAAAAAAAATCTCCCAAGTCACACCCCACAAGAATTCACACAGGATGACACACAGATGTTTTGTGGTAGAGAATTAATCAAAGATCAGTGGCTTAACTAGTCATATGGGCCCCAGGGATAATTTTGGACAAGCCAAAACTAGTCTCAGCAGATTGCTGGACAACTCTATCAGGCTTCTTACCTCTATACAAACTCTCTATTTATATCGGGGAGGTAAGTATAGCTTTATTTTTATGCCACCCTGAGCCATATATAATTTATTTTATGCTTGGACAACCCTTTTAATTACATAGGTCTCATTTAGTAGGTAGGTAAACAAATTATTGCAAACTTGTGTATCTGCCTCACGTATCATTAAAGGGGTACTGCGGTGGAAAACAATTTTTTTTTTTAAATCAGGTGCCAAAAAGTTAAACCTATTTGTAAATGTCTTCTATTTAAAAATCTTAATCTTTCCAGTACTTATCAGCTGTTGTATACTACAGAGGAAGTTGAGTAGTTATTTTATGTCTGACCAAAGTGCTCTCTGAGGACTACACCTCTGTAGGAACTGTCTAGAGCAGGAGAAAATCCCCATAGCAAATCTCTCCTGCTCTGGACAGTTTCTGAAATGGACAGAGGTGTCAGCAGATGGCACTGACAGAGAAGAACACCTCAACTTCTTCTGGAGCATACAGCAGCTCATAAGTACTGGAAAGATTAAGATTTTTAAATAGAAGTAATTTACAAATCTGTTTAACCTCTTCAGGGCGTACTTGTACACCCTGAATCCTGGGTCCTTAACCCCTTGCCGCATATGGACATTTATAAACATCCATAAGCGGCTCCCGTGGTATGACTGTGACTCATACCCGGTGGGTCCCGATCTATCTGATGTCCGGCATTAACTCAAAGTTGATCGCTGCGTCTAGAGTGAAAGCAAAAGCTTCCCAGCAGCTCAGACAGGCTGATCGGGACCGTTGCGGTAAAATCGCAAATCCCGATCATCTAGAACGCAACAAGAGGATACCTTACCTGCCTCCTGCGCGTCCGATCGGCCATAGATTGCTCCAGGCCTGAAATCCAGGCTTGAGCAATCAATCGCTGATAACACTGATCAATGCATTGCAATGCAATGACAGTGATCAGTGTATTGAATCAATGTACTGCATGTTATAGTGCCCTATGGGGGCTATAACATTGCAAAAAGAAAGTGAAAAAAAAGTTAAGATGATTTAACCCCTTTCCTGATAAAAGTCTGAATCGCCCCCCTTTTCCCATAAAAAAAAAACCTGTGTAAATAAAAAGAAATATAAACATATGTGGTATCGCCGCGTGCGAAAATGTCCGAACTATAAAATCATATGGTTAATTAAACCGCACAGTCAATGGCGTACGCGCAAAAAAATTCCAAAGTCCAAAATAGCGTATTTTTGGTTATTTTTTATACCATAAAAAATTTATAGAAAGCAATCAAAAAGTCAAATCAAAACAAATAAAAACTTGAGATCACGGCGTAAAAAATTAGCTCTCATGCCGCCCCATACATGGAAAAAAAACATAAATTTTCATGCATGAAGTTATGATTTTTTCCAGAAGTACGACAAAATCAAACCTACATAAGTAGGGTATCATTTTAATCATATGGAACTACAGAGTAAAGATAATGTGTCATTTTTACCGGAAAAATTGACTGTGTAGAAAGGGAAGCCCCCAAAAGTTACAAAATGGCGTTTTTTCTTCCATTTTCGAATCGGTGTCGCAAAAAAGAAGCCATCATATGGATTTTTAGGTGCAAAATTTAAAGGGTTATGATTTTTAAAAGGTAAGGAGGAAAAAACAAAAGTGCACAAATGAAGAATCGCCAAAGAGGGAAGGGGTTAAGGACCTGGGGCTTACAGGTACGTTCGTGGGAATTTCGGTCCCCGCTGCTAACTGGTCGGGGACCAGATCGGTATGCCTGCTGAAATCATTCAGCATGTATCCCGGCTCATCACCGGGGGAAGTTCGGTTTCCCCGTTCTGCCCACCCACAGTAGTACGGGGGAACCGACGCCGGAGATCATCGGTGGAGGGCGGCGATCCTACGACAGTGGTCTCTAAACTGTAGCCCTCCAGATGTTGCAAAACTACAACTCCTAGCATGCACAGAAAGCTGTTTGCTGTTTGGGCATGCTGGGATTTGCAGTTTTGCAACAGCTGGAGGGCTACAGTTTGGAGATCACTGTGCAGTGGTCTCTAAACTGTGGCCCTCTAGATCTTGCAAAACTACAACTCTCAGCATGTCCACACAGCAGTTTGCTGTCTGGGCATGCTGTGATTTGTAGTTTTGCAAAATTTGCAGGGCCAGTTTGGAGATCACTGTTCAGTGGTTTCTAAACTGTGGCCCTTCAGGTCTTGCAAAGCTACAACTCCCAGCATGCCCAAAGAGCAAACAGCTGTCTCGGCATGCTGGGAGTTGTAGTTGCGTACCTCCAGCTGTTGCATAACTACATCTCCCAGCATGCCCTTTGGCGACCAGTACATGCTGGGAGTTGTAGTTTTGCAACAGCTGGAGACACACTGGTTGGAAAATACTGAGTAACTGAAGGTTTTCCAACCAGTGTGCCTCCAGCTGTTGCAAAAGTACAACTCCCAGCATGCACAGTCTGTCAGTATATGCTGGGAGTTGTAGTTTTGCAACAGCTGGAGGTTTGCCCCCTTCCCCCATGTGAATGTGCAGGGTACATTCACACATGCGGGTTTACAGTGAGTTTCCTGCTTCAAGTTTGAGCTGCGGCAAATTTTCCGCCGCAGCGCAAACTCCTAGCGGGAAACTCAACGTAAACCCCCCACCAGTGCGAATGTACCCTAAAAACACTACACTAACAGAAAATAAAGGGTAAAACACCAAATATACATTGCCTTACACTGTCCCCCCCCCCCCCCGCCCCCAATAAAAATGAAAACGTATCGTACGGCAGGGTTTCCAAAACGGAGCCTCCAGCTGTTGCAAAACAACAACTCCCAGCATTTCCGGACAGCCACTGACTGTCCAGGCATGTTGGGAGTTTAGCAACAGCTGGAGGCACCATGTTTGGGGTATTATAATGTCCACCCCTATGCAACCCCTAATTTAGTCCTCAAATGCGCATGGCACTCTCTCTCTTCGGAGCCCTGTAGTATTTCAAGGAAACAGTTTAGGGCCACATATGGAGTATTTCCGCAATTGCACTACAAATTTAATTTTTTTCTCCTTTTACCCCTTATGAAAAGGAAGAGTTGGGGGCTGCACCAGCATGTTAGTGTAAAGCTATAAAAAATTTTGCACTAACATGCTGGTGTTGACCCATACTTTTTATTTTCACAGGAAGGTAAAAGGAAAAAAAAAAAAGACCCCCAAAATTTGTAACGCAATTTTTCCTGAGTACAGAAAAACCCCATATGTGGGCGTAAAATGCTCTGTGAGAGCGCACTATGTACATTTGAGGCCTAAATTGGTGATTTGCACAGAAGTGGCTGATTTTACAGCGGTTCTGACATAAATGCAAAAAAATAAATACCGATGTGTGACCCCATTTTGGAAACTACACCCATCACAGAACATAACAAGGGGTATAGTGAGCCTGAACACTCCACAGGTGTTTGACGAATTTTCGTTAAAGTTGGATGGGAAAATGAAAACAAAATATTTGTTTTGACTAAAATGCTGGTGTTACCCAAAATTTTTTATTTTCACAAGGGAAAATAGGAAAAAAGCCCCCCAAAATGTGTAACCCCATTTCTTCTTAGTAAGAAAATACCCCATATGTGGATGAAAAGTGCTCTGTGGGCGCACTACAATGCTCAGAAGAGAAGGAGTGCCCATTGGGCTTCTGGAGAGAAAAGTTGTCCGGAATTGAAGGCCACGTGTGTTTATAAAGCCCCCATAGTGCCAGAACAATGGGACCCCCCCCCCCAACATGTGACCCCTTTTTGGAAACTATACCCCTCACATCATGTAATAAGGGGTGCAGTGAGCATTTACGCCCCACAGGTGTCTGGCAGATTTTTGGAACAGTGGTCCGTGAAAATGAAAAATGTAATTTTTCATTTGCACAGCCAACTGTTCCACATGTTCCAAAGAGCTGTCAAACGCCAGTGGGGTGTAAATACTCACTGTACCCCTTATTAAATTCTGTGAGGGGTTTAGTTTCTAAAATGGTTGTCACATGTGGGGGGTGTTGCACTGTTCTGGCACCATGGGGGCTTTGTAAACGCACATGGCCCTGCCTCCCATTCCAAACAAATTCTTTCTCCAAAAGCTCAATGGCGTTCCTCCTCTTCCGAGCATTGTAGTGCGCTAGCAGAGCACTTTACATCCACATTTTCTCCTGTTACCGCTTAAAATTTGGGGAAAAGCCAGCATCTTAGTGAAAAAAATATTTTTCATTTACACATCTGACTTTAACAAAAAGTCGTCAAACACCTGTGGGGTGTTAAGGCTCACTGTACCCCTGGTTACATTCCTTGAGGGGTGTAGTTTTCAAAATAGTAGGTCATGTTGTTTTTTTTTTTTTTTGCTTGCTGTTCTGGCACCACTAAATGCTACATGCCCCACAAAAACCATTTCAGCAAAATTTGCTTTCCAAAAACCAAATGTGACTCCTTCTCTTCTGAGCATTGTAGTTCACCCGCAGAGCATTTTACATCCTAACATGGGGTATTTCCATATGCAAAAGAAATGGGGTTACAAATTTTGGGGGGCATTTTCTCCCATTACCTTTTGTAAAAAATTGTAAATTTGGGAAAATAGACTGCACTTAAGTGAAAAATAATTTTTTTCATTTACACATCCAACTTTAACGAAAAGTCGTCAGACACCTGTGGGGTGTTAAGGCTCATTGGACCCCTTGTTACGTGCCTTGAGGGGTGTAGTTTCCAAAATAGTATGCCATGTCGGCTTTTTCTTTTTGCTGTTCTGGCACCATAGGGGCTTCCTAAATGTGACATTCCCCCCAAAAAAACATTTCAGCAAAATTCACTCTACAAAATCCCATTGTTGCTCCTTCCGTTCTGAGCCCTCTCCTGCGCTTGCCGAACACTTCACATACACATATAAGGTATTTCCTTACTGTAGAAAAATTGGGTTACAAATTTTGGGGGGCTTTTTCTCCTATTACCCCTTGAAAAAATAAAAAAACTGGGTCTACAAGACTTTCTAAATGTCATTTTTTATAATGGGGTCAATTATGGGCTATTTCTAATATGAAGGCCCTTCAAATCCACTTGTATACTGAACTGGGCCCTGAAAAAATTCAGATTTTGAAAATATTGTGAAAAATTGGAAAATTGTTGCTGAACTTTGAAGCCCTCTGTTGTCTTCCAAAAGTAAAAACAATTCAACTTTTGGAAGTAGACACATTGTATACCGTATATACTCGAGTATAAGCCGAGTTTTTCAGCACGATTTTTCGTGCTGAAAACACCCCCCTCGGCTTATACTCGAGTGAACTCTCCACCCGCAGTGGTCTTCAACCTGCGGACCTCCAGAGGTTTCAAAACTACAACTCCCAGCAAGCCCGGGCAGCCATCGGCTGTCCGGGCTTGCTGGGAGTTGTAGTTTTGAAACCTCCGGAGGTCCGCAGGTTGAAGACCACTGCGACCTTCAACATCATCCAGCCCCCTCTCACCCCCTTTAGTTCTGTACAGTACTCGCCTCCGCTCGGCGCTGGTCCGGTGCTGCAGGGCTGTCCGGAGAGGAGGTCGTCCGGTGGGATAGTGGTTCCGGGCTGCTATCTTCACTGGGGGCGCCTCTTCTCCGCGCTGCGGGCCCGGAATAGAGGCGTTGCCGGGACGATGACGCACAAGTACGTTGGTAATGAACGTACCTCTGCGTCGTCGTCAAGGTAACGTGACTATTCTGGGGCCGGGCCCGAAGCGCTTAGAAGAGGCCTCCCCGGTGAAGATAGCAGCCCGGAACCACTATCCCACTGGACGACCTCCTCTCCGGACAGCCCTGCAGCACCGGACCAGCGCCGAGCGGAGGCGAGTACTGTACAGAACTAAAGGGGGTGAGAGGGGGCTGGATGATGTCGAAGGCCGCAGTGGTCTTCAACCTGCGGACCTCCGGAGGTTTCAAAACTACAACTCCCAGCAAGCCCGGACAGCCGATGGCTGCCCGGGCTTGCTGGGAGTTGTAGTTTTGAAACCTCTGGAGGTCCGCAGGTTGAAAACCACTGAGGGCGGATGATGATGAAGGGGGGTGTGGGATGATGACAAGGGGATGATGAAGGGGGGTGGGGATGATGACAAGGGGATGATGAAGGGGGGGGTGTGGGATGATGACAAGGGGATGATGACAGGTGATGATGATGAGGGTCTGGATGATGACAGGCGGTGATGAGGATGTTAATGACGGGGGTCTGGATGATGACAGGGGGATGATGTATTTCCCACCCTAGGCTTATACTCGAGTCAATAACTTTTCCTGGGATTTTGGGTTGAAATTAGGGGCCTCGGCTTATACTCGGGTCGGCTTATACTCGAGTATATACGGTATGTGAATCAATATATAATTTATTTGGAATGTCTATTTTCCTTACAAGAAGAAAGCTTCAAAGTCAGAAAAATGCATAATTTTTGAGGTAACAGAATAGGGACACCCACACAGATTACATTCCCAGAATGATGATTCAGAGCATAGGGTTTGGGGCGGGCATCATTTTTACTTTTGACTACACTCTGGGTCATCATTCTGGGAAAATAATTGGCATATCAGTAATAAAATTGCAATTTTTATTCCCCCCCCCCCAATAGTACACTTCCGTTCCTGGAAAATACATTTAGGGAACACCTGTCTGTTCCAAATCTCCACTTCCCCCCTATACAGTGGGGATCAAAAATTTGAGCACCCCAGGTAAAAATTTGTATTAATGTGCATAAAGAAGCCAAGGAAAGATGGAAAAAAAATCTCCAAAAGGCATCAAATTACAGATTAGAATATTCCTATAATATGTCAACAAAAGTTAGATTTTATTTCCATCATTTACACTTTCAAAATAACTGAAAACAAAAAAATGGCGTCTGCAAAAGTTTGGGCACCCTGCAGAATTTATAGCATGCACTGCCCCCTTTGCAAAGCTGAGACCTGCCAGTGTCATGGATTGTTCTCAATCATCATCTGGGAAGATCAGGTGATGTCAATCTCAAAGGTTTTAAATGCCCAGACTCATCTGACCTTGCCCCAACAATCAGCACCATGGGTTCTTCTAAGCAGTTGTCTAGAAATCTGAAACTGAAAATAGTTGATGCTCATAAAGCTGGAGAAGGCTATAAGAAGATAGAAAAACATTTTCAGATTTCAATATCCTCTGTTTGGAATGTAATTAAGAAATGGCAGTCATCAGGAACAGTGGAAGTTAAAGAAAGATCTGGAAGACTAAGAAAAATATCAGACAGAACAGCTTGCAGGATTGTGAGAAAAACTATTCAAAACCCACGTTTGACTGCACAATCCCTCGAGAAAGTTCTGGCAGACACTGGAGTTGTGGTACACTATTCCACTATAAAGAGATGCTTGTACAAATATTGTCTTCATGGAAGAGTCATCAGAAGAAAACCTCTTCTATGTCCTCACCACAAAAATCAGCGTTTTAACTTTGCAAATGAACATATAGACAAGCCTGATGCATTTTGGAAATAAGTTCTGTTGACCGATGAGGTTAAAATTTAACTTTTTGGCCGGAATGAGCAAAGGTACGTTTGGAGAAGAAGGAGAACAGAATTTAATGAAAAGAACCTCTGTCCAACTGTTAAGCATGGGGGGTGGATCAATCATGCTTTGGGATTGTATTGCAGCCAGTGGCACAGGGAACATCTCACGATGGAAAAATGGATTCAATAAAATTTCAGCAAATTTTGGATGCTAACTTGATGACATCAGTGAAAAAGCTGAAGTTAAAGAGAGGATGGCTTTTACAAATGGATAATGATCCTAAACACACCTTGAAATCCACGGGGGATTACACCAAGAGGCGTAAACTGAAGGCTTTGCCATGGTCTTCACAATCTCCTGACCTCAACATAATTGAAAATCTATGGATAGACCTTAAAGAGCAGTGCGTGACAGACAGACCAGAAATCTCAAAGAACTGGAAGACTTTTGTAAGGAAGAATGGGCAAAGATACCTCAAACAAGAATTGAAAGACTCTTGGCTGGCTACAAAAAGCGTTTACAAGCCGTGATACTTGCCCAAGGGGGCAGTACAAGATATTAACTCTGCAGATTGCCCAAACTTTTGCAGATGCCATTTTTTTGATTTCTGTTATTTTGAAAGTGTAAATGATGGAAATAAAATCTAACTTTTGTTGACATATTAGAAGAATGTCTAATCTGTAATTTGATGCCTTTTGGAGATTTTTCAATCTTTCCTTGGCTTCTTTATGCACATTAATACAAATTTTCACCTGGGGTGCCCAAACTTTTGATCCCCACTGTACACATTCCTGTTTGTAATAGGCTCACATGTGGGTGTTCCTTTCTTGTATTTTCCTCTGAATGTATGTAACTGTTAGGTCCGTAACAAACATCGGCCACAAATGCAAAGAGTTCTCCCTCATGAGCACTGTCGTATTTCCAGGCGACAATTATTATTATTATTTTTTTTATATAACTGTTTATTTTCATTTTTTCTAAGAAATAGAACATCAATATAAGAGATATACAAAAGTGTTTGAGATATAAAGTACATATCCGTCACTATTAACAACTCAATGACTTATTAAACATATCACATAGATATTCTATTATGGAGACATTAATGATTGTCAACTCAAAGATGTCTGTAACAGATTCTAACTATCACAGGTAATTAGACCCTAGACAGTTGAAGATTATAATATAGTAACTGGATTTTCGTGAAAGAAAAAGTTATATCTAAACAAAATGAGACGTATCACATCAAAATAACATCTGATTTTCCCTTATAATGATGGGTATATACGAAATCAAGTGATACTTCAAGCAAACTTATAATCATTGATGTAAAGTAAGTAGGACTAGACATGTAGAAAAGAAGAGAATAATAAGAAAGGAAAAAAAGAGTAAGTAGGGAAGGGGAAATTTAAAGAAAAGAAGTCTGCAAGGTTCCGGAGTGGGGGAGGTTGCGTTTTTTGCCATCAATGTGCTAATAGGCACTTAGCAGCCGTTAGTATATGCAGAGTCAATTTTAACTGATGTTTGGAGAGACCTTCCGGGAGTACGTTTAAAAGATAGACACTGGGCTCCAGAGGCATTCGCAGGTGTGTAACCCTACGAAGAATACGACTGACTTCCAGCCAGTAATGCCTTATTTGGGAGCAATCCCAAAAAATATGTGGTTAAGTCCCTGTGGAATTCTTGCAGCGCCAACAGGTATCAGGAACCATAGGTAAAATTTGGGCAAGATGTCCGGGGTATGGTACCAATAAAGCAATATTTTATATTGATTTTCCCTCAAAGAGATGCAGGAGGAGGATTTTTTGTAAATATAACTCCCATTTTGACATGTAGGAATGTAAGCTTACTGATATATCCAACAGTGTGGATAGTATATTATATATGGTAGAAATAAGCCCTTTCGATGAGGTAGTTCCCCTACATAACCTCTCAAACAAAGATGGAGGAAACGTAGAGGGGATTTGAGAAGGAAAAAATGTTCCACTATCTGTCTGTACAGAGGGCCAGAAGATTCAGGGAGCTCATATTTGGCTTTAAGATCTTAGAGCGACAATAAGGTATGTCTTAATGGATCGATTAAAGTATGTAGATAAAACAATCCCACATCTTTCCAAGGAGAAATTATAATAGCAACACTACTGAGTCACATGTTAGTTGTTCCCAGAAAGATGAAGCAGAGCATAGGTTGAAAATTGCAATTTTCAAAAGCTACCTTTCATCAATTCCTGGAAAATAAATTTAGGAAACACCCTTGCGTTCAAACTGTCCTCTTTAGCTCTATACCTGTTCCTTAGGGTGGGTACTTTCTGTAATGGTGTCACATGTGGGTGTTTCATTTTTGTATTTTCCTCTTAACGTATGTAACCGTCAGCTACTGATGTGCCATAGGCCTCAAATGCAAAAAGACCTCTATGACTTCTGAGCCTTGTTGTGCTGCTGCCCAGCATGTTACCCCATATGTGGATGTATTTCCATAGTCAGGGGGGAAAAGCCCTCCAAAATATGTAACCCAATTTCTCCCATTATCCCTTGTAAAAAAGGTTTACAATTGGGTAACCCCAGCATTTTAGTGTAAAAAAAAAAATTCAAATTTTTCAATTTATGGCCCACTTAAAAAAAAAAAAAAAAAAAAAAAAACTGACTTGTAAGTACTCACGGTACCCCTTGTTACCTTCCTTGAGGTGTGTAATTTCAAAATTGTGGTCACTTGCCAGGGTTTTTTATTTGGATTTTATGTCAGAACCTCAACCATTGCAGTGCAAATCACCACTTTAGGCCTCAAATCTCATCGGTGCTGTCTCACTCCTAAGCCCTGTTTTGCACCCACATAGTGCTTTACCGCAATATATGGGGTATTTCCTTATTTTGTGGAGCTTTTTTTCTCTTCCTACTTGTGAAACTAAAAAAAATTTGGTTAATACCAGCAATTCAGTGTTAAAAATCTATTCTTTAACTTTTACGGCCCACTGTTCAAAAAACATGTGAGGTGTAAGTAGTCACTATAACCCTTGTTACGTTCCTTGAGGGGTGTAGTTTCTAATATGGTGTCACATGTGGGGGGTTTCTGCTGTTCCTGCACAATGGGGGGTTTGTAAACTCACATGGCCCCTGACTTCAATTCCAACAAACTTTTCACTCCAAAGGCCGAATGATGCTTCTTCTATTCTTAGCATTGCAGTGCGCCCGCAGAGCCTTTTACATCCACATATGGGGTATTTTCTTTCTCAGGCAAAATTGCACTACAAATTTTGGGGGCCTTTTCCCGTATTACCCCATGTGAAAATGAAACATTTGGGGTAACACTCAATATAGTGCGAAAAATCGCATTTTTCACTTTTACGGACCACTGTTGAAAAAACCTCTGAGGTCTAAGTACTCACTGTAACCCTTGTTACGTTCCTAGAGGGGTGTAGTTTCAAAAATGGTGTCACATGTGGGGGGTTTCTGCTGTTCTGGCACCATGGGAGGTTTGTAAATGCACATGGCCCAGACTTCAATTTCAGCAAAAATCTCTCTCTCCAAAAGTCCAATGGCGCTCCTTCTGTTCTGAGACCTGCAGTGCGCCAGCAGAGCACTTAGCGTCCACATATGGGGCGTTTTCCTAATTTGGAGAAATTGGGTTTCAAATTTTGGGGTCCATTTTCTCCTATTACACCATGTATATGAAATTTGGAGCAACACCATAATTTTAGTGTTAAAAATAAATTTTTTCATTTTTTTCGTCCAAATTCAACACAAACCCCTCAAACACCTCTGGGGTGTTAAGGCTCACTGTACCCCTTGTTACGTTCCTTGATGGGTGTAGTTTCCAAAATTGTGTGCCATGTGTAGGTTTTTTTTGCTGTTCTGACACCCTGGGGACTTGCTAAATTCAACATGCTCCCCAAAAACCATTTCAGCAAAATTATCTTTCAAAAAGTTTTGTTCCCTCCCTTCTGAGCATTGTAGTGCGCCAGCGTCCAAATGGGGTATTTCCATACTCAGAAGAAATGGGGTTTTAAATTTTGGGGGGCATTTTCTCCTATTACCCCTTGTGAAAAAGAAAAAATTGGGGTAACACCATCATTTTAGTGTTAAAAAACAAATTTTCCATTTTCACTTCCAACTTCAACGCAAAGTTGTCAAATACCTGTGAGGTGTTAAGGCTCACTATTCCCCTTGTTACATTCCTTTGGCGGCGTAGTTTCAAAAAAATAGTGTGCCATGTTGTGTTTTTTTTTTTTTTTTTATTTGCTGGGGGCTTCCTAAATGCCACATGGCCCCCAAAAACCATGACAGCAAAATTTGTTTAAAAAAAATCACAGATGCTCTTTTCCTCTTGAGCCATGTTGTGAGCCCGCAGAGCAGTTTATGTCAACATATGAGGTATTTCCATACCTTTTGGGCTACAAATTTTGGGGACTTTTTCTCCTTATACCACTTTTAACCTGTTAAGGACCCAGGGCGTACCTGTACACCGAGTCAGCTTCCCATCTATAACACGGGACCCGTGGCTAATAGCGCGCGCGGCATTGATCGCGGTACCGCACGTTATTAACCCTTTAGACGCGTCTAAAATGAAAGTGAAACCATGCCGGTTAGCTCGGGGAGCTGTTCGGGATAGCCGCGGCGAAATCGCGGCATCTCGAACAGCTTACAAGACAGCTGGAGGGTCCCTACCTGCCTCCTCGCTGTCCGATCGCCGAATGACTGCTCAGTGCCTGAGATCCAGGCATGAGCAGTCAAGCGGCTGAATCATCGATCACTGGTTTCTTATGAGAAACCAGTGATCAATGTAAAAGATCAGTGTGTGCAGTGTAATAGCCCCCTATGGGAGCTATAACACTGCAAAAAAAGTGGAAAAAAAGTGAATAAAGATCATTTAACCCCTCCCCTAATAAAAGTTAGAATCACCCCCCCTTTTCCCATAAAAAAAAAAACAGTGGAAATAAAAATATACATATGTGGTATCGCCGCGTGCGGAAATGTCCGAATTATAAAAATATATTGTTAATTAAACCGCACGGTCAATGGCGTACGTGCAAAAAAATTCCAAAGTCCAAAATAGTGTATTTTTGGTCACTTTTTTTATATCATGAAAAAATGAATAAAAACCGATCAATAAGTCCTATCAATGCAAAAATGGTACCGCTAAAAACTTCAGATCACGGCTCAAAAAATTAGCCCTCATACCGCCCCATACACAGAAAAATAAAAAAAGTTATTGGGGTCAGAAGATGACAATTTTAAACGTATACATTTTCCTGCATGTAGTTTAGATTTTTTCCAGAAATACGACAAAATCAAACCTACATAAGTAGGGTATCATTTTAATCGTATGGACCTACAGAATAAAGGGAAGGTGTCATTTTTACCGAAAAATGTACTGTGTAGAAACGGAAGCCCCCAAAAGTTACAAAATGGCGTTTGTTTTTTGTTTTTTTTCAATTTTGTCTCACATTGATTTTTTTTTCCATTTTGCCGTAGATTTTTAGGTAAAATGACTGACGTCATTACAAAGTAGAATTAGTGGCACAAAAAATATGCCATCATATGGATTTTTAGGTGAAAATTTAAAGAGTTATGATTTTTTAAAGGTAAGGAGGAAAAAACGAAAATGCAAAAACGGAAAAACCCTGGGTCCTTAAGGGGTTAAAAATGAAAAAAGAAAATGGGGCTACAAGAACATGTTAGTGTAAAAAAATGCAGATTTTGATTTTTCTCCTCCACTTTGCTGCTATTATTGTGAAACACCTAAAGGGTTAACAAACTTTCTGAATGTAATTTTGAATACTTTGAGGGGTTCAGCCCTCTAATGTCTTCAAAAAGTAAAAACGTCAAATTCATGCTGCCAACATAAAGTAGACATATTGGCCCAGATTTATCAAAGTTTGTAGAGCTTATTTTCCCATATATTTGGCACAACTTTGGCGCAACTCCGCTTATTTGCGACATCTTGCTCACGTAGACATTTTTTCACTTTTCACTTTCCAGTGCACCCTGATTTATCAACTGTGACTGTTGCAGATCTAGGCGCATCTGATTAAAAAGCTCCAAGAATCTACACCAGCTTGAACCTTGCTTATGTTTCTGATTTTCTGACTACTTGATCACGGATCACACTGATTTACATCCCCACCTTGTCTCCCATCCGCCCGCACCGCACATCTCCCATCTGTCTGCTACCTGTTACAAGACTACAACTCTTACAGTGAGGACATGCTGGGAGTTGTAGTCTTGCACATTTCCCGGCCCTGCTGCGGGAGTCTCTGGCGACTGTGCTACGGCACAGCAGAGTTTTCTGTCATTTCAAATTTCTCGCCAGGTCACGGGACCTGGCGGGAAATATGAAATTACAGTTATTTTCTGATCACCTCCGGCCAGGGAGCAGAGCACATTACCGCCCGCTTTCGTGGCTTGCACGACTACAACTACAGCCCCCCGTACTGCATTGCTGCTCCCCACCACCCCGGCCAGAGACCGCTGCTGCCCCATTGCCTCCTCCATCCCCGGTTTTATAATTACCTGTTCCTGGGGTCCGCGCTACTTCTGGCTTCTGCGACGTCCAGCGATATTGCTGTGTGCTGCGCAATGACGAATGACGTCCTCAACGCGATGTCACAGTCAGTGCACAGTGACAGCTCAGGACGCCGCTAGAGCCAGAAGTAAAGCGGACCCGGGAACAGGTAATTATAAAACCAGGGATGGGGGAGGCAATGGGGCAGCGGCGGTGGTTGGACTAGGGAGGACCCCAGGACAGGCAGGGGGAGAGTAGCGGGCAGCGGTGGAAGTTTCTGGCCCCGTAAAAGCCACTGCAGTTCATTGATTTAAAGCGCCTGCTTTAAATAATTGTTCTGCAGCGGCCTCTGTGGGGACGGGGGGGAAAAGCCGATAACTTATACCGGAATATCGGTATAAGTTATCGGCTATCGGCCTGAAAGGCCACAGATTATCGGTATCGGCCCTAAAAAAAATCGAAATCGGTCAATCCCTACTTGAAGCGTTCTCACACTGCCACTCAGCCTATCGCCGGCCGAGTCGTGACTTCGCTGCGGCCGGTCATTGGCTGAGTGCAGTATGACTCGCCGACCCCCGGCAACCAGGAATGGGATCGCAGCGGAGACCGGAGACAGTTACCGGGGGCGGGGGAGCGAAGAAAGGTATGTATCTATTTATTTTTTTACTGCCGGCAGTATGGGGGACAATTTTTGTATTCTGGAGTTCTCCTTTAACACCCCACAGATGTTTGACGACTTTTCGTTAAATCGGATGTGTAAATGTAAAAAAAAAAAAAAATTTCACAAATTCTTTTTTTCCCCCAAATTTACTATTTTTACAAGAGGTTATCAGAGAAAATACCTCCCAAAATTTGTAACCCCATTTCTTCTGAGTATGTAAATACCCCATGTGTGGATGTAAAGTGTGTGTGCAAACTACAATGCTCAGAAGAAAAGGAGCTTATGGAGAAAGAATTAGTTTGGAATGGAAGTCAGGGGCCATGTGTGTGTACAAAGACCCCATGCTACCAGAACAGTGCCCCCCCCCCCCAACATGTGACCCCATTTTGGAACTACACCCCTCACAGAGTGTAATAAGGGGTGCAGTGAGCATTTACACCCCACTGGTGTTTGACAGACTTTTGGAACAGTGGGCTGTGCAAATGAAAAATTATATGGCCTTCAATTCCAGACAAATTCTCTCTCCAAAAGCCCAATGGTGCTCCTTCTCTTCTGAGCCCTGTAGTTCGCCCGCAGAGCACTTTACATCCAAATATGGGGTATTTATATACTCAGAAGAAATGGTGTTACAAATTTTGGGGGACTTTTTTCCTATTACCCCTTGTGAAAATGAAAAATTTGGGATAACACCAGCATTTTAGTGAAAAAATAAAATGTTTTCATTTTCAATGAAAATTCTTCAAACACCTGTGGGTAGTTAAGGCTCACTATACTTCTTTTTTTTTTCGTTCCTTAACCCCTTAAGGACCAGGCCATTTTACACCTTAAGGACCGGAGTGTTTTTTGCAATTCTGACCACTGTCACTTTAAACATTAATAACTCTGGAATGCTTTTAGTTATCATTCTGATTCCGAGATTGTTTTTTCGTGACATATTCTACTTTAACTTAGTGGTAAAATTTTATGGTAACTTGCATCCTTTCTTGGTGAAAAATCCCAAAATTTGATGAAAAAAATAAAAATTTTGCATTTTTCTAACTTTGAAGCTCTCTGCTTGTAAGGAAAATGGATATTCAAAATATATTTTTTTGGGGTTCACATATACAATATGTCTACTTTATGTTTGCATCATAAAAATCGCTATTTTTCAGGGACCAGTTCAGGTTTGAAGTGGATTTGAAGGGTCTTCATATTAGAAATACCCCATAAAAGACCCCATTATAAAAACTACACCCCCCAAAGTATTCAAAATGACATTCAGTAAGTGTATTAACCCTTTAGGTGTTTCACAGGAATAGCAGCAAAGTGAAGGAGAAAATTCAAAATCTTCATTTTTTACACTCTCATGTTCTTGTAGACCCAATTTTTGATTTTTTGCAAGGGGTAAAAAGGAGAAAATTTTTACTTGTATTTGAAACCCAATTTCTCTCGAGTAAGCACATACCTCATATGTCTATGTTAATTTTTCAGCGGGCGCAGTAGAGGGCTCAGAAGGGAAGGAGCGACAAATGGTTTTTGGGGGGCATGCCGCATTTAGGAAGCCCCTATGGTGCCAGGACAGCAAAAAAAAAAACACATGGCATACCATTTTGGAAACTAGACCCCTCAGGGAAAGTAACAAGGGGTAAAGTGAACCTTAATACCCTACAGGTGTTTCACGACTTTTGCATATGTAAAAAAATATATATTTTTACCTAAAATGCTTGTTTTCCCAAAAATTTTAAATTTTTAAAAAGGGTAATAGCAGAAAATACCCCCCAAAATTTGTTAGGCAATTTCTCCCGAGTACGGCGATACCCCATATGTGACCCTAAACTGTTGCCTTGAAATATGACAGGGCTCCGAAGTGAGAAAGCGCCATGCGCATTTGAGGCCTAAATTAGGGATTGCATAGGGGTGGACATAGGGGTATTCTACGCCAGTGATTCCCAAACAGGGTGCCTCCAGCTGTTGTAAAACTCCCAGCATGCCTAGACAGTCAACGGCTATCTGGCAATACTGGGAGTAGTTGTTTTGCAACAGCTGGAGGCTCCGTTTTGGAAACAGTGGCGTACCAGACGTTTTTCATTTTTATTGGGGAGGGGGGCTGTGTAGGGGTATGTGTATATGTAGTGTTTTTTACTTTTTATTTTATTGTGTGTTAGTGTAGTGTTTTTAGGGTACAGTCGCACGGGCGGGGGTTCACAGTAGTTTCTCGCTGGCAGTTTGAGCTGCGGCAGAAATTTTGCCGCACCTCAAACTTGCAGCCGGATACTTACTGTAATCCTCCGCCCATGTGAGTGTACCCTGTACATTCACATTGGGGGGGGGGGGGGGGGGGTGGACATCCAGCTGTTGCAAAACTACAACTCCCAGCATGTACGGTCTATCAGTGCATGCTGGGAGTTGTAGTTTTGCAACAGCTGGAGGCACACTGGTTGTGAAACACCGAGTTTGGTAACAAACTCAGTGTTTTGCAACCAGTGTGCCTTCAGCTGTTGCAAAAGCTACAACCCCCAGCATGTACGGACAGCGGAAGGGCATGCTGGGTCTTGTAGTTATGCAACAGCTGGAGGCATACTACTTTGGCTGGGGATGCTGGGGATTGTAGTTATGCAACAGCTGGAGACACACTGGTTTGCTACTTAACTCAGTGTGCCTTCAGCTGTTGCAAAACTACAACTCTCAGCAGTCACCGACAGCCAACGGGCATGCTGGGAGTTGTAGTTATGCAACCACCAGATGCACCACTACAACTCCCAGCATGCACTTTAGCTGATTGTGCAAGCTGGGAGTTGTAGTTACACAACAGCTGAAGGTACACTTTTCCATAGAAAGAATGTGCCTCCAGCTGTTGCAAAACTACAAGTCCCAGCATGCCCATAAGGGAATGCTGGGAGTTGTGGTGGTCTGCCTCCTGCTGTTGCATAACTACAGCTCCCAGCATGCCCTTTTTGCATGCTGGGAGCTGTTGCTAAGCAACAGCAGGAGGCTGTCACTCACCTCCAACGATCCAGCCGCACAGGTCAGTCCCTCGTCGTCTCCGCCGCTGCTCCTGGGGCCCCGGGGATCGGGGTCCCCAGCACCCGGGGTGCACGTCCCGCACCCGCTCACGTCCTCCGGAAGAGGGGCGGAGCGGGTTGCGGGAGTGACACCTGCAGCAGGCGCCCTGATTGGTCGGCCGGTAATCCGGCCGACGAATCAGGGCGATCGTGAGGTGGCACCAGTGCCACCTCACCCCTGCTGGCTCTGGCTGTTCGGGGCCGTCTCTGACGGCCCCGATCAGCCAGTAATTCCGGGTCACCGGGTCACTGGAGACCCGATTGACCCGAAATCCGCCGCTGATTGCTGGACTGAATTGTCCAGCGATCTGCGGCCATCGCCGACATGGGGGGTCATCATGACCCCCCTGGGCGATATGCCCCGATGCCTGCTGAACGATTTCAGCAGGCATCGGGCACCGGCTCCGCTCCAGATGGTTGCGGGGGGCCGGTAAAACACATGACGTTCTCATACGTCATGTGTCCTTAAGGACTCGGAAATGGAGACGTATGAGAACGTCATGTGTCCTTAAGGGGTTAAGGGGTGTTTTTTTTTTGTGTGTTTATGTCAGAACCGCTGTAACAATCAGCCACCCGTGTGCAAATCACTTCAAATGTACATGGCGCTCTCACTCCTGAGCCTTGTTGTGCGCCCGCAGAGCATTTTACGTCCACATATGGGGTATTTCCCTACTCAGGAGAAATTGCGTTACAAATTTTGGGGGTCTTTTTTTCCTTATACCTTTTTGTGAAAGTAAAAAGTATGGGGCAACACCTACAAGTTAGTGTAAAAAATGTAATTTTTTTTACAATAACATGCTGGAATAGGCCCCAACTTTACCTTTTCATAAGGGGTAAAAGGAGAAAAAAATGTGTTAGCCAATTTCTCCCGAGTACGGAAATACCCCATATGTGGCCCTAAACAGTTTCCTTGAAATATAACAGAGCTCCGAAGTGAGAGAGCTGCCTAAATTAGGGATTTGCATAGGGGTGGACATTGGGAGTCACTGGCGTAGAATACCCCTAACAGGGTGCCTCCAGCTGTTGCAAAACTACAGCTCCCACCATTTGGCTGTCCGTGCATCCTGGGGGTTGTAGTTATGCAACAGCTGGAGGCACACTCATTGCAAAACACTGAGAGTTTGTTACTTAACTCAGTGTTTCCCAACCTGTGTGCCTCCAGCTGTTGCAAAACTACAACTCCCAGCATCTATGGTCTTTCAGTGCATGCTGGGAGTTATTATTTTGCAACAGCTGGAGGCACACGGGTTGGGAAACATTGAGTTAGGAAACAGACAATGTTTCCCAACTAGTGTGCCTACAGTTGTTTCAAAACTACAACTCCCAGCATGTACAGACAGGGCATGCTGGGAGTTGTAGTTTTGCAACAACTGGAGGAGAACAATTTGAAAACCTCTGTGTCGTGGTGTCCAAACTGTAGCCCTCCAGATGTTGCAAAACTACAACTCCCCGCTTGCCTGGACAGCCAAAGGCTGTCTGGGCATGCTGGGAGTTGTAGTTTTGAAACTCCTAGAAGCAGCAGTAAAGATCAATTTACAGCGATCTTCTCTGATGCCAACGCCGACTCTTACACTTGTGCCTGCCGCCGTTCGCCGGTCCCCACTGCCGCGCTGGACCCAGGTATGTGCCGCGATCCTCTTCCCCCGCTCTGCCCGACTTCTAGGGGTGGGCAGAGCAGGTGAAATTAACTTTAACCCCCCCAGTCAGCTGAGACACTATGATTGGTCCACAGGGACCAATCACAGTGATCATTGACCAGGACCATCCACAGATGGTCCTGGGGGGGCTTGCAGAAGTTGTCTCCCGCTGGTAACAGCGGGACTTCAGCCAGTTAACCCGTGCAATGCTGCGCATCGCCGGGTTAACTGAATGACTTATATAAACGTCATGATGCGTGAACTACCAGCATAACATGACGTTTCTATAAGTCATTCTGCAGGAAGGGGTTAAAGTAGAATATGACATGAAAAAACAATCTTGAAATCAGAATGAAAGGTGAAAGCATCCCAGAGTTAATATATAAAGTGACAGTGGTCAGATTTGCAAAAAAGGGCTGCGTCCTTAAGGGTTAACTTTCTGGCACCAGTTTATAAAAAAAAAAAAAAAAATGTTTTCCACTGTAGTACCCCTTTAACTCTAAGTATGCCCTGCGGTGGCTCCCCTGCTATGATGCGGGCTCACTAGCTGATCCCGTGTTATAGCTGGGTGGTCCAGGCGGCTATCGCTGGCTGGGACCCGTGTCTAATGCCGGACATCACTGATCGCAGTGATGCCTGGCATTAACCCATTAGTCCAAAATTTTTAAAAAGCATTCCTGGCAGCTCAGTGGAGCTGATTGGGACCACTGTGGTGAAACCCCGGTGTCCTGATCAGCTGAGAGGATGGCGGGAGGGCCCTTACCTGCCTCCTCGCCATCCAATCTGTCCCTCGATGCTCCAGGCAGCCTCAACAACCTGGAGTAATCAAGCACAGATAACACTGATCAATGTTATTCTATGACATAGCATTGAACAGTGTATGCAATCAAAGGATTGCATGTAATAGTCCTCTATGGGGACTGAAAAAAAGGTGTAAAAAAATTAAGAATAATAATAAATGTGAATTAACCCCTTCCATAAAAAAAAGTTTGAATCGCCCCCCATTTCCCATAAAAAAAAATGTAAACAAAAATAAACATATGTGGTATCAAATGTCCAAACTATAAAAATATAATTCCAAATAATCAAGAAGAAAGTACAGGCAACTCACCACGTTGTAGTAACTTCGTGTTTATTACTGGGACATGCAGGTAAAGCGGCTCCACGCCACACCGGGATGCCGAACACTAGTGCGTTAACCGATGACAGCTGTTTCTTTCCTTTCAGGAACTTCAACAGATCGTCTCCATTCACCTGTGCACGTGACCATATATCTCCTCCCTTACCTGTGACGTTGTGCCGAGGTGAGCGGAGCTTCAATCTTACAAATAGATTTACCAATATTAGATTTATAGAAAAATTACTTATAAACCATAACATAATTGTGTATAAGTGAAAATAGCATTACTGCTGTGGTAAAAAACTGTTTAAAACCAGGCTAGTAAAAACAGAACCATTTGTAACCAAACCGATGTTCAGAGAAAGACTCCCATATCTATTCTATCATTTAACCCCCTCATGTCTTGAGCTCCCGTCCTCAATATCCAACGGGCTTCTATTTCTCTTAATTTTTTCACATTATCTTGATCTGGTTTTATTTTGACTTTTTCTATGCCTAAGAATTTTATATTTTTGATGTTTCCTGCATGTTCAGAGACCACGTGTTCTATCAGTCGCGGTGAACCTTTTTTTGTCACTATAGAGTGCATGTGTTCTCTGAATCTGATATTCATGGGTCTGATTGTACTGCCTATGTAAAATCTCATACATTCACATATGATTGCATATATTACATTTTTGGATCTGCAGCACATAAAATCTGTTATTTCTCTGGTAATGCCACCTATGTTAATACTGTTGCCAGTTATAAAATGGTGGCACCAGTTGCAATTTCCACATTTTTTATTTCCTCTGATTATTGATTTATTTAACCAGTTTTCTTCTGTTGTTCTTTTTTCAGTTATTTTACTTTTTACTAATTCGTCTTTTAAATTTTTTGTTCGCTTAAACGCTATCATGGGTTTTTCTATTTTTATTTTTCCAAGAATCTGGTCTCTTTCTATTAAATGCCAGTTTGTGTGTATAGATCTTTTAATTACTTCATGCATGGGACTATATTTGAATGTAAATGTAAACCTCTCTTTCTTTATGTCCTCATCTTTTATTTTAGTGTGTTTTCTGTGTCTCCTATTTTTTAATAGTGTGCTCCTGTCAATTTTTTTTAACTCTTTCTAGTGTGTTTTTAACATTTGAGGTGGATATCCCCTATCTTCTAACCGTTGTATCAATTCATCGGCCTGAGTATTAAACGCCTCTTCTGTGCTATTTATTCGTCTCAATCTGAGTAGTTGTCCATATGGTATTGCTTCTTTTGTGTGGGAGGGATGGTAGCTTTTATAATGTAGTAGGGTATTGCTTGCGGTTTGTTTTCTGTACCCTATTGTAGCGAGTGTGTTGTTTTGTTTTTTTATAAGAACGTCCAGAAATTCTAGTTCTGTATTACTATATTTGGAGGTAAAAGCCATATTCATTTGGTTAGAATTAAGATATTCAATGAAACTCTCAAAGTCTTTAGGAGAACCTTTCCAGAGCATGAACACGTCGTCTACAAAACGTGAATAGTGTCCTATATGCTCTAGGAAGGGATTTTCAACTGTAAAGACATATTTTTCTTCAAAAACCGCAAGGTACAGGTTAGCTAGTGTGCACGAGACCGGGGTCCCCATTGCGGTCCCACCCCTTTGGGCGTACCATTGTTCCCCAAATTGGAAGACATTATTTTTCAGAATAAACTCTATTGATTCACAGACGAAATTTACAAAATCTTCAGATTTTCCTGTCCGTATTAGGATTTCTCTAATGCAGTCGACGGCTAACCCCTGTGGTATTCGAGTGTATAAGCTTTCCACGTCTATTGACGTTAAAAGGTAGCCTTCCACACTGGGGATGCCGTCGAGTGCACCTAGGAAATCATCCGTATCTTTCACCAAAGATGGTACGTCAGCCAGTAATGGCCGTAACAACCAATCGGTATATGCAGAGAGGGATTCTGTCAATGAACCTACCTCGGAGACTATTGGTCTCCCTGGAGGGGAGTCCATAGTCTTATGTATTTTCGGTACAATGTACCATGTTGCATTTTTGGGGTTCAGTGGAAATAGCTTCTCTGCCATTTTATTTGACAGGATTCCTCTCTCTACCTGTTTTCTTAGTAAAGTTTGTAGCTGTGATTTAAGTTTTTTCATGGGGCTAGCTTTTAATTTCTCATATGTCCTCGTGTCATCCAATTGGCGATGCGCTTCCTTTAAGTAATCTGCTGTATTCATGATTACAGTGTTTCCACCCTTATCTGCCCTTTTTATCGTTATTTTATCCTTTTGTTTTTTTAACCACGTTAATGCTTTTTGTTCTCCTATTGTTAGATTAACAGTATCTTTAGGATATATTTGTGCTTTCAAATCGTCGAGTACTTTTTGTTGGAATAGCTCCAGGTTTCCTCCCGGTTGTAAGGGAGGAGAGAACGTGGAGCTATTCCCTCCTCTAAAATTCTTTACTTCGACCTCTGTGGGTGTGTTATCTGGTTCCCCGGTGTTCTCCCCTAGCAACGCTGTTAAAGCAAACAGACACTCCCTTTCGCTACCTACTGAATCTCTAAGAATGTTGAAACCTAGGGGTCCTACTGTTACTGGGATCTCTCCTTCTTTTTGACTACCTTCCTTTTCTCCATTTGTTTTATTAGCAAAAAATCTTTTTAAATTTAATTTTCTTATGGCTCTAAAAAGATCTATTTCAAAATCTTCCATGTTAAAGTCTTCAACTAAGCAGAAATTCAGTCCTCTTGAGAGGAGTTTTATAGTGTCCTCTTTAAGTATCAGACTGGACAAGTTAACTACTGCTGGTGTATTTTTATTTATCGGAACAAAGTCCTTTTGTGTTAATCTTCTTTCTTCATTTACTCTGTCCATTGTTACTGCTGATGTAACTTCTCCTTTGTTTTCTTTTTTTTCCTCTCTATTTATGACTGCCAAGTTACTCTCTTCCGTTTCGTTAGTTTTTTGGGATTTCTTTCCTCCTCCTCTTCCTCTTCTGATTTTTTTCTTACTTTCTTGTTTTTTTCCTTCTCGTTTTTTGACAGCTCGTTACTATTGTTCACACTATCTTCTGATGAACTGGTGTCTCCATCTGTTGTCCAAAAGTCTGAGGTTTTTTTATTTTTATTTTTTTCTTGGTTTTTATTTGTCAAATAAAATGGCAGAGAAGCTATTTCCACTGAACCCCAAAAATGCAACATGGTACATTGTACCGAAAATACATAAGACTATGGACTCCCCTCCAGGGAGACCAATAGTCTCCGGGGTAGGTTCATTGACAGAATCCCTCTCTGCATATACCGATTGGTTGTTACGGCCATTACTGGCTGACGTACCATCTTTGGTGAAAGATACGGATGATTTCCTAGGTGCACTCGACGGCATCCCCAGTGTGGAAGGCTACCTTTTAACGTCAATAGACGTGGAAAGCTTATACACTCGAATACCACAGGGGTTAGCCGTCGACTGCATTAGAGAAATCCTAATACAGACAGGAAAATCTGAAGATTTTGTAAATTTCGTCTGTGAATCAATAGAGTTTATTCTGAAAAATAATGTCTTCCAATTTGGGGAACAATGGTACGCCCAAAGGGGTGGGACCGCAATGGGGACCCCGGTCTCGTGCACACTAGCTAACCTGTACCTTGCGGTTTTTGAAGAAAAATATGTCTTTACAGTTGAAAATCCCTTCCTAGAGCATATAGGACACTATTCACGTTTTGTAGACGACGTGTTCATGCTCTGGAAAGGTTCTCCTAAAGACTTTGAGAGTTTCATTGAATATCTTAATTCTAACCAAATGAATATGGCTTTTACCTCCAAATATAGTAATACAGAACTAGAATTTCTGGACGTTCTTATAAAAAAACAAAACAACACACTCGCTACAATAGGGTACAGAAAACAAACCGCAAGCAATACCCTACTACATTATAAAAGCTACCATCCCTCCCACACAAAAGAAGCAATACCATATGGACAACTACTCAGATTGAGACGAATAAATAGCACAGAAGAGGCGTTTAATACTCAGGCCGATGAATTGATACAACGGTTAGAAGATAGGGGATATCCACCTCAAATGTTAAAAAACACACTAGAAAGAGTTAAAAAAATTGACAGGAGCACACTATTAAAAAATAGGAGACACAGAAAACACACTAAAATAAAAGATGAGGACATAAAGAAAGAGAGGTTTACATTTACATTCAAATATAGTCCCATGCATGAAGTAATTAAAAGATCTATACACACAAACTGGCATTTAATAGAAAGAGACCAGATTCTTGGAAAAATAAAAATAGAAAAACCCATGATAGCGTTTAAGCGAACAAAAAATTTAAAAGACGAATTAGTAAAAAGTAAAATAACTGAAAAAAGAACAACAGAAGAAAACTGGTTAAATAAATCAATAATCAGAGGAAATAAAAAATGTGGAAATTGCAACTGGTGCCACCATTTTATAACTGGCAACAGTATTAACATAGGTGGCATTACCAGAGAAATAACAGATTTTATGTGCTGCAGATCCAAAAATGTAATATATGCAATCATATGTGAATGTATGAGATTTTACATAGGCAGTACAATCAGACCCATGAATATCAGATTCAGAGAACACATGCACTCTATAGTGACAAAAAAAGGTTCACCGCGACTGATAGAACACGTGGTCTCTGAACATGCAGGAAACATCAAAAATATAAAATTCTTAGGCATAGAAAAAGTCAAAATAAAACCAGATCAAGATAATGTGAAAAAATTAAGAGAAATAGAAGCCCGTTGGATATTGAGGACGGGAGCTCAAGACATGAGGGGGTTAAATGATAGAATAGATATGGGAGTCTTTCTCTGAACATCGGTTTGGTTACAAATGGTTCTGTTTTTACTAGCCTGGTTTTAAACAGTTTTTTACCACAGCAGTAATGCTATTTTCACTTATACACAATTATGTTATGGTTTATAAGTAATTTTTCTATAAATCTAATATTGGTAAATCTATTTGTAAGATTGAAGCTCCGCTCACCTCGGCACGACGTCACAGGTAAGGGAGGAGATATATGGTCACGTGCACAGGTGAATGGAGACGATCTGTTGAAGTTCCTGAAAGGAAAGAAACAGCTGTCATCGGTTAACGCACTAGTGTTCGGCATCCCGGTGTGGCGTGGAGCCGCTTTACCTGCATGTCCCAGTAATAAACACGAAGTTACTACAACGTGGTGAGTTGCCTGTACTTTCTTCTTGATTATTTGGATTTGCATTCATCCTATCACTATCGCAGTACATGAGCACCACCGCATGAAGATACGCTGCTAGAGTACGCACACAGACTGTTTAAGGGAGAATATATAGAGGGAGAGCAGTGCCAGCACTTCAATCTCTGTTGTGAAGTCTTATAAAAATATAATGTTCATTAAACTGCACGGTCAATGGCGTATACGTAAAACAAAAATTCCCAAATTGCGTATTTTTGGGCATTTTGTATACCCTAAAAAAATTTATAAAAAGTGTTTAAGTCCTTACCAATGCAGGACGTATATGTACGTCCTGCGCGGACTCCTGCAATATAACGCGGGGTCACGCAGTCATATCGGGTCGGTCCAGGCAGCCATCAATGGCCTGCACCCGCGGCTAATACCGGACATCCCCGATCTGAAGTGAAACTGAAACCTTCCCGGCAGCTCAGCGGTGCTGTTAGGGACCGCCGCGGTGAAATCCCGGCATCCCGAACAGCTTGCAGGACGAGCTTGTGAGGAGGATCCCTACCTACCTCCTGCGCGTCCGATTGCCGAATGACTGCCCCCGTGCCTGAGATCCAGGCAGGAGCAGTCGAGCAGTGATAACACTGATCAATGCCATGCTATTGCATGGCAGTTGTAAGAAATCAGTGTGTGCAATGTTATAGTCCCCTATGGGGCTATAACATTGCAAAAAAAAAAAAGTGAAAATAAAGTGTTAATAAATGTGATTCAACCCCTTCCCTAATAAAAGTCTAAATCACCCCCCTTTTCCCATAAAAAAAAATGTAAATATAAATAAATATAAACATGTGGTATCGCCGCATGTGTAAATGTCGGAGCTATAAAAATATATTGTTAATTAAACCGCACAGTAAATGGCGTACACGTAAAAAAAAATTCCAAAGTCCAAAAATAGCGTATTTTTGGTCACTTTTTATACTATAAAATAATGAATAAAAAGTGATCAAAAAGTCTGATCAAAACAAAAATGGTACCAATAAAAACTTTAGATCATGGTGCAAAAAAATTAGCCCTCATACATCCCCGTATAGAGAAAAAAAAAGTTATAGGGGGTCAGAAGGTTAGATTTTTAAATGTATTCATTCAACGTGCATGTAGTAATGATTTTTTCCAGAAGCACGACAAATTCAAACCTATTTAAGTAGGGTATCATTTTAATCGTAAGGACCTACAGAATAAAGAGAAGGTGTCATTTTTACCGAAAAATGCACTGCATAGAAACGAAAGCCTCAAAAATTTCAAAATTTTGTTTCACCGTAAATTTTTGGGTAAAATTACTGATGTCATTACAAAGTAGAATTGGTGGCGCAAAAAAGAAGCCTTCATATGGATTTTTAGGTGGAAAATTGAAAGGGTTATGATTTTTAAAAGGTAAGGAGGAAAAAACGAAAATGCAAAAACTGAAAAATGCTGAGTCCTTAAGGGTTAAAAAAAGTCCCATCAAAACAAAAATGGTACCAATAAAAACTACAGACTACGGTGCAAAAGATGAGCCTCATATAATCCAATACGCAGAAAAATAAACGTTTATAGGAGTCAGAAGATGACAATTTTAGGCATACAAATTTTGGTGCATGTAGTTATAATTTTAAGTAATAAAATAAACTCTACATAAATTAGGTATCCTTGTGACCGTATGGCCCTACAGAATAAATATAAGATGTCATTTTTACCAAAAAGTGCACTGCATAGCAGTGGTGTGGAAATTTAATAATAAACTACTTGTCCACGGGACTAAAACGGAGCAAAATTTACTTGTCCCTCTTGTCGATCCACTTGTCCGGGCCAATTTTTGCTTTTACAATCTAATTTTTTCCTCCTTGCCCTATAATAGCCATAACTAACTACTATAATGATACCTTCTAATTTTTCCATAACACATAATACGAAACAAAAAAAAATATTGGTGAAGTGAAATTGAAATAGTAAAAAGATAATTTAGCTAATTTGGTGGTTTTCTTTTCTACGCCATTTACCTTGTGGTTGAGATAACATGTTATTTTGATACTTTAGGTCGGCCTGATTACAGCCATACCAGATTTGTATAGTTTACCAGGCTTTATGAGGGCTAATTCTTGTTACATAATCTGTTTTTTGTATCAGTACCATTTTGGTATTAAACTGACTTTTTAATCGGTTTTAACGTTTTTCTGGGATATTATAATAATTGCAATTCTGTGGTTTGGTATTTTTTTTACATTTACGTCATTTACTGTATGGGATACATAATGTTATATTTTAATAGTTCGTACAATTACGCACAAAGCGATACCAAATATGTTTATTACATTTATTATATTTATATTAAAGGAGTACTCTGATTTAAAAAATGTATACCCCCCAAATGTTCCCCTTGGCTGTACCTCTCTGAGCATGTACTTATTTATGAAATCGGTCCAGCCATTCTTCTGCAGCAGGGCCACGTATTTTCTGCCACTTCCTGGTTATGGTGGTGTGGAGGATGACGTAAAAATCGTCATCTCCCATGCTGCCTTGCTACAATTTCCTGTCCCTCCGTGCCTCCCTCCTCCTCAACCGCTCCCCTCTCTCTTACCTAATCATTTTAATAAAAACGCCCATACTCCTAAACACACCCCTTTCATCTTTGTCTCCCTCCCCCTCCACTCCCCTGCACCAATGAAAGGGAGCTCCGCCGCTGCACTCGGCTCCCAGCGTAGATATAGCAATGCGCGCGCACGCATGCGCTCTGAATTGAGGATACGCTAAAAAAAGTTACTAAGTCGTTTGTAGAATATCACGGTTAGTTATGCCAGCGTAACTATCAGGGATATCATTGGCCTACAATTATCACATGTCCGGTCCCGGCGAGATTGTATGTGCACACGCGCGGCTGGATCGCGCTGATAGGCGTGGGTATCCTACAGCTATCCCATGTCCGGTCCCAAGGAGATGGTATGTGCGCACGCTCAGCCGGATCACGCTGATTGGCGGAGGATAATCTGACGCGTTTGCACAGCCCAGCCAATGACGGCTGTGCAAACGAAGACTATATGAATAGGCAAAGGATGGGAGTGACTGGATCGCGGCGAGGGGGGCAGGCTTAGAGAGGAGAAGACTAAGAACGGTGACGTTTCGTTACCAAGATGGCCGGGGAACGAAATTCATAATTCTGGCAGACAGGCTGAACTTCCGGATATCGGAAAAGTCAAGGATGCGTGCAAGTGAGACTATTGAGGTAATTGACTTTATTATATAACTTCGTGCTAGTTGCGCAATGCCATAAAATAACTTTGCTCCAGAGTACTCCTTTAAGGGGATGATTTAAACTTTTAATATGAAAGGGGTCAATGTGTGTCTTTTAAACTTTTATTAAAAATGTTTCTTACACTTTAATAGTCCCTTAGGGGACCTTTAGGAGGAATTACTAGGATTCCTCATACAGATCAATAGTTCTATTGAACTCCATTGATCTGTGTGCTCTGCGATCCATTGATAGAGCCTAGTCCAGCCAATGACAGAGCCACGGACACCAGGGAACAGAGGTAAGGCCTCCGGCTACCTCTATAGTGGATCGCCCCCGCCCCCCGATAGCGCTGCATCAACCCCACTAGCCCACAAGGGACCATTCACATATCCCTTTAGGCGCCGCTTCGACAGCGGTGATCTAAAGGGTTAATAGCCAGCTGCGGCGATCGTCGCATGCTGGCTATTAGCGGCGGCCCCCAGCTACTGAAAACAGCCAGGGGGCTGCAGAGTATGGAGTGGGCACGAGTCCGGAGCCAGTTCCATACACCCCTCTGAGCGCCGCCATGCTTGTCTGTGACTTTTAGGTCCAGCGCTGCCGTCACCACTGCTTTCTAGTGAATAGCTAGGCTGTATTCTATGTGACGTCACCACGGCTCTCTAGTGAATAGCTAGGCTATATTCTATATGATGTCACCACTGCTCTCTAGTGAATAGCTAGGCTATATTCTATGTGATGTCACCACTGTTCTCTAGTGAATACCTAGGCTATATTCTATGTGATGTCACCACTGTTCTCTAGTGAATAGCTAGGCTATATTCTCTGATGTCACCACTGCTCTCTAGTGAATAAATAGGCTATATTCTCTGTGATGACACCACTGCTCTCTACTGAATAGCTAGGCTATATTCTCTGTGACGTCACCACGGCTCTCTAGTGAATAGCTAGGCTATATTCTATATGATGTCACCACTGCTCTCTAGTGAATAGCTAGGCTATATTCTATGTGATGTCACCACTGTTCTCTAGTGAATAGCTAGGCTATATTCTCTGATGTCACCACTGCTCTCTAGTGAATAAATAGGCTATATTCTCTGTGATGACACCACTGCTCTCTACTGAATAGCTAGGCTATATTCTCTGTGATGACACCACTGCTCTCTAGTGAATAGCTAGGCTATATTCTATGTGATGTCTCCACTGCTCTCTAGTGAATAGCTAGGCTATATTCTCTGATGTCTCCACTGCTCTCTAGTGAATAGCTAGGCTATATTCTATATGATGTCCCCACTGCTCTCTAGTGAATAGCTAGGCTATATTCTATGTGATGTCACCACTGCTCTCTAGTGAATAGCTAGGCTATATTCTCTGATGTTACCACTGCTTTCTAGTGAATAACTAGGCTATATTCTCTGTGATGACACCACTGCCCTCTACTGAATAGCTAGGCTATATTCTATGTGACGTCACCACTGCTCTCTAGTGAATAGCTAGACTATATTCTCTTTGATGACACCACTGCTCTCTAGTCAATAGCTAGGCTATATTCTATGTGACGTCACCACTGCTTTCTAGTGAATAGCTAGGCTATATTTTATGTGACGTCCCCACTTCTCTCTAGCGAATAGCTAGGCTATATTCTATGTGACGTCCCCACTTCTCTCTAGCGAATAGCTAGGCTATATTCTATGTGATGTCACCACTGCTCTCTACTGAATAGCTAGGCTATATTCTATGTGATGACACCACTGCTCTCTACTGAATAGCTAGGCTATATTCTCTGTGATGACACCACTGCTCTCTACTGAATAGCTAGGCTATATTCTCTGTGATGACACCACTGCTCTCTAGTGAATAGCTAGGCTATATTCTATATGATGTCCCCACTGCTCTCTAGTGAATAGCTAGGCTATATTCTATGTGATGTTACCACTGCTCTCTAGTGAATAGCTAGGCTATATTCTATGTGATGTCTCCACTGCTCTCTAGTGAATAAATAGGCTATATTCTATGTGATGTCTCCACTGCTCTCTAGTGAATAGCTAGGCTATATTCTCTGATGTCACCACTGCTCTCTAGTGAATAGCTAGGCTATATTCTCTGTGATGACACCACTGCTCTCTACTGAATAGCTAGGCTATATTCTATGTGATGTCACCACTGCTCTCTAGTGAATAGCTAGGCTATGTTCTCTGATGTCACCACTGCTCTCTACTGAATAGCTAGGCTATTTTATATGTGACGTCACCACTGCTCTCTAGTGAATAGCTAGGCTATATTCTATGTGACGTCACCACTGCTCTCTAGTGAATAGCTAGGCTATATTCTCTGTGACGTCTCAACTGCTCTGTAGTGAATAGCTAGGCTATATTCTATGTGATTTCACCACTGCTCTCTACTGAATAGCTAGGCTATATTCTATGTGATGTCACCACTGCTTTCTAGTGAATAGCTAGGCTATATTCTTTGTGATGTCACCACTGCTCTCCAGTGAATAGCTAGGCCATATTCTATATGACGTCACCACTGCTCTCTAGTGAATAGCTAGGCTATATTCTATGTGATGTCACCACTGCTCTCCAGTGAATAGCTAGGCCATATTCTATATGACGTCACCACTGCTCTCTAGTGAATAGCTAGGCTATATTCTATATGACGTCACCACTGCTCTCTAGTGAATAGCTAGGCTATATTCTCTGTGATGTCACCACTGCTCTCTAGTGAATAGCTAGGCTATATTCTATGTGATGTCACCACTGCTCTCTAGTGAATAGCTAGGTTATATTCTATGTGACGTCACCACTGCTCTCTAGTGAATAGCTAGGCTATATTCTCTGTGATGTCTCCACTGCTCTCTAGTGAATAGGCAACATTCTTAGTATGTCACTGCTGTTGTACATAGGGGTGCCGGATCCGGCGGGGGGGGGGGGGGGGAGGGGCAAACCGGGCGCTCCCGTACCCGGGCCGGATCAGCCCGTGACTCCATTTACTTTAATGACCCGACCGGAGTCTAACAATGACTCCGGTCGGCTCAGTTTTGACCCGTATGCGGTTTCCTGACCGGACCTTTTTAGGTTTTAGGTCCGGTCCAAAACCACATATGGGTCAAAACTGAGCCGACCGGAGCCACCGTTAGACTCCGGTCGGGTCATTAAAGTAAATGGAGTCACGGGCTGATCCGGCCGGGGTACGGGAGCGCCCATTTTGCCCCTCCCCCCGCCGGATCCGGCACCCGTATGTACAAAACATGGTGTGAATGCACCCGAAGACTACATTCTCATGTACTGTAAGAAATGGATGCTCTTTACACAGGTGTACATTATTTCAGGAGGAATAATCGCTGAGTCCGCACCTGCTAAGCATTGCTTAAGTGCTCAGTCCACAGGTAATGAAAAACTTCATAGAAAGAATGTAAAGATGACGGCACTCACCATACAGTAGAAAAGTCTTTATTCTAGGTGCATGTAAGACATCCACAGGCAGAGACAGTAAGGACAGAGGTGTTCAGATGGTACAGACTATTTCACATGACATATGCGCTTCCTCTAGCCGAGACACAGCAACCATTCACGCAAACGTACAGTATATGCAGGAGAAGCCGGAAGTGTTGTCATTGCAAAACGTCCATATGAAACATATTGTGTTACAAAGTGTCAAAACATATCAAAAAACATATACTTAACCATGTTATAAAGAAACATCAGCACAATCAATTTGCAATAAAATACAAAGACTGGTTCACAAAAAGGAGCTAAACTCATTATGATCATCGAGCCCCTAAGGCTACGGTAGCATCCAGTCTAGCTATCCACATAGCTTTTCTCTGTAAGAGCAAAGTGCTGCGATCCGCTCCGTGGGGAGGGAGTTTAACCCTCTCCAGGCTGACAAATCTTAGTTCTGTACAATTTCCTCCATGTGGGCTATGATTCGGAGCGCACCGCTGCCCGTTCTCACTGATCTGAGATGTTCACGGATACGGATATGCAGCTGCCTGATAGTTTTCCCAATATAGAAGAAACCACGTGGACAAATGAGAGCATAGACAGGAGGAGGTTACAATCACATAGTAAACCAGCTAATAACTTGCCGCACAGACTTACTTGTTCATTTGTCCTTGTGGCTTCTTTATACGGTATTAGGAAAACTATCGGGCAGCTGCATGTCCGTGAACACCTCAGATCAGTGAGAACAGGCAGTGGTGCGCCCCGATTCATAGCCCACATGAAGGAATCATATGGAGGAAATTGTTCAAAACTAAGATTTTTCCGGCCTGAAGAGGGTTAATCTCGCTCCCCACGATCACAGCACTTAGCTCTTACAGAGAGGATAGCTAGACTTGATGCTTCCAGAGCCTTAGGGCTCAATGATAGCAACGAGTTTAGCTCCTTTTTGTGAACCAGTCTTTGTATTTTATTGCAAATTGATTGTGCTGATGTTTTTTATAATATGTGGTTAAGTATATATGTATATATATATATTTTTTTTATATGTTTTGACACTTTGTATCACAATATGTTTCATATGGACGTTTTGCAATGACAACAACACTTCTTGCTTCTCCCGCATATACTGTACGTTTGAGTGGATGGACGCCGTGTCTCGGCTAGAGGAAGCGCACGTGTCGTGTGAAACAGTCAGTCCCGTCTGAACACCTCTGTCCTTACTGTCTCTGCCTGTGGACGTCTTACATGCACAGTCACTAGAATAAAAACTTTGCTCCTGTATGGTGAGTGCTGTCATCTTTACATTCTTTCTATGAAGACTGTATTCTCAGTAATGTCATCACTGCTCTCTAGTGATTGGCTAGGCTGGATTCTCATTGATGTCACTGATCTCTTGTGAATGTATAGGCTGCACTCTGTGATCTCACCTCTGATCTCTAGTCAATGGATAGGCTGCATTCTTAGTAATGTCAGCACTGTTCTCTAGTAAATAAGAGGGGTACTGCAGTTTAAGACAACTTATCCCCTATCGGCTGGGACCCCAGCGATCTCCTGCACGGCTCTGGCTCACTCATGCTCTCTCCATGCATCTCCATGGGAGCATTCGTGTATCTCAGGCTCACCCATGGAGATACATAGAGGGGGCGTGTCGACCACAGCTTTGTGGGGGGATCGCTCTGAGCGCGAAGAGAGCTGGGTGCAGGCAGGTGAATGCAGGGTCCTCGTGGTCCTGTGGATAGGAGATAAGTTGTCTTACACTGCAGTACTCCTTTAATATGTTACTTTCTCAAAACTGTGTCCCTGTAGTGTAATGTGACCCTCTGCACTGGACACAGTTTTCTGCTTTAGAGTATGTTCGCACTACGGATTTGTAGCTGAATATTCGCTTGCGGAATTCAGTGAGCGGAGATTCAGCCTGGCAGCCAGCAGCGGTGGTAGGACCACGTGGCACTGCGCCGTCACCATTGATGGCTATGCAGTGCTCGCGGACTTCCGCGCAAAGATGTTCTTTCTTTGTGTGGAACAATTCCACCGCTGAAATTCCGCAGTGTGAACGGGTCTTGCGGAAGACCCATTCACACAGATGCTAACGTTCACTGTGCAAAATTTCACTCGCAGGATTCCGCACACAGAATTCCGCAGTGTGAACGGGTCTCGCACACGGAATTCCGCAGTGTGAACATACCCTTACAGCCCACTTGCTGCAGGCAATGGATTTTATGTACCACCATTCTGCAACATGGCACATAGGATGCCTTATGTAGTCAACAGCTTTTATAGTGGTGGCAGCTGAAAAGCAAAAGGTGTTGTTGAGGGGGTTCCGACTGGCTGCTTGGCATCACTCAGGCAAAGTGGCATAAGGAAGACCTCTGTGCATAAAGTTGGAGGGTGCCAGCAGTGCAGTTCTACAAATATAGGAAGAACAGCGCCATTGCCCAGAAGGACTTAACTGATGTTATTCACGCGTGCTGAATGTCTGCCCAGTGCCCACGTCCTGTGTGTGACTGGGGTCTTAGTCAAGAAGGGAGTGGCTAGTCATATTTAAGGCAACAGCCGCTGCCAGGCATTACTCCAGTGCCAGTGAGGCGCCGCGCTCGGTGGACATGCGGGCTGTACGGTGCGGGGCGCCGCTCATGACTTAGCGCTGCCGGACCCCTTCTCCCTGGAGCGACCATGAAGTTTGTGAAGTTGGCGCTCGTCATTGCGCTACAAGGTAACGCTGCGCTCCCGTGAAGTTTAGCGCTTCATGTCGCGTCCTGTCACTGTGCTCTATTCTCAGCTAACTGGGCTATAAATGGCGCTTTCGTACCTCATTGTGAAATGCAACTCGGGGTTATTTATATCCCGGCCAGCGCCGCGCTCCTCTTCCCAGTCTGTGAGGTAAATGCTGCACATTCTCTTCCAGGCTTGATAGCTGTCACTTGCTCACACGGAGCGGCCATTGATCACAATGAAGTTCTCCACAAGCCGACCAATGAGCTGGCCGAGCAGGCTGAGCGAGCCGGGGGTAAAGAGAAGCCGCTGGTCGCAGGCGGAAATCACATCATAGCGTCCTCCAGAGGTAGGTGAGGGGGGGTGCGTGCCAGCTGAGGGGTGCACGGTTCAACCAGACATATTTGGGGGTCACTATGTTTCTAAACATCAACAGGTGTAGAAAACAGAAGTGGAGACAGTTGAGGACCCCTGGCAGGGCTATGTTTGCCATTAAATACCATAGACCAGTGTTTCCCAACCAGGGTGCCTCCAGCTGTTGCAAAACTACAACTCCCAGCATGCCTGGACAGCCGAAGGCTGTCCAGGCATGCTGTGAGTTGTAGTTTTGCAACAGCTGGAGGCACCCTGGTTGAGAAACAGTGCCCTAGACCTATGCCGGCAGTGTTGAGAGTGCCAGCACTTAACCCCTTGAGGACCAGGTCAGTATTATTTTTGTTTTTGTTTTTTTTTTCCTCCTCGCCTTCTAAAATCCATAACTTGTATTTATTTCCATCCACAGACTAGTATGAGGGCTTGTTTTTTGTGCGACCAATTGTCCCTTGTAATGACATCACTCATTTTATCATAAAATGTACGGCGAACCCTAAAAAAATTATAATTTGTGCTCGTGTCATGCAGAGGACGTAAAAGTACATCCTGGTGTATTAGGTACCACCGCATCAGGATGCACATATACGTCCATTGTTCTTAAGGGGTTAAGTGGGCATAAAAAAATAAACCTTTGTGTGAATCCACTTAGGTCAGAACAGCATAATTTATATCAGCATATTTGCAGCAGCTTAGTATGTTGTGTATTTGTGATTGATTTTCGTTCTGTGGTGAATCTGCCACAAAACTGCATGTAATGTACATTTTTTGGCTGCATATTTTTGATCGATCTGCATGAAAAAATTTAGACACACATGAAATTCCCTTAAAGGGGTACTCCGGCCCTCCTGAGATATCTTATTGACAACTTATAAGATGTCTGATCACGGGGGTCCTGCCGTTGGGGACCCCCCCTGCAATCTTATGCAGACATCAACCTGTGGCAGCTGCACAGGGCGATGTTCGCTCCGTGTCTAAAGGGTTACAACTACAGGGCTGGAGATTCGTGACGTCACAACTCTGCCCCCTTGTGACATCACGCCCCACCCCCTCAATGCAAGTCTATGGGGGAGGGTGTGTGACGGCTGGAGTACCCCTTTAATGCAGGGATGGCTAACCTGAAGCCCTCCAGCTGTTTTCAAAACTATAAACTGGGCATGCTGGTAGTTGTAGTTTTGCAACAGCTGAAGAGCAGCAAATTGGACACCACAGCCCTAATGGGATATGTTCATTCCGAATGCCTAGGGCAGCACCAGAAGTAAATACAGCCCTGGTACAAACAAACAGCTTAGGGCCTATTCCACAGCACACCTCCGACTTCCACACCTGCCAGACAGTAAGGGTACATTCCCACACAGCGTATTTGCTGCTGCGTATTTTATTTTCTCTGTTGAAATCAATGGGTAGGAAAATACGCAGCAAAATACGCCATGTGGGAACGTACCCTAATAGCCATGCTTAGGAAGGATCTGCGCTTTTCTTCGGGCTAAATGGTTGTGAGATTACCATAAGGCTGCTTTCACACTATAAAATACCTCCGTTGTAAACGCCCATTATAAAAACCCTGGAAATTGCCCGTTAAACGGCCGTTATAGTCTATGGTATTTTTCCAATAGCCGTTTTAACCCGTTATCGCCTGTTATTAATAACGGCCGTTATTTTGTGATGGGCGATAGTAACGGGAGAAATAGTTCATGCACTATTTCTTCCGTTCATTCGCCCGTCACAAAATAACTCCATTATTAATAACGGGCAATAACCAGTTAAAACGGCTGTTGGGAAATTCCCATAGACTATAATGGGATTAACGGCTGATTTCCAGGGTTTTTATAACGGGCGTTTATAACGGAGGTATTTTTATAGTGTGAAAGCAGCCTAATGCTGAGGATATCTTTTTCTGAATTGGCTATTTCCTGTTGGAGTTTGTAAGTGTGAGGTCACTTTTCTCCCTCCCACACATCAGCTACTCCATCCATTAAAACACGCCTGGAAGATGCAATAGACCAGTGTTTTCTAACCAGGGTGCCTCCAGCTCTTGCAAAACTACAATTCCTCGAAGAATGTTCTCTCTCCCACTAAGCGGACGCTCCAACAATTGAAGCAAAGACACTTCTGAACACCTGATTAGTGATGTAATGTCTTGGGCTGAACTACAACCTGGGAAAACCTGAGACATCAGTCATTTTGTATGCTGTTAAAAATAAACATTGGGGCAAAAACCACAGAAGAATTGTGAGACCACTAGGAAACACAGGAACAGACACTATATAATGCCTTACACCAAAAATTGTGAATTTTACCCATATAAAAACTACAGCTCATGGCCTGAAAATATGCCCTTATACGTCCCGTTTTTGCGCCCCAGAATAGGGCAGTTTTCAACATGCCTATTTTGTAAAAAAAAAAAAAAATGTGACTGTTTTAAAAGTACAATAATAGACAAGCAAGTAAATATGGTCATTGTTTTAACCCCTAGAGGACGCAGTGTGTATTGGTACCTGTACGTCCCGAGTCCCGTTGCCTGCTATGAAGAAAGTGCAGGAGCTTTGCTCACATAGACCACGGGTTTTGGCTGCTATCAGCAGCTAGGGACTCGCTGGTAATGTCGGACCTCAGTGATCGCGCTGATGATCACCATTTACCCCTGAGATGCAATTTTGATCACGGCAATTTTGATCACTCTCTTCTCCTCCAGACCCTGTGGGCTCCGCTATCCCTCCAGAATGGGTCTTCCCTCTCTGTCTATCTCTGACTTAGCTCAAGTTTCCCGTTCTGTGGTGACTGCCTTAGAGGGGTCCTCCTTTAGCCGACCCTCTAGAGAAACCCGTTCTCCTTCTCCCTACACTAAACGCTCTCACAAGCGTACCAAGGGTATTTCCTCCGACACATCTCAGGAATCTACTAGCAGACATAGGCGTAGAAGTTTCCTTTCACCGTTCCTGGCCTGCACCTAAGGTTTTCAGCTCTCATGCTGAATTTGATACCTTGCTGGAGTCTGCCTGGAAGCTTCCTGACAAGAAGTTTCAAGAAACCAAGAAGGTTCAAGCGCAGTTTCCCTTCGCCAAGGACCTTATTGCTTGGTGGACCACTCCTCCTACAGTGGACCCTCCGGTCTCCCGCCTGTCAAAAGCAACTCCTCTGCCATTGACGGACGCAGCGTCCTTCAAAGATCCGGCGGACAAGAAGGTGGAGACTCTCGAAAATTTGCCTTGCTTCCTGCTTCTGCTTGGTGTCAAAAGCCCTTTCAGTCTGGGCTTCCCAACTCCGCCAGGGTATTCTTTCTGGTTCTCCCGCCGAGGAAGTATCTGATTTAGCTCTCCAACTATCCAGGGCTGGAGACTTTCTGTACTGCTGCTATGCAATCAGCCCGTTGTGCGGCCTTTGCCACAGGCAACTTGGTGGCCCTTCGTCGTTCTATGTGGCTTAAGGCCTGAAACACGGATGCCGCTTCTAAAGCTTCCTTTTACTGGTTTTCGTCTGTTTGGTAAACGCCTGGATGAGATTATCTTAGAGGCGACGGGTGGTAAAAGTTCCTTGTTACCCCAAAATAAAGCTTGCAGCACTACCTCTCGTCGAAAGTCTACCTCTTTTTGGTCCTTTTTTGCGTTTGGTTCCAGTGGGATGTCCAGACCGGTGCCCTCGCGGGACAAGAAGGCTCCCTCCTTCCAAACTCGTTCCTCCTGGAAATCAAATAACCGTTCCGGTTGTTTCTCGGCCAAAGCGGACAACTGTAAGCCTTCCTCTGCCTGCAGGGACACCCCCCACCCGTGTTTTTTTTCTTGGGTGGGAGGTCGTCTGCTTCTCTTCCGGGACACTTGGTCTGCACACGTGCAGGACTCCTGGGTCAGGGACGTGGTGTCTAACGGATACTGGATTGAATTTGCCTCCCTTCCAAGGGACCGCTTTTTTCATTCCAGGGCTCCCTGGTCCCTCTCTCTGGGGAGGGCCTTTCTGGGCAAACTCCAGTCCCTCCTCATTCAGGGAGTTATTGTCCTGGTTCCTCCATAAAAACATTTAAATTTTTTTTTTTTTTATTCCAACCTCCAAGAAAGGGGGATCCGTGTGCTCGATCCTAGATCTGAAGCACCTCAACCAATATCTTCTCCTCGCCATTTCCGCATGGAGTCTCTTTGTTCGGTCGTGGCGTCCATGGATCAAGGAGAGTTTCTTTCCTCAGTGGACATTTGGGATGCCTACCTCCATATTCCAATTTTTCCAGGACATCAGCGGTATCTCCACTTTGCAGTTCCGGAAGGCCATTTTCAGTTTGTGGCCCTTCCTTTCAGTCTGGCCACTGCTCTAAGGGTCTTCACCAAGGTTCTGGCGCCTGTGATTGCTCTCTTACGGTTGAGAGGTGTCTCAGTGATTCCGTACCCGGACACACTCCTGATCAAGGCCCCAACCAGAACCCAGAATCGGGAGAGCCTCCGTCTCACCCTTCAAACCTTGTCTCGTTTCGGTTGGATGGTCAATCAGGACAAGTCCAATCTAACTCCCACTCAGTCTCTAATTTTTCTGGGACGCCCGGATTCTGCTTCCGCCGGACAAACGGCTGGTCCTCTTGTCAGGTGTCCAGATGCTTCTGAACCCTGCTCCATTGTCCATTCGATTTTGCATGAAGGTACTGGGTCGGATGGTGGCGGCCATGGAGGCAGTTACACTTGCTCAGTTTCATTACCGTCCTCTCCAACTTGCTCTTCTATCCCGGTGGGACAGATCTCCATTGTCCCTCGATCGCAGGATCATTCTGCCTCGGAGGTGTCACCAATCCCTTCTGTGGTGGCTTCATTCCCCTCTAATTTTACAGGGGCACTCTTTTCTGCCCCTCTGTTGGCAAGTTGTCACGACGGATGCCAGTCTTTCGGGTTGGGGAGATATCTTCAGGGACCAGACAGTCCAAGGCCTTTGGTCGCGCTCCGGTTCCCTACTCTGTACCGGAGAGCTCGCTGCCCCGGCCCCCGTCTGTTTTGTCCCAGCGCTTCCTGGTCAGACATGCTGACCGAGAGCGCAGGGATTCCTCCAGCAGGGATGCGGTCAGCGTGGCGGCTGATTCCCCCCCCCCCCCCGCACATGCGCCGCATCCCGTGTCCCCATACCTGCAGCCCCGTCCTCCTGCGCTGCTTCTGTTTCCCGGCGCGCGGCACCCCTCCTTAGGGGGCGCGCGCCGACTTCATGTAATTTAAAGGGCCAGCACACCATTGATTGGTGCCTGGCCCATACGGCCCCTATAAATGTCTCCTGCCCCTTCCTGCCCTCGCCGGATCTTTAGTGCCTTGTGCCGAGTGAAAGCGTTTCCAGTGTTCTGTGTTGCCCTTGCCTGTTGCTGACCGTTGCCCATGACTACCGCTAGTGAACCCATACTGCCTGCCTTGACCTGTTGCCTGACTATCGCCTGTGAACCTGTTCCGCCTGCCCAGACCTCTGCTACGTCTGACTTCGCTTCTGCCTGCTCCTCCTGTACAGCGCCATTCTCGGGTACCAGAGGGGTCGAGTCGCTTTCGGGTGGAACGACCTGGGGGCTACCTGCCGCAGCAAGACCATCCCGCTTTGCGGCGGGCCCTGGTGAAGACCAGTAGTCCCTTAGATTCCATTCCCCTGGTACGGTCCGCGTCATCGCCCCTCTGGTTCAGTGGATCCACCTCCTGTCACCTGACTGGTATGTTACAACATATTAGAACTGAGGGCAATCTATCTTTGTCTCTACCATTGGGAGATCCTTCTTCGGGACTGTCCTGTTCGTGTCCAGCCGAACAACTCCACTGCTGTGGCGTATATCAATTGCCAGGGCGGCACTCGCCGCTCGATGGCGATGGCCGAGGTGTCCAAGATTCTTCTCTGGGCAGAACTAAGAGTGCCGGCCATCTCAGCAATACACATTCTGGGAGTAAACAATTGGGAAGCGGACTTTCTCAGCCGATCCTCCGCTGACCCAGGCAAGTGGTCTCTTCATCCGGAGGTGTTTGCAGAGATCTGCAACCTCTGGGGCTTTCAAGATGTGGATGCCCTGGTGATTCATTGGTTGGACTTTTCCCTACCTCCTCTTTTCCCTCCTCTTCCCCTCCCTCCCAGGATCCTACAGAAACTCTAAGCAGAGGGCCTTCCCGCCATTTCTGTGGCTCCGGACTGGCCCAGGAGGGCGTGGTCCGACTTCTGGACGACGTTCCGCTGCACCTTCCTCTACTCCCGGACCTTCTCTCTCAAGGTCCCCTTTGCCACCTCAATTTACTGTCGCTGCATTTGACGGCGTGGTGATTGAGACGGTTTTGAGGGTTCGAGGTTTCTCTCCCCAGGTTATTCGCACTATGCTCAGGGCGCGCAAGCCCTCCTCTGCAAAAATTTACTACCGTACTTGGCGGTCTTATTTTCGTTGGTGTGAATCTCACTCCTTTTCTCCTGTTACGTTCTCTCTCCCTCAACTCCTTTCTTTATTGCAGTCAGGGCTGGAACAACAGTAAGCTCTCAGTTCCATTAAGGGTCAGGTTTCGGCCCTTTCCATTCTTTTTCAGCGTCCTCTAGCATCCGCTCCCCATATCCGGAGTGGCCCACGCGGTCCCTCCTTACAGGTCCCCTACACCACCTTGGGACTTGAACTTATTTCTTTGTGCTCTTCAGGGTACTCCCTTCGAACCCCTTAGGGACATTCCTCTTCGCCTCCTTTCCTGGAAGGTGGCGTTCCTGGTAACTCCTTTTTTGTTCTTACGGAAGGTCGCCGTAAGGGACAACCTGCTTCTAAGGCCACCATTTCTCGGTGTATCCGATCTGCTATTTCAGGGTTTCGGCTTGGTCGTCTTTGTACACCTTCACAAAGTTCTACCAGGTTCAAACTTTTGTATCTGCTGATGCTAGTCTGGGACGCAAAGTGTTGCAGGCTTCTGTGGTCCAGCCTTCCGCCTTACTGTTTTTACTTTGCCCACCCTTTACTTTGGTACGTCCCATGGTCTGTGTCCCCCAATGGAGCCGATAGAGAAAAGGAGATTTTTGGACTCACCGTAAAATCTCTTTCTCGAAGGATCCATTGGGGGACACAGAACCCGCCCTTATTTTCTCTGGCGTTCCTGGTTCAGTTACCTGTCTGAGGATATGTTCAGTTAATTTTTATTCTGTGGTTTCCTCGGAGGCTTAATGGTTTTTTTCTGACCTGTCTGTCCTCTCCTACTGCTCTGGGACTAAAACTACCCTCATATGGGTAGGTGGAAAAGTAACAGAGCTATGGCTCTTAAAAGGAGAGGAGGAAAAAACCCTGAATTTGCTAAATGTGATATTTCCCTCCTGAAAATTATATTTATATATATATATATATATATATATATATATATATATTTATTTTTTATTTTTATTCTTTTTATTTTTTTGCTTCGCTTCACCGTACACTTTATGGTAAAATAAAAGATGTCTTTGCAAAATAAAATGCCTCATGTGTCCTCATAGGGCAAAAAACAAGCCCTCATTTGTGTCTGTAGATGAAAAAATAAGATTTTTGTCTGTTATAAGAAGACAAGGAAAAAATTAAAAAGCAAAAATGAAAATTGGCCCATTTTGGCCTTAATGACACAGCCAATTAAAATTTTTTCTTTTCCTCCCCATCTTTTAAAAGCTTGTTTTATGCGGGGCCAATTTGTTTTTTTTTTCACATTGACACCTTTCATTGTAAACTAAAGAGCTAATTTAAACTAACATGTTATCTTTTTTCTGTGGGTTATTGTAATTAACTCTTTAACCTCTTGGGGACGCAGAGCATAGTATACGCCCTGCATCCCCGATCCCTAAGGACTCAGGGCGTACCTGTACGTCCTGAGTATTTCCGGTCCCCACCTCTTGCCGGGCGGGGACCAGACCGGGATATCTGCTGAAATCATTCAACAGGCATCCTGTGACAACAGGGGGGGGGGTCTCAGGACGGCGATTTGTGGCAATTCCGGGTCAATCTGGTCCCCGGTGACCCGGAAAAAAGGATGATAGGTGCCGCCTGAGACAGCGCCTATCACCCTTTAGCAGCAGGAGGGAGGTGGCACTGGTGCCACATCACAGTCGTCCTGATTCGTCGGCCGTTACCGGCCAACGAATCAGGTCTCCTGCTCTGGGGTTGTCCGGTAATGGCACCCGCTCCACCCCTATTCAGGAGGGCAAGAGCAGGTGCTGGGAGTCGTTACCTGGCGTGGGGCCTCCGATCCCAGGCATCAGCGGTGGGATTGGGGCCCCAGGAGCCGAGACAGCCGCGACGGCAGGAGGATCCTCGGAGTGCAGCAGCAGGAAGTAGGGCTGGCCTGCTGCTGTTGCTTAGCAACAACCCCCGGCATGCACAAAAGGGCATGCTGGGAGTTGTTGTTAAGCAACATCAGAAGGCACAACTCCCAGGATGCCCTTTGGCTGTCCGTGCATGCTGGAGGTTGTAGTTATGCAACAGCTGGAGGCACATTTTTTCCAGCTGTTGCATAACTACAACCCCCAGCATGCACGGGCAGCCAAATGGCATGCTGGGAGTTGTAGTTTGCAACAGCTGGAGGGTTGCGATGCAGCAAATCTTATGCTACAGCTCAAACTCCCAACGGGAAACTTGCTGTGAACCCGCCCGTGTGAATGTACCCTAAAAACACTACACTACACAAAATAAAATAAAAAGTAAAACACTACATGTACACATGCCCATACACATTTATCCCCCCCCCCCCATAAAAGTGAGAAACATATGGTACGGCACTGTTTCTAAAACGGAGCCTCCAGCTGTTGTAAAATAACAACTCCTAGGGTTGCCGGACAGCCATTGACTGTCCAGGCATGCTGGGAGTTTTGCAACAGCTAGAGGCACCCTGTTTGGGAAACACTGCCATAGGGTAATTTTGGTATTGGAGGCAAGTGTAATTCTTGGGCGTACGCAAATCCCTAATTTAGGCCTCAAATTCGCATGGCGGTCTCTCACTTTTAAGCCCTGTCGTATTTCAAGTACACAGTTTAGGGCCACAAATGGGGTATTTCCGTACTCGGGAGAAATTGCCTAACAAATCTTGGGGGGCTTTTTCTCCTTTTACCCCTTATGAAAAGGTAAAGTTGGGGTCTACTCCAGCATGTTAGTGTAAAAATTGTTTACACTAACATGCTGGTGTTGCCACAAGCTTTTCATTTTCACAAGAGGTAAAAGGGGGGGAAAAGGCCCCCAAAATTTGTAACTCAAACGAAATACTCATTATGTGGGCTTAAAATGCTCTGTGGGCACACTACAAGGCTCAGGAGTGAGAGCGCAGTATGTACAGTTGAGGCTTAAATTGGTGGTTTGCACAGGGGTGGCTGATTTTACAGCGGTTCTGATAAAAAACACAAAAAAATAAATGCGCACATGTGACCCCATAATGGAAACTACACCACTCACAGAATGGAACAAGGGGTATAATGAGCCTTAACACCCCAGAGGTGTTTGACGAATTTTCATTAAAGTTGGATGGGAAAAAAATGTTTCACTAAAATGCTGGTGTTACCTTTTAATTTTTCCTTTTCACAAGGGAAAATAGGAAAAAGCCCCCCAAAATGCATAACCCCATTTCTTCTGAGTAAGAACATACCCCATATGTGGATGTCAAGTGCTCTGCGGGCGCACTACAATGCTCAGAAGAGAAGGAGCTCCATTGGGCTTTTGGAGAGAAAATTTGGCCAGAATTGAAGGCCACGTGTGTTTACAAAGGCCCTATGGTGCCAGGACAATGGACCACCCCCAAAATGTGTAAAAAGAAAAATATTTTTCATTTGCACAGCCCACTGTTCCAAAGATCTGTCAAACACCAGTAAATGCTCACTGCACCCCTTATTAAATTATGTGATGGGTGTAGTTTCCAAAATGGGGTCACATGTGGGGGGGACCACTGTTCTGGCACCACGGGGGGCTTTGTAAACGCACATGGCCCCCAAATTCCATTCCAAACAAATTCTCTCTCCAAAAGATCAATGTGACTCCTCCTCTTCCGAGCATTGTAGTTCGCCCGCAGAGCACTTGATATCCACACATGGGGTATTTCCACACTCAGAAGAAATTGTTACAAATTTTGGGGGGCATTTTCGCCTATTACCGCTTGTAAAAATGTAAAATTTGGGGGAAAAACAGCATTTTAGTGAAATAAAAAAATATATATATAATTTACACATCTGACTTTAACGAAAAGTCGTCAAACACCTGTGGGGTCTTAAGGCTCACTATACCCCTTATTACGTTCCTTGAGGAATGTAGTTTCCAAAACAGTGTGCCATGTGGTGTGTTTTTTTGTTTTTGTTTTTTTCACTCCAATTTCCTTATAAGCAGAAAGTGGAGGAACATCAAACAATATCTTGGTGGAGGAACATTTCAAATCCTACTTTTATGTCAACGTGGCTCAAGGGTGTCTGCAGTGAATCCCATACATATCCAGGGTTCACTGCTTACACCGGGTGAGACCTTACCATTTTTATAATATAATAATAATTTTTTCCTTTCGCTTCCTATTCCTTTTCCCTTCCCTATCCCTTTTCCCCTCTCCTCCTTTCCCTTCTAAGTGTTTTTGCCCAGATAACAGCGCTCCCTAATTTTTTATTATTTTACTATCTTCATTTATGGGACCCCTTAGTATCATACTGCTTGTGGTCCAATGAATGTCCTCAAAGCCCTGCAACAGCTTTAGGTGCCATGATCAGCATTGATTTCTGCATCAAAAGGGTTAGTGATGGACATCAGTGTAATCGCTGATAGCAGCCGGTGCCCGCCATGTTTGAAGTGAGCGCAGCTCCTTTGCTTGCTTCATTTGCAATACATAAATATACGTCATGGTGCTCTAAATACCAAAGCACCATGACTTACATTTATATCCCATGTTCTCTAGGGGTTAAAAATCTTTGTATGAATATTTGTATATTCATGATCTAGGCCTGGGGAATCTACTGACAGTAAGCTAGGGGATGCATAAAGTATCCCTACTGACACTAAAACGAAGTAATCACTGAAAAATAGCGCACACCACTATGAAATATATGCATATGTACAGAAAATTTATTAGGATACATATGTAAATAGCATATCAAACGACATGTACTCAGGGACATTTAAAAACAGTTAAAACCGCTCAAACAGAGCATAGCACAACCCTGGAGAAGGGCCATGAACCCCCTCCCACAGGTAAGTGACCCTGTCCAAAATAAGCAAACTGTAATGGAATTACCACAGAATATAGAAAATAACAATGTCTCACAATCACCTAACTTTCACCACAATAGTCGAATATAAAAAAATAGAAGGAATGCTAAATGATACTTAGCCAAGAGACAAGGATGGACATCCAGTAAGCAAGGACGAGGTCACGCCAGAGCCCACGCATTCCGTCGCAATGCGACTTCTTCAGGGGTGTTGTGCTAAAGTTGTCCCCACATTCAGTATGTATATACATACTAATTTAAGTAATACCAGGCAAGTGAGCTCCCTCCACGCCTCCTGGTCTCAAACAGCGTGCATCATACAATTTGGTGTCGTGTCAAAAGGTCCCGATCACGTGTCACCTGTATAAAGATATCGCGAGATGACTCCATAAGCAGCGCATGCGTGCCGTAATAGTAAAGTTTGCAGTGGTAACAGATGAAAGAAGTTGGCGCATGCACGTATTTGCCGTGTGGGACTGAAGTCCCGCTCACGTGATGCATACTCGGTTCATCTCGCGAGAGGTTCACCATCAAGGACGCAAAAGTGCATCCTCCTGTTACCAATGGGAGGGCATCTGGACTCCCAGAAGAAGGACATTTGGTTCGAAACGGTCGTAGGGGTGGATGTCTCCTGGACACGCTGCTTACTTATTTTTGTTTTTGGTATGACTGTAGCTTGTATTACATGCACTTATGCACCTCATGTGAATATCTTCATTATTTACCATTTCTGTCTGTATTATTGGTATAGCTTTATTGCTTTCTTCATGCTTTTCACTTCTTTTTATTACCTTGTGCTATTTGTATGTATACATTGCTCCAGTGACTAGCATAATAGCATATGGCACTAGCCACTTTGCATATACCTTTTAATATTTAAGGTATTTTCAGCACAAGCTTGCACTTTACCCAGTGATGTCCTATTTATCAGTCGCCATTCCTCTTTTGTTATATGTGAATTTTTAATAATAAAGTGAATTTTGATTATATGGTCTGCTACAGCTTTTTTCTGTTAGCTTGCTGGGCTAGCAGTATATACCAGGCCCATTACGTATACCCTGGGAGTACATAGGGGCAAATTTACAGTAGTCCCCCTCCCTACAGCTAGGGTGTTTTTGTCTGTGTTTTGTTTATTCCCTATATAGGGGATAGACAGTTAAAGCTGTCAAACAATACCCCCAATATTAGGAAATTTAACCATAACCCCTTCCATAGTTACCACCTATAATGGCAAATAATATTAAATAGTCATCTGTTAGCGTGGTATTTGAGTGAGCTCAACCTGCCAGGCCAACTCAACCCACAAAAAGATATACTTAACATAATTTATTAATTTGTTCATAAATAAATAACAAATAGTATAATATAGTGCATTTTCTGTTCCAACTTCTTTGTGCTCCTAATAGCTGATAAAGTGGTGGTTCAACATCCTCCATGTGGGAAGGTGACATCCTTCAATAGCATTCCTCAATATCCGGTGAGCATTCAGGTCCATAATGAGTTTTATGGTTCAAAAAGACCCTTGAAAAAGTCCTCAATGATAAAATCCAACCTGAGCCCAGGTCCTCCAATGAGGATTCTGTGTGGCATTATCAAGTCTACTCTTGTTAAGCTCCCTTTGCCTGTTCCGATTTTGTGATGCACTCTTCTTGGTCCGTCTTGAACTTGTCCGTCATGACATCTATCGTGGCCAAGAACTTCCTACTGGTATTTCCTATGATAGCTATGGTATCTCCTATGAGGGCTCTGGCGTGACCCCGTCCTTGCTTACTGGATGTCAATCTTTGTCTCTTGCCTAAGTATCATTTAGTATAGCTTCTATTTTTGTATATTTATTTGACTATTGTGGTGCAAGTTAGGTGATTGTGAGACATTGTTATTTTCTATATTCTGTGGTAATTCCATTACAGTTTGCTTATTTTGGACAGGGTCACTTACCTGTGGGACAGGGTCACTTACCCTGAGTACATGTTTTTTGATATGCTATTTACATATGTGTCCTAATAAAGTTTCTGTACTTATGCATATATTTCATAGTGGTGTGTGCTTTTTTTCAGTGATTACTTTGTTTTAGTTCTTTTTTTTTTTTTTTCCACTGTAGCAGCAATATATATATATATATATATATATATATATATATATGTAGTTGAGCCCCCCCCCCCCCCTTATCAATCTGTTGCATAAAGTATCCCTGGCTTATTGTCCCTGCTGTAGGTGCCATGGAAACTATGCAAAGCATGTGGAAACCTGCTTCCCCTGGCAAACTGTGTAACCTACTCAGAGAGCTTCACTCTCTCTGGGGAAACTCGCATTAGCTAGCTTTTCACTGTGGCTCAACCAGGAACTGACCAGGAGATCCAGGCACGGTAGGGGTTTTCCTCAAAGTTCTCCTGGTGCCACAATTGCACGACAGTTAATGGGAATAACATCACCCTCTGCAGCTCCCAAACTTTAACCACTTAAGGACCAAGGACGTACCGGTATGTCCTGAGTCCTTTCCCTTTCTATAATGCGGGGCCACGACAGGGCCTCTAACAACGGCCGGGACCCGTGGCTAATATCGCGCGGCAATGATCGCGGTGCCGCGTACTATTAAACCTTTAGACGCGGCGTTCAAAGTTGAACGCCACATCAAAAGTTAAAGCAAATCACTGCTGGTTAGCTCAGGGGGCTGTTCGGGATGTCCGCGGCAAAATCGCGGCATCCCGAACAGCTCTGGGACACGAGGAGGGTCTCCTACCTTGCCTCCTGGTGTCCGATCGCCGAATGACTGCTCAGTGCCTGAGATCCGGGCATGAGCAGTCAAGCGGCAGAATCATTGATCAATGGTTTCCTATAAGAAACCATTGATCAATGTAAAAGCTCAGTGTGTGCAGTGATATAGCCCCCTGTGCGAGCTATAACATTGCAAAAAAAAAAAAGTGAATAAAGATCATTTAACCCCTCCCCTAATAAAAGTTTGAATCACCCCCCTTTTCCCATTTAAAAAAAACCAGTGTAAATAAAAATAAACATGGTATCGCAGGGTGCGGAAATGTCCGAATTATAAAGATATATCGTTTAATTAAACCGCACAATCAATGGCGTACGCGCAAAAAATTCCAGAGTCCAAAATAGTGTATTTTTGGTCACTTTTTACGTCATGAAAAAATGAATAAAAAGTGATCAACAAGTCCGATCAATACAAAAAGGGTACCGCTAAAATCTTCAGATCACGGCGCAAAAAAATTAGCCCTCATACTGCCCCATATGCGGAAAAATAAAAAAAGTTATAGGGGTCAGAAAATGACAATTTTAACCCCTTAAGGACTCCGTTTTTGCACTTTTGTTTTTTCCTCCTTACCTTTTAAAAATCATAACCCTTTCAATTTTCCACCTAAAAATCCATATTATGGCTTATTTTTTTCGTCGCCAATTCTACTTTGCAGTGACATTAGTCATTTTACCCAAAAATGCACGGCGAAACGGAAAAAAAAATCATTGTGCTACAAAATCGAAGAAAAAATGCCATTTTGTAACTTTTGGGGGCTTCCGTTTCTACGCAGTGCATATTTCGGTAAAAATTACACCTTATCATTATTCTGTAGGTCCATACGGTTAAAATTATACCCTACTTATATATATAGGTTTGATTTTGTCGCACTTCTGGAAAAAATCATAACTACATGCAGGAAAATTTATACGTTTAAAAATGTCATATTCTGACCCATATAACTTTTTTATTTTCCACGTACAGGGCGGTATGAGGACTAATTTTTTGCGCCGTGATCTGAAGTTTTTATCGGTATGATTTTTGTTTTGATCAGACTTTTTGATCACTTTTTATTCATTTTTTAATGGTATAAAAAGTGACCAAAAATGCACTTTTTTTACTTTGGAAGTTTTTTTGCGCGTACGCCATTGACCGTACAGTTTAATTAATGATATATTTTTATAGTTCTGACATTTACGCACGCAGCGATACCACATATGTTTGTTTTTATTTTTTTTTACACTTTTATTTTTTTTATGGGAAAAGGGGGGTGATTCAAACTTTTATTAAGGAAGGGGTTAAATGACCTTTATTAACACTTTAAAAAATTTTTTTTTTTAGTGTTATAGGTCCCATAGGGACCTATAACACTGCACACACTGATCTTTTACACAGATCACAGGCGTGTATTAACACGCCTGTGATCAGTGTTATCGGCGCTTGACTGCTCCTGCCTGGATCTCAGGCACGGAGCAGTCATTCGCCGATCGGACACCGAGGAGGCAGGTAAGGGCCCTCCCGGTGTCCTGTCAGATGTTCGGGACGCCGCGATTTCACCGCGGCGGTCCCGAACAGCCCGACTGAGCAGCCGGGTCACTTTCGCTTTAGAAGCGTCGGTCAGCTTTGACCGCCACTTCTAAAGGGTTAATACCGCACATCGCCGCGATCGGCGATGTGTGGTATTAGCCGCGGGTCCCGGCCGTTGATGAGCGCCGGGACCAACGCGATATGATGCGGGATCGCGGCGCGATCCCGCTTCATATCGCGGGAGCCGGCGCAGGACGTAAATATACGTCCTGCGTCGTTAAGGGGTTAAACGTATACATTTTCCTGCATGTAGTTATGATTTTTTTTCAGAAGTACAATAAAATCAAACCTATATAAGTAGGGTATCATTTTAATCGTACAGAATAAAGAGATTGTGTCATTTTTACCGAAAAATGTATGGTGTAGAAACAGAAGCCCCCAAAAGTGACAAAATGGCGTTTTTTTTTTTTTTTCAATTTTGTCTCACAATGAGTTTTTTTTTCCGTTTCGCCATAGATTTTTGTGTAAAATGACTGATGTCAATTTTTTAAAGTTATGATTTTTTAAAGGTAAGGAGGAAAAAATTAAAGTGCAAAAAACGGAAAAACCCCTGGTCCTTAACCTGTTGGGGACGAAGGGCGTATGCATACGCCCCTGGGAATTTCGGTCCCCGCTGCGTGCCGGGCGGGGACTGGACCGGGGTGACTGCTGATATTGATCAGCAGGCACCCCGCGCAAATGCCCAGGGGGGTCGTCGATTGGCACAAATCTCAAGTGAGTTCACACATGCGATTTGCGGCTATTCCAAGTCATACGAGTCTATGATGACCCGGAAAATAGGGGGTATCACGGTTGTCCAAGACACCTACGATCCCCATGAAGGGATAGGAGTGAGGTGGCAGGGGTGCCACCCCTCCTATCCCTGCTATTGGGTGTCTAGAAGCGATGTCCAATAGCATATCGGGGGCGGGAGGGTTAACTTTCGTTTTCCCCGTTCTGCCCACCCACAATGGGCGGGGCAGAACGGGGAAACCTAAGGGGACCGGCGACGAAGTCCACTTACCCTGCGGGTGAGGCTGCGGGCGACGATCGGTGTCGGAGATCACTGGGCGGCATGTCGTGCGGCTGGGTCCCTGGATCCGAGTTGCCTAGCAACATCTAGAGGGCTACAGTTCTAGACCACTATGCAGTGGTCTCTACACTGTTGCCCTCCAGATGTTGCAAAACTACAACTCCCAGCATGCCCATACAAGCTGTCATGCTGGGATTTGTAGTTTTGCTACAAATGGAGGGCTACAGTTTGGATATCACTGTGCAGTGAACTGTGGCCCTCTAGATCTTGCAAAACTACAACTCCCAGCATGCCCACATAGCAGTTTCCTGTCTGGGCATGCTGGGATTTGTAGTTTTGCAACATCTGGAGGTCCACAGTTTGGAGATTACTGTGCAGTGGTCTCTAAACTGTAGCCCTCCAGATGTTGCAAAACTGCAAGTCCCAGCATGCCCAAACAGCTGTCTCAGCATGCTGGAAGTTGTAGTTGCTTACCTCCAGCTGTTGCATAACTACATCTCCCAGCATGCACTTCGGCGATCAGTACATGCTGGGAGTTGTATTTTTGCATTAGCTGGAGGGACACTGGTTGGAAAATACTGAGTTAGGTAACAAAACCTAACTGAAGGTTTTCCAACCAGTGTGCCTCCAGCTGTTGCAAAAGTACAACTCCCAGCATGCACGGTCTGTCAGTGCATGCTGGGAGTTGTAGTTTTGAAACAGCTGGAACTTGTAGCGGTAAGCGCACTGTAAACTTCCGCCAGTGCAACTGTACCCTAAAAACACTACACTACACTAACACATAATTAAGGGTAAAACACTACATATACACCCCTTACACTGTCCCCCCCCCCCCACCAATAAAAATGAAAAACGTATTGTACAGCAATGTTTGCAAAACAACAACTCCCAGCATTTCCGGACAGCCACTGACTGTCCAGGCATGCTGGGAGCTTAGCAACAGCTGGAGACACCCTGTTTGGGAATCACTGGTGTAGAATACACCTATGTCCACCCCTATGCAATCCCTAATTTAGTTCTCAAATGCGCATGGCACTCTCTCACTTCGGAGTCCTGTCGGATTTCAAGGAAACAGTTTAGGGCCACATATGGGGTATTTCCGTACTCGGGAGAAAATGCACTACAAATTTTGGGGGTCTTTTTCTCCTTTTACCTCTTATGAAAAGGAAAAGTTGGGGTTTACACCAGCCTGTTAGTGTAAAAACATTTTTTTTTACACTAACATGCTGGTGTTCACAAGAGGTAAAAGGAAAAAAAGACCCCCAAAATTTGTAACACAATTTCTCCTGAATACGGAAATACTCCATATGTGGGCGTAAAATGCTCTGCAGGCGCATAACAAGGTTCAGGAGTGAGAGCACCATGTACATTTGGGGCCTAAATTGGTGATTTGCACAGGGGTGGCTGATTTTACAGCGGTTCTGACATAAACAAAAAACAAAAAAAATAAATACCCACATGTGACCCCATTTTGGAAACTACACCCCTCCACGGAATGTAACAAGGGGTATAGTGAACTTTAACACCGCACAGGTGTTTGATGAATTTTCATTAAAGTTGAATGGGAAAATTAAAAAAAATTTCACTAAAATGCTGGTGTTACCCTAAATTTTTCATTTTCACAAGGGGAAAATAGTAAAAAAGCCCCACAAAATTTGTAACCCCATTTCTTCTGAGTATATAAATACCCCATATGTGGATGTAAAGTACTCTGAGGGCGCACTACAATGCTCAGAAGAGAAGGAGCGCCATTGGGCTTTTGGAGAGAAAATTTGTCCGGAATTGAAGGCCACGTGTGTTTACAAAGCCTCCATAGTGCCAGAACAATGGACCCCCCTTCCTCACATATGACCCCATTTTGGAAACTACACCCCTCATGGAATGTAATAAGGGGTACAGTGAGCATTTATGCCCCACAGGTGTCTGACATATTTTTGGAACAGTGGTCCGTGAAAATGAAAAATTTAATTTTTCGTTTGCACAGCCCACTGTTCCAAAGATCTGTCAAACGCCAGTAGGGTGTAAATGCTCACTGTACCACTTATTACATTCCGGGAGGTGTGTAGTTTCCAAAATGGGGTCACATGTGTGGGGGGGGGGTCCACTATTCTGGCACCACGGGGGCTTTGTAAATGCACATGAACCCTGACTTCCATTCCAAACTAATTCTCTCTCTAAAAGCTCAATGGCGCTCCTTCTCTTCTGAGCATTGTAGTGTGCTCGCAGTGCACTTGACATCCACACGTGGGGTATTTCCATACTCAGGAGAAAATGCCCCCAAAATTTGTAACCCCATTTCTTCTATTACCCTAAAAAAAAGTAAAATTTGAGGGAAAACCAGCATTTTAGTAAAAAAAAAATGTTTTTTTTCATTTACACATCCAACTTTAACAAAAAGTCGTCAAACACTTGTGGGGTGTTAAGGCTTATTGTACTCCTTGTTACGTTCCTTGAGGGGTGTAGTCTAAAATAGTATGCCATGTTTTTTGTTTTTTTTTGTGTCCTGGCACCATAGGGGCTTCCTAAATGTGACATGCCCCCCAAAAACCATTTCAGAAAAACTCACTCTCCAAAATCCCATTGTTGCTCCTTTCCTTCTGAGCCCTCTACTGCACCCGCCTAACACTTGACCATACACATATGAGGTATTTCCTTACTCGAGAGAAATTGGGTTACACATTTTGAGAGTTTTTTTTCTCCTTTTACCCCTTGTAAAAATTCAAAAACTGGGTCTACAAGAACATGGCAGTGTAAAAAAATGAAGATTTTGAATTTTCTCCTTCACCTTGCTGCTATTCCTGTGAAACACCTAAATGGTTAACACACTTACTGTCATTTTGAATACTTTGAGGGGTGCAGTTTTTATAATGGGGTCATTTATGGGGTATTTCTAATATGAAGACCCTTCAAATCCACTTCAAACCTGAACTGGTCCCTGGAAAATTCCGATTTTGGAAATTTTGTGAAAAATTGGAAAATTGCTGCTGAATTTTGAAGCCTTCTGATGTCTTCCAAAAGTAAAAAAAAACATGGCAACTTTATGATGAAAACATAAAGTAGACATATTGTATATGTGAATCAATATATCATTTATTTGGAATGTCTATTTTCCTTATAAGCAGAGAGCTTCAAAGTTATAAAAAATGTGAAATTCTCCAATTTTTCATCAAATTTTAGAATTTTTCACCAAGAAATGATGCAAGTATCGACGAAAATTTACCACTACCATACAGTAGAATATGTCATGAAAAAACAATCTCTGAATCAAATATATAAGTAAAAGCATCCCAGAGTTATTAATGCTTAAAGTGACAGTGCTCAGATTTGCAAAACAATGCTCCCATCCTTAGGGTCATAATGGGCTCCGTCCCCAAGGGGTTAAGGGGTTAAAAATAGAAAACTGTTGACCACCAATAGTTTCCTGTTATACCACATCATATAGGGCAGGGGTGCTTAACTATTTTTAGTAGGGGTCCACTTATCCAGATCTGCCATTTGATAAAGGGCTCACCTGAATGCTAATTGTGCAGGCAGGGGTAAGATGCCTCCTCTAGCCAGTTCCCTGAAAAGGCTGGGGGTCTGGTTGATTGGCAGCCAAGGTCCAGAGATAAACCCTGGTCTGCCAGTTGAGTACCGCTGATATAGGGTCTGGACTTAGATACCAGCTCCTTTTCTTGCCTTGTAAGTGCACTGGAGGACCCTGCAAAGTATCAAATCGTGATCCTGGTCATCAAATCTGGATTCTAATTATCTCTTACACCTTTTATATTATTTATGGTCTGTGTGCATATTCCACAAATATATGTGCACTGTCTGCTAATTGCCACTGTAGGGCACCAGAGCTCTATGTATTCTTTGATTGGTCATTGCTACTTTATAACTGGGAGTCCTAAATGAACGTTTAGATTCCCTATTGTAGCATCTCTGTCTATATAGACAGAGGTGTGGTTGATTGCTCTTGTTCTAGTTTTTCTGTAAGCCCTCCAGACTTATCTCTATAGTGCACTCCATTCCAGGTTTTATTTGTAACTGTTTTTACTGTGATGATGTCATTTAACACGTGACCATGTATTTTTCTATTTAAACCTGCTTTTTTGCAATGTTAGCATGCCATGACTAAGGGTCCTGTCTGACCCGAAACGCGTTGGTTTTATGTGCTGACCATTTGTCCTAATAAAGTATCCTGTTTTGCATCCTACCTCGCTGGACATTTCCTGCTTTTTGCTCCAAGTCTTAGGCCGGTGGCACTGCCGGCCAGTCCGTGCGGGGTGTGAGAGACGCAGCAGAGGTGAGCCGTCCCATCATTCTCTATCCCTGTTGTTCCACGTGTGAAGACGCGCACCCTCGGCGATACAGGACATAACGCTATGGACACTAATATGGAAACAGCAGCACAGTTTACAGGTACGGATGGGGTGCAAGAAGGAAGCTTAACACAACCACTGCTCGATATGAATCGCAAAGAAAAAGCCAGGTTGGTGTTTCATAATGTTTCCACTGCCAATACCCCAGTACCTGCACCGGAATTAACTGCACTTATGAGACGTCTGGAGAACGCTCAGATCAAAGAGCTTCACACCTGGTGGGACTTACCAGTGAAATGATTCCCAGAGGACTATCTTACCAGTGAAATGATTCCCAGAGGACTGCGTCTCAAAAAACGACCGGTTAAAGTTTACTCCCCTCGGTTTGAGGAAAAATGGGATAAAGCGTTGTCAGAATGTTCCAACAAGCTAATATCCTACATTATCGAAGAGGAAGAAATGGAGCTATCCTCTTTGAATAAGGAAATTAAAGAAATTGAAATGGAACTAAAAACCTTTGAACAGCAATCGGATTATGCGGTTCTCAAAACTAAAATTATGCAACATATCAACGCCATGGAAAATACCATAATGGAAAATAAAAAAGGTAAATTCCAGAGAGATTCTATGGATTATAAAAGTGATATGGTGTATACATGGGCGACACGAAACCGCACACCCTCTGGAGCTACTCTTAAAACAGATAAAAAATCCTATAATAAGAGCTACAATAAGAAACGCAGACCGGTTAACAGGAGAGTGTCCTTTTCGGAGGGTGAGAACATGGCCCAAGAACATTGACAGGGCTCACTGCAATCAGAGTATCCAGCTGTGTCAAGAGTTAACTCAGACAACCCACGGTACCCAAATGACGGAGGAGACGAACAGGGAGAAAGCACAGAAGAAAAATGCTACAATCTGAGATCATAACTTCTGACCAAGTAAGTTCATCAGTTGTAAATCTTTCCAGCTACATCATCTCTCCTGCTCAAACATCTCTACTTAGCCGTGGCCTCGGGTTTGTGCCCACCTGTGACTTAAACCTTTTTTCTACTATCTTGGATATCAACAAGTGGGCTCGTGATTTAACAGTCAAGAGACATTTTTCTCTTTGTGAGATCTCAGAATGGGACATTGCTAATGGGGATATTTCGTGTAACACTGGGGATTTAAAATGTACGGATTTTCTAGATCAATATAATTCATTACTGTTGCATTCATTGAGTGTGGATTCTGGTAATTGTGTTAGTTGCATTCCCTCCTTCCGAACATCTAATAGCAGGTTTTATCCACTTACATCTCGCACACCAGCTTTAGATAGATATCAGGAACTTGTAGAGAGGGATTTGGTTCAATTACACTCCTCACTTAAACTACAACATTCTCACAGTAACCTGAGCTCAGCAGAACAAACCGCCCTAAAAGAAATCATGAACAACAAGGATTTAATAGTTAAAAATGCTGATAAAGGGGGTGCGGTGGTTCTGCTGAACTCAGGACTATATTTGAAATTAAACATGGATCTCCTCAGTGACATGTCCACGTACAGAAGACTATCAGGTAATCCCACGAAGCCATGTCAGATTGCTCAGAAAAAATTATTAGAGGAAGGTCTGACTATGGGGGTGATTAACACACATGTAAAGGAATATCTGTACGTGGGGACCCCAGTCACGCCAGTCTTCCATTCCCTCCCCAAGCTACACAAGGTTTTTTTTCCCTCCGCCCCTCCGCCCTATTGTGGCTGGCATAGGGTCGCTTGGGGAGAGACTGGCTTGACTCATATTTACAACCCCTAACACGAGTCACCCCCACATTCTTAAGAGATATCAAACACATTCTAGAAGTAGTTGACCAAGTTGCATGGTCTGAACAATATTCATGGGCTACCTGTGATGTTACCGCGTTATATCCCTCCATCCCAAGACAACAGGGTCTATTGGCGTTATCCCATCATCTTTATACACATAGCAGTTACTCCTCTGATCTGAAGGAGTTTATTATTTTGGTCACAGATTTTCTATTATCCAATAATTTTTTTATTTTTAATGGAGAATATTTCCTTCAGGGGAGCTCCGATGGGGGCGAAATTTTCACCCTCGTTCGCCAATATCTATATGACATATTGGGAGGAACATTACATCTTTAACATAAGTAATCCGTTTTTTTCATCCATTAAGTATTTGGGACGCTATATAGATGACCTTGTCTTGGTGTGGAGGGATAGTGAAACCAGATTTCAAGAATTTATGCTATACATAAATGATAACGATCTAAATCTGCGGTTTACATCACAATTTTCTGCAACTTCTATCCCATTCTTGGACATCATGCTTTGCGCTCCTCAGGATCAGTCAGAGAATAAAATGATTGTTAAACCGTATAGAAAGGAGTCTGCAGGCAATACCATCCTGCAGGCAACTTCATGCCATCCCCGACACGTAACCCGCAACATACCCTATGGGGAATGGGTACGTTTAAGAAGAAATTGCCTGCAGGATGAAGTTTTTGAACAAGAGTCTGTTCTGCTTCATAACAGACTTAGAGCTAGAGGCTATGACGATACCACCCTCAAAAATGCATATGAAAAAGCTAAAGAATTGAACCGGGTGGATCTTATAGCCTCTGGTTCTAAGAAAAGCAGTAAAAGGAATGCACAAACTAAAAACAAACTGCCTGTGTGTGTCACTAGTTACAGTAAACAATTTCGAACTATCAGTAATATTTTACAAAAATACCTACCCATCCTAGAAAATGACAATGCTTTATTTAATTATGATAAGTCTAGGATTAGGGTGGTATCTAGGAGGGGCCCCTTCTTAGGTTCCAAGTTGTCTCCCAGTCTTTTTCTTACTTCAGACAAGGGTCCGAGTACCTCTACCTGGCTTACATATCCAGGTACGTGGAAATGTGGCAACACTCAGTGTATCACATGCTCACACATAGCGGTTTCTGACTCCTTCATTTCTTTTTCTACTGGACAACAATTTTCAAACAAAACATATGCTAACTGTAACACTACTTCTGTAGTATATTTAGCGTCATGCTGTAGCTGCCAATGCCAGTATGTGGGCTGTATGTCTAATGCCCTCAAGGTCAGAATACGGCGGTATATAGCTGATGCTAAAAATAATCAATTCAATATATCACCTTTTATCTAAACATTTCAGAGATAAGCATGATGGGGATGTGTCTTCATTGAAAGTAAATGTGATTGAAAAGGTTAAGATCAATGTCAGAGGATGAGATCTTAGGAGGAGACTGCTAAATAGGGAGTCTTATTGGATTTTCATGCTGAATACTAGAGAACCGTCTGGGATGAATCTCAGACATGATCTGATTCTTACATACTGAACGTTTAGATTCCCTATAGTAGCATCTCTGTCTGAATAGACGCAGGTGTGGTTGATTGCTCTTGTTCTAGTTTTTCTGTAAGCCCTCCAGACTTATCTCTATAGTGCACTCCATTCCAGGTTTTATTTGTAACTGTTTTTACTGTGATGATGTCATTTAACACGTGACCATGTATTTTTCTATTTAAACCTGCTTTTTTGTAATGTTAGTATGCCATGACTAAGGGTCCTGTCTGACCCGAAACGCGTTGGTTTTATGTGCTGACCATTTGTCCTAATAAAGTATCCTGTTTTGCATCCTACCTTGCTGGACATTTCCTGCTTTTTGCTCCAAGTCTTAGGCCGGTGGCACTGCCGGCCAGTCCATGCGGGGTGTGAGAGACGCAGTGGAGGTGAGCCGTCCCATCTACTCTATCCCTAAATGCACATTATTGGTTTCCACCTAACTACAACTTATTAGTGCCCATGTCATTACTGTTGAGTGCTTATGTGTCTACCTGAAGTATGACAACCTATCCCCGTGATTCAATCGCTATCAATGTTAAAGGGGTTATATTTGGATAATAGAGCTGATTTTTTTTATTTATTTTTATTCAAAACCAGCACTACACCTGTCCTCAAGTTGTAGTACTGCAGCTCAGTTTCATCGCAGCTTCATTCCATTAAAGGGGTGCTCCGGTGGAAAACATATATAAACAGATTTGAAAATTACTTCTATTCGTAAAATCTTTACCCTTCCAGTACTCTTTAGCAGCTGTATGCTACAGCGGAAATTCTTTTCTTTTTGAATTTCTTTTTTATCTTGTCCACAGTGCTCTCTGCTGACACCTGATGCCCATATCAGGAACTGTCCAGAGCAACATAGGTTTGCAATGGGGATTTTCTCTTGCTCTGGACAATTCCTGATACGGGCATCAGGTGTCAGCAGAGAGCACTATGGACAAAAAAGAAATAAATAAAACATATAAAAAATTTCCTCTGTAGCATACAGCTGCTTAAAATTACTGGAAGGGTAAAGATTTATTAATAGAAGTCATTTACAAATCTATTTATCTCTCTGGAACCAGTTGATTTAACAAAAAATGTTTTCCACTTGAGTACCCCTTTAAAGTAAATGAAGCGAACATAGCTCTATGCAGCTGTTACAGGTGGGTGTCTGCAGGAGAAATTGTGGGGTACCTGCGGGGGACCCCCGCGATCATACATCTTATCCCCTATCCTTTGGATAGGGAATAAGATGTCTTAGGGCCATAGTACCCCTTTAACCTCTTAAGGACCCAGGACGTACCGGGACGTCCCCGCACCCTGGGCTTTAAGGACCCAGGACGTCCTGGCGTTTTCCGGTCCCTGCCGCTCGCTGGGCAGAGATCGGAAGCGGATGCCTGCTGAAATGCTTCAGCAGGCATCCAGGGCAAACGCCAAGGGGGGCCATGTAGGCCCCCCCATGTCGGCGATCGCCGCAAATCGCGAGGGAAATCGCCCTTGTGATCTGCGGCGATACCGGGCTGATCAGGTCTCTGGGACCCGACCGCCCGATAATTTTGCATGATCCCAGTTGTCACAGACAGCCAGGACCATGCTAAAGTATAGGAGCGAGGTGGCAAGCCTGCCACCTCCTCCTATCCCGTGCAATCCGTCGGTTAGCTAACCGACCAATCGCAGGGTGGGGGGCGGTTACTTCCTCCAGCCCTGCCCGGCCCCTTGAAGTCTGGAGAGGACGGGAGGAAGACCGGAGGACGCGACGGGGGACGGGGAAGTGCTGGGGATCGGCCCCGGTACTTACCTCGTCCCTGAAGACCCGGATCCCGGCAATGAAGACGGCGGCGACAGGTGAGTTCCTTTTCAGCCGCGGTCGGGCCCTTTACAGCAATGCACGTCGCCGTAAAGCGACTTGCATTGCTGTATTGGGACCCTGTATACTACAATTCCCAGCATGCATGCCCAGACAGCCCTTGGCATCTGGGCATGCTGGGAGTTGCAGTTTTGCAACTTCTGGAGGTCCACAGTTTTGGGACCACTTTGCCCTTCCAGATGTTGCAAAACTACACATCCTCAGCATGCCCTTACTGTCCAGGCATGCTGGGAGTTGTAGTGCTGTAACATCTGGCCCTTCAGATGTTGCAGAACTACAACTCCCAGCATGCCTGGACAGTTTTGGCATACTGGGAGTTGTATTTTTGCAACATCTGGAAGGGCACAGATTGGAAACCACTGTATAAGTGGTCTTCAAACTGTAGTCCTCCAGATGTTGCAAAACTACAACTCCAAGCATGCTGGGAGTTGTAGTTCGGCAACATCTGGCTCTAAAGATGTTGCCGAACTACTACTTCCAGCATGCCTGAGAATGTTTGGGAGTTGTGGTTTTGCAACAACTGGAGGCACACTGGTTGGGAAACATTGTCTGTTTCCTAACTCAGTGTTTCCCAACCCGTGTGCCTCCAGCTGTTGCAAAACTATAACTACCAGCATGCACTGATAGACTGTGCATGCTGGGAGTTGTAGTTTTGCAACAGCTGGAGGTTTCCCCCCCCCCCCCTGTGAATGTACAGGGTACATTCACATGGGCAGGGGGCTTACAGTGAGTATCAGGCAGCAAGTTTGCAATGCAGCAAATTTTGCGCGGCAGCGGGAAACTCGCTGTAATCCCCCGCCCGTGTGACTGTACCCTAAAAACACTACACTACCACAAAATAAAATAAAAAGTTAAAAACACTACATATACACATACCCCTACACAGCCCCCCTCCCCAATAAAAATGAAAAATGTCTGGTACGCCACTCTTTCCAAAATGGATCCTCCAGCTGTTGCAAAACAACAACTCCCAGTATTGCCAGACAGCCGTTGACTGTCCAGGCATGCTGGGAGTTTTGCAACAGCTGGAGGCACCCTGTTTGGGAATCACTGGCGTAGAATACCCCTATGTCCACCCCTATGCAAATCCCTAATTCAGGCCTCAAATGCGCATGGCGCTCTCACTTCGGAGCCCTGTTGTATTTCAAGGCAACAGTTTAGGGCCATGTGGTATCGCCGTACTCGGGAGAAATTGCCTAACAAATTTTGGGGGGCTTTTTCTCCTTTCACCCCTTATGAAAAGGTGAAGTTGGGGTCTACACCAGCATGTTAGTGTAAAAAAATAGTGTAAAAAATTTAACATGCTGGTGTTGCCCTATACTTTTCATTTTGACAACAGGTAAAAGGGGAAAAAGCCCCCCAAAATTTGAAATGCAATTTCTCCCGACTACGGAGATACCCCATATGTGGGCGCAAAGTGCTCTGGCGGTGCACAAGGCCCAGAAGGGAGAGTGCACCATATACATTTGAGGTGATTTGCACAGGGGTGGCTGATTGTTACAGCGGTTTTGACAAAAGGAAAAAAAACCACATGTGACCCCATTTCGGAAACTACACCCCTCACGGAATGTAATGAGGGGTGCAGTGAGAATTTACACCCCACTGGTGTCTGACAGATCTTTGGAACAGTGGGCTGCGCAAATTAAAAATGTTGTACAGCCAACTGTTCCAAAGATCTGACAGACACCACTGGGGGGTAAATACTCACTTTATTCCTTGTTACGTTCCTCAAGGGGTCTAGTTTCCAAAATGGTATGCCATGTGTTTTTTTTTTGCTTTCCTGGCACCATAGGGGCTTCCTAAATGCGACATGCCCCCGAGCAAAATTTGCTCTCAAAAAGCCAAATATGACTCCTTCTCTTCTGAGCATTGTAGTTCGCCCGTAGTGCGCTTCAGGTCAACTTATGGGGTACCTCCATACTCAGAAGAGATGGGGTTACAAATTTTGGCGGGAAGTTTCTGCTATTAACCCTTGCAAAAATGTGAAATTTGGGGGGGGAAACACATTTTAGTGAAATTTTTCTTTTACGTATGCAAAAGTCGTGAAACCCCTGTGGGGTATTAAGGCTCACTTTATTTCTTGTTACGTTCCTCAAGGAGTCTAGTTTCCAAAATGGTATGCCATGTGTTTTTTTTTTTTGCTTTCCTGGCACCATAGGGGCTTCCTAAAAGCGACATGCCCCCGAGCAGAATTTGCTCTCAAAAAGCCAAATATGACTACTTCTCTTCTGAGCATTGTTGTTTGCCCGTAGTACACTTCAGGTCAACTTATGGGGTACCTTCATACTCAGAAGAGATGGAGTTACAAATTTTGGGGCGTATTTTCTGCTATTAACCCTTGCAAAAATGTGAAATTTGGGGGGAAACACATTTTAGTGAAATTTTATTTTTATTTTTTTACATATGCAGAAGTCGTGAAACACCTATGGGGTATTAAGGCTCACTTTATGTCTTGTTACGTACCTCAAGGGGTCTAGTTTCCAAAATGGTTTGCCATGTGTTTTTTTTTTTTTTGCTGTTCTGGCACCATAGGGGCTTCCTAAATGCAACATGCCCCCCAAAAACCATTTCAGAAAAACGTTCTCTCCAAAATCCCCTTGTCGCTCCTTCGCTTCTGAGCCCTCTACTGCGCCCACCGAACACTTTACATAGACATATGAGGTATGTGCTTACTCGAGAGAAATTGGGCTACAAATATAAGTATACATTTTCTCCTTTTACCCCTTGTAAAAATTCAAAAATTGGGTCTACAAAAACATGCGAGTGTAAAAAATGGAGATTGTGAATTTTCTCCTTCACTTTGCTGCTATTCCTGTGAAACACCTAAAGGGTTAAAATGCTGACTGAATGTCATTTTGAATACTTTGGGGGGTGCAGTTTTTATAATGGGGTCATTTGTGGGGTATTTCTAATATGAAGACCCTTCAAATCCACTTCAAATCTGAACTGGTCCCTGAAAAATTGTGAGTTTGGAAATTTTGTGAAAAATTGGAAAATTGCTGCTGAACTTTGAAGCCCTCTGATGTCTTCCAAAAGTAAAAACACTTAAATGTTATGATGCAAACATAAAGTGGACATATTGTGTATGTGAATTAAAAAAAAAAAATATTTGGAGAGAGCTTCACAGTTAGAAAAATGCAAAATGTAGAAAATTTTCATACAATTTTGGGATTTTTCACCAAGAAAGGATGCAAGATACCACAAAATTTTACCACTATGTTAAAGTAGAATGTGTCACGAAAAAACAGTCTCGAAATCAGAATGATAACTAAAAGTATTCCAGAGTTATTAATGTTTAAAGTGACAGTGGTCAGATGTGCAAAAAATGGCCGGGTCCTAAGGTGTAAAATGGCTGGGTCCTTAAGAGATTAATTAAAGAAAAGTGCATGATCCAGCAGAAGAGTGACAAGTAAAAATATGTCCTGTATTGTAAACTTTTAGGCTAGGTTCACATGATGAATTTAGTTTAGAAATTCTGCTTCATAATTTCGGTGCAGCAGAGTCCCATTGCTGGAAATGGGATTCCACTGCACAATGGAATTAAGAAAATTAAGAATGACCTGCGGGTCTAGTCTGGCCTTAGGGAGTTGTCCCAGCTCCTTACTTCCAGCTCCAGGAGAAACATAATGCAGCCAAAACTGGCAAGTTATGCAATTTGTGTAACTCCTATTGACTTTAATGGGAGTTGTACAAATGTCATAGCCCCACAAGCCACATTGTTTACATAACTCCGGTAGTTATGTAAACAGTAGCCTAGTGGGGCTAAGCCATTTGCAAACAGTTCGGAGGAGCTGGTAAAGCCAGAAGTAAGGGAACAACCCCTTTAAAGAAGAACACGGTTTATAAAAACGTATCTCCTATTTTAAGGATAGGGAAGAAGTATCAGATCTCAGGATGTCCAACTGCTGGTATCTCTGCAATCTCCCACACTGTGCCCCTGCTCTCTGCATTAAGAGTACGAAGCTGCGGCTAACACGCCCCCTCCATGCAGCTCTATGGCAGAGCCGGAGATTGCCAAGTGCTGCACTCCGGCTCTCCCATAGAGCTGCATGAAAGGCAATGCCCCATAGGTCAACATGCCTTATTCCGGAGGAAAGCTGAGGTGCCGTTCGGGGGGATGCCAGCGGTTGAGGAGCAAACCTCTCCTGCTCTGGACAGTTCCTGACATGGACAGAGGTGGCAGCAGAGAGCACTGTGGTCAGACTGGAAAAAACTACACAACTCCCTCTGGAGGGATTAAGATTTTAAATAGAATTAATTTACATATCTGTGTAACTTTCTGGAACCATTTGATTTCAAAAGATTTTTCCACCGGAGTACCCCTTTAAGAACCTAGGCCCTTTTTTTAAATCTGACTTGTCTCACTTTATGTTGTGATAACGTCAGGATGCTTTACCTTATCCAAGTGATTCTGAGGTGTTTCACAGAAAATAAAGCAAACTGAAAGTAGAATTCAATTGAATATTTCTTCCCCTTAGTTCTGATGTTTTTAAAATATCTCATATGTCCTAGATTTCTACATGACTCACACATGTAGGCCTCAGACATGATAAAGCTTATAGTGGTATTTGGGTCTTCCTTTTATTCAGGATATTTTGTAGGCATCATATTATGCTCTGTTACATGTGTGCAGAGGCCTTGGGGTCCCAAAATATTTTTGCAAGACATATTGATGATGGTTTTTGTACCATTTTGGAGTACATGTGAATTTCTATAAAAAAATTTTATAAGGTGGTACAAATAGAAAAAAATGTTCTGCAATTGTTCTGTATTTATTTTCTTACTTCTACTTTTATTTATTGTTTATCACATTTATATCACAAAAATTATTCTTTTGTTAAACATTCAGACCCCGACCAATCAAAACTTTTGACAGGTCTCTGAGACATGTCAAAAGTTTTTCCAAGCGACAGTGCTTTAAGGATTTGGCCAGTTTTTTATACATTTTTTTTATCTGCATTACCAAATCTGTCCCATATGAATAGGGCCAACAACCGCTATATGCTTAAAGTTCGGACTGGGATCATATTTTAAATCTTAAAAGGCTTACGCATGACAAGATGTTGGCACTAAATATACTCCTGCATGGAATGGTCTTAGGACAGTTTGGATCCAGACTGGATGGGATTAATCCTGTTCTGGAGAGAACAGGAAAGTCTTTACCAAAGTATTAATTTTGGTAACTGATGTGATCTTTACTTTAAAAGGCAATGTACCACTACATTTTCCAAATTAAAGCCAGATGCTGATATATTTTTCTCATCTATTTTTATTTTCAGATTGCAGAAGTTTATTTAGTTTAAATCTGTTCATGATTATAGGGGCAGCCATCTTGTCTGAGCTGCTTTCAACTGCATTTAGAGGTATGCTTTACCACAGCCACATAAATCATAGGAACATGTAGTCACTCTGGCGCCCACACATTTTCAAGGCATGCTCTTACCTGTGTTGAAACCATTGTGCAAGATGGGGAAGAGTTGATGGTGTTCATCACTTGTTATCAATGGTAGATCCCGTGTGTATATATAGGTATCAACTTTCATTGTAATGCTGCTTGTCAGTCTGTTATTATGGGTTTGTTCCCATCTCAGATATTTAGGGCATATCTACAGGATATGTAACAAATGTTTGGTAGTTGTGGGTCCCAGAGCTAGGACCTAACTCTATTTGTAGAGTAGGGTCCCCTATCTCCATCTGGTCAGGTTGTGGCAGCTGGAAGTGGCCCGGATTGAAAAAACTGTAAAAAAAACAAAACAAAAAAAAAAAATATTGAAAAATAAGGGGTACTCCACCCCTTGATATCTTTTCTCCTATCCAAAGGATAGAGGATAAAATGTTTAATCGCGGGGCTCTGGCTGCTGGATCCCCCCCCCCCCCCCCCCCCGATCTCCGTGCAGTGATCCTGCGTAATGAACATTATGTTCAGAACGATGGGTTTTGGCAGCTGTGAGAGAGGGGTTTGATGCATAGTTCTTGTCATTGCAGTCTTAAAGGAGTACTCCAGAATAGAAAAATTGTACTCCATACTGCCAGCAGTAAAAAAATTAGAGGTACATACATTCCTTCGCTCCCCCGGTGCCTCCGGTAACCCGGTTCGGTCTCCGTTGCGATCCTCTTCCTGGTTGCCGGTGGTCGGCGATTCATACTGCGCTCAGCCAATCACCGGCTGCAGCGAAGTCCCGACTCGGCCGGCGATAGGCTGAGCGGCAGTGTGAAGTTTTCCTCCCCGTCACCTGCTGCCGGGCCGAAAATTTACAATTGCTATGGAGATTAGAGCTGAAGTCATCAATCCCATCCATCTTCCAAACCATCCCTTAAGTCATTTGTTGAATGGGTCACTTATTCCTGGCCAGCTCATTTGATAATACAGTCATTCCTTCAAATGTTCTGGTCACGATTCTTCCTGGGGCTGTATTGTTGGGAATAAAGGTACACATACTGCCAAACGTCCTGCAGACCCCTCCTCTTTCTGATAGTACCATATCTAGGGCCATCCTATTTTGCCAGGCCATTGAATAGGTGGGGGCCAATTATACTGCTAAGCCTTTGACTGCATCCCTTGTATAATTTGCAAACCTCTGTTAGTTATAGTAGATGTAATTTATCCAGTCAACATTTTTGCTTACTGTACTCCACCAAAAGAACAGAGACTCAAACCCTTCTCAAACTCCACGTGGAACCCCTATCTCACCATTGTACACCTGAGAATCTAAAGACCCTTTAGGAGAGGTGTCCCTTCGGCTTCGTGGGTGGCCTCCTTTCCAGGGTGACTCTGATAGGATATGGAGGGGCATAGCCAGTTGAAACACAGCACAATCCCCTCGGGCATTGGCTGGGATCCTAGCTCTTAGCCGTTTATCTCTGCAGAACCACCAGACGTCTGCCATTTGGGTATCATGCTAAACCCATCCACCATCTTTCCCTATTTTGTTAATCATCTCCATACAGTAGTCATCGGGCAATGATCCCAGGTTTGTACCGCTCTCATTCCCTGGGAGTGCAAAGAGAGTAAAATTGCCAGGAAATGCCGTGAGCACTGGGGGATATTTGAGATCTCTGGACCTGAGAGGAAACAATAAACTCAATGTATGACAGGTTGTGTTAGTATCAGGTTTGTATGCTTTTTGGAACCGTTTCATCATACAATTTAAACCTTCTGGATCTGTGCTATTGTTTAAAGGAACGGGTGCTGTAGCTAATTGGGGTCTGGTACCCGCAATGTTTTGGCTTTATAGATTAGCTATTCTAGTCACTCATTTTTATCTTGATACCCTGTCTCTAGGGCTATGGCATACTCTATGGTGAGGTTGGTGAACCTTATAGTTTTATTTTAATATTTCAACTGTGGTCTAAGGCACTTCACTTTTCTAGGATATCACTTTTAGGTACTTCCTTTCCTCTAGGTCTGACTTCTAAGAAAAACCCTCTTATAGGATCTTTTCCTGATACTTCTATTCTCCTATAGGGCAATGTCTCTGATCTGTCTTTTAGGCATCCTTTAGAGTGATTTATAATAGGTTACATTTCCTAATCTCAGTACATTGGGATTTACTGGCTCATACTACAGATAACCTTTGTTATGGCCCAGTTAACCCTTGCATGTCATGTCCCTAACTGGGTTGCTGTCGTCCACAAGGCTTGTTGCCATAGGTTACATTCTTTCCCAAATAGAGCATAACATATATACACATACAATGTACACATACATTACTACTTTCTTATCGCTTTTGCCTGTCTTAAATCCCCACACTCACTCAACTGGCACAGGTCTAATAGTATTGTACTGCTGGTTTCCTTCGGGAATGTCAAATTGAGAGGTCTACCTACAGTCACCCAGTCTGTTAGTTGTGTTTGATCATGGTGTCTATGACCAACTACTACAAAGAACGGCCTGTAGCACATTTGTAGAGATATACTCAACAGAAACAACAATTTAACCCAAAGGGGTTAACTAAATCTCTATAATTCAAATGTGCTCTAATAAAACTTAACTTTTATTGGGTTCAAATAATAGGTGAGGAAACTGATTAAAATCACAACCCCATTGTGTGTCTACTTCCAGACATTGATCTCTATCCATATGTGACCTGCTGTGCACCACAGGTGCATATATATTGTTTTGGTATATACCACTATGCTTTAGTGTTTGTGGCATAGACACACACTAGAGTTGCTGATTAAAATATGGTGCTGTCACACCCCGACATGTTTCGCCACTAGATGTGGCTTTATCAAGGAGACTACTGACAGCATTGAGTGTCAGTCTCCAAATGGCTCCTTTTATGTGTGCAGGGATGGTCTTAACCCTCCTGCTCCCAATCCAATTCGCAGTCTAATTAGCCAATAGTAAAATACTGTTTTCAGCTCTCAGTCCCAATCAGATCAGTCGTTTGGTAACAACATTGACCTCTATCCAATCATTCGTCATGTTTATTGGTGATGTCACACGCCATTATGCGCACTTACCTACAAGAAGATCAACCATTTATACTTGAAACTCTCCAATCCGCGCTCTCACCTGACTCACGGTCAGTCCGCGCACGCGTGTGAACTTCGGCAGTAGCTCCGTATGTGCTTGTCAACGCCCCCACGTGGGGGACGTAAACAAACCCTGCCCCTGCACATTCAGGCAATCGCAACCCTGTTCTTCCCGGCCGCGGTGTATTGCACTCGTCAGGCTTCTATTCTGCGCATGCGTATGCGTTCCACATGCGTTCGACTTGTCACTGTATGTACATTCTCGCTTATCTGGCTCTAAAAATGCATTCAAACTCTTTAGGTCTGCACACAGACCGCATTATATGTAACCATATGTGGTAAGTATATGCCTGATTAGCGATGTTCCTATTTTAAATTAGTAATTTAAGCATAAATGTAGGGCAGAGGGACCTTAAATCAATAAATAAAAATAAAATATAGAGAACCCAGGTATATTTAATGTTACCAAAACTCAAATTGAATTTAAATGTGTCAATACATGCTACCATTTGTGCCTTACATCTCCATAAAGGGAATTTAAAAAACTATAAATCATGTGTATGTGACCATTCCTAAGGGAAATATATAAATCATATATAGTGCCATACAGAATTAGAAATAACGTGTAAAGACAGATAGATAAATCATACATAATTAATTGAAAATTAGGTCTTGTGTGGTGTTAAGATACAATATAAAGTGTAAAATATAATACCCGTTCCACTGTATTTATCCATAATCCCGCACTTTTGCATTGATTATCTCCCCTATTCCACACCAACATTACATAGATCTATATTTGTATTTCCGTAAAAGTACGCTCTCTCGCCCGTAGAATAGATACTACAGAATTACACCAAATTACGGGCCAGATATAGGGAATTCTGTATATTAATGAATCTACAGTGTTTTATATAGCTCATATCAAATCATAAATATACAAATTATGCGTCTATCCAGTTGTGAAAACACACAAATTATGTGTCCTACCAAACCGTGAAAGGTATATAAATGATTCTTCTCTCACTGCAATCAGTCCTATCTACATATATGCATTAGTAAACCCTACCAGCGCAAATAAAACGCAGACCTGCATCTGTGTACAAATGTCTACTTCCTGTAGCAAATATGGATATAGAGTTCCACTCGTTTATAGGTAGGTATTTCCATTCTCTACCAGATGGATATCCACCTACGGGTAAGTGTTGTATCATAGGCTCATACTGATCCTTATGGGGCACACAATATTCTCGAGCCTGAGACTGACCTCAATCTCCTCTACCTCTTTATTCCGTGTTCAATCCTCATTAACATGATCAAGTTACCGGTATAGGATGGTTTTAATGCGACCTTTCAAATAAATGCTGTATAGTTAAATCCTTCATTTAATCCTCTCGGGCTTAGCGTTCCCAGCCGGAATATCCATTTAGATTCCTCTTTAAGAAGGATATTATCTAGGTTGCCACCTCTTGGACCAAGTTTAATCTGTCTTAATCCCCAGAATTTCAAATTGTTCACGTCATTACCATGTACCTCTCTAATGTGTCGGGCTATAGGTGTATCAGCACCTGTTCTAATTCCGCTGAGATGTTTAGATATCCGCCGTCTAAACTCTTGTAGCGTTTTCCCCACATAGAGTTTAGGGCATGTACATATGTAAACAATTCCAGAGCTTTTACAATTGACAAAGTCAAAAAGTTTATAGACTCTGCCATCGCCGGGATTAGTGAACTCCTTCCGCCTAGGTACATAAGTACAGAATGTGCATTGTCCACATGGACATGTCACTACAATGGGATTCTTTAACCACGTTGATTCCTTAGTGCCTTCAAAGTGGCTATGGACCACCAGATCTTTCAAGTTGGACCCCCTACGGTAAGTTATATTTGGATGTCTATATATTACTTCCTTGAGATCTTCATCTGCATTTAGTATGGGCCAATATCTATGTAGAACATTCATTACTTGGTCCGTTTTATCATCGAATGTCCCGATGCAACGAATAACCTTTTTGGGTTCGTTATCATCCCTAGATCCTCCTACTTTCCTACATAGGAGGTCCGTCCTAGGTGTCTGTCTAACTCTGTTAAGAGCTCTCTTAAGGTGTTTCTTTGGGTATCCCCTATCCTGGAACCTCTTAGTAAGTTTAGAGGCCTCTGTTTCAAATGTTTCGACCTGAGAGCAATTGCGTTTTGCCCTCAGGAACTGGCCGATGGGTATCCCTCGTTTTAGGGGGCGGTGGGGTGCCAACTATCCCACAAAAAGAAAACTGTTAACCACTGTGTCTTTCCGATACATAGATGTTTGAATGCAGCCATCAATATCGATCTTAATAGTAAGATCCAAGAAATTAATAGAATTTGATCCGAATTCGGAGGTGAAAAGCATTCCAATCTGATTGTGATTTAAAACCTTAACAAAATCGTGAAATAATTCCCTGCCACCATCCCACAAAATCAAAATGTCGTCGATGAAACGACCCCAGAACAGAATGTGCTCAGTGAATCTGAAATTGTCCTCCGTGAATACAATAGTGTCCTCCCACCACCCAAGAAATAAATTAGCATAAGTGGGTGCGCAAACTGTGCCCATGGCCGATCCTTTGATCTGGTGATATTTGCCATTAAAGATAAAATAATTGTGGGTGATCATGGTGTCTATAACCCCTTAAGGACTGAGCCCTTTTTCACATTAAGGACGCAGCCCTTTTTTGCAATTCTGACCACGATCATTTTATGTATTAATAACTCTGGGATGCTTTTACCGATTATTCTGATTCCGAGATTGTTTTTTCGTGGCATATTCTACTTTAACACAGTGGTAAATTTTCGTCATTACTTGCATCCTTTCTTGGTGAAAAATCCCCAAATTTCATGAAAATGTTGAAAATGTTGCATTTTTCTAACTTTGAAACTCTCAAAATCTTCATTTTTTACACTCGCATGTTCTTGTAGACCCAGTTTTTGAAATTTTACAAGGGGTAAAAGGAGAAAAAGCCCCCCCCCCCCCCCCAATTTTTAACCCGATTTCTCTCGAGTAGGGAAATACCTCATGTGTATGTCAAGTGTTCAGCGGGCGCAGTAGAGGGCTCAGAAGGTAAGGAGCGACAATGGGATTTTGGAGAGTAAGTTTTTCTGAAATGGTTTTTAGGGGGCATGTCACATTTAGGAAGCCCATATGGTGCCAGAACAGCAAAAAAAAAACCTCCAACATGGCATACTATTTTGGAAACTACACCCCCCAAGGAACTTAACAAGGGGTCCAGTGAGCCTTAACACCCCACAGGTGTCTGACGACTTTTCGCTAAAGTCGGATGTGTAAAAGAAAATTTTCTCTTTACTAAAATGCTGGTTTTCCCCCAAATTTAACATTTTTTGCAAGGGGTTAAAGGAGAAAATGCCATCCAAAATTTGTAACCCCCATCTCTTCTGAGTATGGAAATACCCCATGTGTGGATCAAGTGCTCTGCTGGCGCACTACAGTGCTCAGAAGAGAAGAAGTCACATTTGGCTTTTGGAAAGCAAATTTTGCTGAAATGGTTTTTGGGGGGCATGTCGCATTTAGGAAGCCCCTATGGTGCCAGAACAGCAAAAAAAAAAACGCATGGCATGCTATTTTGGAAACTACACCCCTCAAGGAACGTAACAAGGGGTGCAATGAGCCTTAACACCCCACAGGTGTTTGACAAATTTCAGCTAAATTTGGACAGGAAAATTAAAAATTAGATTTTTTTCACTGAAATACTGATGTTACCCGTAATTTTTCATTTTCACAAGGGGTAATACGAGAAAAAGCCTCCCAAAATGTGTAACCCCATTTCTTCTGAGTATGGAAATACCCCATATGTGGATGTAAAGTGCTCTGCGGGCAAACTACATTGCTCAGAAGAGAAAGAGTGCCATTGAGCATTTGGTGAGAGAATTTGGTTGGAATAGAAGTCGGGGGCCATGTGCGTTTACAAACTGACTGACGATTTGCTGTGATCGCCGACATGGGGGGGTCCCGTGACCCCCCTGAAGATATGCCGGGATGGCTGCTGATAGATATCAGCAGTCATCCCGTTCCGATCACCGTGTCCGGAGACTCGGTGATCCAGGAAAGCTGTGCCGTAAATGTACGGCGCTGTGCTCTAAGAACTTCTTAGCAGTGCCGTACATTTACGGTGCTTGTCCTTAAGGAGTTAATAAAGGTTTGAGAATGTCCCTCCTAGGATTCCTGGACTTCCCTCCAGACCCATGATAAGTATTATTCCTATCATTCTATCCAGCTGAAGAGCTCCAAGGGGTAGGATATTGGAGGCTTCACCGGTTTGCGCCTTATGCAGAATCTCCCTTTGTAGCCGGACTTATTGGAGGCTTCTCTCCCTGCTCTGCCTGCAGAACCTTTTTACAGTGAGACTGATGGATCTAGCTATTCCTCTCAGCTGTCCTTATTGCTGCAGGGGTGGTTAGTAGGACTTGGTAGGGTCCCTTCTACTTAGGTGAATGTCAGTGTTTCTTCTTGATCACTCTTGAGGACCCAGTCTACAATTTAAACGTTTTCTTTTTCTATGGGCCCTTCTGGAATGTAGCAGACTTGGTTAATTTGTTTCTGCTCCAACAGCCTGGACATATATTCTGTTAAGGTTTTCTCTGCCTCCTCTATGTGTCTCATTTGGTAACAAAGGTATGCTATATGGTCTACCATACATCATCTCAAAAGGACTTAATCCATCTTTAGTAGGTGTAATATGCATACTCGGAACAGCTCATGGTAATCAGTACATCCAACTTTTCCCTATCTCTTCCATAGCTTCTCTCAGTTTGCTTTTCAGTATACCATTATGTCTTTCTACAAGCCCTGCTGACAGGTGTGGTGTGCACAGTGATTTATTACTTTTAATAGGTGTTTTATAGTTTGGTTTACAAAATGTCGACAGTTATCACTATAGATGTTTTCTGGAATCCCAAATTGTGGAATGATGTCTTTTAGTAAAGCTTTAGATACTGTTAGGGCATCAGCACTTCCTGTGGGAAATGCTTCTACCTATTTGGTCAATGCATCAGTTATCACAATTATGAAGTTCAATAAAATCTATACAGATGTGCTGGAATGGGCATTTTGGGGTTGGAAATTTGCCTCTCATTGGTCTAATGCCTCCTTGTGGATTGTGTCTTGCACATATCAGACATCAGCAACAAAAGTTTTTAGTAGTTTGAGAAGTCGTATGCCAGGCATACAGTTCTATTAGTGCCCCATACCTCCCCCCTCTTGAAACATGGGTCACCCCATGTATCAATACTGCTGCATAATTGAAAGAGGGACTTGGGCTAGATTGGTTTGGTGTCAGGTGATCGGCCGATGCCATTAATTATACTGCATCCTTTGTTCTTTGTTTGTCTAAAATCCCTCACCCCCTCCTTCCTCTAGAAGCTAGGGAGATTCTGCATTCAAGGATGTGTTTTCTAAGAATAACATAAGGGGTATAGGCAGGGAGGGGGACAGTGGTGTGCTGATTTTGGAATTCCTTAAAGCACCAACGATGCTACATGTCAGTGAATGGATTCTACAGGGTGACTGCGTAACAAACAAAATAAGATACATTACTGGAAATCTCGGGGACAGAATTTTAATGGGACAACAATGTTTTAAAAGCACTTTTAGACTGACAAAAACAGTACAAAAAAAAAAAAAAAAACTATGGCGCTCTCACACAGAACTTCTGAGAAAAAGACTGGGAAGTGGGGGTGGGAGCCCCCCTCTGCAGCATAAGGCATATCATACACCAGGTTGAGCACTCTTGCAGCTCTGTCATGGAGTAAAATTATGCAAATATATTCACATAAAATTCAATTAATACCACGTGGATTTTCTTTATCTTTTTGCTAGTTTGAAATGATTCATTATGACACTTTTTATTTATACTAATAGTTTTGAAAAGGAAAGTTTTCACTTCTATTATTATTACGCTATTCATTGGTTCCAGGTGACCCCTGTAGTCCTCCCTGACACCTTCAGTACATTCTTGAACAAAGTATTAACACTTTTTTACAGTTCCAACAAACTTTTTGGTCTCTACTACATTCTTCTTAACCCTTCCTGATCTACATTCTTGTACCATAATATCACTTACATAAACACTCTGGGGGAGATTTATCAAAACCTGTGCAGAGGAAAACTTGCCCAGTTGCCCATAGCAACCAATCAGATCGCTTCTTTCATTTTTCACAGGCCTTCATAAAAATGAAAGAAGCAAGCTGATTGGTTGCCATGGGAAACTGGGCAAGTTTTCTTCTGCACAGGTTTTGATAAATCTCCCCCTCTATCCTTTTCTAATCCTACCTTCCTCTGCGCCTTTTGTGACATACTGTTTCTCATCCTCTTAAACATACAGTCACCTGTACATTTTTCTTAGCCTTTTAGCTTATAACTGTATTGTGATCCATTTTTTGCATTTACAAATACATTGGGGCCCAATTTATTATTTATTTAGTTTTACACTTTTTTAAAGTCTTTTTTTTGTCTAAAAGTCTGGGGATAACCCGTAGGCCCTTGGCCACTGTTTCTATCACAGTGTGGTTCATACATCATCCGATAATTCGGACTCAGAGTCACTACAGATTGGGGGTGGTGGAACACCCTCTCTCAGGTAGGATGTTTCTGCCTCCCTTAGTGTGGTGTTGACTGGTGCCACAGAAGTAGAAGTTACTGGGTTTTGTTCAGTGGGAGGGTCTACTCTGGCAGGATGGACTCGGGAAACAGTGGGAGTAACTATGGCCTGCCGGGTTTGGGGAGGCCGCATCTCCACATAGGGTGGGGCTGACTATTGGAGTGGATGTTCAACAAAAACAATGTTTCCATCTCCATTATCCACTAGGGACATTTTTTTTTTCTCTTGTTAGATCTGACTTGGTTGTGGTTCTTTCCCTGCACCAGTCAGTGCCCCATACCCAAGTTTCTTTTGTTCTGTTAGTCTCAATTCCTTAATCCTACCACATTAAGCGTGCCATAATTTTACAGTCTATTATTAAACCCAAATTACTTCTCCCACTTATTACAGTAGTTAACATTTTTTGGATCTTTGCTATGCAGAAATTTCCTATCTCCGCCTAAAGGAGCAGGTGGAATGCAGCAGCAACACAGACAAGTGTAGGCAGATCCCTATACAACCTATTCTCCATCTTTAACAACCCGTGGATTTCTCAGTGATCTATAAAACATCAGAGGAACAGTTTTAGGATTACAGAGACCGAAATGATAGATAAACAGGATCATGAGCAATGCCCAAACAAGTGGCAGAAACAGAAAATAATTAAACCCTCCACCAGCAATAGCAGTGTTAGTCATAGATTAAGTAAAATTGGTATCAAAACCAGACATGAGAGTAAAAGGAAATCAGCCTTGCAATCACTCCTGATCACTCAGCTGTTCCAACGTTTACACCAGGCAACACTCCTCTGGTGTTCAGTATACCTTTTTGCGAATCTTTTATCTGTCCTGGACAGCAGGTAGTATTTATTTATATTGGGCTACACCCCAAGAAAGCCTCTTCGGCCCCTTGTCACCTGGATTGTACACAATTGACAACAGTGCCTGTCTTCGACTACTAAAACCTTAGATTTAATACAAGCGTTTCAGTATTGGTACTCTGTTAGGGGTCAGGTCTGTGCCCGCTCACACTCCCTGCCCTCTTCAGCCTACAGCCCCTTATGACTGCAGCGTCTTTAATAATATTTTAACACAAGAAAGGAGTTTGAAACAATATCAACTACAAATAGGAAAGACAAAGGGCAGTGAAAGATAAGAATTTCCTTTACCTTATCTGACATCGGGAGGACTGGATCTCACTGGTTCGGAACCGGATGCTGGGCAGGGAGGTCTGACTCCAACTGACCTCTTTTTCACGGTATGGGGATTTTCTATATGCTCATCCGGAGGATTTTTGGAGTGGAGAGACTTCGCTGGTTACTCAATACATTTTACAGTCGGCATCGTCCGTCCCTGAACCCAATGGATCGGTTAAGGTATCGTATGATCTTCAATGTCAGGAAAACTCTTCACCAGAGATCAGTCAACTCCTGATATCGTCAAGGCAATAGGTTTATTACATACATCAATGTATGGGTGATCCTTACTTGGAGAAAGTCAAGTAAAGAATCCCCCGAGCTAAGGCATTCAGCAACTTTTATTGAAGTAAGCAGTTACATCATAACTGATAAGTTGGTAATGCTGTCAGCTCATTGGTCAAGAACTTTATTGTCTGCTCGGCAAACCAGTACATTGCGCGCGTGGTACCTTAGTTGGGAGGTACCACTTTACCACATGCAATCCTTAGCACAAGGACGCCACCACTCCCCGCTGCACCCACCACCAATCACAGCTACTACAGCCACTTCTATCACGGCTGGACGCACGTCCGTGCCATCCTGCAGCAAGATCAGATCGCAACAAGCAGTACTCTATGGAGCTGCAGACTAACATTTCAGGCCGGACGCATGTCCGTGCCAGTCTGCAAGCATAAGGAAGAATGGGGTCTTTAAATCGCCATACTGCTACCCAGATCGCATATCTCCTCTGAAAGCTGCCGGAACCTCGCTCTATTTGCCGGCTGTTGGGTGGTGAGTGGTACAGGGCACCAACTGTGTCATATGTTTAACCCCTTAAGGACAACGGGTTTTTCCATTTTTGCACTTTCGTTTTTTCCTCATCACCTTCTAAAAATCATAATGTTTTCAAATTTGCACCTACAGACTCATATGAGGGCTTATTTTGTGCACCACCATTTGTACGTTGTAATGATATCATTTCACCACACCGATTCTACGCACTGCACTTTTCAGTAAAAATGACACCATATATTTATTCTGTAGGTCCATACGGTTACAATGATACCAAATTTATATAGGTTTTTCTTTATTTCACTATTTAAAAATTATATTATAATTATAACTGCATGCACCAAAATTAGTAGGTTTAAAATTGTCCTCTTCTGACCCCTATAACTTAATTTTTTCCGTATATGGGGTGGTATGAGGGATCATTTTTTGCGCTATGATCTGAAGTTTTCATCGGTACCATTTTTGTTTTGATTGGACTTTTTGATCGTTTTTTTATAATAAAAAAAAATTTTTTGTATACAAAATGACCAAAAATAAGCAATTTTGGAATTTGGTATTTTTTTTTACTATACACCATTGACCGTGCAGTTTAATTAACATCATATATTTATAGTTCGGACATTTACGCATGTGGCGATACCACATATGTTTATTTTTATTATGTTTTAAAAAAGATTTATATGGGAAAAGGCGGGTGATTTGAACTTTTAATAAGGAAGGGGTTAATGTATTTTTTTTTTTATTAGTCCCGCTTAGGGGACTTTTAGGAGGAATCATTAGATTCCTCGTACAGATCAATGTGGTTCATAGAACCACATTGATCTGTGTGATCTGCGCTCCATTGATAAAGCCTGGTCCTGCCAGGCTTTATCAATGGGAGAGCCGCAGCAGCAGAGGTAAGCCCCCCTGCGATCGTGCTGCTGGGGGGCGATCCACCCCACTGGACCACCAGGGAGTGTTCACAGTTTCCTTTAGACGCAGCTGTCAACTTTGACAGCGGCGATCCAAAGGGTTAATAGCTGCCCGCATGTCGGCAATTGAGGCTGGCCTCCAGCTACAAGAATCGGCTGGGGGCCGATATGATGCGGGCTCGGTTGAAGTTGGGAGCCCTCGTCATACAACGGTTAACTGCACATGGACGAGTATACACGTCCATGGTTGTTAATCAGTTAACCTATGTGATTCCATCATAGACTGTATACAGTGAGTGACCATACATTTTTATGAAGGCGGTCTTTCATTGGACTTATTACAGATTTTTATCATCTTTTTACTCTTATCATTTATTGCTAATTCATATGTATGTATCTCGTCTGTGGCAAGGACCCTTCTATAGACGTGACTTTCAATTAATAGTTTTAATAAAATATTTTAAGTAAAACTAGCCATATCAGTTATTTATTTTTATTTTAGAGGGCTGTATCCAGTCGTGTAAACTCTGTTTTTTGGCACGAAGGGTATCATGCAACACAGCGACCTCAGTATACATTGTATTTTATAGTGTGAGCCACCCACAACCCTTTGTATTATTTACCAAAAGGAAATATCCATTTGATGATGACAGTCATAGGTTCTTAGGATTGGCCACCTAAAAAATAAATGTGGCGATTGCAAGGAACCCTGGCTTGAGACTCTTGTACTTTGCAGGTACTTTGTTGGCAAGGTCAAGGTTACTTTGGATAGACCTGGTGACCACAGCTGTGGTCATGGGACATTAGTTTAAAAAAATAAGCTTTGCATTATCTTGGACTGAAACAACTAATCGACAATGAAGATAGTTGTCAACTATTTTAATAATTTATTAATCGATTGGTCGATTAGTTGGTCTGCCAATTTATGAAGTTCACATACACTTATCGATTATGACTATGCATATATGCAACTGTGGTCCTCGGCATCTTGTTAAGTGAAGTGAGGGCTAAACACACATGAACTTCTGCTTCCTGCCATTCCTTTTTGCAGCTATTGTGAATTGTCAGGCTCTGTGCTAAAGATCAGACTAGCAAGAGTTGCAGAGAGTAGGTGCAGGAAGTGGAAGATTGGGTGCTGGTCCCTCTTCACTAAGTAGGCTGCTGGGGGTAAGTAGGATGGACAACCAGGGAATGTGCTGCCCCTCCTATCTGGCCACAGGTAAGAAACAGGGAGGGGGTATAGTCCTTACAAAGAAAAGAAAAAAAGAAATTTATATTTAAAAGAATTATTATACGGATTTAAATATAATAAAAAGCTTCTCCTCTCAGCTCCACGAAACTTAGCATCTAGCCAACCACACAAACTTTTTTTTAACATTTAATGCATTTGTCACGATGCCGGCTGGCAGGTAGTGGATCCCCTGTGCCAGAGAGGGATGGCGAGGACCGCGCTAGTGGACCGGTTCTAAGCCACTACAGGTTTTCACCAGAGCCCGCCGCAAAGCGGGATGGTCTTGCTGCGGCGGTAGTGACCAGGTCGTATCCACTAGCAACGGCTTACCTCTCTGGCTGCTGAAGATGCTGAAGATAGGCGCGGTACAATGGAGTAGGCAGAAGCAAGGTCGGACGTAGCAGAAGGTCGGGGGCAGGCGGCAAGGATCGTAGTCAGGGGCAACGGCAGGAGGTCAGGAACACGGACTAGGAACAGACAAGGGAATGCTTTCACTAGGCACAAGTGCAACAAGATCCGGCAAGGGAGTGCAGGGGAAGTGAGGTAATATAGGGAAGTGCACAGGTGATTACCAATTAAGCTAATTGGGAAGATTGGGCCAGGCACCATCATTGGTGCACTGGCCCTTTAAATCGCAGAGACCCGGCGCGCGCGCGCCCTAGGGAGCGGGGCCGCGCGCGCCGGGACAGGACCGAGGGAGAGCGAGTCAGGTACGGGGACCGGGGCGCGCATCGCGAGCGGGCGCTACCCGCATCGCGAATCGCACCCCGGCTGAAGGCGGGACCGCAGCGCACCCGGTCAGTGGATCTGACCGGGGCGCTGCAACAACGAAGATGAGGCGAGCGCTCCGGGGAGGAACGGGGACCCGGAGCGCTCGGCGTAACAGTACCCCCCCCCTTGGGTCTCCCCCTCTTCTTGGGGCCAAAGAACCTGAGAAAAAAAAACTCAATTTTTCCGTGAAGAGGTCCGATGCAAATTAGGAGGGGTTCAGTGTGGAAACGTACGAGACAGTCCAATCTTTTATTGTAAAAACAATAGATGTAGAGGGGTCTGGCGAGACTGGTCACAGGAACGTAGAACCTGTTGATGAGAGAGGCCAAAAAAAATTTTCCTGCAGATCCGGAATCCAAGAAGAGCATAGTAGAGAAGGAGAAGGTAGAGGCAGATATCCGCACAGGCACAGTAAGGCGTGGAGAAGCAGAGTTGACATCAAGAACTGTGTCACCTTCGTGCGGAGTCAGCGTGCGTCTTTCCAGGCGGGGAGGACGGATAGGACAATCCTTCAGGAAGTGTTCGGTACCGGCATAGTACAGGCAAAGATTCTCCATGCGGCGTCGTGTCCTCTCTTGAGGTGTCAAGCAAGACCGGTCAACATGCATAGCCTCCGCGGCGGGAAGCACAGGAACAGATTGCAGAGGACCAGAGGAGAGAGGAGCCGGAGAGAAAAAACGCTTCGTGCGAACAAAGTCCATATCCAGGCGGAGCTCCAGACGCCATCCGGAAGAACGCATGTCAATGCGAGTGGCTAGATGAATGAGTTCATGTAGGTCAGCAGGAGTCTCTCGTGCGGCCAGAACATCTTTAATGTTGCTGGATAGGCCTTTTTTAAAGGTCGCGCAGAGAGTCTCACTATTCCAGGACAACTCGTAAGCAAGAGCACGGAACTGAATGGCGTACTCGCCAACGGAAGAAACACCCTGGGCCAGGTTCAGCAGGGCAATCTCGGCTGAAGAAGCTCGGGCAGGTTCCTCAAAGACACTTCGAATTTCCGAGAAGAAGGAGTGTACAGAGGCAGTGACGGGGTCATTGCGGTCCCAGAGCGGTGCGGCCCATGACAGGGCTTTTCCAGACAGAAGGCAGAACACGAAAGCCACCTTAGACCTTTCAGTAGGAAACTGGTCCGACATCATCTCCAAGTGCTGGGAACATTGCGAAAGAAAGCCACGGCAATACTTAGAGTCCCCATTAAATTTGTCCGGCAAGGACAGGCAGAGGCTAGGAGTGGCCACTCGCTGCGGAGGAGGTGCAGGAGCTGGCGGAGGAGATGATTGCTGAAGAAGTTGGTGCAAAATGGTGGACACTTCCGACAGCTGGTGGGTTAGATGGGCGATCTGTCGGGCGATATCAGAGACAACTGGCAGGGGAACCTCAGCGGGATCCATGGCCGGATCTACTGTCACGATGCCGGCTGGCAGGTAGTGGATCCCCTGTGCCAGAGAGGGATGGCGAGGACCGCGCTAGTGGACCGGTTCTAAGCCACTACAGGTTTTCACCAGAGCCCGCCGCAAAGCGGGATGGTCTTGCTGCGGCGGTAGTGACCAGGTCGTATCCACTAGCAACGGCTTACCTCTCTGGCTGCTGAAGATGCTGAAGATAGGCGCGGTACAATGGAGTAGGCAGAAGCAAGGTCGGACGTAGCAGAAGGTCGGGGGCAGGCGGCAAGGATCGTAGTCAGGGGCAACGGCAGGAGGTCAGGAACACGGACTAGGAACAGACAAGGGAATGCTTTCACTAGGCACAAGTGCAACAAGATCCGGCAAGGGAGTGCAGGGGAAGTGAGGTAATATAGGGAAGTGCACAGGTGATTACCAATTAAGCTAATTGGGAAGATTGGGCCAGGCACCATCATTGGTGCACTGGCCCTTTAAATCGCAGAGACCCGGCGCGCGCGCGCCCTAGGGAGCGGGGCCGCGCGCGCCGGGACAGGACCGAGGGAGAGCGAGTCAGGTACGGGGACCGGGGCGCGCATCGCGAGCGGGCGCTACCCGCATCGCGAATCGCACCCCGGCTGAAGGCGGGACCGCAGCGCACCCGGTCAGTGGATCTGACCGGGGCGCTGCAACAACGAAGATGAGGCGAGCGCTCCGGGGAGGAACGGGGACCCGGAGCGCTCGGCGTAACAGCATTGCTTACCTAAAACACACAGAAGACCTTCAGTCCCATCCCTTCCCTTCATTATTTATCCCTCCCTAATTGAACTCACAAATGATCTTCTCCATTATGGTTATTTTGATCTGATTAATCAAAACAATCCCAGGCCAACTAATCTGTTATGAAAATAATCGTTAGTCACAGCCCTAGCTTTCTCCCTGAGGGAGAATTCTTGTTTGGGTCGATCCTCTCAGACCTTCCAGAGGAAGCAGACAACAAAAAGAGAGGGTTCCTAATACCCCAGGGTGCTAGATAGGACAGGCCCTTATCATTTTTAGGGGAGAAGAGGCAGCTAGAACACAGGCAGTGGCAGGAGACCAGTCAGGCAGGTAGAAGTTTTCTTGTAAGAGCAGCGGACTTTGTTTAATTAGCCCCAGTCCACATCCAGAAAAAATGTATTGTCCAGAGTAGGTGGCAGGCTAAAAGAAACCTTTTCCAGAGTGACAAAATCCCTTCAGTCCAGCGGGCCAATCATCCCTGGAGGAGATTCTCTTGTTTTTTCAGAGGCGCAGAATACTGTATGTGTGAATAGACCCTAAATCTTCTGACCAAAGATTGGTTAATTGGGAATAATCCTCTCCTTTCTGCCCAACACAACAGAAATTGTTTTTAGGTATCATATTAGATTCTATGTTGCAAAAATCTTTCCTCAGCAAAAGATGGACAAGATTAGATTCCTGGTAAAAGTGGTTTCTCATTTTCCTATTTAAGGATTAGAAACGGTATGTCCGTTCCTGGACTTTTCACTTCAGCCATACCTGCAGTACCTTGAGCTCAGTTACATTCTAGGAAATTGCAAATGGAATTTTTAGGAGCTTTGGATGGTTCTCAATCAGACTTTAGACAGGAAGATCAATCCCCAGATCCCTCTGTTCACGCACACTAAACCAGATATACTGGGTCATAGTGCAGGTGAACAACTTTAAAAATTGTGTTTACTTACTTCAATCGGTGAAGTACTTGCCATTTAAGCATTGGTATTGCGCTGCTGTGCACAATGAAGGCGGGCTCGCTGAGCTTCCCTGCCCGGCCTGCCCCATGATATGCAATTTTCTTCACTCTTAAAGGAAAACTGTCAGCACAATCGACCACACTAAACCTTATACACTGGCTTATAGTGTGGGTGAACAGTCCAACGAGGGGTCACTTACATAAAGGGGTATTTCCGACCCTAAGACTTCTTATCCCCTTATCCCGCCGCTGGGGACCCCCGCAATCTTTCATGCAGCACCCAGTTATCATCAGCCTCTGGAGCAAACCTCACAGTCACACCCCCTCCCATAGGCTTGCATTGTGACATCACATGGGGGTGGAGCCGTGACGTCACGATACTCCAGCCCCGAGATTGTGATTCAGTAGACCCGGAGAGACCCTGCAGCGGGATGCTGCATGAAAGATTGCGGGGGTCCCCAACAGCAGGACCCCCTCGATCAGGCATCATATCCCCTATCCTTTGGATAGGGGATAAGATGTCTTAGGGCCGGAGTACCCCTTTAATTATGTCAAGTAGGTCCTGAGATATGTCCCCCAGAGGATCCACTGCTGAATTCAGTGAAGGTTTAGTGTAGGTGAACAGGCTGACAGTTTTCCTTCGAGGAGAGGGAGGGGGTAGATGAGTGTTCTGCTCTCTGAGCACAGCACAGGCGCCAAGCTGCAGAGGAGCCATTACCTTGGGCACGTAAGTTAATACCTCGACTTCATTATACACAATTTTTCTGACTAAAACACAATGGCCCTTATTTACAATTGTTTTGTCGGGTCGTGCGCTAGATTCTGGCGTATTGCGCCAGAAATTCTGTCTGCGCCAGAATTTGCGCCAGAATTTGTGCCAGAATTGAAAAAAAACAGGCTAACTCTCCATTTTACTGAGAGAACCCGAAAAAGGAGTATGGTCATCGGGGAAAGTGGGTGTGGCCGCCGAAAAGAGGCCATTTTCACAAAAAAACATATTTACTTACGTTTCCACAGAAAATACTGATTATGGTACCTGAAGCATTAGATGGATGTTTTAAGACTTATCAGACCACCCACACAGCGAGTTCTGCTCACTTGTTTCAGGGCCACTCCGGTAATTATTCTGGCAGATTATTCAAGTAGATCGCCAATATCACTGATCGGTGCTATGCCAATGCATAGCACTGAACAGTATTATCAGTAAATAGATTGCTACAAATAGTCCCCTTGGAGGACTGTAATGTAAATGTTAAGTGAAAAAAAGTTTTAATAAATCTGAATAAACCCTCTTCCCCAATAAATAATGAATTCACCCCCGTTTTACAAAGAAATAAAATTAATAAAGCATATTTGGAATGGTCACGTTTAAAAAAGGTCCATATGAAAAAACATATAATGTCAATGATCCCGTACAGTGAATGGCGTTAAGATTTAAAAAAAAAAATCAAAGTCTAAAATTGCAGATTTTTTTGGTCACATCACATCTTAGAAAAAAGGAATAAAAAGTGATGAAAAAGTCACATATATGCAACAGTGATCCTGATAAATATTCCAGTTCACAGCACATAAAATGAACTCTGTATATGTAAAATTAATAAAGTTAAAAGGGGATCAGAATGGAGAAATTTTAATTAAAATTTATTTTATTAAAAAAAACTTTCTTAAAATCAGTACAATAGTTGAAACACATGTAAACATTGGGATCATCTTAATAGTATTGATCCACAAAATGAAGTGAACATATCAGTTTTACCATAAAGTGCACTGCGTAAAAAACCAAAAGCTTCCAAAAGTTGGTTTTCTTTTTAATTTCCCACCACAAATAATGTTTGTAAAGAAGTGAGAAAACCACCGGTGTTTTTTTCACTTCTTTACAAACAAGATTTCTGATTGATTGGGAGGTTACTCATCTCGATAAATCCGGACAGCTGCACCATTATCAAGTATTAAATATCGAGACTGAAAAGGCTTATAAGGTTGCTGTGTGCCAAACATCTGCAGCAAAAACACAGGATAGGGGATAAGTGTTTGATTGCGGGGGTCCAAATGCTGGGACACCCAGTGATCTCCCTCGGGGCCATGTCTTTTCCACGGCTCTCCCGTGTAGGAGGCGTGACGTCACGGCCGACATGCCTCCTCCATGTAGTTCTATGGGAGAGTCGGGGGAGGCAGCGTTCATGCCTCCCCGCCTCTCCCATAGAACTGTATGGGGAGGGGCGTACCGTCGACCTACGCGCATTAGCCTCCATCATAGAGCGGCAGTGCGGGGCCCCATTTGGGAGATCACGGGGGGGGGTCCCAGCGGTCAGACCCCACGCAATCAAACACTTATCCCTTATCCTGTGAATAGTTTTTTACTGCAAATGTCCTTTGATCTATTGCTCAGCCTGCTTTTTTCAAGTTTAAGACATACTGTCCAATGGGAAGCTCTGCTTTTTATTTTCTCTACTTTATAGTATAACCACCACAAATAATCATTTTTTTTGTAAGCGCCATATATTTTATGGTAAAATTAAAGGTGTCACTACAAAGTACAATTGGTAATGCAAAAAAAAAAAAAAAAAGCCCTCATGTGACCCTGTGGATGGAAAAATAAGAGTTATTCAAATAAGAGTTATTCAAAAAAACGAGGAGGAAAATATGAAAACGGAAAAATAAAAATTGTCCTCTAGGCTAAAATAGACTGTGTCCTTTAGAGGAGTAGTCCTATAAAAAAATAAATAAAAAATAATCCCCTATATACAGGGGATAAGTTTAAGATTGTGGGGTGTCAGATGTGGGGGACAAACAATGACACCCCTGACTTGTTTTTGTTTTTTATACTGGATAATTCCTTTTAACCCCTTTAAGGACCACAGGTTCGCACTTTCGTATTTTTCACCTCACCTTCTAAAAATCATAACTCTTTAAATTTTCCACCTACAGACCCATATGGGGGCTTGTTTTATATGCCACCAATTGTACTTTGTAGTGACATCAATAATTTCACCACAACATCTACGATGAAACAAAAAAAAAATGTGGGGCAAAATAAAAATAAAAAAAAGGCGATTTTGTAACTTTTGGGTCTTCTGATTCTACGTAGTACATTTTTCGGTAAAAATGACACCTGATATTTATTCTGTAGGTCCATACAATTAAAATTATACCCTACTTATATAGGTTTGATTTTGTCGGACTTCTGGAAAAAATCATAACTACATGCAGGAAAATTAATACGTTTAAAATTGTCATCTTCTGACCCCTATAACTTTTTTTATTTTTCCGTGTATGGGGCGGTATGAGGGCTCATTTTTTGCGCCGTGATCTGAAGTTTTTAACGGTACCATTTTTGCATTGATAGGACTTATTATTCATTTTTAAATGATATAAAAAGTGACCAAAAATGCACTATTTTGGACTTTGGAATTTTTTTGCGCGCACGCCATTGACCGAGCGGTTTAATTAATGATATATTTTTATAATTCGGACATTTCCGCACGCGGTGATACCATATATGTTTATTTTTATTTACACTGTGTTTTTTTTTTTATTGGAAAAGGGGGGTGATTCAAACTTTTAATAGGGGAGGAGTTAAATGATCTTTATTCACTTTTTTTTTTCACTTTTTTTTTTGCAGTGTTATAGGTCCCATAGGGACCTATAACACTGCACACACTGATCTTCTATGTTGATCACTGGTTTCTCATAAGAAACCAGTGATCAACGATTCTGCCGCATGACTGCTCATGCCTGGATCTCAGGCACTGAGCAGTCATTCGGCGATCGGACAGCGAGGAGGCAGGAAGGAGCCCTCCCGCTGTCCTGTCAGCTGTTCGGGATGCCGCGATTAGCCGCGGCGATCCCGAACAGCCCGACTGAGCTAGCCGGGAACTTTCACTTTTAGCGCGCGGCTAAAGGGTTAATAGCGCGCGGCGCCGCCGCGATCGGCGCTGCGCGCTATTAGAGGCGGGTCCCGGCTTCACTATGACGCCAGGCCCGCCGTGATATGACGCGGGGTTACTGTGTAACCCCGCATTATATCAGAAGAGCAGGACCAAGGACGTACCGGTACGTCCTTGGTCCTTAAGGGGTTAAAAAAAACATAAAAACAGGCCAAGATTTTACCATAATCTTTTCTAGCTCCATTAAAGTCAGGAGGTTTGGGGGTAACCAGATCTGTTGCAGCATCATGACTTCTGTTATAAATGGGAACTGAGACACTTAGGTACAGTAAACAGAGCCAAAGAAGTAAATTTATGTGATAAATTTGCTTGGTATAAGTTGCACCGAAAGGTTTTGTTCACATCTGCCTTGGTGTTTCCATTCCTCCGTCATATATACCATCACAGTTGAGGCAGCATGTAGTGCTGTCTTCTTCTGGTAAAATGATGGAGGCCATTTTAAGTCTATCAAAACCTGTGTAGAGGAAAAGTTGCTGAGTTGCCCATGGCAACCAATCAGATCACTTCTTTCATTTTTCACAGGCCTCTTTAAAAATGAAAGCAGCGATCTGATTGGTTGCTATTGGCAACTGCACCACTCTTCCTCTACACTGGTTTTGATAAATCTCTCCCTATGTGATTCTGACCATTCTTTGGATCCCATGCTCTGTCAAGTTCCTATGACAGAACAAAAGAACTGGAATCTCGCAGGTGAATGAAGCCTAACAGTGGAGGACTTCTATACAATTAATGCTTCAAAAACTCGAACGTGATGTAGGGATAGGTGTTCTCAGATTATAGTAAATTAAAGGGTACCTCTCATCAAATAAACATTTGATATATTTTAGATTAATGAATGTTGAATAACTTTCCAATAGCATGTTAATGAAAAATATGCTTCTTTCTATTGTATTTTTCCAGATCAGTCCTGTCAGCAAGCATTTCTGGCTCATGCTGGAGTCCTCAACACCCAGAGCTGCCAGCCTGCTTTGTTCACAGCCAAACAGGCTGTGAACAAAGCAGGCTGGCAGCTCTGAGTGTTCTCCTTTGTGAACAAAGCAGACTGGCAGCTCGTAGTGTTTAGGACTCCAGCATGAGTCTGAAATGCTTGCTGCCAGGACTGGTAGGGAAAATGGACCGGTTGACCACAGTTTTAGGTCCGGTTGTAAAAGCGCATACGGCGCAAAAATGAGCCGACCGGACCGAACGTTTCACTCCGGCCGGCTCATTGAAATGAATGACATACGGGAGCGCATACGGTAACATACGGGAGCGCGAGCTTTTAGCTCCCCCCTGCCGTATGCGCTCCCGTATGGGACAAAACGTAGTGTGGACCCAGCCTTATTCTGCATACATTAATCTATAATATATCAAAAGTTTTTTTGATGAGAGGTACCCTTTAAAGAAATCAATGTTGTAGATGTCTACGTTTTTTCAATAAATATGCGCAGTTTCTTTTAATTAATATTCAGAGAATTTACACTCTTTGTCCTAGTGTTAAATTTGCTATACAGAGACAAAGAGTGTACTGATAGTTTTCTGTGTGGGAAGAAAACCCACTTGCAAATTTCCTGCCATAACTATATGAATATTGTACACATCACATTCTTTCCTATGCAGTGCATTTGCCCTTTGTTAAAGTACTTACATTTATTTGAAGATAAATGTATTGTATTGTGCAAGATAAAGTAGATCTGTAAAACAATATTTGTAATATCAGTATACAGAATTACACTGAAAGTCTGAGACTTGCAGCAAGTCCATATACTGCTTGGTTTGGTTTCCTGTGGTGCACATGCAGCCTAGTGCTTCTGCTTCAATATGGTAGAGATCAGTGGGGTCTCAGCCCCCTGACTCCTACCAATCAAAACTTATGACAGAAGTTTAAAGGAATTGTCCAGAAAAAGAACACAGGGCTGATTTCTGCCAAAATCCCCACCAACCCTGTCCTCAGGTTGTGTGTAATGTGGCAGCTTAGTTTCATTGAAGTGAGTGGAAACAATTCGTAATACCACATACAACCAGAAGACAGTGGTGATGCTGTTTTTGGAAGAAATTAGCTCTGGTTTTCTATTTCTGGACAACCCCTTTAAGAAATAATAGTTAGAGAATCAGTGTGAGAAATGTTTTCTCGTATGCCCCATTGCTAATGTACATCAGGTAAGTTTTAATAGCATTAATCTTCTTACCAATGGCTTTATTCTTAAATTATCCTCTTTCAGTGGATTTGATTATACCACATGACCCACATTTTGGTTCTGACAATAATGCAGCATCTGGGCCGAAAGTCAGTTTAGCTATGTATTTACTTGAGACTCACATTGAATTTCAGAGCTAATATTTAAGGAAAAATGTCATTAATTCAAAAATGAATGGCACATCTATCAATTTGATGTACATTAACAACAGAGTAGAACATTGCAATTTAAGTGGTTCTTTGCTTATTTAAAAAGACTTTGATTGTAGTTTTAATTGTTCTGTGTTAAGTTGTCCTATATTAATCGTTCTGCCTTCTTATGAATTGGCATGGGGGAAAAAAGTTTTGTATTTTGATATACTAGTTCTGTGTGTGGTACTTGATACTATGGACAGCCATGCCTGGTACTGCAACTTACCCTATTCCCCCTAAACCAGACACAGGCATTTGTATGGATGAGCAACATTAAGGGAGGAGACACAACATTTGACTTGCTAACTGCTGACCTTCACTGTTCAAATATTGAATAAGTCATTGACAAAAGAAAACCATGTCTGCTCTCCCCTCCCACGATGAATCTCCATAGTCTGAGATGTCCAGGTGCTTTAGTGCGTTAAGCCATCAGTGTCACAAAGAATTCTCTCAAAGGGAATCTGGCACCAGGTTTATGCTGCCCTATCCGAGATAATTTGAAGCAGATTCCTGCAGAATTTTCATGTGGATGCCTCATATTCTGCCTGGAATAAAGGACATTTATTTATTTATTTTTAAGCTAAAATACTGTAAAATTACCGGGTTACCAACAAACCCCATGCAAGTCAATGGGGGTCGTCGGGTCCCGGCAGTAGCGGTTTGCATCCGACCCATTTCAGGGTCCGATCAGCTCCAAAAAAAAGAGCCGATCAGACCCTTAACCCCTTAAGGACTCAGGGTTTTTGCGTTTTTGCACTTTCGTTTTTTCCTCCTTACCTTTTAAAAATCATAACCCTTTCAATTTTCCACCTAAAAATCCATATTATGGCTTATTTTTTGCGTCGCCAATTCTACTTTGCAGTGACATTAGTCATTTTACCCAAAAATGCACGGCGAAACGGGAAAAAAATCATTGTGCGACAAAATCGAAGAAAAAATGCCATTTTGTAACTTTTGGGGGCTTCCGTTTCTACGCAGTTCATATTTCGGTAAAAATTACCCCTAATCATTATTCTGTAGGTCCATACGGTTAAAATGATACCCATTGACCGTGCGGTTTAATTAATGATATATTTTTATAGTTCGGACATTTACGCACGCGGCGATACCACATGTTTATTTATTTATTTTTTTACACTGTTTTATTTTTTTATGGGAAAAGGGGGGTGATTCAAACTTTTATTAGGGAAGGGGTTAAATGACCTTTATTAACACTTTTTTTAAACATTTTTTTTGCAGTGTTATAGGTCCCATAGGGACCTATAACACTGCACACACTGATCTCCTATGCTGATCACTGGTGTGTATTAACACGCTTGTGATCAGCATTATCGGCGCTTGACTGCTCCTGCCTGGATCTCAGGCACGGAGCAGTCATTCGTCGATCGGACACCGAGGAGGCAGGTAAGGGCCCTCCCGGTGTCCGATCAGCTGTTCGGGACGCCGCGATTTCACCGCGGCGGTCCCAAACAGCCCGACTGAGCAGCCGGGATACTTTCAGTTTCACTTTAGAAGCGGCGGTCAGCTTTGACCGCCGCTTCTATAGGGTTAGTACCGCACATCGCCGCGATCGGCGATGAGTGGTATTAGCCGTGGGTCCCGGCCGTTGATGAGCGCCGGGACCGATGAGTGGTATTAGCCGTGGGTCCCGGCCGTTGATGAGCGCCGGGACCGAAGCGATATGATGCAGGATCGCGGCGCGATCCCGCTTCATATCGCGGGAGCCGGCGCAGGACGTAAATATACGTCCTGCGTCGTTAAGGGGTTAAAGAGGTGCTCCGGTGGAAAACTTTATTTTTTTTTTTTTAAATCAACTGGTGCCAGAAAGTTAAACAGATTTGTAAATTACTTCTATTAAAAAATATCAATCCTTCCAGTACTTATTAGCTGGTGAATACTAAAGAGGAAATAATTTTCTTTTTGGAACACAGAGCTCTCTGCTGATATCTCTGTCCATTTTAAGAACTGTCCGTGTTGCTCTGGACAGTTCCTAAAATGGACAGAGATGTCAGCAGAGAGCACTGTGCTCGTAATGTTGGCAGAGAGCTCTGTGTTCAAAAAAGAAAAGAATTTCCTCTGTAGTATTCAGCAGCTAATAAATACTGGAAGGATTAAAGGGGTACTCTGGCCCTGAGACATCTTATCCCACTGTTGGGGACCCCCGCAATTTTGTATTCGCCACCCACCTGTTTGAGCTGCATGCCGTGGTGCCAGCTCACAAACAGCAGGGTGACGACCACAGGGCCGGAGTATCGTGACGTCACGACGCCGCTCCCGTGTGAGGTCACATAGACCTGCATAGCGGGGGGGGGGTGACGTCACACGGGGGCGGAGTCGTGACATCACGATACTCCGGCCCCGTGGTCGCCACCTGGCTGTTTGTGGGCTGGCATTGCGGCGTGCAGTTCAAACAGGTGGGTGGCGAATACAAGATTGCGGGGGGTCCCCTTTGGATAGGGGATAAGATGTCTCAGGGCCGGAGTACCCCTGCAAGATTTTTTAATAGAAGTGATTTACAAATCTGTTTAACTTTCTGGCACCAGTTGATTTAAAATAAATAAATACGTTTTCCACCGGAGTACCATTTTAACGGGTTGGATGCAAACGGCCGTGTGAAATTAGCCTTATTTATTTATTATTTTTTTTATTGAAAGATTTAATAATAAACATAAAGTAGAAAAAACATAAAATAAATAAAAAATGCCATGTCATCAATAAAAACATCCAAAATGAGACTTCACTTTACATAGCACAATATACTATATACACACATTTGATCTACAAAGTGAAAATTAATAGGTATAATTTACACACGAACCATAAACTAAGCATATATAAAGAATAAAAAAATATATATAATGAGAACAGAGTCCCCAGGGAAGTTATATAAAAAGAAAATATTATATGAGCAGAAATGTAAACCCTATTTCAAAAGATTAGGGTGTATGCCACATCTGAAGAGGAAGGTATAAATGTTGAAGAGTGAGAAGCATGAATACTATGTTCCCAGGGGCACCAGGGTGGTGTAGGTGTTTTGTATCCTAGAAATTGCTTCTTCCAATTGTGTTATGGTTGATGATTTTGAGTGGTGAGTTAGAGCCAGTTCGATGAGGATGTATATTGGTATCGGGCCTTTTTGGTCACCAGAAAATGTTTGAAAAATATCCTTATGGAGACAGATATTAAGCATGGAATGTGAAGACAAAAAATTTGCAATCTGCAAATGTTTATAGAAATCACAATAATGTGGGAACAATTTCTCCCTAATAGTCTGAAATGAATATATATGAGCCCCTTTGAAATGCATATGAGCCCCCATTTTGTTTCCATAAATGTAATTAGGGCTGCAGCTAACGATTATTTTAAAAGTATTCTAGCATGTGATGTGACCAAACTACAGCAATTTTTCCCCCTTTTTTTTTTTTTAAAGTTTTTTTTTAAGTTTACGCCGGTTGCTGTACAGGGTCATTATTAATGATCCAGTACAGAAACCAAGCGTAAATTTGATACTGCTTCATGGGTAACTGTCTGAACTATTAAAATAAAATGTTAATGATTTACTAACATGTAATTTTAATAGTACAGACAATAAGCCATGCGGCAGTATCAGATATTGTATAGCAATAGGAAAAGGTGAAGCTAATTTTTATTGGGGGCGGTTTATTTACATTTAATTTGTTTTTACTTTACACTTTTTCTATAGCACTCCTATACACATGGGGGTATTTGCAGACTGCAGAGCATTTCACCCGACCCATGTCTGTAGTACAGATGCAATGCTCTGCACCCCCCCCCCCATGTGTATAGCAGTGTATATGTACTACATACACACTGTTTTCACCCATGTGGGTATGTGCACAGCATTGCACCCTTGTGTCTCTAATACAGACACAAGGGTGGAATGCTCTGCACAAACCCCACGGGTAAAGCGGTGTGCACTTCTTACCGATATACACATAGGGGTTTATGCAAAGCGCTGCATCCTTGTGTCTGTAGTACAGACACAAGGATGCAATGCTCCGCACATACCCCCTTGTGTATAGCAGTGTATATGTACTACATAGACACTGTTTTACCCATGTGGGTATGTGCAGAGCATTGCACCCTTGTGTCTCTAATACAGACACAAGGGTGGAATGCTCTGCACAAACCCCACGGGTAAAGCGGTGTGCACTTCTTACCGATATACACATAGGGGTATATGCAGAGCGTTGCACTCTTGTGTCTGTAGTACAGATATTAGGATGCAATGCTCTGTACATACTACCATGTGTATAGCAGTGTGCATGTAGTACACACTTACACTACTCAGGGGTGTGGAAATTTTATAAAAAACTACTTGTCCACGGGACTAAAATGGAGCAAAATCTACTTGTCCATCATGACGATCCACTTGTCCGGGCCAATTTTCGCTTTTACGCACTAATTTTTTCCTCCTCGCCCTATAATAGCCACAACTACCTGCTATAATGATACCTTTTAATTTTTCAATAATATTCTCTGAACCCAAAAATATATATATATATTTGGGGAAGTGAAATTGAAATAGTAAAAGATAATTTAGCAGATTTGGTGGTTTTCTTTTCTGCGCCATTTATCTTGTGGTCAGATAACATGTTAGTTTTATACTTTAGGCGCCTGATTACAGTAATACCAGATTTGTATCGTTTACGCCATGTTTTACTAATTCTGGACTTTTTCAAATTTTTTTAATTGCCATTTTTTAACCCCTGTAGCTTTATTTTTTTCCGCATACCAGGCTGTATGAGGGCTCATTTTTTGCGCCATAATCAGTTTTTTGTATCGGTACCATCTTGCTATTGATCTGACTTTTTAATCGCTTTTTAACTTTTTTTTCTGAGATATTATAAAAATTGCAAATCTGTGGTTTGGTATTTTTTTTACATTTACCGTACGGGATACATAATGTTATATTTTAATAGGTCGTACAATTACACACGCAGCGATACCAAATATGTTTATTTTTATTATGTTTACATGTTTTTATATAGGAAAAGGGGGTGATTTGAACTTTTAACATGGAAGGGGTTAATGCAGCGGTCTTCAAACTGTGGCCCTCCAGATGTTGCAAAACTACAACTCCCAGCATGCCCGGACAGCCAACGGCTGTCCTGGCATGCTGGGAATTGTAGTTTTGTAACATCTGGAGGGGCACAGTTTGAAGACCACTAGGTTAATGTGTGTCTTTCAAACTTTTATTAAAACTTTTTTATTTTATTTTATTTATTTATTTTTTTACACTTTATTAGACTTATAGGAGGAATCATTAGATTCCTCAGACAGATGAATAGATTCTATTGAACTCTATTAATCTGTGAGCTCTGTGATCCATTGATAGAGCCTGGTCCAGCCAGGATCTATCAATGACAGAGCGGGACTAGAGGAAGCAGAGGTAAGTCCTCCGGCTACCTCCATAGTGGATCGCCCCCCTGCGATCGCGCTGCGGGGGGGCGATCCACCCCACTAGCCCACCAGGGAGCGTTCACATCTCCCTTTAGACGCCGCTGTCAGCTTTGACAGCGGCGATCTAAAGGGTTAATAGCCAGCCGCGGCGATCGCCGCATGCTGGCTATTAGCGGCGGTGAACAGCCGGGGGCTGCAGAGTATGGAGCGGGCAGGAGTCCAGAGCCCGCTCCATACATACTGCAGAGCGCCGCAAGCATCTCCCCGTGCAGACGAGCGTCCGCTCCTCCCCTCAGCTCTCCGAAGCTACAGCTGGGGGGAGTGAAGGCAGAGGACGCAGGTCTGCACGGGGAGCAAGAAGCCACGCCCCCTCATCTCTCCCCGCCCCCCGCACATCTGCAGAGCAGGGGAGAGAAGACAAATACAGTACTGTACACAGCTTCTCATCTCCCCTGCTCTGCTTCGGAGGACACAGGCGGCAGAGTATGGAGCGGGCAGGAGTCGGCAGCCCGCTCCATACAGACTGCAGATCCGCCGCACTTGTCAGGTCCGGCCCTGCTTGCCCGAAGCCGGACTAAGGGCCGGACAAATTCACCTGCCCGGCGCCCAAAACTGCTAGTCCCGGGCTCGGGCGATAGAAATTCCACATCCCTGCTACTATACACATGGGGGTATGTGCAGAGCACTGCATCCTAGTGTCTGTATATGACACTAGGTTGCAATGCTCTGCAGATACCCCCCCGTGTGTAGCAGCCCCTCCAGTAGACGGCAGCCCCCACCCTTGTAGACAGCACTCACATGCGGTTGTCCTCTGCCCCATTCTCCCGTCCTCATCATGTCGTCCTATGGAGGAGCATGTGACATATACGTCGGGTACAGAGATGAGCAGCAGAGAATAGACATGTCCCAGTGCTGCGCTAATTGCACTAGAAGTAGAGCAGCAGCAGGGACATGTCAGGCAGCGGCGGTGAATGAATGAAGCCTACATGCGGGACATGTCGGCTTCATTCATTCATTCACTGCCGCCGCGGTCAACGACTTGGGCTTTTATTCGATAATGGGATTCGTCGACAATGAATTCCGTTATCGAATTTAATCGATTGTATCGATTTAATCGTTGCAGCCCTAAATGTAATGAGATTAAAAGAATAGCTATTACTAGTGCATCTATGGCAATATTAAAAATGTTTTCATACTATGTGACACAGAAGTTGCGATTGCTTAAAGGACATGTCCGGTGCTCACTTTTCTTATTGTATCCGTTCCGGGCTGCAAAAAAAAAAAAAAGAAAATAAGCTTTCTCTTGCCTGCCTACGCTCCCCCGGTGCTCCGGTACAGGTGTTCGGTCCCCGGGCTGTATTCTTCTTACTTCCTGTTAGCCCGACACGTCACACGGAGCTCGTCACACGGAGCTTCAGCCTATCACTGGCCGAGGCGGGACATCGCTGCGGCCGGTGATAGGTTGAAGCTCCGTGTGACATGCCGGGCTAACAGGAAGTAAGAAGAATACAGCCTGGGGACCGAACGCCTGTACCGGAGCGCCGGGGGAGCCTAGGCAGGTAAGAGAAAATTTTTTTCTTTTATTTTTCAGCCTGGAACGGATAAAATAAGAAAAGTGAGCACCGGTCATCTCCTTTATTAGACCAGTGAGGGACTGTTACTTACAGTAGCTGGGACCTCACCATTAATGCCGATCCGGCCTCAACAATTAACAATGCTCATAGCTTAGTGATGATTACATCGTGGAGGTCAGATGAGTTAAAATGGTGGCAGAGGGTCCCCTTAATTGTTTCTAGCTGCTGGATCGTCACTGCAGTGATGTCTTGTCCTCTTCTTCTGTGATTTCCCTCCAAAAGTTCAACTGTAGAGCCTGTAACTAACAAAGAAGTTGGCCCAGTTCTCTATTACCCACACACCTCCTTCCTACACCAGTTCTTTCGTCACTTGTTTACCTCCTTAATCTTCCGCGGCCTCTCTGGTGTGGTGCTGGTAATATTTAGGAAAATATTACCTTGGAGATCTTTTCCTTTAGCTTGCTCCCTAAGTCACTAAAATCATTTTTAAGGACACTCCACCCATCTCTTACTTTGTCATTCGTACCAATGTGCACCGTGAATACTGGGTCATTACCAGCCCCTCCCAGTAAGAATTTCCATGCAGAATACTGAGGAAAAAATCAGCTTGGAAATTCTGCTCCATGAAGTTTTGTGGTGAATGGAATTTCCACTGTCCACTTGGCTCTGGTATTGCAGCTAAGGCCTCACTCACATTGCCATCGGACTTTGCTATTCTGAGTTCCGGCGGCAATACGGCTAGATGGACGGCAGTTTAGCGGAGAGAAAAAAAATAGTGCAAGCTCTATTTCTTTTCTCCTCAAAAATCCTGTAAAATTACCGGGTCACCGATGGACCCCATGCAAGTAAATGGGGGGCCATCAGGACCAGACAGTAGCCATTTGCATCCAACCCCTTTCAGGGTCCGATCAGCTCAGGGGAAGAAAAAAAAAGAGCCGATCGCACCCTTAACTGGTCATCTGCAAACGGCCATGTGAACCTAGCCTAAGCTTTAATTTAAGTAAATGGAACGGAGGTTCAGTACTACTCACAATTTATCGATAGGAGTGGTGGTGTTTTTTTTTTTTTAGAGCAGTTTTTCTAATAATGGACATATGTCCCTGTTAGCAGACCCAAGGGTCTCTTGTGGCCCTGTCCTCATGCATATACTATCACCTGTCTGGCTTCTCCATCCAGTCTGGGACACTTGCTTCCTAAGCAATTTACATGACTGCAAGTATTACGGGATTGTGGCAATATTAGTTGGGAAGTAATAGTGATATTGTTTTCATTGCTGATATAATTGTTTATTATTTGGATACACAGTTACTATTTATTTTGTGTTGTCTTGATTGTTCATTGTATTTTATGTCATGCATATTTAGTGAATGGAGTGCAATATCAGCTAGTTTACATTGGACGGGTGCCAGGTTCTAGGTGAGGGGGTTCATGGCCCCTTACTAGGGTTGTGCTCAGAGCCTATTTTTAATCGATTTTACTGTTTTTCCCTTCCTAGCACTACAGCTGTAGTTTTTTTTTTGTAGGGGATTGTGTGTACTTAATAAAGAATTGTCTTAATTGCACCATATAGACTGGTGTGCTGATGTTTTTTCAGTGTTACACTTTTTCTTCTTTGTTTTTCAATGCTGTGCTATCGCACAACATTGTTCAGTGTCTGCAATTACAAGATTGCAAGTAATAGGGCTGGGCGGTATGACCAAATATATGTGTCACAGTATTTTTGTAACTTATGGTGGTTCATTGGTATATAACGGTATTTCCCCCCCCCCCCCCCCAAAAAAAAAAATTATCAGCCCAGCGCTGCGCTGTCCCCATCGGGGTAAATACTCACATATCACCCGCAAGTGCTGCCCTCCTTGTCCTCCTGTTTGTTGCGGCCACTGGTGCTGACACTCTATACTGTACGCTGTATCCCTATGCCCGGGCTGCAAAAGGTAAACAAAATACACTTTAACGCACGTTCCTACATCAGCCTTACGCTCTTCCTGGGGACGGGAACATTGGAGAGGTGTCAGCCTATCACCGGCCGCACCGATGTTCCGCCTCGGCCGGTGATAGGCTGAGCCCACTGTCATGTAAGAAGCCAGCCTGCTTCTTACATGACAGTGCGCTGAACCTATCACCGGCCGAGGCGGAACATCGCTGCGGCCGGTGATAGACTGACGGCTGTCCAACATTCCCGTCCCCAGGAAGCAGGTGAGGCCGGTACCGGACCAACGGGAGGTGAGTTAAAATTTATTTTATCTTTTGCAGCCCGGGCATAGGGATACAGCGTACAGTAAAGAGTGTCAGCGCCGGCGGCCACAACAAACAGGAGGACGAAGAGTGCAGTGCTTGCGGGTGATATGTGAGTATTTACCCTGATGGGGACAGCGCAGCGCTGGGCTGATAATTCATTCCCGAGGGGGAGGGGCCAAACCGGTATTGCGGTATGGGGAAAAATTCATATCGTGCAGGACAAAAATTTCGGTATTCGGTATGAACCGGTATACCGCCCAGCCCTAGCAAGTAGTAGTCCCCATGACAGTTTTTTTTCCTAACAGTGTCTCCAGCTGTTTCAAAACTAGAACTCCCAGCATGCCCAGACAGCCTTTGGTTGTCTGGGCATGTTGGGAGTTGTAGTATTGCAACAACTGGAGACACACTGTTTGGAAAAAAACTGCCCTATGGGAACTAAAAAAATTGTAAAAAGAAAAGAGGTAATACGTATGAATACTCTCATAAAAGTTTCAATTAACCCATTTTTACATAAAATAATGTAAACAAAAATAAACATAGACATAAATGGCGTTGCCAAGTGCGTAAGTGTCCAAACTATTAAAATATAACATTATTGAAACAGCACGGTCAATGGCGTAAACGTAAAAATAAAAACATATATACCATGATTGCAACTTTTTGGTCACTTCATATACCAGAAAAGTTTATATAAAGTGATCAAAAACAACCAATTAAAAAAATGGTCTCAAGAAAAACTACAGATCACTGCACAAAAAATAAGCCCTCATACGGCCTCGTATACGGGAAAATGATAATTTAAGCACACTAGTTTTTGGGTTTTTTTTAAACAAAAAGACGCTCTCCTGAGGCCCTTCTTGAAGGGCCGGTAGCCCCTAATATTTCCTCCTCTGAAAGGGGTGAAAGTTTCCCTAGTTTTACTGGGGCTCCGCCTGGGGACCCTCCGAAGCCACAGCGGAGAATGTCTGCACGGGGGCGCACTGGGGGATCCCCTGGGGTCCTGCCCCAGCCGGGCCCCTCTCCTGCTGTTGAGTCCCCTGGTTGCCTTGGTGTGCCCGCGGTTCTCGCTGTGTGGTATAGTAGCCCTTGACTGTTCCAGGGTACCCTCTCCATGGACTTCAGTCAATTACTCTCTCATTTCCCCTCTAGAGAAGATTTTAGAGCCCTCATTACAGAGGTTAAAGAGGCTTGCAGAGCGGAGATCTCGGCGATGCGTCAGGACCTCCAGCATATCTCCACCAGGGTTGATGACTTGGAAGGGGCCCACGATTCTACCAGGTCTTATATTGCCGAGTTACAGGGGACCCTTTCTGCCCAAACCGACTTCCTCACTGACCTACACTCTCTCATGTTGAGGACTTGGACAATAGGGGCAGACGAAACCACATCCGTGTGCGTGGCCTCCTGGAGGCGACTCAGGCAGAGGACTTACATGTTATGTGTACTCAAGTAGAAAACAGACATGGTGCACATCTACAATCTTGCACAATCATCCAATTGCTTCTCAGCATAATTTCCAAAACTAACAGGTTGTTAGTGTATACGTTTTGATCAAAAAGTACAAAGCCCACTCGCCACGTCAAGGCCACCTATTTAGAGTGGGTCCCTAACGTCCCTAGCATAAAATGGCGCAGCACTGGGCGGCGACCACCACCGCCGCGACACCAGCACGCACAGGGGGAACGACCCACCGGCAGAGCAGCCCCAACGCCACTCAAACCAGTCCATGGGTCGCACCTCCCCGCAGGCACGGTGCCACGGCAGCAACGGACGCTGCACAGCACCACACCAGTGCGAACAAGATGTTATAGCACACTTACCATGCTCTCCCAGTCAAACTGGGAGGCTGCCAAGAAAGAGAAGGCCCATGTGTAGCTAACTACTACTTATATGGGGTTGGGCTGAGGGGGTGGGGAAGAGTGCAGACAACATGTTAAAAAAAAAAAAAAAAAAGAGGGGATAGAAAATAGGGATCGACCGATTATCGGTATGGCCGATATTATCGGCCGATAATCACGATTTTGGGCATTATCGGTATCGGCAATTACCTTGCCAAAAAGCCGATAATGCCCCGACCCACCGCACCGCGTCGCACCCCCCACCATGATGCTGGGCGGTATACCGGTATGGATTTTTGCCCATACCGCTATACCGTTTGGGCCCCTCCCCCACCCTCCGAGTCAATACAAAAATTAAACTTACCCGTAATGGGGGTGGTCATCCATCCTTCCTGTAGTGTCCAGCGCCATTCCGGGTGGAGGGTGAACCGGTCCGGACTGTCCTTCTTCTCCGGCGGTCATCTTCTCCACTCGGGGCAGGCTCTGGCCTGGTTCACTGCATAGACGCCGCTACGCCGTGACGTCAGGTGCTTCGCTGCGCACGGGCTTCACTGCGCAGCGGCGTCTATGCAGCGTACTAGGCCGGAGCCTGCCCGGAGTGGAGAAGATGACCGCCGGAGAAGGACAGCCCGGACCGGTTCACTCTTCACCCGGAACGCCCCCGGACACTACAGGAAGGAAGGATGGATGGCCCAGACCACCCTGACAGGTAGGGGGAGAGAAGCGGGTGGCCCCACAAAAGCCACTGCAGATCATTGATTTAAAGCGCCTGCTTTAAATCAATTATCTGCAGCGGTGTCGCAGGGGGTTAAATAGCCGATAACTTATACCGGAATATCGGTATAAGTTATCGGCTATCGGCCCTAACCTGCACCGATTATCGGTATCGGCCCTAAAAAAACGATATCGGTCGATCCCTAATAGAAAACACAATGTGTACTCAAGTAGAAAACAGACATGGTGCACATCTACAATCTTGCACAAAAACGAACAGGTTGTTAGTATATACGTTTTGATCAAAAAGTACAAAGCCCACCCGCCACGTCAAGGCCACCTATTTAGAGTGGGTCCCTAACGTCCCTAGCATAAAATGGCGCAGCACTGGGCGGCGACCACTACCGCAGCAACACCAGCGCCCACAGGGGGAACAACCCACCGGCAGAGCGGCCCCAACGCCACTCAAACCAGTCCAGACTTACATGTTACATTGGAGGCGATTTTCAACCTGATACTGGGTGAGCCCCCGTCCCACAAAATCAAGCTGGATCGTACTCACCGTGCCCTCCGCTCTCGCCCCTCCAATGGCCCTCCCCAGGATGTAATTTGCTGTGTTGCGGACTTTCAGTTAAAGGAGCGCATTATGACAAAGTCCTGCTCCCTCAGGACCTTTGACTTTGATGGAGCCCCCATACAGCTATACCAAGACCTCTCCTGGATTACTCTTCGCAAGAGAAGGACACTGTGGCCCCACCTGTCGTGTCTGAGATCTGCCCAAATTCCCTACCGATGGTCTTTTCCGTTTGCCCTGAAGGCCAGATGGGATGGACGCTCTGCTGTCTTGAGATCCTTTGCTGACTTGCCAGAATTCTGCGCTGCCCTTGACCTCCCTACTTCTTCTCATCTTATTGATTGGAGCATGATTCCTCCTCCTCTGGCTCTTCCTCCGGTGTGGCAGCCTGTGCTGGGAAAACGTCATAGAGCTGGTCGTGCTGCCTCCGCAACTGGTTCCCCTAGAGCTGATCCTGAACCGCCTTGAATCCACCTCTGCAGACCCCTACCTGGGACTTGATGCTGGTTTTCGGGACGTTGGTGTTCCTACTCCTCTCCATTGTTTTTACTCATGTGTTTTTTGCATTCCAGTATATTTGTTTTCATGAGATGCATGTTGAGGGCTGACTCACATTTATTATTTCTATGGACTCTGGGTGGGACTCTGACCCTCATGGGCGGTCTCCTTTTCGTGCGTTCTTCCACTTTCCCCTATAAGGCCATGGTAAATGGTGAGCTACTCTTGCTGCCTGCTGTTCTATTATGTTCTAGAATCACTTTGGTCTCTTCACTGGCCAGTATACCAGTGGTTCATTTATGCTTCCCCTTGTTGTGTTCCCCTTCCCATTTGTTCCCATCCGTCTTCTCTTTTTGTCTTCTTTTGTTCCTTTTCTTGCTTCTTTTCCCTCAAGATGTGGTCTTCCTTTCTGCCTTTTCTTCTCTTAGGTTGGCCAGTATAACTTCGTAGACACTCCTCTCTGTTGGGTCTCCCCGGGAGGCCCCCACGCTACTGAGTGAGTACTTTACACAGCACACGACTTCCTCTTTGCTGTACCCTCGTGGCTAAGTGTGTCTCCTTGAATGTGAAGGGCCTTTATCCCTCGACTAAGCGGCGTTTACTACAGCGGGAGCTTGTGGCCCTTAAAGCTGACATAGTGTGCCTTCAGGAGACGCACTTTGACAAGACAGGTTCTTTTCCACTTTTTACAACATCTCTACCCACAGGCCTATCTAGCCTCGACTGATAGGAAGGTCGCGGGAGTGGCGATTCTGGTTTCCAGATCGTGTCCCCTGCAGGTCTCCTCCTCTTATGCTGACCCTTCAGGCAGGTTTCTCATATTGCAGGGCTTCATGGGGGACAAACAGTTGTTCCTATGTAATGTGTACACTCCTAATACTTCCCAGATCCCCTTCCTTTGTCAGGTTTAAATATGCCCCCTCGGCATGGCTTTTGGGTGGGGATTTTAATTATATATTTTTTCCCCTAGTATACATCGTCATTCGCTTTCGGGGTCTTTGCCGCCCACTGCGCAACTGCGCTTATCTACGCACTTTCGCCACCTGATCCGCTCAGCTGCACTTTTTGACTTATGGCGCATTGACCACCCCACAGACCGCGCCTTTACTTTTTATTCCCACCCCCACAAGCTTCACACCCGCATCGACTTTTTTCGGAAACCTCCCTATGGTGCGCATGCTCTCCTCTGCTTCTTTAGAACCTATCTCCTGGTCTGATCATAGTCCTGTCCTTGTCACTTTCTCCCCATTCTTCTCTTTTCTCCACCGATGTCACTGGCGTCTTAATGATTCTTTGCTTAAATCCCCTCCTTCCTGGGACTCGATCCTTCGGAGCATCACCGACTACTTTACCACCAATGATAAATCTGTCTCCTCTCAAGCCATGTTGTGCGAGGTCCATAAGGCTGTGATAAGAGGCCATTGCATAGCACTGGGTTCTAAGCTGAAACGTGATACTTTGGCTCGTTCCCGGGAACTTAGGGCCCTTATTTCTGACCTTGAGGCTCGTCTCCTCTTTGCTCCTTCTCTCCCTGTCCTCAGGCGTCTGGTGGCTGCAAGGTCTCACTTGAGTGACTTGGCTCTTTACAAAGTGGAGTGTCAAATGCTCTATGCCAAACAGCGCTTTTGTGAGAAAGGTAACTAGGCACACACGATGCTGGCTCTGCGCCTCTGGGACAGGGTGGTATCCCAGACCCCCTCTGCTCTGAAGGACCCTGCGGGGACTCTTCTCTACCACCCAGACTCTATTTCTTGCCTTTTTCAGGATTACTATAGTATGTTATACTCCCTTCCCTCTCAACTCCCCTCGGATCCTGGAGAGCGGGCAGCAGCTCTTGACTCCTTCCTCTCTAGGTGTAGCCTTTCGGCAGTCGACCGGGAGAAACTGAATGCTCCCGTTACTCTGGAGGAACTCTCAGACATCCTTAAGACCCTTCCTGTGGGTCCCGATGGCTTCACTTACCTATACTATAAAACTTTCTCTTCTGTTCTTCTTCCCAAGCTAGTGCTCTTGTTCAATTCCTTCCTGGGAGGGGAGACTGTCCTGCATTCTTTTTACATTCCTTAATTACGTTGGTCCCGAAACCTGGGAAGGATCCCCATGATTGCTCCAGTTACAGGCCTATAGCCCTCCTAAACTCAGATCTGAAGCTGTTTTCTAAAGTGCTGGTGTCCCGCCTGTGTACTTTTCTGCCTACCCTTATACATAAGGATCAAGTAGGTTTTGTCCCGGGCCGCCAGGGGGGTGATAATACGAGGAGGGTTGTTGACTTGATAGGCGTAGTCAATCGGGATCCAGTCAAGCTTTGCTGTTAAGCCTAGATGCTGAAAAGGCTTTCGATAGGCTGGGATGGCCGTTTGTTTGCCACCCTTCAGAAATTTGGGATCTCTGGTAGCTTTCTTACAGCCCTGCGGGGCCTCTACTCTCTCTGAACAGCTTCTCTTAAACTTCCCTATGGATCTTCTTTGACTTTCCCCCTCTATGATGGCACTATGCAGGGTTGTCCCTTGTCCCCCCTGATTATGTATTGAACCGCTTGCACCTTTGATCCGGGGGGACCCGGATGTCTCTGGGGTGTCTCTTCATGGTAGGGACTTCAAGATCTGCCTTTTTGCAGATGATGTCTTGCTCACTCTCACTAAGCTCCTGCTGTCTCTACCCTCCCTCTATAAACTCCTGCATGCCTATGGTCTGGTCTCCGGCTATAAGGTCAACCTCTCCAAGTCAGAGGCTATGCCCCTTAACCTTCCTCCCTCTGTGGTCTCCCTCCTGAGAGCTGACTACTCTTTTCGCTGGTCTCTCTCTGCTATCCCTTACTTGGGTGTCTCTCTTTCCCCTTCCTACTCATCCTTGTACTCGGATAACTTTGTCTCCCTTCTACGAGAGCTGCGTACCTTAATGGAGATATGGCGCTCCCAATATATTTCCTTTTTTGGGTGCATTGCGGCGGTCAAAATGACCATTCTTCCCAAACTGTTATACTTTTTTGAAACTCTGCCGGTGCGGGTCCCCCTGGCCGTATTGCGCTCTTTTCAATCGGCTATTTTCCGGTTTATATGGGATGCTAAGCGACATAGTCGTTATGTCGGTTATGCTGGCGTGTCGGGGTCAGGGGGGCTTTGGGGTCCCGGATGTAACAAAGTACTATTGGGCAGCCCATTTACGACACTTGGCAGCCTGGTCAACGTATCATGCCTACAGTAAGTGGATGGAACTGGAGAAATTGTGGCTAGCGCCGCACCACCCTAACTCCCTCTTATGGACCTGTCCTCTTCCTCACCCCCCTTGCCCTCTTCTTGGTCCTATGTCCCTTTCCCGCTATGTGTGGACTTATTGCTCTAGACGCTTTGGGCTTCTATCCTCCTCCTCCCCTCTACGGTCATTTCTTTATCATCCGGACTTCCCCCCCGGCAGTGACTTCAACTATGGTTAGGGAGTGGGGCTCCCGTAATCTTTTCTGTTGGGCTGATATGATGGATCCTCTAACTTGATCCCTTCTGCCTTTTGACCTCCCGCTGGAACCTTCCTTCCTCTGAACTGGCCCCTATACGCAGCTTCGTCATTATCTGTCTTCAACTCAGGGATCTCTGACTGTATCTCTGCCCACGGGCTTCGAGAGGCCATGTAGGAGCGGGCCGCAGACGAGGGGACTCCTTTTCAGTATCTATTGCCTTTTAATTTCCCCTCTGGATGGTGCTGCCCCGGCCCACCGTTACGTGGAGCGCTGGGAGTCGGCTCTCAGTACTACTATTACTATTCCTCAATGGGGGGTGATCTGGGAAAGGGCCTCTAGGGCTTCCATTTGTACGGCCTATACAGAAACTCAATTTAACCCCTTAAGGACGCAGCCCTTTTTCACCTTAAGGACTGAGCCCTTTTTCGCAATTCTGACCACCGTCGCTTTACGCATTAATAACTCTAAAACGCTTTTACCGAATATTCTGATTCTGAGATAGTTTTTTCGTGACATATTCTACTTTATTTTGGTGGTAAATTTTCATCATTACTTACATCCTTTTTTGGTGAAAAATCCCAAAATGTCATGAAATTTTTGAAAATTTAGCATTTTTCTAACTTTGAAGCTCTCTGCTTGTAAGGAAAATGGATATTCCAAATACATTTTATTTTTATTCACAAATACAATATGTCCACTTTATGTTGGCATCATAAAATGGACATATTTTTACTTTTTGAAAAATTAGAGGGCTTCAAAGTAGAGCAACAATTTTAAAAAATGTCATGAAAATTGCAAAATCTGAAGGGACAGATGTTGCAGAACTACAACTCCCAGCATGCCTGGGCAGTCTAGGCATGCTGAGAGTTGTAGTTTGGCAACATCTGGAGGGCTACCATTTGGGCACCACTGTAACAGTAGTCTCCAAACTGTGACCCTCCAGATGTTGCAAAACTACAACTTCCAGCATGCCCAGACAGCCTTTGGCAGCAGGCATCCCGGTCTGGTCCCCAACCGGCTAGTGTCGGGGACCGGAATTCCCACGAGAGTATGCATACGCCCGGCGTCCTGAAGAGGTTGAGATGGTGATGGGATGGCATCACACTCCGGTCCTTCTGAATAGACTAAATCCGGATATTCCACCCCAGTGCTGGAGGTTTGGGGTGGGCTTGGGCGACACCTTTCATATATTCTGGTCCTGTCTGCTCATAACGCAATTTTGGGTTAGGATTCAGAGTCTGGTTCAGGTGGTCCTGGGGGTGACTGTTCCGTTGGACTCCTTGATTTTCCTTTTACATTTATCTACTAATACTTTGGCTAAAAAAAAGTTTAAACTGTTCTTGAATATTGTCTTTGGCTGCAAAGATGTTGATTGCAAAGCATTGGAAGCATACCTTACCCCCATCCAAGAAAGATTTGTTAGCTAAGATTCAAGAGATTCGCTCTCTTGAATCACTCACAGCCTGCTTAAACAATACTATTCAGCTGTTTCTTTCTGTATGGGACCCGTGGGATAGATTCACGGACAGGCAACCTCCTTAACCTCTAGGCTCTCTCCTGGGTTTTTCGGCTATTCTTTTTCTCTATATCTCTCTTTATTGTTTCTTCTTCCTTCGTGTTTTGTAGTTTGTCCCCCTCCCTTCCTGTGGTCTGTTGGTGTTGTACTCCCCATTCCTTCTGTTCTTTCCCCTTCCCCCTCCCCTAGTTTTTTCTTGTTGTCCGTTGACAGTACAGTATTGGAATAGCTGGAATTGGTGCTTATATAGCTTTACCCGTGTTTTCTGTAAACACTTTGTTCCACCTTGGTGCATGTCTTTCATAATATGTTTTCTGCTGTTGTCTTGCGCTATGGGGACCTGTTCCCCCCAGACTTTGTCATTGTATGTTCTTATTTTGAAAAATTAATAAAAATTACAGTTTAAAAAAAAAAAGAAAACTGCAATTTTGCTAATTTTGGAAAGTTTTCTTTTCATGCTGTACACTTTACGGTAAAATAGAAATGTTTTCTTTATTCTGTGAGTCAATACGATTAAAATGACACCCATGATTACATACTTTTCTATTATTGTACCACTTTAAAAAAATCACAAACTTTTTAACCAAATTAGGGCTCATTTTTTGCGCCATGATCTGTACTTTTTTTTTTATACCACATTTGCATATATGAAACTTTTTTAATACATTTATCAATTTTTTTTTAAAATAAAATGTTATTAAAAAAAAGCAGCAATTTTGGATGCCGGTTACCGTACGGAATAATTAACATAATATTTTATTAGTTTGGATATTTGCGCATACGGCAATACCAAATATGTTTATTTAAAAAAAAAAGTTTTTACACTTTTTCGGGGTAAAATGGGGAAAAAGGAACAATTTACATTTTTCACTTTTTTCTTTTTTCTTTTTTTTTTACACTTTAATAGTACCCATAGGGGACTATTTATAGCAATCATTTGATTGCTAATACTGTTCAGTGCTATGCATAGGGCATAGCACTTATCAGTGTTATCGGCTATCTTCTGCTCTGGTCTGCTCGATCTCAGACCAGAGCAGAAGACGCCGGGAGATTGACGGAGGCAGGTGATGGGACCTCTGCCCGCCATTACAGATAATTGGATCGATCCGATCATGCATTTTTCTGACCGCACTCCCGCAGATGCAGTGATCTGTATTGATCACAGCATCTGAGGGGTTTATGGCAGACATGCGCGCAATCGCGGATGTCGTCCATTACCGGTGGGTCCCTGGCTGCTATCAGCAGCCGGGAACTGCCGCGCATGACCCAAGCTTCACTCCGATGCTCGCGGTCATGTACCGGATGTAAATGTACGTTCTGGTGCGTTAAGTACCACCGCACCAGGACGTACATTACATCCTGCATCATTATGGGGATAAAGGAATTCACTTACTCCCATTGCTCCCTCCCACATGGCTGCGCTGCACTATAGAGCCACGCAAGAGTACTGGAGAGTGTGCAGACATTACTATACCAGGCATGTAAAATGCAGAGGAGGAATTAAGCTTGTTTCTCCCCATTTCGTACCCTATCTATTTTATCTTCAGACAATGAACATGAAATGGTGTGGGGGGGGGGGGGGGCTATATAAAATAAGGGGATTGGACTTGAAATGGGGGAATTTCACCATTTGGTTATTCTATCGCAATCGCATATCGATATCACAATATTTACCTCCATAATTGCCATCGCACCTTTTTCCCAAATCGTGCAGCCCTAATATGTGCTGTTTAGAGATTTTTCTCTTTTATAAAATAATATATAAAATATTTACAGATAGGATAGAATATATTATAGTGACAATGCCATTTAAAAAAGAAAAAAAAAACTTACCTGTCACATAGACTTGCTAAAAGTTTTGATTGGCCTGGGGCCTCTGTGCAGAGTCCGTCACTGATTATTAGAATGATCCAGCTCACAGCAGCCCTGCTTCACTAGACATCCTAATGTTAAGTCTATTGGGTCATTCTGTGAAGCAGAATGGAAATCCTTGTGAGGCTTCATTCACATCACGATTTTGCCATACTGTTATGAACCAGTTTTTATTTTGCATAATAAAGAAATAAATAAATAAATAATAAAGAAGCCTTAAAAACTTCTGCTATAAAATTTTATTGCATGCAGTTTTAAACCTTATGCGTTTGGAATTGAGATGTCCGGTTGCATCAGTTTTTGCAAAAAAAAATATATTCGTTCGTATACGGTTTTTAAACACTACACAAAACCGTAGAAAATTGCAGTTTTGTGTACGGTTAAAAAATGCACATGACCATAAACGTACACAACTGGCTGCTACTTGTTGCATATGTTTTTGCATGGGAGGTCTATGTATACATATTTTTATATGGTTGTATACGGTTTTCCTGTACAAAATCGTATACGGGAACCATATAGCAAAATTGTGATGTGAATGCACCCTGAGCCACTACTGAGTGCTCAACACTGAAATCCCACTGATCAAAACTTTTGGCATGTCTGTACAGAAGTGTGGAAATTTAAAAGAAAAAAAATACTTGTCCAGGGGACTTAAAATGGTCTGAGTCCTTCAAGGGTTACACGGGAACAAAATACACTTGTCCTTCATGACAGTCCATGACACAAAATAATTTCAACTAAAATAGTATCTAAAGAGAGAGAGAACGAACTGCAACAGGAAATACCTCAGTTCACAAAAAGCTAGCCACAGTATTATGGTAATCTCACAACATAGCCATTTACCCCAAGACAAGCGCAGATCCTTCCTAAGCATGGCTATTACCGTCTGGCAGGTATGTACTAAAATCACCTTATGGTGGATAACCCCTTTTAAATGATATAAAAGAAAAGTATGCAGTGGTCCTGATTTATCAAAACATGTGAGAGAAAACCTGCAAAGATTTTGCCAAGAGAAACCAATCACAGCTTAGCTTTCACTTTACCAGGGATTGGTAATGGAGGCGGCTTGCTGTGCCTCCCGTTCCTTCTAAATATGACGCTAGCAGGCTCTCACATTCTAGCGATGTGAGAGTGAATTATTTTGCATATTCATTACAGGGTACAGGAAGAGATGGGATTATTGAGCAAAGGGAAGCACACCAAGCCGCCTCCCCGCCAATAGAACTAGAAAACTGAAGACTATACCAATAATTCAAGTAAGTAACCCCTCATTTTAATGCTGTTCACTCGGACTCTAACCCAGTATATTGGGTTTAGTGCAGTTAAACAGCATATCAGTTTCTTTTAACCCCTTAAGGACACAGGGCACTTCATACTCTGTATGCGCGTTTCATACTTGGTGTGTCCCACAGCTAATACCGGACATAGTGCTGGGCGGTATACCGTTTTTTTTTTCTCCCACGTTATGGATTTTTACCCATACCGCTATACCGGTTGGGCCCCTCCCCCCTCCTCTGGGTGAATTGTAGATCCCAGCGCGGCGCCCTCACTTGTCCCGGTGTACTTCTCTGGCCCGATTCCGAGAGCGGAATCGGGCCACAGAAGCTAATCCATTTACTGTGTCCCCCGTTGCGCCTGTCAGCCAGTGTCCCCACAGCTAGTGGGCAGATGGATCCCGCTAGCGGTGGGGACACTGGCTGACAGGTGCGCACAAGAATGCCTCCCGCGAGTGCTACCATCACCGCTAGCGGGGTCCCTGTGCCCACTAGCGGTGTCAAATGTGCCCCCCCCCCCCCGCGAGCGCGATCGCTACCATCACCGCTAGTGGGGTCCCTTGATACCGCGATAATAAAAAAAAAAAATACTGTGATATTAATTTTAGTCCATACCGCCGAGCACTAACCGGACATCACCAATTTTCTGGATTGAAAGTAACTTTTTTTTGCAATCATTCATCAATCTCATGTACAATAAATAATACATTCAGTATGATAGCACAATATACAGCACATGTTCCCTATCATACTACATACTACACTAACACTTCATATCTGCATTTTTAAAAACAGTATCTACTAGGGATTGACCGATTATCGGTATGGCCGATATTATCGGCCGATAATCACAATTTTTGGGCATTATCGGTATCGGCAATTATCTTGCCGATAAGCCGATAATGCCCACCACACCGCCACCCCCCCCCTCCCCCGCCGGACCCGCCGCACCGCGTCGCACCCCCCACCGTGATGCTGGGCGGTACACCGGTATGGATTTTTGCCCATACCGCTATACCAGTCGGGCCCCTCCCCCACCCTCCGAGTCAATAAAAAAATTAAACTTACCCGTAATGGGGGTGGTCCGAGCCATCCATCGTTCCTGTAGTGTCCGGGGGCATTCCGGGTGAAGAGTGAACCGGTCCGGGCTGTCCTTCTTCTCCGGCGGTCATCTTCTCCACTCCGGGCAGGCTCCGGCCTAGTACGCTGCATAGACGCCGTGACGTCAGGTGCGTCGCTGTGCACGGGCGTCACTGCGCAGCGGCGTCTATGCAGCGTACTAGTTTGGAGCCTGCCCGGAGTGGAGAAGATGACCGCCGGAGAAGAAGGACAGCCCAGACCGGTTCACCCTCCACCCGGAACGCCCCCGGACACTACAGGAACGATGGATGGAAGGCCCGGACCACCCTGACAGGTAGGGGGAGAGAAGCGGGTGGTGGCGGCGGTCTATGGCCCCGCAAAAGCCACTGCAGATCATTGATTCAAAGCGGGCGCTTTAAATCAATAATCTGCAGCGGTGTCGCAGGGGGTTAAATAGCCGATAATTTATACCGGAATATCGGTATATTTTATCGGCTATCAGCCCTAACCTGCACCGATTATCGGTATCGGCCCTGAAAAACCGATATCGGTCGATCCCTAGTATCTACAATATCAAACAGCAAAGCATAGGGAATCGCGATAGGGAAAGGGGGGAGCTTTACATTTTCCATAGACCTTCAATGTAAAACAAAATATATATTTATTTATTTATTACTTTTTAAAGAACCAAAAGAGTGGTAGTCTGATGTTTTTTTGCATCCTTTAATAAAATATACTGATGTGAAGCTAAAAAACATGTATGTTTGAGGCACTAAATACTAAATGGTATCTACTGATATACTGTACTGCATTTTTTGCACAGGCATAACCTGTTCTGTTCTCAGACTGGTCACTAACTTCATCTGTGTCTCACCTTTTGTGGGATATTACTGGCTCATCATTTGCTTCACTGTTGAAGTCTCTTGTGTCTAATTAAGAAAAAAAAATGTGCGCTATCAGTGGACGAATGACAGCAGGCTTCTAGCAATTAAGAGGCGGCTTACATATTTAAAAGGCTTTTTTTATCCCATATGAAAGAATCCCTATAGAGGCATTTAATTATGTCAACATATTTGCTTGTTTTGAATAGATTGTCCTTATACTTTGCCCTCTTAGGCTATCTTCACACGGCATATCTTCACACGGCATCTGTCCAGACATTCCATTCAGGCTGGTGCTGAATCATCAGTCATCGCCATCTTGCATTTCCAAACAGATGCCCCCAAAAGAATTGACATGTCAATTATTTTTGCGCAGGCCAGAATTTAAATTTCTGTGCCAAATGTTTCCTGTGCAGCAGAATTCCATTGAAAACAATAGGACTCTGCTGCAATGGAATTTCCAAGCGTAATTTCTCCGCACGATTTCCCTCAGAAATTCTGCTGTGTGGACTATGCCTTAAAGGAAAAACGTGAATACTGTATTGATGTGTTATGACCAAGTTATACATGAACTGTAACCTCATTCAGTGCACAACAGAGAATCTCTCTAGGTATAATTAGGTATGCTCTAACAACTGAAAATAGAAAATGATATTCAGTCAGACATGGCCAGTGTCCAAAGTCTGGTGCATGAACTCTGCTTGGACTGACTGGTAGCTTGCACAGAATGCAGATGTAGGCTATCATCACACAGTTTTAAGGGTTGTACTAAGAAGTGTCACCTTTTTAGGGGTTTTCTCTTGCATTTGAACTGTCTCTTAGCCTTTTTTTATTTTTATTAGGCTGCAGCCCAAATTAAATGGGAACTTCTGTTCTAGACGTCTTATAAAATGTCTAATCGCAGGAGGTCTGACTGCTGGGACCACCGTATTTTCCAGCCTGGCTACCAAATGTTCTGAACATTTATTTTAGAACGCCAGCTGTGTTAGGCTATGAAGTGGCTGTGATCAACACGCCACCTCCATTCATGTCTATTGGAGACATGGAGATACAACGCCCGTGTATCTCCAGATCTCCTATAGAGATATATGGAGGGGGCATGTTGACCTCAGCTTCGAGCAGTTGTCGACAATAATCTGGGAACGGAGTGAAGATTGCTCCGTTCATGCGGATTACCGGGGTGCCTGGCAGGAGATCGTGAGGGATCCCAGGGGCCGGACCCCTAGCGATCAGACACTTATCCCCTCCTGTGGATAGGGGATAAGATGTCTAGTACCAAAGCTCTTCTTAAAACCACCTTGGAACATAAATGACCAGAGACAAGTTCCTTGCACTTAATTTTACAGCCGATACAGCTGTAACATTAAATTACATATGGACTGATATGCTCTTCCATTGCTATCAATTCAGTGTGGGGGGGTTAAGGCATAAAACAGACATCTAAGCTTTAGAATAGGCTCACATGTAGTGTTTTGGTCAGTATTTTTAGCCAAAACCATGAGCGAGCCCAAACACAGAAAAAAAGGTGCATTTTTCTCTCTGTTGGTTTCACTCATGGTTTTGTTTTAAAATACTTACCAAATGAGTAAATGTGTAAATCCATCTTTAAAAAGTTGCCCAAAACACGTGTACTTGCATGTTTCTGTATTGTGAGTTAAAATTCCGTTTAGGCTACCTTTCCACTCAACTTTACTACTGGTGTTTTTTTAGACCTGAAAAAATGGCAAAAAAACTGCCACTGCTTTTTGCATGTGTGTGAAAATGCTATTGTTTGACCTTGTGGCAGTTTTTTACTACCTTCAGGGCACCACTCCGTAGGTTGGATGAAGGGCCCCAAGGCCACAGAGTGTAACTAGAGTCATGTCCATAAATGTTGGCGCCTCTGAAATTTTTCAAGAAAATGAAGTATTTCTCCCAGAAATGGGTTGCAGTAACACGTTTTGATATACACATGTTTATTCCCTTTGTGTGTATTGAAACTAAACCAAAAAGGGAGGAAAAAAAACAAATTAGACATAATGTCACACCAAATTTAAAAAATGGGCTGGACAAAATTATTGGCACCCTTTCAAAATTGTTGAAAAATAAGATGGTTTCAAGCATGTGATGCTCCTTTAAACTCACCTTGGGCAAGTAACAGGTGTGGGCGCTATAAAAATCACACCTTAAAGCAGATAAAAAGGAGAGAAGTTCACTTAGTCTTTGCATTGTGTTTGTCTGTGTGCCACACTAAGCATGGGCAACAGAAAGAGGAGAAGAGAACTGTCTGAGGACTTGAGAACCAAAATTGGGGGAAAATATCAACAATCTCAAGGTTACAAGTAATATCCAGAGATCTAGATTTGCCTTTGTCTACAGTGCACAACATTATCAAGAAGTTGGCAACCCATGGCACTGTAGCTAATCTCCCTGGCACCTTAGACTTCTCTCCCTGGTACGGTCCATGTCATCAGCCACACAGGTCCAGCGGATACACTACCACCGGTGTTCCTGCCTACTGAAACGTGAGTGTTACAGTAAGATCCGGCCATGGATCCTGCTGAGGTACCCCTGCCTGAAGTTGCGGATCTCCCCTCCGTTGTGGTGCGACAGTCTCAGCAGTTGGCCCGACAAGCGCAGCAGTTCACCCAATTGTCTACAATGATACAGAAACTTCTAGCTATGCAGCAGCAGCAGCAACCTACTCCAGCGTCACCACCTGTTCCAGCTGTGTCTTCTACATTTACCTCTACCCTCCAAGTATGACTGAGATCCAAAGCTGTGTAGAGGTTTCATTACACAATACTCCATGCATCTGGAGCTCATGTTTGATCAATTTCCTACGGTACGAGCTAAGGTGGCCTTTGTGGTCAATCTGCTATCCGGAAAATCCTTGGCCTGCGCTACTCCTCTTTGGGACCATGGGGATCTGGTTATCTCCTACTTAAAGGAGAACTCCAGACCATAAAAATTGTCCCCCATAGTGCCGGCAGTAAAAAAAAAAATAAAGATGTACATACCTTCCTCCGGTAACCGGCTCCGGTCTCCACTGCAATCCACTTCCTAGTTGCCGGTGGTCGGATGAATCAGCCAATCACCAGCCGCAGCGCAGTCCGACTCAGCCGGTGATAGGCTGAGCGGCAGTGTGACGTTTTCGGCCGCAGGTGCCGGTGTAGTGAAGAATTTTGTGTCCTGAAGCGTTTTCACACTGCTGCTCAGCCTATCGTCGGCCGAGGCCCCGGGGAAGCGGAGGAAGGAATGTACATCTTTTTTTCTTTACTGCCGGCAGTATGGGGGGCAATTTTTATGGTCTGGAGTTCTCCTTTAACGGCGTTTCTGGCCGAATTTTGCAGTGTTTTTGAGGAACCCACACATGCTTCTTCTGCCGAGGCAGCACTCTGGCCTCCGAGTTGGCATGGAACGATGAGGCCATGTGTGCCACTTTCAAAAAAGGATTGTCTTTTTTTAATATTTATTTTATATATATTTATAAATATGAATAAAAGACTCCCTCGCTGCCCGTGATCCTCAGTCTTCCTTGTGTTGCCGAAAGGCAGGGAGAGCTACATTTGGAGAGGGAATTTGCTCATACCTGGCGATTTCCTGGCTTTGCTCCTGTGTTCCAACGTCCATCTCTACAATCTCCTGTGCCTCCTGCTGAAGGGGCTATGCAAGTGGATCGATCTCGCTTGACACCGCTTGAGAGATCTCAACATCGCAGTGAGAATTTGTGCCTGTATTGTGCTAGCCCGGAGCACTTCCTCAGGGACTATACTGTTCACCCACAACGTCCGGGAAACGCTCAGGGTACTTGGGAGAGGCGTCTCTAGGTGTGAATACTTCCTCTCCTCGCTTAACCATTACTGTATAAGTCTTTGCTTCTACCAAGTCTTCCTTCTGCGCTACAGCTATTTCTGGATCGCAGGTGACTTTATTGATGCTCCTTTGATCCACAAATATCATCTTCCTGTTACTCGGCTTGCCAACCTTTGTTCATCTCCTAAGTTAATGGACAAAATCTGGACTGTATGGTGCACTTCCATACCAAATCTCTCCTCATGCAAGTGGGAGTGTTGCATAAAGAAGATTGAATTCCATGTGCTGCCACACTGTACTTCTGAGCTTCTTCTTCAACTTCCCTAGCTTCAACTTCATTCTCCACATCTGGATTGGAGAACAGGAGAAATTATTTGCTGGGGGCAATTCTGTCAAAATCATTATCTCCAACCAGTTCAGCCTAAAAGTTGTTTCTTGTCCTCCTCCTTTACTTGGCCTTCAGCTACCTTACCAAGCTTTTTCTGATGTTTTCTGCAAGAAGCAGGCTGAATCTCTGCCTCTACATCGTCCTTACGACTGCCCTGTAGATCTTCTGCCTGGTACCACTCCTCGTGGAAGGATTTACCCTTTATTGGTTCCGGAGACCAAAGCCATGGCCGAGTATATCCAGGAGAATCTCCAAAAAGGGTTTATCCGCAAGTCCTCTTCTCCTGCCGGAGCAGGATTCTTCTTTGTAGGAAAGAAGGATGGCTCACTCCGTCCATGCATTGACTACAGGGGGCTTAACAAAATCACGGTCAAGAATCGTTACCCACTACCTCTGATCTCTGAACTTTTTGACTGTCTCTGTGGTGCCAAGTTCTTCTCCAAGTTGGACTTAAGAGGAGCATATAACCTAATTCATATTCGCAAGGGAGATGAATGGAAAACAGCCTTTAATACTCATGATGGACATTTTGAGTATCTCGTAATGCCTTTTGGTCTCTGCAATGCTCCAGACGTTTTTCAAGAGTATGTCAATATCTTCCGTGATCTACTCTACACTTGTGTAGTCGTATACCTAGATGACATTCTAATAGTCTCTTCCAACTTAGAGGAGCATCGAACTCACGTTCGTCTGGTTCGTCTGGAGAAATGCTTTTTCGATAAATCTAGTCTTCCGTTTCTTGGTTACATTGTCTCTCATCAAGGCCTGCAGATGGATCCAGATAAAGTGTCTGCAGTATTGGATTGGCCTCGTCCTTCTGGCCTACGTGCTTTACAACGCTTTCTGGGATTCGCTAACTATTATCGTCAATTTATCCCACATTTTCTTCCATGTACCCCGAAGTCTTGGCCTCATGAGGCCGAATTGGCCTTCTCCCATTTAAAGTCTGCATTTGCCTCGGCTCCCGTGCTTACAAGACCTTATCCGGAGAAGCCCTTTGCTTTGGAAGTTGATGCCTCATCAGTTGGTGCCGGTGCCGTTCTTACTCAGAAAAACACCAAGGGTAAGACTGTTACTTGTGGGTTCTTCTCCAAGACCTTCTCTCCTGCTGAGAGGAGTTACTCCATTGGAGATTGTGAACTTCTCGCTATCAAGCTTGCTTTGGAGGAATGGTGACATTTATTGGAAGGATCTTCTCATCCGGTCAGCATCTACTCCGACCATAAGAAGCTTCTATACCTTCAGTCTGCTATGCGTTTGAACTCCTGCCAGGCCAGCTGGTCACTGTTGTTTTCTAGGTTAAACTTCTTCATTCACTTCCGTCCAGCAGACAAAAACATCAGGGCAGATGCTCTCTCCAGGTCCTCTGATGTCATAGGTTTGGATTCTACGCCTAGGCATATTATTCCACCTGACCATTTGATTCCTGCCGCTCCTTCTGTATTCAGAAAGTTCGTCCGGGAAAAACCTTTTTGCCCGCCAGACTGAGATGCAAGGTACTGAGATGGGGTCATTCTTCCTTGACTGAAGGTCATCCTGGAATACGTAAGACTCTACTTTTAATCTAGAAACTGTATGGGTGGGGGGCTCCACATAGTATTAAGACAAGTTGGGGTGCACACAGTGGGCAAAGCAACAACTGTACAAAGAAAGAAAAGAGGCCAAAACTGCAATAGAGATGCACACCCAAATAAATGAATAAATGTCTGAAATCCTGAAATGATGCCAACAAGTAAATTTTATTAAACGGCTATCACATACAAATAGACGATAAAATCACATAAAAAAATGCCCAAAACCGGGACACCATTACACACACTGGGGAGGGGGGGGGGGCAGAGGTACATGCATGCGGATAAGGATGTGTAAAAGTCCATGTTCCACCAGACCCATATCTACTTTTAATCTGTCGGCACCACTGGTGACCCCATCTTGAACGTGATGTTTCTGATTTTGTCCGTTCCTGTGATACTTGTGCCCGTGACAACTCCTCGGCAGAGACCTGCAGGACTCTTACAGCCTTTACCTATTCCAGAGACTCCCTGGTCCCATATCGTTATGGATTTTTATCACCGATCTGCCACCATCTCGTAATAATACTGTCATTTGGGTCGTTGTAGATCGATTTTCCAAGATGGCTCACTTTATTCCCCTACCTAGTCTTCCTTCTGCCCCACAGCTGGCAAAGTACTTCTTGCTGCACATCTTTCGCCAATTCGACAATTGGGTTGACCTTCTCCCCTTGACTGAATTCTCATATAATCATAAGGATTCCGAGTCCACAAGGTCATCTCCCTTCTTTGTTGTCTATAGACTCCATCTCCATTCTCCTCTTCCACTCCCAGTTTCCACTGGTGTGCCTGCTGTTGATGAGCTGGTCCGTTACTTCTCCACCATCTGGCAACAAACCCAACAGTCCTTATCTCAGGCTTCCTCACGCATGAAGGCGCAGGCTGACAAGAGTAGAAGACTTCCTCAGTCCTTCTCTCCTGGTGATATGGTGTGGCTTTCTTCCAAATACATTTTCTTCAAGATCCCCTGTTACAAGCTTGGTCCTCGCTACTCCTTCCAGGTTCTGCAAAAAATTAATCCTGTCTCATACAAACTCAGTCTGTCTGCTATGTTACGTATTCCCAATTCCTTCCACGTCTCTCTCCTCAAGCCTCTTGTCATAAACCGGTTTTCTCAAAAGAATCTTGTCCCCATGCCTGTCTCCGGCTCTTCTGATGTCTACAAGGTTAAAGAGATTCTTGCCACAAAAACCGTGAGAGGTAAACAATTTTCTCTGGTGGACTGGGAGGGTTACGGTCCCGAGGAGAGATCTTGGGAGCCAGAGGAGAATATCCTGGACCGTAACCTTCTCAGGAAGTTTCTCAACTGTAAAAGAAGGAGGAGACCAAAGGGGGGGAGTTACTGTTATATGTGCTCTGGACGCACGCCGGCCGTGACCACATGGCCCCGTTGTCCACTGCTGCTGGCGGGGCTGGGATTCACATCGCGGGACGCACCCGCATGCGATTCCCAGCCTGTCACTCACCCTACTGTTCCTTCCGCCCCCTCCTCGGTCTCTATGCTCCGGCGCGCGTGTCCCCGTCCCCTAGGGTGCGTGCCGGAGCTCTGAGATTTAACCCCTTAAGGATGGTGGGCGCCCCCGTTTTAAAGTCCTTAAGGACTGAGGGCGTATGGTTACGCTGGGGATGGCAGCAAATCGCCGGTCAATTCAGACCGGCGATCTGCGGCAATTCCAGGTCTCCGGTGACCCGTAAAATAAGGGGGATCGGGGGTGTCCAAAGCACCCACGATCCCCCTGAAGGAATAGAAGTGAGGTGGCAGGGGTGCAACCTCTCCTATCCCTGCTATTGGGACCAACCAATAGCAGATCGGGGTCTGGGGGTTAAAGTTCGGTTCCCCCGCTCTGCCCACCGACTGTTGTTTGGGCAGAATGGGGGAACTGTCCGGTCACCAGCGCCGGAGGTCACTTACCAGTGGCGGCGGCCAGCGATGGCGTGCGGCTGTCTGCCTGGTGCAGACTACGGAAGCCAGTGAGTTACCTAGCAACATCTGAAGGGCTACACTTTGGAGACCACTATACAGTGGTTTCTAAACTGTAGCCCTCCAGATGTTGCAAAACTACAACTCTCAGCATGCCCAGACAGCTGTTTGCAATTTGTAGTTTTGCAAGATTTAGGGGGGTACAGTTTAGAGATCACTGTGTGGTGGTTTCTAAACCGTGGCCCTCTAAATCTTCCAAAACTACAACTACCAGCATGCACGAACAGCAAACGGCTGTCTCGCCATGCTGGGAGTTGTAGTTGCATACCTCCAGCTGTTGTATAACTACATCTCCCAGCATGCCCTTCAGCTGGGAGTTGTAGTTTTGCAACAGCTGGAGGCAGATTGGTTGGAAAATACTGAGTTAGGTAACAGCCTAACTGAAGGTTTTCAAACCAGTGTGCCTCCAGCTGTTGTAAAAGTACAACTCTCAGCATGCACGGTCTGTCAGTGCATGCTGGGAGTTGTAGTTTTGAAACAGCTGAAGGTTTGCCCCCCCCCCCCCCCCCCCCCCATGTGAATGTGCAGGGTACATTCACACAGGCAGGTTTACAGTGAGTTTCCTGCTTCAGATAAAAAAAACACTACACTAACACATAATAAAGGGTAAAACCCTACATATACAACCCCTTACACTGTCGTCGTCCCCTGTTTGGGAATCTCTGGCGTAGCATACCCCTATGCAATCCCTAATTTTGTCCTCAAATGCGCATGGCGCTCTCTCACTTCGGAGCCCTGTCGTATTTCAAGGAAACAGTTTAGGGCCACATATGGGGTATTTCCGTACTCGGGAGAAATTGCTTTACAAATTTTTGGCCTTTTACCCCTTATGAAAAGAAAAAGTTGAGGTCTGCACCAGCCTGTTGGTGTAAAAAAATAAAAATTTTGACACTAACATGCTGGTGTTGCAGTGAAAGAAAAAAAAGACCCCCAAAATGTGTAATGCAATTTCTTCTGAGTACGGAAATACCCCATATGTGGCCCTAAACTGTGACACATGTGACCCCATTTTGCAAATTACATATCTCATGGATCGTGACAAGGGGTATATAGTGAGCCTTAACACCCCACAGGTGTTTGATGAATTTTTGGATGGGAAAATGAGAAAAAAACTTTTTTTTAACTAAAATGCTGGTGTTACCCAAAATTTTTCATTTTCACAAGGGAAAATAGGAAAAAAAGCCCCCCAAAATTCATAACCCCATTCCTTCTGAGTAAGTACATACCCCAAATGTGGATGTAAAGTGCTCTGTGGGTGAACTACAATGCTCAGAAGAGAAGGAGCGCCATTGAGCTTTTGGAGAGAGAATTTGGCTGAAATTGAAGGCCATGTGCATTTACAAAGCCCCCATGCTGCCTGAACAATGGACCCCCACCACCACATGTGACCCCATTTTGCAAACTGCACCCCTCACGTAATGTAATTTTTCATTTGCACAGCCCACTGTTCCAAAGATCTGTCAAAATGCCAGTGGAGTGTAAATGCTCACTGCACCCCTTATTAAATTCTGTGAGGGATGTAGTTTCCAAAATGGGGTCACGTGTGGGGGGGTCCACTGTTCTGGCACCACAGGGGGCTTCGTAAATGACTTCTATTCCAACCAAATTCTCTCTCCAAAAGCTCAATGGCGCTCCTTCCCTTCTGAGCATTGTAGTGCGCCAGCAGAGCCATTGACGTCCACACATGGGCTGTTTCCATACTCAGAAGAAATGGGGTTACACATTTTGGGGGGCATTTTCTTCTATTACCCCTTGTAAAAATGTAAAATTTTGGGGAAAAACTGCATTTTAGTGGAAAAAAATGTTTTCATTTACACATCCGATTTTAACGAAAATTCGTCAAACACCTGTGGGGTGTTAAGGCTCACTGTACCCCTTGTTATGTTCCTTGAGGGGTGTAGTTTCCAAAATAGTATGCCATGTGGGTTCTTTTTTTTTTGTTGTTGTTGTTTTTTGCTGTTCTGGCACCATAGGAGCTTCCTAAATATGACATGCCCCCCAAAAACCATTTCAACAAAATTTGCTTTCCAAAAGCCAAATGTGACTCATTCTTTTCTGAGCATTGTAGTGCACCCGCAGTGCACTTGACATCCACAAATGGGCTATTTCCATACGCAGAAGAAATGGGGTTACAAATTTTGGGGGGCATGACACTTCACATACACATATGAGATATTTCCTTACTCGGGAGAAATTGGGTCACACATTTTAGGAAGATTTCTCTCCTTTTACCCGTTGTAAAAATTCAAAAACTGGGTCTACAAGAACATGCGAGTTTAAAGAGTACTGAAGATTTTGAATTTTCTCCTTCACTTTGCTGCTATTCCTGTGAAACACCTAAAGGGTTAACACACTTACTGAATTTCATTTTGAATACTTTGAGGGGTGCCGTTTTGATAATGGGGTAATTTATGGGGTATTTCCAATATGAAGGCCCTTCAAATCCACTTCAAAACTGAACTGGTCCCTGAAAAATTACGATTTTGAAAATTTTGAGAAAAATTGGAAAATTGCTGCTGAACTTTGAAGCCATCTGATGTCTTCCAAAAGTAAAAACATGTCAACTTTATGATGGAAACATAAAGTAGACATATTGTATATGTGAATCAATATATAATTTATTTGGAATGTCCTTTTTCCTTTATAAGCAGAGAATTTCAAATTTTGAAAAAATGCTAAACTTTCACATTTTTCACCAGGAAATTATGCAAGTGTCGACGAAAATTTACCACTAACATACAGTAAAATGTCATGAAAAAAAAACAATCTCTGAATCAGAATGAAAAGTAAAAGCATCCCAGAGTTATTAATGCTTAAAGTGACAGTGGTCAGATGTGCACAAAATGCCCAGGTCCTTAAGGTGAAAATGATCTGGGTCCTTAGGGGTTAAAGACAGCATGAAGGGAACAAGTAGGACGGCAGAAAGGTGTTCCAGAGCCACGTACAGGAGATAAAAAGGTCACAGTAGAATAACAGATGCCAGATTAATGTCCTATGCTGATGTCCAAAATGGGCTATGTCCTTAAACCCCTTAATTAATTGTAAAAGTTGACCGGTTGCCCATAGCAACCAGATAGCTTATTTTATTTTTTTAAAAGCTTCTTTTATTTTTCAGAGGCATATCTGATTGGTTGCTATGGGCAACTGTGACAGGGAAAGTGGCAGTTCACTTGCTCTGTGAAAGATGAACCCCTGATTTTATGAAAAGTACTGCTGTGTTTTAGGGTACGTTCCCACATGGCGTATTTTGCTGCGTATTTGCTGCGTATTTGGTGCTGCGTATTTTCCTACCCATTGACTTCAACAGAGAAAATAAAATACGCAGCAGCAAATACGCAGCAAATACGCCATGTGGGAATGTACCCTTAAACTGTATTTAATTTGTTGCTGCTCATCAGATAATAGAAATCTAACATGTCCAATCCTCAATTCCCTAATCAACTGTTATGAAAATACAATCTTCAGGACCCCATGGGAGGTTGTCGACATGAATAAAGCAACTTTAAACCCATTCCTGTATGTCACGGGGTCGGGTGAGGAAGTATGGCGCAGGTTTAGAACCCGCAATCAAAGTTGATTGTGGCATCTGAAATGTAAAGAAATTGATCCTGGAAGCTCAGTGGAGCTGATTGGGACCATCGCGGGAAATGCAGGGGCCCCGTTTGGGAGATCACAGGGGGTCCCAGCGGTCGTACCCCCAGCAATGAGAAACGTATCCCCTATCCTATAGATGATAGGGGGTAAGCTATGTTCGCTGCAGATGTCCTTTAAAGGAAAACTGTCAGCCTGTTCACCCACACTAAACCCAATATACTGAGTTATAGAGTGGGTGAACAGGAGTCCAATGAGTGGTCAGTTTCTTAAATTAGTCCAGTAGGTCCTGAGGTATGTTTTCCAGAAGATCCTCTGCTGGATCGCACAGAATGTCGTGTGTGCAGCTCATCAGGTCATACTGTGCTGCAGTACAAATGTATTGCAGCATAGTATAACCTGTAAAAAGTGAAAAACTTTAATAAAAGGTTATTCAATGAAAGTATGAAGTGTAAAAAAAATTTAATAAATGCCCCTTTCCCGAAAAAAACAAAACAAAAATCATCAAAGTTTGTTACCACTGCAATCATACTCCTCTGTAAATCAAGTACCGTCTATAAAGTTATTGGCCCAGATTTATCAAACTGTGAGAGAAAAAGTGGTTTTCCCACAAAAACCAATCACAGCTCAGCTTTCACTTTACCAGAGCTCGTTAGCTGAGCTGTGATTGGTTACTGTGGGAAAATCACTCTATTTTTTTCTCCCACACAGTTTGATAATTTTTTTTCTGTTTTATTTTATAGTAAACTCACAAAATTGCACAATTTATATGGCAATATGATATGGTAAAATTAAGGATTCCAGTGAAAAGTACAACTTTTCCTGCAAAAATATAACTTGGGACTTAGAAGATAAGGACTAAGCTGCATACCTAAATTCGGGGGGGGGGGGGGGGGGGTCAGGAAGGGGTTCATGCATGCTGCCAACTGTTGATAATTTACTCTGTACCTTGATAATTTTATTTTTCATTTAGCTGCATATTCTTCAAACCCTAAAGATGTGCAAGGGGAAGTTCACAATAGAAGAAAGAAAGGCAAAGGACGAAAAAGGGATCCATGTCAAAGAAAATACAAGGACTATTGTATTCATGGAACATGCCGTATTCTTAAAGTAACAAAGGAGCCCTATTGTGTGTATGTAGTGACTTTAAGCTAATATAAACATCAAAACTAAATTTTTATAGTGCTTTTGAGTGTTTCTTCTTTAATATACTGTAGATTATTGCATGTGGAATGGAAGCTAAAATAGGTTTTATTGCTGCTTTTTAGGAGTGTTTTTATGCTTGCCTTGCTTATATAGAGTATTTTTAGAGGTTTTTGTTGGTGTTTTAGGCTAGGTTTTCACTAGTTTTTTCTTCTTCTTTTTTTTCCATCAGCAAAAACGCAGAAAAAACATGCCAGAAAAAACTACCACAACTTTTTCCTGCATTTTTGGTAGAATTCTATGATTTTTGCTAATGTGTGTTTTTTTCCCACTGCTTCCAGGGTACCACTCCATCGGTTGGATGCAGGGTGCCCGACCCACAGAATGTACTTACCTCCCCTAGCCATATAGTATTCAGCCAGCTTATAGATTATGCAAAACTCAGAACAGAGCCATACTTACCATCCTGTAGCACTGCCTCTAATAATGTCATCACTAGGTGAATAGCTACACAGACCAGGCTAGAGCCGAACCCAGGGTGGGGTAAGTTGACATCTGGCTACTGTATCCAGTATAAACAGCTATCTATATACCCCACAAAGAGTTGATTAGTGCTGCTCATCCAGCAAGGTTTTACAGTAATGCAGTGACATATACGCATTGCTGTTTTACTTCATATTATTGCTGAGCATATATCTACTGCTCAGCTGTGCTCGGGGCTGTATAGCCATGGACACAGCTCAGTCCCGATTTTCTACAGAAACCATATTCAGCGCTGTGCCATATACTGTATTGCTGGGTTGGGCTGAAGTGATGCTATGCATCACTACTTCCCTTTGATGCTGAAACTATGATGTTTTTGTTTTAAAAAAAAAAAAAGTTAAAATCCAGTCTCGGCATGCTGTGATTTGGCAAAACTGCAGAGGTCAGGGGAAGAAAGAAAATGTGAAACCCACTAAAGCAAAGTGGGTTTGTGATTTTGTGTTTCCCTGTTAACTTCTGGCCACATCGCTTTTTTTCTGTGGAAAAATGTTGCTGGGTAGTTTAGGTGTATTTTTATTTTTTTGGGCCATATTGGCTTTCAATTTTTAAATGTAAAAGGACCCAGTAAAAGTACCCCTAAATGGTAAACAATACATGTTTGTACAGTACATACCAAAAAAAAAAAAAAAGTTAAACAGAGTGATTATATAAGTACTTCAAAGTACACAACGTGAAGCAGGCAAACATAAAACATAGTAACATAGTTCATGAGGTTGAAAAAAGACCAGAGTCCATGAAGTTCAAACTATATCCCTACTGAGTCCCTACTGAGTTGATCCAGAGGAAGGCAAAAAACCCTCATACTAGAGGTAAAAATTTCTTCCCGACTCCAAATATGGCAGTCAGAATAAATCCCTGGATCAACGTTCTGTCCCTTTAAATCTAGTATACATAACCAGCAATGTTATTATTCTCCAAAAATGCATCCAGACCCGTTTTGAACTCTTTTACAGAGTTCACCATGACCACCTCCTCAGGCAGAGAATTCCACAGTCTCACTGCTCTTACAGTAAAGAACCCCCGTCTGTGCTGGTGTAGAAACCTTCTTTCCTCTAAACGTAGAGGATGCCCCCTTGTTACAGTAGATACAGTCCTGGGTATAAATAGATCATGTGAGAGATCCCTGATATATTTATACATAGTTATTAGGTCACCCCTAAGCCTTCTTTTTTTTAAACTAAATAACCCTAATTCTGATAATCTTTCTGGGTACTGTAGTCCTCCCATTCCCCGTATTACTCTGGTTGCCCGTCTTTGAACCCTCTCCAGCTCCACTATATCTTTCTTGTACACTGGTGCCCAGTACTGTACACAGTATTCCATGTGTGGTCTGACTAGTGATTTGTACAGCGGTAGAATTATTTCCTTGTCGTGGGCATCTATGCCCCTATTGATGCACCCCATGATTTTATTAGCCTTGGCAGCAGCTGCCCGACACTGGTCACTACATCTAAATTTACTGTTAACTAAGACTCCTAAGCCCTTTTCTATGTCAGTTGTCCCAAGTGTTCTCCCATTTAATACATACCCCCAGCCCGGATTTTTCCTCCCCATGTGCATTACCTTACATTTATCAGTGTTGAACCTCATTTGCCACTTCCCAGCCCAAACTTCTAACCTTTCCAGATCCAGTTGTAACAGTGCACTGTCCTCTATAGTGTTTACCGCTTTACAGAGTTTAGTATCATCTTCAAAGATTGTTACTTTACTATTCATCCCCTCTACAAGGTCATTAATAAATATATTAAACAGAACAGGACCCAAGACGGACCCCTGTGGTACCTCACTAGTAACAGTCACCCAATCAGAATAAGTACCATTAATAACCACCCTCTGTTTCCTATCACTGAGCCAGTTACTTACCCACTTACACACATTGTCCCCCAGCCCGATCCTTCTCAAAACATTGGGTCAAAGACAACTTAACTGTGAGGGAAGGGAGTTTGTGGCTAGAACCATCCCTATACCCTTTCAATTAATGTCGGCTCTTTGTGAACATTGTTCTGTAAAAGTGTACACAATTTCTTCAGGGTATCAAATGGTCTTCCTGCTGTTCTTTCCTCTTATTAGTGTGTTTGAGGCAGTACTATGCACCATGCACAGCTTATCCCAGAACAATTCATCAGGAAATCTTGATTGCTCATGTTTAGTTTTGGATAAAATTCCAATAAAGATTCATGGCCAGTGCAATGTGTGCAGATTATAGTTAATGCTATGTTTAGTGTAGACAAAGCAAGAAGAAAGCACTAGGACCGTCACTTCTGAATCTGTATGTATGGGATCTAGGTGTGCAGATGTATAGCTGGTAGTTGCATGTAGAGTGGCGGTGGTGCTCTGGCTGGGCACAGCAAAATACAGCAGAAATGTATAGAACAAAAGATAGTCGGCAACTCACCGCTGCTTCTCGAGTCTTCTTTATTGGTAGAAAATACTCACATAACAAGCAAGATGGGGAGGGACACAGTGGGGGGGGGGGGTATACTAGAGTATACTCTAGTATACCCCCCCCCCCCCACCGGGTCCCTCCCCATCTTGTATGTTTAGTGTCTCCAGTGCTTTTATGTTTTTGGTTCCTTGTGTTTCGAAGATGTTGAAGTTTTGATAAATTTTTTAATTGAATGTCTCTGTTTCAGGTTTTGTAATGCTAGTGTTTCTCCATATCCTAGTGCCTTCTTATTGTTTTTGCTAGGAACAGATTATCTAGGGCTGTCAAAGGAACATAGCACAGACAGCAAGGTTTAGTGTCTCTGTTAGGAAATAATAACTCACTCATCCCTTGTGAGTCCCAGGGCAATCAATGAATCATACCAACACCCTTTGGAAGGCGCATCCCCCTCGAGGACTAAAACCCTGTACTAGGGTCTCACTAAAAACAACCTTTATTATTATACATTAAAATATAAATGTGTACAGATGATAATGAAAAAAATGAAAATGTTAAATTATCAGAGAACTCTTCTTATTAGCTGGCTATTTTACATGTATCACTGGCCAATTTGACACACTCCCAGTCAAGTATTACGGCGTCACTATTTATTGCAGCCTCCAATATCCTTATGTATTAACGTACACTTTGGATGTCTCTCACACCTCTATATAGTGTTCTCTAGTAGCACTACAATATAATATGTAGGAGCACCATCAGGGATGTAAGCACTATAACGGATGTCATGTATTCTTTATATTTTATTTTACTTGCTCACACTTGCATACGGTGGGCATTAATAATGGGTCTCTCACACCCAATAAACTTTAATTGGGGGTCTCACACACCCTCCAATATACCCATAGGTGAGGCTCTTGCACACACTATTATGCTCCTCTAATGTTGAGTCCTACTGGGAGGTTCAATGCTACTCAGTTCATTAATAGATTGTTAGTATTACAAGCTGCTGCCAAGATTCCCTGTCTAAAATATCCACAGCCTCCCCAAAGTTTCGCCAGAGTACTGGCATTGTCAAGAGAAGTAGGCTAATGGCGAAAATTTCCCACGCTTCCTTATTTATAGACTTTTGTCCCTTCGCTTGAGTCATGAGATTTTGGCTCTCTGTTATAAAATCTCATTAAACATTTTTCAAATAGAGGGTATCCCAAAAAGTGGATGAGGAAAGCCTTTAATAGGGCTCAACATAGTGAACGGGACACTTTATTAGCAGATAGGGCTAGGAAACAAGAAGACTCAAAAATTATTAGATCCATCGGAACATACGATGCATATATCTCGCAAGTAATGAGAATTCTGAGATCACATTGGAACATTCTAAGGTCAGATTCTGACCTGAAGGAAGTACTAGATGAGAATCCCAATATCACATATAGGAGAGGAGCTAATTTGAGAGATCTATTGGTACACAGCTATTATGAACTAATGAAGGAAGGAGCAGTGACATGGTTTCCCACACCCTGGGAGGGGTCATACCCATGTGGGCACAACGCTGTATGTAAGGTGATGCCCACATTTTTTGAAAATCCTCAGGATAAACGTAAATATGCAATCAGGCAGTTTATCAACTGTAGCAGCCGCAATGTTATCTACATAGTGCAGTGCTCTTGTCCGAAATTATATGTGGGGAAAATGACTCAACAACTACGGAGAAGGATCGGGAAACATCTAAGCACAATACGAACAAGAGCAGATATGCCATTGGCCAGACATATCAATACTGTACATAGGAACAACATGGATGCTATAAAATTCTGGGGATTTTGTCAGTTAAATTTAGGCCAGAGGAAAGAGATATTGATAAGTCCCTACTAAAGGAAGAGGCAAAACTGATATTTAGACTGAATAGTAGATACCCAATGGGTTTGGATGAGACAGAAGATGAATTCTAAATAAGTAAAAGATAAAAGCCATAAATAATGGAAATGGAACAACTGCAAGACACACTATCCTGATAGTAAATTTCCGTAATATACTTACCCGAGAGATGAGGAATGGAGGATGTTGCTTGAGTCTGGTGGTCTGATGGGGTGGACTTTTGAAGATCTTTATGAGAAAAATAGGGAGATTGTTTAGATTAATGGCAAGAGACAACCGGACGACAGGATTATGACCATACTATTACTATTAGTATAATATGAATACATATTATATGAATACCTCACTATGAATATAAGAGATGGAACACCACATTGGGACATATTCCTATTGAATTGGATGGTCCAATAATAAGAAGTAACAAGTAACATATGATGACAACAAGTCAGTTTAATTCTAGATGAGGTGTAATAATCTACTGGTCCTCCCAGTTGAGGAATCCCCTGATGTCCAAGGGGGAGATTTATCAAAACCTGTGCAGAGGAAAAGTTGTCCAGTTGCCCATAGCAACCAATCAGATCGCTTCTTTCATTTTTCACAGGCCTTCATGAAAATGAAAGAAGCAAGCTGATTGGTTGCTATGGGCAACTGGGCAAGTTTCTCTCTGCACAGGTTTTGATAAATCTCCCCTCAAGTCTATTCATATATATTTAGGGCTAGGTTCAGACTACGGAATCTCCGGGCAGAAAATTTCCACCCGAGATTCCGAGTGCGGCCAGCGCTGACTGAATCAGTCGGCGCTAGGACCGCGCGGACACTGCAGTCTCCAATAGACTGCAATGTGTTCCGCGCGGATTTCCGCCTGAAGAAAGAGCAAATTTCCAAGCAGATTTTCCGTTCACAAATTCCACTTCACAAATTCCGAAGTCTGAATTTGTGAACGGAAGCCCATTCACTACACTATACATTTTAGCAAGCAGAATTTCCGCCTGCAATTTCAAAGAGGAATTGCAGGCGGAAATTCCGTAGTCTGAACCTAGCCTAAAGCTCATAGGGCATGAGATATACTTTATGCAATCTATTCAGGTTACTTATGTAATTTAACAATGAACAGAATAATATATGATTGATAGATAGGGCTGATACAAGAAGGATCCCCAGGTAGACATTTGATGATTTGTGTTATGAGACCTTGTCAAGACCCCAGCACATAATGGGCAACATACCATAATGTGAGAGACTGGAATATCGTCAATCTCAAAGCAATATGAAGAATGAATCGGTCACACATCATATAATATACTATACTAAGAAGAAACTTGTTTGAGGAAAATAATACCTTAGTAATAGCAAGGCTTACCTCATAATGTATAAATAGATTTATGGTCCGCAATACAACATAATATGATATATGTACAAATCTATCAATGACTGGGAATTCCGGGCATGCGCAGATTGAGGCGACTAGGAAGAAAAAGTTTAAGTGACAACTAGAGATGAGCGAACTTACAGTAAATTCGATTCGTCACGAACTTCTCGGCTCGGCAGTTGATCACTTTTCCTGCATAAATTAGTTCAGCTTTCCGGTGCTCAGGTGGGCTGGAAAAGGTGGATACAGTCCTAGGAGACTCTTTCCTAGGAATGTATCCACCTTTTCCAGCCCACCGGAGCAGCTGAAGGCTGAACTAATTTACGCAGGAAAAGTCATCAACTGCCGAGCCGAGAAGTTTGTGATGAATCGAATTTACTGTAAGTTCGCTCATCTCTAGTGACAACGCAAGAATGCACAAAGACAGGGATGCCAGCACCCTGTCACATGGTGCGGACGCACAGTCAGGTGACCGGATTATCACATGATCATAATAATAGAAAACGTGACGAATGATATGGCGTTCTATGATTGGTGTAAACTACGGGAAGTGACGCAAGCGAAGGAACGGAAGTGGTGTCACAAAAAAAGTATATAAATAAAGAAACGTGGGAAATTTTGCCATTAGCCTACTGCCCTTTACAAAGCCAGTACTCTGGCAAAACGTTGGGGAGGCTGTGGATATTTTAGACAGGGAATCTCGGCAGCAGCTTGTAATACTAACAATGTATTAATGAACTGAGCAGAAATCGAACCTCCCAGTAGAACTCAACACTAAGGGAGCATAATAGTGTGAGCAAGATCCATTATTAATGCTCACAATATGCGAGTGTGAGCAAGTAAAATAAAATATAAGGAATACATGACATCTGTTATAGTTCTTGCATCCCTGATGGTGCTCCTACATATTATATTGTAGTGCTACTAGAGAACACTATATAGAGGTGTAAAAGACACCCAAAGTGTACATTAATACATAAGGATATTAGGGACGCTGTAATACTTGACTGGAAGTGTGTCAAATTGGCCAGTAATACATGTAAAATAGCCAGCTCATAAGAAGAGTTCTCTGATCATTTTAAAACTGTTTTTTCGTTATCAATATCTTTGCACATTTTATATTTTTATGTATAATAATAAATTGTTTTTAGTGAGACCCTAGTACAGGGTTTTAGTACCCCGGGGGGGGGGGGGGGGGGGGGGCGCACTAACTGTCCACTGCCTCCCGTTCGGGCCACCCTCCTCTTTCTTCTTGATGAGCAAGTCTGAGGTCAGACACGGACATTGGACAAGTCAGTCAATGTCCTCTACACCAAACATTGCAACTATGCTTTCGTGGACCTTGCTTTGTGCACTGGAAGCATAATTGTCCAAAATGTCTTTGTATGCTGAAGCATTAAAATGCCTAAGCCAGTCCCTAAAAAACACTCAATAGCATCATCCCTCTTCCACAATGCAGTCAGGAAGGTAATGTCTTTCTGGCATTCAGCAATACCCAGTCTTGTCTATTAAATACAAAGTGTTATGTGTCACATCACAAAACACATTTTCACTGCTCCAGCATGCATTACACTACTTGATAAATGGCATTGTGTTTGGGGATTTAAGGCTTGCATGCAGCCATGCCATAAGGCTTCCAGCACACAGTTTTTTGCTCATTTTAATGCCAGATGAGGTTTGGCACTCTGAAAGTCACCAATGTTCTGCTGACTCAAAAACTGCAGGCACTATGGGGGGAGATGTATCAAAAAATGTTTAGTGGAAAAGTGGAGCAATAGGCTATAGCCATTGATTAGATTGGTTGCAATGGGCAACTGCTCCACTCTTCCTTTGAACTGGTTTTGATAGATCTCCCTGTATGTGTCTCAACACTTTTAAATGTTTCTATATTTCAACCACTCATAGTTCATTGTGAAAGATTTGGAGGAAAGCTATTTCTGGAACTGACTTCCAGCGGTGGCATCCTATTACAGTACCACACTGTTCAGTAAGCTCCACACTTGTCCAAGAGTAGTGAATGGTATTGCAACTGATTTTCATTGAAGTGAATGGGACTGGACTGCAACACACAACCTGTGGACAGTGGTGGCACTGTTTTTAGAAGAAAAAAAATCCATGTTTTTCTAATCCGGTGCATTCTATTGTACTGATGAAGTCTTATCACCAATAGAGTATAAGCTACTGCATTATTCGACCATTTTGAGTCTTTTTATACTAGAAATTGCTGCTGCTTTTCTTAGCCTAAGGTGGGAGGGGTCATCTAAATATATTACTGTGATGAGACAGCAAAACATATTCCAAAAGCCTGATTTTGTTTATTACTCCATCTCCCTCATTGCTTCTCCTCTCTTCCCCTTCACTCTCCTTTGACTTCTTTGAGCAGCTTGTAAACTGATCCCTCATTGATAAGCCCTGACGAGAAACTTTAGCAGTGAATTATCGGTAGTGGTGGAGGCAGGGACGTAACTATAGGGGGTGCATCTGCCCCATTACTGACCATTATTATAATTGGCACAAGGGGGCCTGTTGCAGATTTTGCATCCAGGCCCAAAAGCTACAAGTTTAGCCTCTGGGAGAAGGAGAAGTAACTAATTAGCGGAGATGGAAGCATGTTTCTCTTATAAGATATAATATACATTTTCTTACATCTGCTTGCACTATTGATTTATACAAAGTTTGTTGAAAGTCTGTTGCCCATTTTAATGGAATTTGTAAGTCTATCTGCATGCTTTGAGCTTCAGATATGTGCTGACAGCTAATGGGCCAATAAAATGAATCCTACATGTTCTGCAGCTAATGACGTTTTGTTCTGATAATACCACTTTTAAAAGTAAGGTACAAATTACTAACAAAATATAATTTATCTGTAGGCTGTAGTGCCGCCATATTCAGTATAAGTTAAATAGTTTTTGATTTCATATTTAAGAAATCATAATCTAATATCAGTGACTTATATTTTTTAGGTGCCAAGCAGGATATCATGGAGAAAGATGCCATGCACTTACTCTTCCTTTGGGGAATCCACTAAGTACATATGATCACACAACAGTGTTGGCCGTTGTTGCAGTTGTGCTCTCATCTTTTTGTTTAATTGTTATATCATCATTGTTAATATTAAGGTATGTCTAACACAAACCTTCTAACTAGACATTAGGCCTATATTCACATGTATATTGGCTGTGCTGTATATTCATAATGTAAAAAAAAAAAAAAAAAAGTGTGTCCCTCGATTAAACTAATCTCCATTCTTGCCCTGAGGCTTAGGCTATGTATACATATCGGAATTTCTGAGCAGAATTCCGGATTGGAATTCTGAACTGAGATTCCGCAACTGCAGTGTCCCATTGTATTCAATGGGATTCTGCTGTGCTGTGCACAAAACAGAATTTCTGTGCAAGATGTTTCTGGCACGGAAATTCAAATTCCGCTGTCCGCAGAAAGAATGAACATGTCCATTCCTTTTGCACACTCTGCACAGAATGCATTGCCATCTATGAGATGTGCATTCCCGTGCGGTCCTAGCGCAGGCATGTAATGCCGGCGCCCACAGTCTGCAGAATGTCCGCACAGAGATTTTTCGTGCTGACATTCCAACCTATGAACATAGCCTTACTATACCAATATGAAAAGCTGCTTGTTTCATTGAGCAGACTGTTTCTGTTTAAATATTAAAGGGGTACTCCGGCCCTAAGATATCTTATCCCCTATCCAAAGGATAGGGGACAAGATGCCTGATCGCGGGGGTCCCGCTGCTGGGGACCCTCGCGATCTTTCATGCAGCACCCTGCTATCATCAGCCTCCGAAGGGAACATCGCTCTGGCTCTGTTAAATTATGATCACGTGGCCAGAGTATCAGGACATCACGGCTCCGCCCCGTGTGACATCACGCTCCGCCCCCTCAATGCAAGCCTATGGGAGGGGGCAAAAGTACATAAATGGTACAAAAAATGTCCTTAATTTAAATAGTCATAAGGAGTAATTGGAAACTGGTTAATCACTTTATAAAAGTGACTCCCACTAGAGACAGCAGTATAAAAGTACCCTGCATGAATGGAGCAGAGGTCACAAAGGCGTTTTACCAATATACCACTGTTCTCTTGCTCCTTAAATGGCGCTTTAGTACACCTGCATAACCACTGCTCTGTTCACTTGACCATTGCTTTGTTCACTGCCAATAGCACTGAAGTTAAAAGCCGCGTACCAGCACGTGACTATAGCAAAGAGTCCCACAGACAGTGAATAGGGCAGTGGTTATGCAAGTGTACTACCACAGGGGTGGGTATTTGTATGGTGTGTGTATGTATGATGATGATGAGGGGGCGGCGGGTGTATGTATGATATGTGTATACATGATGTGTGTGTTATGTATGATGTGTGCATGTATGTATGCTGTGTGTTTGTAGGATGTGTGTATGATGTGTGTATGTACAGTATGTAATGCATGTGTGTATATGTTGTGTGTAAGCTAGATGTATGTATGATTGTATGATGTGTGCATGTATGTATTAGGTGTGTATGTATGATGTGTGTGTGTGTCTGTATGATAGATGTGTGTAAGCTCCCTAGTACAGGTGACCTGTCTAACCCAGGAAGAAGTACAGTGCCGCCTACGAAAAATCTAAATGGACAAATCACCATGTCCAGATGGCATTCACCCCCATGTTCTAAAGGAATTAAATAATGTAATAGACAGACCCCTATTTTTAATGTTCAGGGACTCTATAGTAACAGGGACTGTTCCCCAGGACTGGCACATGGCAAATGTGGTGCCAATATTTAAAAAGGGGACAAACGGTGACCCAGGGAATTATAGACCTGTTAGTTTAACCTCTGTTGTATGTAAATTGTTTGAGGGTTTTCTAAGAGATGCTATTTTGGAATATCTTGATAAAAATAAATGTATGACTCCATATCAGCATGGCTTTATGTGGGATCGGTCCTGTCAAACTAACTTGATCAGCTTTTATGAGCAGGTGAGCTCCAGACTGGACAAGGGGGAATCACTGGATGCTGCATATCTGGATTTTTCCAAAGCATTTGATAACGTGCAACATAAACGGTTGGTGCATAAAATGAGGGGGATGGGGCAGGGGGAGACTGTGTGTAAGTGGGTAAGTAACTGGCTCAGTGATAGGAAACAAAGGGGGGTTATTAATGTTACTTATTCTGATTGGGTGACTGTTACTAGTGGGGTACCACAGGGGTCAGTCTTGGGTCCTGTCCTATTTAATATATTCATTAATGACCTTGTAGAGGGGTTGAATAGTAAAGTAGCAATCTTTGCAGATGTTACTAAACTCTGTAATGCGGTAAACACTATAGAGGACAGTGCACTGTTACAAATGGATCTGGATAGGTTGGAGGTTTGTTCTGGAAAGTAGCAGATGAGGTTCAACACTGATAAATGTAAGGTAGTGCACATGGAGAGTAAAAATCAGGGCTGGGATTATGTATTAAATGGGAGCACACTTGGGACAAATGACGTGGAAAAGGACTTGGGAGTCTTAGTTAATAGTAAATTTAGCTGTAGTGACCAGTGTCGAGCAGCTGCTGCCAAGGCAAATAAAATCATAGGGTGCATCAATAGGCGCATAGATGCCCACGACAAGGAAATAATTCTACCGCTGTACAAATCACTAGTCAGACCACACATAGAATACTGTGTATAGTCCTGGACACCAGTGTACAAGAAAGATATAGTGGAGCTGGAGAGGATTCAAAGTTGGGCAACCAGGGTAATACGGGGAATGGGAGGACTACAGTACCCAGAAAGATTATCAGAATTAGGGTTATTTAGTTTAGAAAAAAGAAGGCTTAGGGGAAACCTAATAACTATGTATAAATATATCAGGGGACAGTACAGAGATCTTTCCCCATGATCTATTTATACCCAGGACTGTATCCCAGGACTGTATCTATAAGAAGGGGGCATACTCTACATTTAGAGGAAAGAAGGTTTCTACACCAGCACTTTACTGTAAGAGCAGTGAAACTGTGAAATTCTCTCCCGGAGGAGGTGGTCATGGTGAACTCTGTAAAAGAATTTAAAAGGGGTCTGGATGCATTTTGGGAGAATAATATCGCTGGTTATGTATATTAGATTTATAGGGACAGAAAGTTGATCCAGGGATTTATTCTGACTGCCATATTGGAGTCAGGAAGGAATTTTTACCTCTAGTGTGAGGGTTTTTTGCCTTCCTCTGTATCAACTCAGTAGGGACTCATCAGGGTTATAGGTTGAACTTGATGGCTTCTACTACTATATATGGGGGGCTGCAACTATATATTGGGGAATTCAACTTATTAAAGGGGGCTACCATCTGCAATGGGATCTATCTACAGGGAGTAACCCATACTTATAGGAGGCTGCTACAGCTTACAGGGAGTACAGTGAGGATCAAAAGTTTGGGCACCCCAGGTAAAAATTTGTATTAATGTGCATAAAGAAGCCAAGGAAAGATGGAAAAATCTCTAAAAGGCATCACATTACAGATTAGACATTCGTATGACAAAAGTTAGATTGTGTTTAGATCATTTACACTTTAGAAATAACAGAAAACAAAAAAATGGCGTCTGCAAAAGTTTGGACACCCTGCAGAATTGATAGCATGCACTGCCCCCTTTGCAAAGCTGAGACCTGCCAGTGTCATGGATTGTTCTCAATCATCATCTGGGAAGACCAGGTGATGTCAATCTCAAAGGTTTTAAATGCCCAGACTCATCTGACCTTGCCCCAACAATCAGCACCATGGGTTCTTCTAAGCAGTTGTCTAGAAACCTGAAACTGAAAATAGTTGATGCTCACAAAGCTGGAGAAGGCTATAAGAAGATGGCAAAACGTTTTCAGATGTCAGTATCCTCTGTTCGGAATGTAATTAAGAAATGGCAGTCATCAGGAACAGTGGAAGTTAAAGCAAGATCTGGAAGACCAAGAAAAAAATCAGACAGAACAGCTTGCAGGATTGTGAGAAAACCAATTCAAAACCCACGTTTGACTGCACAATCCCTCCAGAAAGATTTTACAGACACTGGAGTTGTGGTACACTATTCCACTATAAAGAGATACTTGGACAAATATGCTCTTCATGGAAGAGTCATCAGAAGAAAACCTCTTCTACGTCCTCACCACAAAAATCAGCGTTTGAACTTTGCAAATGAACATATAGACAAGCCTAATGCATTCTGGAAACAAGTTCTGTGGACCGATGAGATTAAAATTGAACTTTTTGGCCGAAATGAGCAAAGGTACATTTGGAGAAGAAGGGGAACAGAATTTAATGAAAAGAACCTCTGTCCAACTGTTAAGCATGGGGGTGGATCAAGCATGCTTTGGGATTGTATTGCAGCCAGTGGCACAGGGAACATTTCACGAGTAGAAGGAAAAATGGATTCAATAAAATTTCAGCAAATTTTGGATGCTAACTTGATGCCCTCTGAAAAAGCTGAAGTTAAAGAGAGGATGGCTTTTACAAATTGATAATGATCCTAAACACACCTCGAAATCCACAGGGGATTAGATCAAGAGGCGTAAACTGAAGGTTTTGCCATGGCCTTCACAATCTCCTGACCTCAACATAATTGAAAATCTATGAATAGACCTTAAAGGAGTAGTCCGGCGCAAACTTTTCCCATTTTATCCCATCCGGGTTGCAAAATAAAAGAAAACAAACTTTCTTTTACCTGCCAACGAGCCCCCGGAGCTCCGGTACACTCCGGTACAGGTGTTCAGTCCCCGTGCTGTATTCTTCTTACTTCCTGTTAGCCCGGCACGTCACACGGAGCTTCAGCCTATCACCGGCCGCAGCCATGTCCCGCCTCGGCTGGTGATAGGCTGAAGCACCGTGTGACGTGCCGGGCTAACAGGAAGTAAGAAGAATACAGCCCGGGGACCGGACACCTGTACCGGAGCTCCGGGGGCTCGTTGGCAGGTAAGAGAAAGTTTGTTTTCTTTTATTTTGCAGCCCGGACGGGATAAAATGAGAAAAATGCGCTCCGGACTACTCCTTTAAAAGAGCAGTGCGTGACAGACAGCCCAGAAATCTCAAAGAACTGGAAGACTTTTGTAAGGAAGAATGGGCAAAGATACCTCAAACAAAAAGTGAAAGACTATTGGCTGGCTACAAAAAGCGTTTACAAGCTGTGATACTTGCCAAAGGGGCAGTACAAGATATTAACTCTTCAGAGTGCCCAAACTTTTGCAGATGCCATTTTTTTGTTTTCTGTTATTTTGAAAGTGTAAATGATGGAAATAAAATCTAACTTTTCTTGACGTATTATAAGAATGTCTAATCTGTAATTTGATGCCTTTTGGAGATTTTTCCATCTTTCCTTGGCTTCTCTATGCACATTAATACAAATTTTTACCTGGGGTGCCCAAACTTTTGATCCCCACTGTAAATGCCAACAGGTATCTACGTAGGGACCTACCTACAGGCATTTACCTACTCAGGGGACCTTGGTAATGGGGGAAACAATGTGAAGGAATCTACTTTATAGAGGTACCTACCTACTCTATTATTATTACTGTATGGAGCGCTATAGGTGCTTAAAGAGTACAGATCCTAAAATGTTTGGCTGGCAGGTTCTGTGGAGATGAACTATGGATGGAAGAATCGGCATGAAGGTCTGGGCCGGATGAAGAAGAAATAGGAAAAGTGAACGACTCAGATCACAGACGACGTCACCTGGTGTAACTGTATATGTAATCACTTATATGGTCTGTAGAGCCAAGGTCACTACTATATGGTCACTGTAGGGGAGGATATTAGTCTGTGTACAGTGGTTTTATTCTGTATCAGTATGGTAATATTATCCTAACATTATATGGTGGTAGTGGTCATATTGTGGCAGTAATATTTGTCCCTTTGTATAGTGGTATTATTGGCGATAACTGTCTGTGTATAGATTCTGGCCTGTGTACAGTGGTTATAATCAGTATCTGTATGTTAGTACAGTGACCCCCCCGACCTACGATGGCCCCGACATACTATAATTTCAACATGCAATTGCCTCTCAGAGGCCATCGTATGTTGAAGGCAGCATCAACATACAATGCTTTTGTATGTCGGGGCCATCGCATAAACGGCTATCTGGCAGCGCTGACTGCTTCAGCTGCTGCTGGATAGCCCTTTACGGTGCCCCGTGTGCTCCAGTGATGGTCTCCTACTACAGATGAGCGAACTTACAGTAAATTTGATTCGTCACGAACTTCTCGGCTCGGCAGTTGATGACTTATCCTGCATAAATTAGTTCAGCTTTCAAGTGCTCCCGTGGGCTGGAAAAGGTTCATACAGTCCTAGGAGACTCTTTCCTAGGACTGTATCCACCTTTTCCAGCCCACGGGAGCACTTGAAAGCTGACCTAATTTAGGCAGGATAAGTCATCAACTGCCGAGCCGAGAAGTTCGTGATGAATCGAATTTACTGTATGTTCGCTCATCTCTATCTCCTACCTGTCCTCGCGGCTCCGGAGCGTCATCTTCGGGATCCCCTCCATTGCCGGCGCTCCCCATTGTCGTCATCCCGTCGCTGCGCACGCCATCCCGTCATCCAATAGGAGCGTCGTGCGTGGTGACGTGATGACGGCAACGTACCCGGGCAGCAGAGACGTTCCAGAGCGGCGGGGACGCGGCGACAGCGATGGAGGGCGACATTTAGGGCAGCGGTGGCGGTCCGGAGCGGCGGGGACAGGTGAGTACAACTTCCTATTCTTTACATTGCACGGATCCCTCAAGATACGATGGTTTCAACAAACGATGGTTCATTTGGAACGGATTATCATCGTATGTTAAGGGGCCACTGTACTATCTTGTCACTATATTGTGGTAATGATAGTGGTTATGGTGTGGTGAAATTATTTGTCCCTTGTATAGTGGGGATAATGGTCTCTATATAGTGCTTTTTATTCAGTATCAGTCTGGTAATATTATCCCATCATTATATGATAAAAGGGTAAACCAGGGAAGTTGTATCCGCTGCTGGCAGGTTGGTCAGGATCAGCAAAAGATCAGGAACCAAGATTAGTAAAGGATGTACTTTATCATGTTCACACAACGCGTTTCTGGGGGTAAACTCTTTCATCAGGCGTGATACAATTGAAATGGAAGACAGTGGTTATATACATACAGACAAGGACAAATTAACATCAGGACCGTAAGTGATGTATCGGAACAGGTGAAAAAGCATCATATTACTAGATTGTAAAGTGCAAAAAAGTGTGTGTTAAAAGAAATAGTGTGTATATTAATATTTAGTGTGCAAATGACAAAAAGATAAAAAGGAAAAAATTGTAAAAGATAAATTAAAAAGCCATATAAAACCAGTATATCATGGAAATTCAAGTGTCGGTTCTTTCAATACATTCATTGAGGCCCTCCGGCCAGAGTGTGTTAAAATGGAAAATCCAGAACTACTCTCTGTTTCTGATTTGGTGTATCGGTGTCAGTTGATTCTATAACAGAGATCGTAATGCAGTCAGTGTTGCCAGTGTGCTTTCATGCAATATGTCGGGAAACATTGTGCTGCATGAAATTGGTATTAATGTTATGCCATTGTTTATTCATTCTCATCCGCAAGGATTGTATGGTCCTACCTATATACTGGATGCCACACAAGATAAAAGGCAGATCACATAAGAGGAGCAGTTATAGTGCTCTTTGCAGTTATTGTTTCACCATTAGAATGGATATAGTAGAAATGCCGTCCGCAGGTATCCGTTTACAACATAGGCATCTGTGTGTGCCACAACGGAAAATTCCATTCTGGAAAGTTTTAGAGACGATAGTAGTGGGTGTCTCTCTCGCAGTTTACTCAGCCTGCTAGGTGCTAGATGGTTGCGGAGAGTTTCAGCTTTTCTGTATGTAATTGCTGGTTTTGCTGGTAGTATTTTTTTTAGGATAGGATCCTATAAAAGTGTGGGCCAATGTTTCTTAAGAATTATGCATATTTTGTTAGGTGCATTGTTAAAAGTGGTTATAAAATTATATATTTTCTTGTAAAAAAAATTTCTTGTTAAATCTTCTTATTTTTTCCAAGAAAATATAATTTTATAACCACTTTTAACTAGGGATCGACCGATATCGTTTTTTTAGGACTTATACCGATAATCGGTGCAGGTTAGGGCCGATAGTCGATAACTTATACCGATATTTCGGTATAAGTTATCGGCTATTTAACCCCCTGCGACACCGCTGCAGATCATTGATTTAAAGCGGGCTTTTTAAATCAATGATCTGCAGTGGCTTTTGCGGGGCCATAGGCCGCCGCCGCCACCACCCGCTTCTCTCCCCTACCTGCCAGGGTGCTCCGGGCCATCCATCCATCGTTCCTGTAGTGTCCGGGGGCGTTCCGGGTGGAGGGTGGTCCGGTCCGGGCTGTCCTTCTTCTCCGGCGGGCCTCTTCTCCACTCCGGGCAGGCTCCGGCCTAGTACGCTGCATAGACGTCGCTGCGCAGTGACGCCCGTGCGCAGCAATGCACCTGACGTCACGGCGTAGCGGCGTCTATGCAGCATACTAGGCCGGAGCCTGCCCGGAGTGGAGAAGAGGCCTGCCGGAGAAGAAGGACAGCCCGGACCGGACCACCCTCCACCCGGAACGCCCCCGGACACTACATGAAGGAAGGATGGCCTGGACCACCCCCATTACGGGTAAGTTTAATTTTTTTATTCACTCGGAGGGTGGGGGAGGGGCCCGACCGGTATAGCGGTATGGGAAAAAATCCATACCGCTATACCGCCTAGCATCACGGTTGGGGGTGCGACGCGGTGCAGTGGGTCGGAGGTGCGGTGCGGCGGGTCGAGGGGGTGGCGGTGGCGGTGCGGGGGGGCGGGGCATTATCGGCTTATCGGCAAGATAATTGCCGATACCGATAATGCCCAAAATCGTGATTATCGGCCGATAATATCGGCCATACCGATAATCGGTCGATCCCTACTTTTAACAATGCACCTAACAAAATATGCAGAATTTTTAAGAAACATTGGCCCACACTTTTATCTGATCCTATCCTAAAAAAAATACCACCAGCAAAACCAGCAATTACATACAGAAAAGCTAAAACTCTCCGCAACCCGTGCGCAGCGACGCACCTGACGTCACGGCGTAGCGGCGTCTATGCAGCATACTAGGCCGGAGCCTGCCCGGAGTGGAGAAGAGGCCTGCCGGAGAAGAAGGACAGCCCGGACCGGACCACCCTCCACCCGGAACGCCCCCGGACACTACATGAAGGAAGGATGGCCTGGACCACCCCCATTACGGGTAAGTTAAATTTTTTTATTCACTCGGAGGGTGGGGGAGGGGCCCGACCGGTATAGCGGTATGGGAAAAAATCCATACCGCTATACCGCCTAGCATCACGGTTGGGAGTGCGACGCGGTGCAGTGGGTCGGAGGTGCGGTGCGGCGGGTCGAGGGGGTGGCGGTCGCGGTGCGGTGGGGGCGGTGCGGGGGGGCGGGGCATTATCGGCTTATCGGCAAGATAATTGCCGATACCGATAATGCCCAAAATCGTGATTATCGGCCGATAATATCGGCCATACCGATAATCGGTCGATCCCTACTTTTAACAATGCACCTAACAAAATATGCGGAATTTTTAAGAAACATTGGCCCACACTTTTATCTGATCCTATCCTAAAAAAAATACCACCAGCAAAACCAGCAATTACATACAGAAAAGCTAAAACTCTCCGCAACCATCTAGCACCTAGCAGGCTGAATAAACTGAGAGGCATTTCTAATATATCGTCTTATTGCACTGGGGAAACAATAACTGCAAAGAGCACTATAACTGCTCCTCTTATGTGATCTACCTTATATGTTGTAAATGTGGCATCCAGTATATAGGTAGGACCATACAATCCTTGCGGATGAGAATGAATAACATTAAAGGGGTTATCCAGGAAAAAAACTTTTTTTTTTTATATATCAACTGGCTCCAGAAAGTTAAACAGATTTGTAAATTACTTCTATAAAAAAATCTTAATCCTTTCAGTACTTATGAGCTTCTGAAGTTAAGATTGTTCGAGGTTTGCTATGGGGATTGGCCTCTAAGCTGAGCGATTCCCGAGACAGGTGTCATCAGAGAGCACTTAGACAGAAAAGAACAACCTTAACTTCAGAAGCTCATAAGTACTGAAAGGATTAAGATTTTTTAATAGAAGTAATTTACAAATCTGTTTAACATTCTGGAGCCAGTTGATATATAAAAAAAAGTTTTTTCCTGGATAACCCCTTTAATACCAATTTCATGCAGAACAGTGTTTCCCAACATATTGCATTAAATCATACTGGCGACACTGACTGCATTACGATCTCTGTTATAGAATCAACTGACACCGATACACCAAATCAGAAACAGAGAGTAGTTCTGGATTTTCCGTTTTAACACACTCGCCGGAGGGCCTCAATGAATGTATTGAAAGAACCGACACTTGAATTTCCATGATATACTGGTTTTATATGGATTTTTTATTTATCTTTTACAATTTTTTTCCTTTTTATCATTTGCACACTAAATATTAATATTAATAGACACACAGCTTTTAACATATACTTTTTTGCACTTTACAATCTGTATGAGTAATATGATTCTTTTTTACCTGTTCCGTTCCATCACTTCCAGTCCTGTTTGTCCTTGTCTGTATGTATATAACCGTTGTATCTAGGGCTGCAGCTAACGATTAGTTGTCGATTATTTCATCGATTAACCCCTTAAGGACATAGGGCGTATCCATACGCCCCCGTTTCCAAGTCCTTAAGGACCGAGGGCGTATGGATACGCCCTGAGCATTTCCGGCCCCCGCCGCTAGCCAGAGGGGAGCCGGGCCGGATGCCTGCTGAAATTGTTCAGCAGGCATCCCGGCATATCGCCCAGGGGGGTCATTATGCCCCCCCATGTCAGCGATTGCCGCAGATCGTTGGACAATTCAGTCCAGCGATCTGCGGCGGATTCCGGGTCATCGGGTCTCCAGTGACCCGATGACCCGGAATTACTGGCTGATCGGGGCCGTCAGAGACGGCCCCGAACAGCCAGAGCCAGCAGGGGTGAGGTGGCACTGGTGCCACCTCACGATCGCCCTGATTCGTCGGCCGGTTTCCCGGCCGACCAATCAGGGCGCCTGCTGCGGGTGTCACTCCCGCAACCCGCTCCGCCCCTCTTCCGGAGGTCGTGAGCGGGTGCGGGCAGAAGACCCCGGGTGCTGGGGACCCCGATCCCCGGCATCCCTGTTGGTATCGGGGCCCCAGGAGCGACGGCGGCGGCGAGGGACTGACCTGTGCGACGGCATCATGGAGCAGCAGCAGGAGGTGAGTGACAGTCTCCTGCTGTTGCTTAGCAACAGCTCCCAGCATGCAAAAAGGGCATGCTGGGAGCTGTAGTTATGCAACAGCAGGAGGCAGACCACCACAACTCCCAGCATGCCCTTATGGGCATGCTGGGACTTGTAGTTTTGCAACAGCTGGAGGCACATTTTTCTATGGAAAAGTGTACCTTCAGCTGTTGTATAACTACAACTCCCAGCTTGCACAATCAGCTAAAGTGCATGCTGGGAGTTGTAGTGGTGCATCTGGTGGTTGCATAACTACAACTCCCAGCATGCCCGTTGGCTGTCGGTGACTGCTGACAGTTGTAGTTTTGCAACAGCTGAAGGCACACTGAGTTAAGTATGTGTCTCCAGCTGTTGCATAAATACAATCCCCAGCATCCCCAGCCAATGTAGTATGCCTCCGGCTGTTGCATAACTACAAGACCCAGCATTCCCTTCCGCTGTGCGTACATGCTGGGGGTTGTAGCTTTTGCAACAGCTGAAGGCACACTGGTTGCAAAACACTGAGTTTGTTACCAAACTCGGTGTTTCACAACCTGTGTGTCTCCAGCTGTTGCAAAACTACAACTCCCAGCATGCACTGATAGACCGTACATGCTGGGAGTTGTAGTTTTGCAACAGCTGGATGTACGTACAGGGTACACTCACATGGGCGGAGGATTACAGTAAGTATCCAGCTGCAAGTTTGAGCTGCGGCAAATTTTCTGCTGCAGCTCAAGCTGCCAGCGAGAAACTACTATGAACCCCCGCCCGTGCGACTGTACCCTAAAAACACTACACTACACTAACACAAAATAAAATAAAAAGTAAAAAACACTACATATACACATACCCCTACACAGCCCCCCTCCCCTCCCCAATAAAAATGAAAAACGTCTGGTACGCCACTGTTTCCAGAACGGAGCCTCCAGCTGTTGCAAAACAACTACTCCCAGTATTGCCAGATAGCCACTGACTGTCTAGGCATGCTGGGAGTTTTACAACAGCTGGAGGCCCCCTGTTTGGGAATCACTGGCATAGAATACCCCTATGTCCACCCCTATGCAAGTCCCTAATTTAGGCCTCAAATGCGCATGGCGCTCTCACTTTGGAGCCCTGTCGTATTTCAAGGCAACAGTTTAGGGCCACATATGGGGTATCGCCATACTTGGGAGAAATTGGGCTTCAATTTTTGGGGGGTGTTTTCTGCTATTACCCTTTTTAAAAATGTAAAATTTTTGGGAAAACAAGCATTTTAGGTAAAAAAAAATAATTTTTTTTTACATATACAAAAGTCATGAAACACCTGTGGGGTATAAAGGTTCACTTAACCCCTTGTTACGTTCCCCGAGGGGTCTAGTTTCCAAAATGGTATGCCATGTGTTTTTTTTTTTTTGCTGTCCTGGCACCATAGGGGCTTCCTAAATGCGGCATGCCCCCAGACCAAAATTTGCTTTCAAAAAGCCAAATGTGACTCCTTCTCTTCCGAGACCTGTAGTGCGCCAGCAGAGCACTTTTCACCCCCATATGGGGTGTTTTCTGAATCGGGAGAAATTGGGTTTCAAATTTTGGGAGGTATTTTCTGCTATTACCCTTTTTAAAAATGTAAAATTTTTGGGAAACCAAGCATTTTAGGTAAAAAAAATTTTTTTTTTTTTTACATATGCAAAAGTCGTGAAACACCGGTATTAAGGTTCACTTTACCCCTTGTTACGTTCCCTGAGGGGTCTAGTTTCCAAAATGGTATGCCATGTGTTTTTTTTTTTTTTGCTGTCCTGGCACCATAGGGGCTTCCTAAAGGTGACATGCCCCCCAAAAACCATTTGTCACTCCTTCCCTTCTGAGCCCTCTACTGCGCCCACTGAACAATTAACATAGACATATGAGGTATATGCTTACTCGAGAGAAATTGGGTTTCAAATACAAGTAAAAATTTTCTCCTTTTTACCCCTTGCAAAAATTCAAAAATTGGGTCTACAAGAACATGCGAGTGTAAAAAATGAAGATTTTGAATTTTCTCCTTCACTTTGCTGCTATTCCTGTGAAACACCTAAAGGGTTAATACACTTACTGAATGTCATTTTGAATACTTTGGGGGGGTGTAGTTTTTATAATGGGGTCTTTTATGGGGTATTTCTAAGATGAAGACCCTTCAAATCCACTTCAAAACTGAACTGGCCCCTGAAAAATAGTGAGTTTGAAAATTTTGTGAAAAATTTCAAAATTGCTGCTGAACTTTGAAGCCCTCTGGTGTCTTCCAAAAGTAAAAACTCATAAATTTTATGATGCAAACATAAAGTAGACATATTGTATATGTGAACCCCCAAAAAAATTATTTTGAATATCCATTTTCCTTACAAGCAGAGAGCTTCAAAGTTAGAAAAATGCAAAATTTTCATTTTTTTCGTCAAATTTGGGGATTTTTCACCAAGAAAGGATGCAAGTTACCATACAATTTTACCACTAAGTTAAAGTAGAATATGTCACGAAAAAATAATCTCGGAATCACAACGATAACTAAAAGCATTCCAGAGTTATTAATGTTTAAAGTGACAGTGGTCAGATGTTCAAAAAATGCTCTGGTCCTTAAGGTGAAAAAGGGCTTGGTCCTTAAGGGGTTAATCAGAAAAACGTCAAAATTCCAAAAAAAGGGTTTCAGCTGATTCTAGTTGAAAAATGATGTACAATGGCCATATTAAAAGTTTCTAGCATGTGATGTGACCAAACAGCAGCAATTCTGGAGTCTTTTTTTTTTTTTTTAACATTTATGCCGGTTGCTGTTCAAGATCATTATTAATGATCCTGACCAGAAACAAGTGTAAATTTGATATTGCCGCATGGGTAACTATCTGAACTATTAAAACAAAATGTTAATGATTTACTAACATTTAATTTTAATAGTTCAGACAGTTAGCCATGCGGCAGTATCAAATTTGTAAAAAAAAAATTTCCTTTTTTTTTTGTATAGTAATAGGAAAAGGGGGAGCTAATTTTTATTGGGGGAGCTGTTTATATAAAAAAAAATTATTTTTACTTTTTTTTTTTATATAGCACTTCTATACACATAGTGGTATGTGAAGACTGCAGAACATTGCACCTGACCCATGTCTGTAGTACAGACTTTGTAGTACTACAAACACTAGGATGCAATGCTCTACACATACTACCATGTGTATAGCCATGTATATGTACTACATACACACTGCTTTACCCATGGGGGTATGTGCTGAGCATTACACCCTTGTGTCTGTACTACAATGCTCTGCACATACCCCCATGGGTAAAGCGGTGTGCACTGCACACACTTTATTAAGTAGGTCCATTATATAACCCCCCCTGACGCCCCCTGTGCCATTATATTCCCCCCCCCCCCCCCCCGCCGATGCTCCCTGTGCCCTTATACCCCCTCTAATGACTCCTGTGTCATTATATCCCCCCCTTCCCCTCTGATGCCTGTGTCATTATACCCCTCCTCTGATGCCCCCTGTCATGATATTTCAGCCCAACCCACACCCCTCTCTTGTACCACATTATTACCAAATCTCCCCTCCTCTCTGATCCCCTACTACCTGTACTCCACCCCCCATGTGTGCTCCGGTAGGCTCAGGGGCTCAGCGATCATTGTTGGTACTGGACCGCATCCTCTTTCAGGACGGAGGTGTGCACGATGAGTAACGTCATCGCACGCGCCAATGCCGGGACGCTGTCGTCCTGCGCGGCTCGCTATAGGCTGCAGCGCACAGCTGCACCCTATAGGAGTTTAGTTACAGGGCAATAAATTCTCCAATCCCCTTCTGGGAGGGAACCCTCCCTTCCGGGGAACAATACCCTACCTGTAACCCAATTAAAATTTAACTTTTATTCTTATTCTTTAAAAAATGTCTGTGACAACGTGAAACTTATATATGATTAAAACTGTCAGGAAATACAGAGTGCCTTCTAGTATAAGCCCACTAGGTGGTGCTGCAACACTGGTGTAGGAGTTATCCTATTTCTCACTGTGCATGGTCAGTATCTCCACTCTACCATTGCACAGTAAACTCCACACTTTTTACACGTACTGTATTCCTGTCTAAAAACTTAATGGATTGAAGAAGTTTGTTTTCAAACGAAACGTTAGGGCAGAGAGCTGCCTAATATGGCGTTCAGCGTGCGGCACTGCCTTTTATAACCCTGTATCGGCGCATCATTTCCAATGCGCCAGCGAAGGGTTGGGATCCAATCAGGACGTGGTTGGCATTCCGTGTGTTCCGGCCACCATTCTCGAGCATGCCCAGTAGTACCGTGGTCCCGGGTATCTACTTTTCACCACTGCGCACGCGCCTCCTCTCGCGCGTGCGCAGTACTTTCTGTTCTGTTCTCTGTGGAACGCGAGCTCCGTCTAATGACACGCAAGTTCTATCTATAGTCTGTGCGCGCATGCGTCCCTAGTTGATCCCTTCTATCAGTAGGTATATTCTATCCTTCTTTATTTTTGCCTTCTATGACTGTTCCTTGTGTTCTTATTCTCTCTGTTTATAGGTACTAGTTGGTCTGAGTTTTTTAGGGTCTTTTTTTCTTTTTCTTTTCTTTTAATTATAAGGTTATTTTATACCATTTGGCCATTCTCCTGGATATTGTTACAGTGATTTTATAGATTTATTATATCTCATTTAGTCATTTGTTACAATGATTTTATAAGTTTATTGTGTCTCATCTAGTCACTCTTTTGGATGTTGTTAGATTAATTTAAATTTTTATAAGTTTATTATATTATATCTCATATGGCCATTCTCTTAGTTAATGTTATATAAATTTTTATCTTATTGATTGTGAATCTATACTGTACTTTATTAAATAACATTATTTATATCCTATTGATTGTCAGACCACGATGTCATTCTCTCAGTCGACACTCCAGATCCATAGGTCCGTGGCCTCTCTTCAAGTAATCATTATTTTGTTATTTGGTTTTATATTTAAATTTTAATTTTTCTTCAAGCTCCCCAGGATCGGTTTTTGATGTTATTGATTTTTTCTCCAGGTTTCCCAGTATCTGGGTATCTGGGTTCTCCTACATCCCTCATATTTTCTCATCCAAATACTGATTTAGGCATATTCAACAAGAGGTCACGTCTCCGCAGTCAGGATTTGTCGTCCCCCCATATATATCAATTCATGGTCATGACCTATTTTTTCTCACATTATTATTCTCTCAGACCATACTAGTATACGTTCATCTCCAGATGTTATCCTCTTCTTCTTCCAGTCATATCGGCTATAATAAAACGGCAGTTGCCAGCACGTAGAAAAGTTTTCACAGATTCACAGTAATCTCTATATTATTTCTCACAATGTTTATATGTATACACAGGCGCCTTCCTTTTTATTCAAAGAAGGGTGTGAAGGAAAAGCCTTCATTCAGTGCTCCAGGATTTTTACTGTTGAGGCGATAAATCCATTTTGTCTCCTCTTTGAGCAATATTTGATTTATATCTCCTTTTCTTGGGCCAATCTCATATTTCTCTAGGCCCCAGAATTTTATCTCGTCCAGCCTGTTGCCATGTTTTGTTCTCATGTGCCTCGCTATAGGGGTATCTATCCCTGTTTTAATTGTGCTAATGTGCTTGCTGATGCGTTTTCTTAGATCCTGTATAGTTTTTCCCACATATAGTTTGGGGCATGTGCACCTTGCTACATAGATCACATTTCGGCTACTACAATTTATAAACTTCCTAACATCCTATTTCCTTCCATCTTGTGGGTTAATAAGGTTACAGGGCAAAACCGGTTTCCCCTTTAAATGTGAATTCCTCAGGCTTTTGGCCCTGCTTGCCCGAAGCAGGGCTAAATGCCTAAGGAACTTACCTGCCCGGCACCCAGAACTGCATGTCCCGGCCGTCGGGCGATACAATTTCCACAGTGACTCAATGAGGCTGCTGTGGGATTTTCGGGACTCGCGCCTGACCGCACCAGCCTCCTGGCTGTGGAAACGACTCGGGTGATTATTCGATAATGGGATTCGTCGACAACGAATCCCGTTATTGAATTTAATCATTGCAGCTCTACTTGTATCCCATTTCAATTGTATCACGCCTGATGAAAGGGTTTACCCCCAGAAACGCGTTGTGTGAACATTATATAGTACATCCATTACTATTCTTGGTTCCCGATCTTTTGCTGAACCTGACCAACCTGCCAGCGCAGACCTACAACTTCCCTGTTTCACCTTCTTCTTCTACCTATGATGATTATATGGTGGTAATAGTAGTGGTCATAGTGTGGTGGTATTATCTGTCCCTTGTATAGTGGTGTAATTGGGGATAGGGGTCTGTGTACAGTGGTGTTAATGGTGAAATTGGTCTAACATCTTATCCCCTATCCTTTGGATAAGGGATAATATGTGTGCAGTGGAGTACCCCTATAAAAAGGCAGGGATTTTTCATTTTGTACTTTGTGATGACTTCACTTGGTTTAGCACAAATTGTTAAAAATAACATTTTGTAGGGTCAAATAAAATAAAAAATGCCACTTTTAGGGGCTTATGTTTCTACACAAAAAATAAACATAGACCCCAGAGGCTTAAAGGACACACTGTCTTAACCCCTTAAGGACTCAGGGTTTTTCCGTTTTTGCACTTTCGTTTTTTCCTCCTTACCTTTTAAAAATCATAACCCTTTCAATATTCCACCTAAAAATCCATATTATGGCTTATTTTTTGCGTCGCCAATTCTACTTTGCAGTGACATTAGTCATTTTACCCAAAAATGCACGGCGAAACGAAAAAAAAAATCATTGTGCGACAAAATCGAAGAAAAAATGCCATTTTGTAACTTTTGGGGGCTTACGTTTCTACACAGTGCATATTTTGGTAAAAATTACGCCTTATCATTATTCTGTAGGTCCATATGGTTAAAATGATACCCTACTTATATAGGTTTGATTTTGTCGCACTTCTGGAAAAAATCATAACCACATGCAGGAAAATTTATACGTTTAAAAATGTCATCTTCTGACCCCTATAACTTTTTTATTTTTCCACATACAGGTCGGTATGAGGACTCATTTTTTGCGCCGTCATCTAAAGTTTTTATCGGTATGATTTTTGTTTTGATCAGACTTTTTGATCACTTTTTATTCATTTTTTAATGGTATAAAAAATGACCAAAATACGCTTTTTTGGACTTTGGAATTTTTTTGCGCGCACGCCATTGATCGTGCGGTTTAATTAATTATATATTTTTATAGTTCGGACATTTACGCACGCGGCGATACCACATATGTTTATTTTTATTTTTTTTTTACACTGTTTTATTTTTTTTATGGGAAAAGGGGGGTGATTCAAACTTTTATTAGGGAAGGGGTTAAACAACCTTTATTAACACTTTTTTGTAACATTTTTTTTGCAGTGTTATAGGTCCCATAGGGACCTATAACACTGCACACACTGATCTCTCATGCTGATCACTGGCGTGTATTAACACGCCTGTGATCAGTGTTATCGGCGCTTGACTGCTCCTGCCTGGATCTCAGGCACGGAGCAGTCATTTGCCGATCGGACACCGAGGAGGCAGGTAAGGGCCCTCCCGGTGTCCGGTCAGCTGTTCGGGACGCCGTGATTTCACCTCGGCGGTCCCGAACAGCCCGACTGAGCAGCCGGGTCACTTTCAGTTTTGCTTTAGAAGCGGCGGTCAGCTTTGACCGCCGCTTCTAAAGGGTTAATACCACACATCACCGCGATCGGCGATGTGTGGTATTAGCCGCGGGTCCCGGCCGTTGATGAGCACCGGGACCGACGCGATATGATGCGGGATCGTGGCGCGATCCCGCTTCATATCGCGGGAGCCGGCGCAGGACGTAAATATACGTCCTGCGTCGTTAAGGGGTTAAAGGGTTACTCCGGAGGAAAACTATTTTATTTATTTTTTTCATATCAACTGGCTCCAGAAAGTAAAACAGATTTGAAAATTACTCCTATTAAAAAATCCTAATCCTTCCAGTACTTATCATCTGCTGTATACTACAGAGGAAGTTGTGTAGTTATTTTCTGTCTGACCCAGTGCTCTCTGCTGACACCTCTGTTCATGTCAGAAACTGTTCATAACAGGATAGGTTTGCTATAGGGATTTGCTCCTACTCTGGACAGTTCCTGACATGGACAGAGGTGTCAGCAGAGAGCACTGTGGTCAGACTGGAAAGACCTGCACAACTTCCTCTGGAGCATAAAGCAGCTAATAAGTACTGGATTAAGAAAAAAAAAAGTTTTCCACTGGAGTACACCTTTAACCCCTTAGGAATCAGTCCTTTTTCACCTTAGAAAGCAAAAAAAGAAACTCCAAAATTGGCGCTGTTCCAATGAGGGCAATGTTCAGTTCTTATTCAAGTTAAACCATATTTATTAATCAAGAACAGTTTTACAGGCACATCAGAGGCAAGACGCATTTCGGGTCACTGCGTACCCTTTCTCAATTGCAGATGTAACATGTTATAACAATAGCGGTCATTTTATACCTGAAAAAAACCGCCAAATGAGGGGGGCGGGACTATCCCCTTTCTGTGCGAGTAAGTTTAAAATATCATAAAACTGCAGTACATAGAAAGCGAAGTTCAAATACACAATTTAAAAACACAAAAAGGGTTAAAAGTAATGAAAATATATTAAACATCTGCCATAAGAGTATTATTGCCCTTTTGACCCGGATGTGAAAGGTTCATTAACCTAAGCTCCGTAATCAGAATGCAACAAATTACCAAACTTAACAAAATACACAGTTTTTCTTATGCACAACATAATAAACATATATTCGCAATCTAAAGAATCTATTTCTTTTAAAGAAACAGTAAGTTCAATATAGATGAACAATATAGTGAAAGTATCACCTGACTCAGTTTTATGAATGAACACACCATGTAAATAAACAGAGTAGCGTATCTGAGGTGCCCAGCGTCATCTACACACTGAGATACCACAACTTTATGAATGAATGAACGGCTGCACTTGTATTCGACAGGTAAGTTGTGGGCAGAAATGTTAATGGATTACATTATTATAAATACTGTTTGGGGGTTTTTATATATAACTAAAAGTGTTTAAAAATAACAATAATTATGAAAGTAACTGATAATTTCCCTCAAAAAGAGAACAACCAGCGGTAACAGATTAGTTTTGAATCCAGGTTATTCATAGCCTGTATAAATAAATTTATTATGACTAAAATCTATTGATACTCATAAATAGTATTTCAATGGATATTCTCAATAGATTCGTTCAGACCAAGCGGAACTAAAGTTTTTAGACGGAATATCCAATAATTCTCACGATTCTTAAGGGAATTAAAACGCTGGTTGGTTCCCTTTGGAATATGTTCAATAGCGAATAATTTAAAACCAGTAAAATCGCACTTATGAAATTGTAAGGCGTGCCTAGATACGCTATGCAGGATGTACCCATTGTTAACATTATTGCGATGTTTGTTGATCCGACATCTAAAGGATTGAATCGTGCGGCCGATAAACTGAAGTCCACACTTGCACTCTAGTAGATAAATAACATTCTGTGCCACAATTCATGTGGGATTTTATTTGAAAACACTCCCCTGTAACCATCGACTTAAACTCCTTGGTGCCATGAACCATATTAGAGCAGCATTTACAGGCTTTGGAGTTACATCTATAAATACCAAAAATAGTCGGCAAAATGCTGTTTTTACTGCATTGTTTGGCAATTTGTTTTAATTTACTAGGAGCTAATATGTTAGGAGTTTAAGTCGATGGTTACAGGGGAGTGTTTTCAAATAAAATCCCACATGAATTGTGGCACAGAATATGTTATTTATCTACTAGAGTGCAAGTGTGGACTTCAGTATATCGGCCGCACGATTAAATTTTTAGATGTCGGATCAACAAACATCGCAATAATGTTAACAATGGGTACATCCTGCATAGCGTATCTAGGCACGCCTTACAATTTCATAAGTGTGATTTTACTGGTTTTAAATTATTCCCTATTGAACATATTCCAAAGGGAACCAACCAGCGTTTTAATTCCCTTAAGAATCGTGAGAATTATTGGATATTCCGTCTAAAAACTTTAGTTCCGCTTGGTCTGAACGAATCTATTGAGAATATCCATTGAAATACTATTTATGAGTATCAATAGATTTTAGTCATAATAAATTTATTTATACAGGCTATGAATAACCTGGATTCAAAACGAATCTGTTACCGCTGGTTGTTCTCTTTTTGAGGGAAATTATCAGTTACCCATAATTGTTACTTTCATAATTATTGTTATTTTTAAAAACTTTTAGTTATATATAAAAACAAACAAACAGTATTTATAATAATGTAATCCATTAACATTTCTGCCCACAACTTACCTGTCGAATACAAGTGCAGCCGTTCATTCATTCATAAAGTTGTGGTACCTCAGTGTGTAGATGACGTTGGGCACCTCAGATACGCTACTCTGTTTATTTACATGGTGTGTTCATTCATAAAACTGAGTCAGGTGATACTTTCACTATATTGTTCATCTATATTGAACTTACTGTTTCTTTAAAAGAAATAGATTCTTTAGTTTGCGAATATATGTTTATTATGTTGTGCATAAGAAAAACTGTGTATTTTGTTAAGTTTGGTAATTTGTTGCATTCTGATTACGGAGCTTAGGTTAATGAACCTTTCACATCCGGGTCAAAAGTGCAATAATACTCTTATGGCAGATGTCTAATATATTTTCATTACTTTTAACCCTTTTTGTGTTTTTAAATTGTGTATTTGAACTTTGCTTTCTATGTACAGCATCTTTATGATATTTTAAACTTACTCGCACAGAAAGGGGATAGTCCCGCCCCCCTCGTTTGGCGGTCTTTTTTCAGGTATAAAATGACCGCTATTGTTATAACATGTTACATCTGCAATTGAGAAAGGGTACGCAGTGACCCGAAACGCGTCTTGCCTCTGATGTGCCTGTAAAACTGTCTTTGATTAATAAATATGGTTTTACTTGAATAAGAACTGAACATTGCCCTCATTGGAACAGCGCCAATTTTGGAGTTTCTTTTTTTGCTTTCTGAATTTGCCTAGCTCTGGATCCGTTTCCTGGTATCCAGCATTCACTCCTTCGGCCTGCAGTTCCTTGGTACCCCGTGAATTGGGGCGATATGCATTAAATCAAGAGGTGCCACAGGTGAGAGTCCACTTACTAGACTGTCACCCTCCCTCTATATCCGCAGGATTACACGAGGCGCTGTACTCTCGTTTTTCTTCATTTTTCACCTTAGGGACTCAGCCCTTTTTTGCAATTCTGACCACTGTCCCTTTATGCATTAATAACTCTGGGATGTTTTTACGGATTATTCTGATTCCGGGATAGTTTTTTCGTGACATATTCTACTTTAACGTAGTGGTAAATTTTTGTCGTTACTTGCATCCTTTCTTGGTGAAAAATCCCAAAATTTTCATGAAAATTTAAAAATCGGAATTTTTCAGGGACCAGTTAAGTTTGAAGTGGATTCTAGGGGCCTTTCTGTGAAAAATACCCCATAAATGACTCCATTATAGAAACTACACCCCTCAAAGCATTCAAAAGAATTCAGAAAGTTTGTTAACCCTTTAGGTGTTTCACAAGAATAGCAGCAAAGTGGAGGAGAAAAATCTAAATCTGCATTTTTTACACTAACATGTTGTTGTAGCCCCATTTTTTTTTCATTTTTAAAAGTGGTATTAGTTGAAAAAAATAAAAATTTGTAGCCCAATTTCTCTCGAGTATGGAAATACCTCATATGTTGACATGAAGTGCTCTGCGGGCTCACAACATGACTCAAGAGGGAAAGAGCAACTGTGGGATTTTTTAAAACAAATTTTGATGTAATCGTTTTTGAGGACCATGTTGCATTTAGGAAGGCCCCATGGTGCCAGAACAGCAAAAAAAAAAAACACATGGCATACTATTTTGGAAAGTACACCCCTCAAGGAATGTAACAAGGGGTATAGTGAGCCTTAACACCTCACAGGTGTTTGACGACTTTGCGTTGAAGTTAGACGTGAAAATGGAAAATTAGATTTTTATCACTAAAATGATGGTGTTACCCCAAATTTTTCATTTTCACAAGGGGTAATAGGAGAAAATGGACCCTAAGATTTGAAGCCCAATTTCTCCCGATTAAGAAAACACCCCATATGTGGATGTTAAGTGCTCTGCTGGTGCACTACAATGCTCAGAAGAGAAGGGGCAAAATTTGACTTTTGGAAAGAGAATTTTGCTGAAATGGTTTTTGGGACGTATGTTGCATTTAGAAAGTCCCCAGGGTGCCAGAACAGCAAACCCCCTCCCCCCACACACACATGGCATACTATTTCGGAAACTAGATCCCTCAAGGAACGCAACAAGGGGTATAGTGAGCGTTAACACCTCACAGGTGTTTGACGACTTTGCTTTGAAGTTAGACGTGAAAATGGAAAATTTTATTTAATACTAAATTGATGGTGTTACCCCAAATTTTTCTTTTTCACAAGGGGTAATTGGAGAAAATGGACCACAAAATTTGAAGCCCAATTTCTCCCGATTAAGAAAATACCCCATATGTGGATGTTTAGTGCTCTGCTGGTGCACTACAGGTCTCAGAACAGAAGGAGCGCCATTGGTCTTTTAAAGAGAGAATTTTGCTGAAATTGAAGTCAGGTTTTTTGAACAGTGGGCTGTAAAAGTGAAAAATTTGATTTTTAACACTAAATTGCTGGCATTAACCAAATTTTTTTTAGTTTCACAAGTAGTAAGAGAAAAAAAGCGCCACAATTTGTAGCCCAATTTCTCCAGAATAAGGATATACCCCATGTATGGGCAGTAAAGCACTATGCGGGTGCAAAACAAGGCTTAGGAGTGAGACAGCACTGATGAGATTTGAGGCTTAAAGTGGTGCTTTGCACTGCAATGGTTGAGGTTCTGATGTAAAATAAAAATAAAAATCCCCAGCAAGTGACCACAACTACACCCCTCAAGAAAGGTAACAAGGGGTACAGTGATTACTTATACCTCACAGGTTTTTTGAACAGTGGGCCGTAAATTTAAAAATTTGATTTTTTTACACTAAAATGCTTAGATTACCCAATTTTTAACATTTTGACAAGGGGTAATTGCAGAAATTGGGTTACAAATTTTGGAGGGCTTTTTCTCCTGACTATGGAAACACATCCACATATGCAGATATGGGGTAACTTGTTGGGGGGTGCACAACAAGGCTCAGAAGTCATAGAGGTCTGTTTGCATTTGTAGCCTATGGCATATCAGTAGCTGATGGTTACATACATTCAGAGGAAAATACAAAAATGAAACGTGACCCTATTACAGAGAGTACCCACCCTGAGGAATGGGTATAAGGCTAAAGAGGACATTTTGAACGCACAGGTGTTTCCTAAATTTATTTTCCAGGAATGGATGAAGGGTAGCTTTTGAAAATTGCAATTTTCAACCTATGCTCTGCTTCATCTTTCTGGGAACAACTAACATGACTCCAAATTGTCGCCTGGAAATATGACAGAGCTCGTGACCGAGAACTCTTTGCATTTGAGGCCGATGTTTGTTACGGACCTAACAGTACATACATTCAGAGGAAAATACATGAAAGGAACACCCACATGCCAGCTTATTACAAACAGTACACCCCCTAGTGAAGGTGTATAGGGGTGAAGTGGAGATTTGGAACAGACTGGTGTTCCCTACATTTATTTTCCAGCAGTAGATGAAATGTACTATGGGGGGGGGGGGGGGCAATTTTAATACTGATATGCCAATTCCCAGAATGATGACCCAGAGTATAGCCGAAAGTAAAAAATGATGCCCGCCCCAAACCCTATGCTCTGAACCCTCATCATTCTGGGAATGTGATGTGTGTGGCTGTCCCTAACCTATTACCTCAAATGCGCACCCCGCTCAGGTGGGGAGAGAGTGGTGCGCATTTGAGGCAACTGCAAACCCACAATGCTGTTGACTCTGTGTCCCAAGGGGGGGGGGAGATATCAGGAGTATTGGGAAAGAGGTCCGGATGATCGGGGCAAGTGTCGCACTGAGTGGTGGTGTCCTTACGAATCCCCCTTTTGCGACACACACTGCATTTTTTTCTGGGATCGTCCCTTCTTTCCAGTGTGGGGGACCTCACCTGGAAAGTGTTGGCCGGGGACGATCCGGGGCCCACAGTTCCAGAGGTGCTCTGACCCGCTCTTTGGCGGTCACCAAAGATGAGGGTCTTTAGAACGTCCTCTTGAAACTGCAGGTATGTCCCTGTGTTGCCAGCGTACTGGGACAGTACAAAAGAGTTGCACATGGCAACCTGTACCATGTAGACCGCAACTTTTTTGTACCATACCTTTGTTTTCCGCATTATATGGCTCGAGGACTTGATCAGAAAGATCAACTCCCCCCATATACCAATTGTAGTCCAGAATACAATCGGGCTTGAGGTACCTCGCACAGGGACCGTTCCCATGAATTGTGGTGAGCATAAGGACATCCCTCTTGTCCTTATACCTGACCAGCAACAGGTTTTCATGGAAAAAGGCACGGGACTCACCCTGGGGGATAGGAGTCTGCAGGGGATAGGAAGGAAGGCCTCTTTGATTCTTCCGGACTGTCCCACAAGTGAGCGTGGATCTGGCAACGAGGGATGTGAAGAGAGGGATACTAGTATAAAAGTTATCCACGTAAAGATGGTAATCTTTATCTAGCAATGGGTGCAAAAGGCCCCAAACGATTTTCCCGCTAACACCCAGAGTGGGGGGGACATTCTGAGGGTTCAATACAGGAATTTCATCCCTCATACACCATAAACTTGCAAGTGTACCCTGAGGTACTCTCGCAAAGTTTATACATCTTCACGCCATACTGTGCTCGCTTGGCAGGGATGTATTGCCGGAAGCTGAGTCTCCCCTTAAAGCTGATGAGAGACTCATCAATATTGACCTCCCTTCCAGGGACATAGGCCTCCCAAAATTTGGCCCCGAAGTGATTGATGACCGGCCTGATTTTATACAGGCGGTCATACTCGGGATCAGTTCAGGGGGGACATACAGCATTATCAGCATAATGCAAACATTTCCGAATGGCCTCGAACCTTGGACGTGTCATGGCCATATTGTAGAGCGGGGTCTGGTAAAGGACATCCCCACTCCAATATTGCCGGACACTGGGTTTCTTGACCAGGCCCATATGTAGCACGAGGCCCCAAAATGTCCTAATTTCGGCTGCATCGACTCGGAACCAGCCACCAGGCCTAGCCAAGAATGAGACCGGGTTTGCGGCGATGAACTGTTGGGCGTACAGGTTCGTCTGCTCAACCATCAGATTGACAAAGTCGTCACTGAAAAAAAAACTGAAATAGTCCATTTCAGTGAACCCGACAATGTCAATCTTGATTCCTGAGTCGCCAACAAACTCAGAAATCACGGGCTTGTGGTCCAGACAAGTTCTCCGGTACGGGGCACCAGTGAACTTGGCTGGGGGCTTGACTAGTATGAGCGCCAGGGGGACTCATACTAGCATGGGGCACAGGGTCAGGAGCAGAGAAGGTTTGTGGACCCGGTGGCTAATCATCAGAACTAGATGATGAGGAGGACAAGGAAATAAGGAAGGTGGGGTCTTCCTCATCCTCCGAGACGCTTTCAGTGTATAGCATATGCCTCCTCTGCTGAAAACGCCCTGTGGGCCATTTCCCTATTCTAATGGGGGGGGTGAAGTGTAAATATGTGGGGGGGGGAACTTAATTTGTGTATGTGCTGTGTGTGGTGTGGTGCGTTAATACCTTCCTAACCCGCCCTAACCTAACTAACTAAATCCGCCCTAACAGAAAAGGGGGGGGGGGGGGGAATAAACTTTTTTTTAAATAAAATAAAAAAAAGGACTTCTAGGGCAAAAAAAGCCCTGTGCCCAAAAAAAAGCATGTACCTAATCAGTGGTGTGCGCACTGATTAGCACATGGTGGCGGCAGGGAGCGCAGAAGTTAGTGGGGGGTCTGGCCACTCAGCCCAGAATCGTGGCTGGTGGCACGTACACAGACCCCCACACAAAATACCCAAAAAAAAAAATAATAAAACGCTTAACCCTGAAAAAATGCACCCGCCTGAACCCAAAAAAAACAGCTGATCAGTGATAAATCACTGACAGCGGTGGGGCAGGCCGCACACAGAGGTACGGTCCGTCCACACAGCAAAGACCTGCTACTGGTGGCACGAACCAACTATAGGTGCAAAAAATAAAAGAGCCGCTATGACCCGAAAAAGTGCTTGCACCACAAAAAAAAAATCAGTACGACAGGACCGATCAGCGGCGGGTGGGCTTTAGCTAACGGTGGCGGACCGCTCTTTTACAGCTAAGAGGTTCCGGCCACACATTAAGCAAAAAAATAAAAAAGGTCTGCGCCCCAATAAAATGCTGGCGGCAGACCGCAGCGACCCAGTAGGGCCGGGGTCACGCAGCTAAAGGTGCTACGGACCCGCGGACACCTACGGATAGTACGCTGCAAAAACAAAATATTTATCTTTTTTTTTTAACTCCTAACCAGGGCTCTGGAGTCGGTAGATAAATGTTCCGACTCCACAGTTTTTTTGTACCTCCGACTCAGACTCCCCGACTTTGACTCCTCTGTATTAATATGTGAATGTATTTATAAACACTTACAGTTGAATCCAAGAAGCTGTTCCACCAAGTTCTTCTAAGCTCTTCTAGCAGAGAGAGGTAGTTGGGCAGAAGCTGCTGCCTTCTCCTTTTTGTGTGCTGATCTGCTGCTGAAGATAGGGCAGTGGGAGGATCCAGGAAGGGGCATTTATTATAAAACATGATTTCCCAAGTAGAATCCCATAGTCATGTTTAAAGTTTAAGTTAACAATCAGAGTTTACAAGTTTTTATAGCCTTAGCTGAATGGCAGCAGTTTTTCCAATGGTTTACAGCTTCAGTCTTGAACTATTGACCCTCCATTCCCATCACTTATACAAGTGTCTCTAGTCCTGCAAAAAACATGTTTACTTAAAGGGGTACTTGGCCCCTAGATTTCTTATCCCCTATAGACTTGAATTGAGGGGGCGGGGCGTGACGTCACACGGGGGCAGAGTCGTGACGTCACGATCCTCTTTCCCTGTGGTCAGGAGGAATTAGCCTGAGAGCCTCCAGCGCTTCCGGAAGCTGTTACAGGTGGGTGCTGCTTGCTATATTGCGGGGGTCCCCAGCGGCGGGACCCCGGCGATCTGACATCTTAGAAGAATTCTAGGGGTGGAGTACCCCTTTAATCCCTTATCAGTGAGAGGCTAGGTTACCCATGGGTACCCTGTAACAGCAGAACACAACACTATGGAAAGTATAAGTATTGCTGCTCCTAATTGCGCATTGCGTGCCATATAGTGAAGCACATGAAAAGCATGCTTCTTCACGGTCACTTAACGTGTTCGTTTTGCAGTTACGTGAGTCACTGCATGCATTGGTCTTTATTCTTACAGTAGAGAAGTCATTAATTATAACTTTTTGTGAATTGGTACATTTAAACTTGCTTTTTTTATTCCAATCTAATTTTAGTAGGAGTCAGAGTCGGTGCATTGTTTGCCGACTCCAGGTACCCAAAATTTCATCCGACTCCACAGCACTGCTCCTAACTGTCCCTACCTAATCTAAAAGCTTACCCTTACTGCTTTCAGTGCCAAGGGGCCAAAGAAAGGGGGCAAGGGGATACTCTTTTACACTTTTTGCACTGTGAGGGGGGAGATGGCGGCACGGGGCTCCGTCCTGCAGACCAGCTCTGAGGAAAATGGTGGGGAGAGCAGAGCAGCGTGCTCCTGATCCCACCTCCGCATACTGCAGTGACTGGTGCAGTCACTAAGGCCACCCAATCACTGCTGTACTGGGGGATGGCAACAGTGCCGCCTCCCAGTACTGTACGGATGATGATTGGTGGTGTCTGTTACACCAGCTATCATCATCCTTATCCGGGTGCTGGGGTCACATGTGACCCAGAAGCGCCGCAGACCGCCGGTGTACTGCGGCAATCGCCGATATGAGGGGATCTCAGGATTCCCTCTGGCGATGAGAGGGGATGCCTGCTGAATGATTTCAGCAGGCATCCCGGTCCGGTCCCCGAGCGGCGGGAACCGGAATTGACGAAAATCACTGGTCTGAATTGACCAGCGATTTCCAGCGATCGCCGACATGGGGGGGTCTCAGGACCCCCCCTGGGCGCTATTCCAGGATGCCTGCTGAATGATTTCAGCAGGCATTCCGGTCCAGGCCTCGACCGGCTAGCGGCGGGGACCGGAATTCCCACGGGCGTACCCATACGCCCTGGGTCCTGAAGAGGTTGAGGTGCCTACACAGGCTGTAGAGAACCCCCCTACCACCACACACACATCCTGCCTCCCACAGTCTTGATAGATCCCTGTCTCCTAGGGCTGGGCGGTATACCATTTCATCCCGAATACCGAAATTTTTGGGCTGCGCGATATGAATTTTTCCCATGCCGCAATACCGGGCTGGCCCCTCCCCCTTGGGAATGAATTATCAGCCCAGCGCAGCGTTGTCCCCACAACGGGGAACTAATCATACATGACCTGCGAGTGCTGTTCTGCTCCCCCCCCCCCCCCCCCAAATTAATTATCAGCCCAGTGGGGTACTACTCACATGTCACCCTTAAACACTGCCCTTCTCCTCTTTGTTGGGGGCCCCCGGCGCTGGAACTCACTGTACGCCAGTGGTCTCCAACCTGCGGACCTCCAGATGTTGCAAAACTACAACTCCCAGCATGCCCGGACAGCCGTTGGCTGTCCGTTCATGCTGGGAGTTGTAGTTTTGCAACAGCTGGAGGTCCGCAGGTTGGAGACCACTGCTGTATGCTGCATCCCTATGCCCGGGCTGCAAAAGATAAAGAAAATAAACTTTAACTTACCTACGTCGGCCTTACACTGGGGATGGGAACGTCGGACAGCCGTCAGCCTATCACCAGCTGGAGCGATATCCCGCCCCGGCCAGTGACAGGCTGAGCCTATTATATACCGTTAAATACAGTGGAAATACCGTTATATACCGTGGAACCGCCATAAGTTACAAAAATACCGTGATACACATATTTGGTCATACCGCCCAGCTCTACTGTTTCCTGAATTCACTGCTCCCTGAAGGAACCTGTGCTGCAGAGCCTAAAGCACCATTTTGTCATGCAACATTGACTGGTTCTGCCCGATGTATGTATTTTTCATTTGCACAGCCCACTGTCCCAAAGATCTGTCAAATGCCAGTGAGGTGTAAATGCTCACTTCACCCCTTGTTACATTCCATAAAGGGTGTAGTTTCCAAAATGGGGTCACATGTGGGGGGCGTCCACTGTTCTGATAGCGCAAGCTTTGTAAACGCACATGGCCCCTCGACTTCCATTCCAACCAAATTCTCTCTCCAAAAGCCCAATGGCGCTCCTTCTCTTCTGAGCCCTGTAGTGCGCCCGCAGAGCAATTTACATCCACATATGGGGTATTTCCATACTTAGTAGGAAAAGCCACCTTAAATTTCTAACACCATTTCTTCTATTACCCCTTGTGAAAATGAAAAATATGGGGTAACGCAAGCATTTTTGTGAAAAAAATCTAATCTAATCTTTTTTTTTTTTTTTTTTTTTTTTTTTTTTTTTTGCTGCTCTGGCACCATGGGGGGCTTCCTAAATGTGACATGCCCCAAAAAACCATTTCACCAAAATCCCATTGTCGCTCCTTTCATTTACTTGAAAACTGAACTGGTCCCTAAAAAATTCTAATTTAGAATTTTTTGTGAAAAATTTTAAAATTGTTGCTAAACTTTGAAGCCCAATGTCTTTAAAAAGTAAAAACATGTAAACTTTACGATGCAAACATAAAGTAGACATATTGTATATGTGTATCAATATATAATTTATATGGCATGTCCATTTTTCTTACAAACAGAGTGTTTCAAAGTTAGAAAATGCATATTTTCATATTTTTCATGAAAATTTAGAATTTTTCACCAAGAAATTATGCAAGTATCGACAAAAATGTACCACTAACATAAAATAGAATATATCATGAAAAAACTGTCTCAGAATCAAATTAATAAGTTAAAGCATCCAGAGTTATTAATGCTTAAGTGACAGTGGTCAGATTTGCAAAAAATGCTCTGGTCCTTAATGTCAAAATGGGCTTGGTCCATTGAGTGGTCCACTCAAGAGTGAACTACGTATAAGCAGAACCCTCCAAATGCTACAAAATATAGGGTTTTTTATTTAATTCTTCCCCCAAACCCCCCATTTGGGTATGTGGATAGAACAATAAAAGAGTTATGTCTCTTTAAAGGAGATGATGGAAAACAAAAATGCAAAAATGAAACCTAGCTGTGTCCTTAACGAGTTAAAGGGGTACTCCGGTGGAACCCTTTTTTTATTTTTTATTTTTCTAATCAACTGGTGCCAAAATGTTACAGATTTGTTTCCGTAATTACTTCTATTAAAAAATATTAATCCTTCCAATACTTATCAGCTGCTGTATGCTCCACAGGAAGTGCTTTTCTTTTTGAATTTCTTTTCTGTCTGATCACGGTGCTCTCTGCTGACATCTCTGTCCATGTCAGGAACTGTCCAGAGCAGGAGAGGTTTGCTATGGAGATTTGCTTCTTCTCAGGACAGTTCCTGACATGAACAGAGGTGTCAGCAGAGAGCATTGTGGTCAAACAGAAAAGAAATTCAAAAAGAAAAGAACTTCCTCTTCAGCAGCTGATAAGTAGTGGAAGGATTAAAAAAAAAATTTTTCATTGGTAAATAAACAAACATAAATAATACAGAAACATACCAGTCAGATTGCAGCAAAACAATGGTGATATGGTCAAATACAACAAATACACTGAGGACAAGCGGGGCCCTTTACACTGAGGACAAGCGGGGCCCTTTACACTGAGGACAAGCGGGGCCCTTTACACTGAGGACAAGCTGGGTTCTGTACCTGAGGACAAGCAGGGCCTTGTACAAGAGAGAGAGCAGGGTGGCGGGCGGACTGATCAGTGGCACAGTGACTCAGACATGGTGCTACTGCTCTTAAACGTGAGGTCACGTGACCTCACGTCTAAGCGCAGCAGCGCCACGCCGGAGTTCAAAGCGCCTCTCCCAGGCAGCCACTGCGGTTCTCTTACAGGGCTGCCGTGGCTGTGTGGGAGATGCAAAACAGCAGCCAGCAGCACCGTTCTCGCGGGCAAGCATTATCGGCAAGGTTAGATGCCGATACCGATAACGTACAAAATCGTGAATATTGGCCGATAATATCAGCCACTCCGATAATCGGTCGATCCCTAGAAGTAATTTACAAATCTGTTTAACTTTCTGGCATCAGTTGATTTTAACCCCTTAAGGACTCAGGGTTTTTCCGTTTTTGCACTTTCGTTTTTTCCTCCTTACCTTTTAAAAATCATAACCCTTTCAATTTTCCACCTAAAAATCCATATTATGGCTTTTTTTTTTTGCGTCACCAATTCTACTTTGCAGTGACATCAGTCATTTTACCAAAAAATTCACGACGAAACGGAAAAAAAAATCATTGTGCGACAAAATCGAAGAAAAAAACGCCATTTTGTAACTTATGGGGGCTTCCGTTTCTAGGCAGTGCATATTTCGGTAAAAATGGCACCTTATCATTATTCTGTAGGTCCATACGGTTAAAATGATACCCTACTTATATAGGTTTGATTTTGTCGTACTTCTGGAACAAAATCATAACTACATGCAGGAAAATGTATACGTTTAAAAATGTCCTCTTCTGACCCCTATAACTTTTTTATTTTTTGCGCTGTGATCTGAAGTTTTGATCTGACTTTTTGATCACTTTTTATTCATTTTTTAATGGTATAAAAAGTGACCAAAATACGCTTTTTTGGACTTTGGAATTTTTTTGCGCGTACGCCATTGACCGTGCAGTTTAATTAATGATATATTTTTATAGTTCGGACATTTACGCACGCGGCGATACCACATATGTTTATTTTTATTTACACGGTTTTATTTTTTTTATGGGAAAAGGGGGGTGATTCAAACTTTTATTAGGGAAGGGGTTAAATGACCTTTATTAACCCTTTTTTTAAACTTTTTTTTAGCAGTGTTATAGGTCCCATAGGGACCTATAACACTGCTCACACTGATCTCCTATGCTGAGCACTGGTGTGTATTAACACACCTGTGATCAGCGTTATTGGCGCTTCACTGCTCCTGCCTGGATCTCAGGCACGGAGCAGTCATTCGCCGATCGGACACCGAGGAGGCAGGTAGGGGCCTCCCGGTGTCCTGCAAGCTGTTCGGGACGCTGCGGCGAACAGCCCGACTGACTAGCCGGGATACTTTCACTTTCGCTTTAGAAGCGGCGGTCAGCTTTGACCGCCGCTTCTAAAGGGTTAATACTGCACATCGCCGCAATCGGCGATGTGTGGTATTAGCCCCGGGTCCCGGCCGTTGATGAGCGCCGGGACCAACGCGATGTGATGCGGGGTCGCAGCGCGACCCCGCTTCATATAGCGGGAGCCGGCGCAGGACGTAAATATATGTCCCGCGTCGTTAAAGGGTTAAATGTGTTTTCCAGCAGAGAACCCTTAACCTCTAAAGGACACAGCCCATTTTGGCCTTAAGGACCAGGCCAACTTTATTTTTGCGTTTTTGTTTTTTCTCCTTGCCTTCTAAAATCCATAACTCTTTTATATTTCCATTCACAGACCCATATGAGGGCTTGTTTTTTGTGCAACCATTTGTACTTTGTAATGACACCTCTCATTTTACCATAAAATATACGGCAAACCCAAAAAAATTTATATTTGTGTGAGGAAATTTAAATGAAAACCACAACTTAGCAAATTGTGAAGGGTTTAGTTTTCACGCTGTACAATTTACTGTAAAAATGACATTTTTTTTATTCTGTGAGTCAATACGATTAAAATGATACCCATGATTATATACTTTTTTATTAATGTACTGCTTTAAAAAACAAAAAAATCAAAACATTTTTTTTTACAAAATCAGTGTGGTTAACCTCTTCAGGACGCTGGGCGTATGCATACGCCCTGCATCCTGAGTCCTTAAGGACGTGGGGCGTATGCATACGCCCGTGGGAATTCCGGTCCCCGCTGCTAGCCGGTTGGGGATCAGACCGGGATGCCTGCTGAAATCATTCAGCAGGCATCCCGGCACATCGCTGAGGGGGGTCCAAGTCGGCGATCGCAGAAAATCGCATGTCAATTCAGACATGCGATTTTCTGCTATTTCGGGCTGATCGAGTCTCTGGTGACCCGATCACCCGGAAAATAGGGATGATCGGAGCTGTCAGTGAGAGCCCCGATCATCCTGAGGGATAGGAGCGAGGTCGCAGTGCTGCGATCTCCTCCTATCCCCTGCCATTGGTCAGAACTGATTCTAACCAATGGCAGCGCAGAACAGTGGGTTGCGATGGCGACCCCCCATTCTGCCCACCCCTGGATGTCGGGCAGAACGGGGGGAGAAGATGGAGACCGGTACCTTACCTGAATATGGCGTGGGGACCGAAGATCGTCGTGGAGACTGCAGAGATCCCGGCTCAGGTAGGGAAACGACGGTGGGGGGGGGGGGGGGGGAATGAAAGTGAAAGAAAAGCGATCTTTACTGTGGCGACCACTAGCGGAAGGCTGTCTGGGCATTCTGGGAGTTGCAGTTTTGAAACATCGGGAGGGTCACAGTTTGGAGACCACTGTTACAGTGGTGCCCAAACGGTAGCCCTTCATATGTTGCCAAACTACAACTCTCAGCATGCCTAGACTGCCCAGGCATGCTGGTAGTTGTAGTTCTGTAACATCTGTCCCTTAAGATTTTGCAATTTTCATGACATTTTTGATAATTGCTGCTCTACTTTGAAGCCCTCTAACTTTTTCAAAAAGTAAAAATATGTCCATTTTATGATGCCAACATAAAGTGGACATATTGTATTTGTGAATAAAAAAAAAAAATTTGGGAATATCCATTTTCCTTACAAGCAGCTTCAAAGTTAGAAAAATGCAAAATTTTCATGAAATTTGGGGATTTTTCACCAAAAAAGGATGAAAGTAACGACGAAAATTTACCACCAAAATAAAGTAGAATATGTCACGAAAAAACAATCTCAGAATCAGAATATTCGGTAAAAGCGTTTTAGAGTTATTAATGGGTAACGCGACGGTGGTCAGAATTGCAAAAAAGGGCTCAGTCCTTTAGGTGAAAAAGGGCTGCGTCCTTAAGGGGTTAAAATAGACTATTTTGACCACCTATAACTTTTTCACTTTCCGTATACGGGGATGTGTGAGGGCTCATTTTTTGCGCCATGACCCGTAGTTTTTTTAGTACCACTTTTGTGTATATGTGACTATTTGATCACTTTTTTTTTTTTTTTTGTGAATGTGACTTTGGCAGCAATTTTGGACTTTTTTTTTTAGATTTACGCCGTTCAACATACATTATATTTTGATAGTTCGGGCATTTATGCACACAGCGATACCAAATATGTTCGATAATTTTTTTACACTTTTTTTTTGTAAAATGGGGAAACGGGTGATTAAAATTTTTATTGGGAGAGGGGATTTTTCAAAAAAAAAATTTTTTTACTTATTTTTTTAACTCATACGGGACTATTTATAGCAATCATTATATTGCTAATACTGTTCAGTGCTATGCATAGGCATATCACTGATCAGGATTATCGATTATCTTCTGCTCTGGTCTGCTGGAAGGCAGATCAGAGGAAAAGACCCCGGGAGAGCAGCGGAGGCAGGTGAGGGGACCTCCGGCCGCCATCTTAGCTGATCTGATCCCTGCGGGCGATCAGATTAGCCATTTCAGTAGCCGTACTGCCGCAGATGCCATAATCTGTATTGAACACGGCATCTTAGGGGTTAATGGTAGACATCAGAGCGATCGCAGCTGGGACCTGCCACAGTATTCGCGGTCACATACAGGATGTAACTGTACGTCCTGATGCGCTAAGTCCTATCAGGATGTACATTTACGTCCGTTGTCGTTAAGGACCAAGCCCATTCTCGTTTTTGCACTTTAGTTTTTTCCTCCTTCCCTTCTAAAAATTAGGACACTTTTTTTAATTTTGCATTTACTGACCCATATAGGGCTTGTTTTTTGCATCACTTTGTAATTACATCTGCTTTGTAATGACACCACTGCTGAAAAAAGACATTATTGGGGGCTTCCATTTCTGCGAATTGCACTTTTGGTAAAAATGAGACCTTATCTTTATTCTGTAGGTCCATACGATTACAAGGATACCCAATTTATGTAGGTTTTACTATTTTACTATTTTATTTAAAAATGATAACTACATGCACCAAAATTAGTATCTTTAACATTTTCACTTTCTATAACTTCTTTAGTTTTCCACATACAGAGCTATATGCGCAGTGATCTGTAGTTTTTATCAGTACCATTTTTATTTTCATGGAACTCTGATCACTTTTTATTATCTTTTTATGGTATAGGAAGTGACCAGAATTTAGCGATTTGGGACTTTGGTATTTTTTTTACAAATACGTCGACCGTACAGTTTAGCTAACCTTATATTTTAATAGTTCGGACATTTAAGCACGCGGTTGTACACATATGATTATTTTTATTTCATTATTTTATTTTAAAATGGGAAGGGGGATTAAAATTTTTATTAGGAAGGGGTTAATTCACTTTTATTAACTTTTTTTTTATTTTTAGCTCCCATAGTGGGCTATACCATGCAATCTTTCGATTGCATAGACTGTTAAATGCTGAGCATTTCACCGCAATGGTCCCGATCAGCTCCACTGAGCTGCCGGGATCGTTAACTCTGCATTTTAGACACCGGCATTAACCGTGGGTCCTGGCTGCTGATGGCAGTCGGGACCCATTGGGTTTGAAGCATGCTCTGCTCGTGAGCACTCTTCAAACACTTAACGGGAGCAGGGCAGACAGGTACGCTCTTTTACCTTAAGCACCAAAGACCAAGGGCATACCAGTACACCCTTGGTCCTTTAGGTGTTAAGGCGTAGCTCTTGCTGGGCCACTCAAGGACATTCACAGAGTTTTCTCTAAGCCAACTGAAAGCTAAGGGCTTTTATTTATTGTCCGTAAATGGATCCCATTGATGTCAGTGGGATTGAGTTACAATCCTTTATCAGTTTGCATCCATTTGGTTTCTATTCCGTGTTTTTTTCTTTTCTTTTTTTTTTTTTACAGGAAAAAAGACTGCATGCTGTATGGTTTTCCTCATCAAAAAAAAAAAAAAAAAGGAAGAGAGGCGGATATAATAAATTTTAATGGGAAACGGATGAGCCTTTAATGTCATCCGTTTGCATCCTTTTTTTCCAATCCGTATTTGATCCGTTTTAAATACTGAGCATGCTTAGAAAAGGTGTTAACAACCAGGAAGTAGCCAGACAAAAATAAAAACGGAGAATAAAGGATACAAACAGATGTAAAACTGATGCAAAAGGATGCCACTTAAATGGCATCCCTTTGCATTAGTTTGCATCCTTTTGTTAGCTTGGTCCGTTTAGCAGCAATGCTGGGAGAATAGTGGGACGGAAGAGAAAGGCCATGTGAACCTAGCCTAAGCTGTGACTGTTTGCTATGAGCAAACTGGACTGCTTTTGTCTCAGATAGACATATAAAAAATATTAATAACTGTTAATTGTGGTTTTAAAGATAAGTGATGTTTCCCCCCCCCCCCCCCCATAATCCCCTTATAATATACTGTATATACAAGCTACTCTGTTGCATTTTCTACATTGTATTGTTTGAGTAAAAAAATTTTTTTTTTTTTCAAGGTATCACAGGACGGGAGCTTATAATGTGGACAATGAAAAAAAAATTAAATTTGCAAGCCCTACATGAGGACATTTCTGGTTACTTAAGGCTGACAAGTTATAAATAACTGATGGACATGAATGTTTGGCTCATGTAATGAAAAAATGTTGTACTGGTAAAATTTCGAACATGATTATCCTTATAAAATAGTGTTGTGTTGACCTTAAACCAGTGAGAGGAGGGGTGTTTTAAAAGTAAAGTTTACATTCTTATTAAAACATAGGTAACACTGTTGTTCTGCTTTTTTTTTTTTACTTCTCCTCCACTCTGGGGCATCAATAGGATGATACATAATAGTAGCAGAAAGGTGTATTGGATAAAACCGTAATATTTGTATCCACATGTTTTGTCTGCCTTCAGAGATTATCGACTTGGCTTCTTTTGCCAAAATGCCCAAGGTGCTATTATTATAAGCTAACTGCATTACATCCTTCAGTTTTGAATTTGTGTTTTTCATTTTATCATACACAATGTCATGGCTGTCTAACTGGTAACTTTTTTTTTCAAATACATCTTCCCAAGCGCAGTGTGTTTATGGCCTTTAAATGAAGAACCTTAATTCAGTTTTCCATAGAAGCTGTCCTAGGAACATGTTTATATTTAAAATGGGGTTTTATTCATGCGGTAGTAGGGTGGCTATTGCCCGCTATCCGTATAATATAAGATTAGATTTAAGTAGTTAATCTGTTTTCCCTTGACAGCAGCACAATAATGGGGTAACATATCCCCTGTGTAATTCTCATTAAAATTCCAAGGTCCTGGAAGCAAAGAAAAAACACCCTAAGGTATATAAGGGTTCCTCCCCCGAGGGAACAGTGAGTAAATGATAAAGTAACAATCATAGAAACCATACACAACAAAATTCAAATAAGGGCGGTAATGTTGTGCTGCTTTCAAGACTAAGGGAAAACAGATTAACTACTTAAATCTAATCTTCCCTAGTGTCTTGCCAGCAGCACAATAATGGGATTTAAGTAGCAGTATCCCTGGGTGGGCTGATTACATTAACAGAATCTAAGACAGATTTAACAAACTGTGTTTTGTCTGATAATAATAAGTCAATTTTATAATGCTTGAAGAAAGTGTTTGGAGTAGTCCATGATGCACTCTGGCAGATGTGTTCCAGAGGCAGCCCAAGAGGCCGCCGTTGCTCTAGTTCTTGGGTGTTAAACATGCGGCCCGTGGGCTGAATGCGGCTCACAATGAATATATTTGCGGCCCGGACATCCCTGTGTTCCCGAAAGATGTTTTAGGGACACAGGGATGCCCCCGTCAACTCTCAGCGGCCCTGCATTAAGTTTAAAAACACAGGGGCCGCCGGGAGATGGCGCACGTGGGGGAACTGTACTGGGCACCTAATGTGGGGGAACTGTACTGGGCACTTAATGTGGGGGCCTCTTATTGACATTCGCTCACGTCACGCTCCCAGAATTCAAGGGCCGGCGTTACTACATCCTTTTTTGGATGCGCACCACATAAACTTAAACCTTGTTTTTTTCGGCCCATGTTAGCCTTTGAGTTTGACATGCTTGCTCTAGTTGAATGAGCTTTAGTGAAACTTGGAGGCTCTAGATCTTGGATGGAGTAAGATATCTTGATACAGTCGGAGATCCATCTAGAAATACTCGCCTTAGAGGAAGTCCTTCCTTATTTATTACCCTGGAATAGTACAAATAAATTATTTTCTTAACGAAATGATTTTGTTCTGTTGACATATATTTGTAGACATCAAACATCATCCAGTGTGGTATAGTCAAATTGAGATATCTCCTGAGAGGAAGGAAAATAACGTGGTAAACATACTACTTGATTAGTATTGGTAATGGATGGACACTTGGGAAGAAAAGAAGGAAGAAATCTTAAGAGAACTCTATCCAAGCGAAAAAGAAAGCTAGCGTTCCTCAGCTGAAAAAGCTTGGAACTCTCCTACTCTTTTGGCAGATATTATAGCCAAAAGAAAAATAGTCTTAAGGGTAACGTGTTTTAAGGATACCGCCTCTAGAGGTTCAAAAGGCTGCAGACTTAGTTGTTTTAGTACAATTAAAAGATCCCAAGAAGCTATAGGCTGAACTATTTTCGGCCTAAGCCTACCTAGAGCTTTAACAAAGTCCTTGACTTCCTGATGTTGTAATCATTTTACCTGGAGGAAGGCTGAAAGAGCAGCTACCTGTACTTGGATAGTACTAGGAGATAGGCCCTTATAGAACCCATCCTGTAAGAAGTCAAGAATTTGGGGTCTGGATGGGTTTGAAGGGTTTAGATTGTACTTTGTGCACCAGGTACAAAATACTTTCTTAATTCTTAGGTTAGGTTTTGTTTGTAGAAACACTCCTGGAGTGTGCCAGCGTATCTAGGACTCTGTCTGAAAATCTCACTGTTCAGAGGGGGATGAACCCTTATATACCTTAGGGTGTTTTTTCTTTAATTCTCATAAAAATTCCAAGGTCCTGCAAGCACACAGGGGGATACATTAACCCATTATTGTGCTGCTGGCAAGACGCTAGGGAATGTTACATTGACTACCTATAGAAAAAGGTTAAAGGAAATCTGAAAGCAGCCCCCCCCCCACACACACACACACACTAACCTGAATATACAGGGCAATAGTTCAGTTGATGCCGATTCAAACACAGTTTACCTGTGCAGCCGCTCTGTTGTAATCCATTGAAAAAGAAAATATGCAAATCAGCCTTTCTGCACAATGGAGGGGTTTAGGGATGTCCTGATACCATTTTTTTTAAGACCGAGTACAAGTACCGATACTTTAATTCTAGTACTCGGCGATACCAAGTACGAGTGCTTATATTTTAAAGGGAATCTGACACCAGGGTGAAGCAGTTTCTGGCGTTGTTTACCGTATATGTGGGTTCCTTGTTTTGTACAATGGAGGCGGCTGCTGTAGTATGAGCCAAGATTTCTCTCTTCTCCATTGGATAGAACAGGGAATTTGCTTTGGCGGTGAGCAGCAGTAGAAACCAGGTCACCTGCATCTACATATATATTCAAGTTAGTGCAGCTGACTCTGCTGTAAGATTGCCTCAAATAGTAGGTAGTATCCCCTTGTAGGTAGTATAGATAGTTGCAGACATTAGAAGCAGCCCCCCCCTGTAGACCGCAACCCTCCCTTGTAGACAGCACCCCTCTCTTGTCCCCCATGTAGACAGCGTCTCCCACCCAGCGTCCCCCTTGTAGACAACAGAACCTCCCTTGTAGACAGTGCTCCCTCTTGTCCCCCTTACAGACAGCAGTCCCCCCTTGTAGACAGCAGCCCCCCCCCCCTTGTATACAGCACTCCCTCTTGTCCCCCTTGTAGACAGCAGCCCCCCCCCCTTGTAGACAGCAGCCGTCCCCCTTGTAGACAGCAGGTCCCCGCTTGTTGATAGCAGTCCCTCTTGTAGACAGCTCACCTGCGACTGTCCTCTGTCAGGTGCTGCTGCTCCGCTGTCCCTTTCTCCCGATCGCATCATTGCGTCCTATGGAGGAGCATGTGACATACACGTCACTCTGCTTCCTCCGTAGCGTTACGCTGGGGGAAGGGGAGTGACGTGTGTCACCTGCTCCTCCATGGAACGCCATGATGCGGTCGGGAGAACTGGACACCGGAGCCGGGCCGCATAGCAGCAGGTATCGGACATGGTATTGGGGACATTAAAAGAGTCCCCGATACCATGCAAATGCTGAGTATCGGCCCCGATACCGATACTAGTATCGGTATCGGGACATCCCTAGAGGGGTTCTTTATGCTGTACTAGCAGTTTTTATGCCCGCTGCTCTGGTCGGTAATGCTCTTCTTCTGTATTCATCCCCTCTTCATCAGTAGGTCCATGAATGGGCAGAATTATCGACCGGGGTGGGTGGGGGAAGCATTGCTAGTGCAGTATAAAGAAAGCCTTTATTGTGTTTGCACATTTTCATTTCTAACAACCAAATGGCTGGACAGATTTTTATAAGGTAAACTGAGGGAAATGTATTAAAACCTTTGTAGAGGAAGAGTGGTGCTGTTTCCCTTAGCAGCCAAATTACTTCTTTCTTTTATAAAAGCCTAAAAATGAACCAAGTATTTTAATTGGTTGCCATGGGCAACTGCACCACTCATCCTGTACACAGGATTTAATAAATCTCTCCCACTGTGTTTGAATCACCATCACCTGCACTATTAACCTGTATATTCTGGTTATTGCGGGTAATGCTGCTGTCAGATTTCCTTTATATTAGGGTGCATAAACAAGGGTTGTGCCACATGTGAATATGACATTGGTATGATGGCAGACTAGGTATTATGCCAAGATTTAATAATGAAAGCTGCCATTAAAAATAGGGATAAATTAGTAGACTGTCTAGTCTTCTTTCATTGTCAAGTTTGTTTCTACTAACTATTGCAAAGATGATGGGCCTCATTTACTAAGACCGGAGAGGTTTTTTTTTTTGGAGTGTTTTTGCTTTTCCTCCATTTTTCTCACCTTATTTACTATTGTGTCGCAAGTGTCGGGTATTTTCTGTCTCACGGAATATTGTTTCGTCGCACAAACTAGGCGGGTAAAACCCCGGTTACAAAAAAAAAATGCAGACTTTGAGACCCTATTGAGAAGAGAGGACGTTTGTAGAAAATGACTATGTTCAAAGCTATAACAATCAAAATATCAAATCACAAATTAATTTTAAAGTTTACAAAAATAGCACATGTAAAGAAAGGCTGACTAAAGGGCACAAAATCAACCACCAGCTTGTTCTAGCCTGAGAGATGCAAATAACATCTCTAATGGCTGTTGTTGTGAACATCATTGAACATCCGTTTTTTATGAACTTTCCGACTGCTGCTGGTAGTCGGATTATCATTTTAACAATCTCACACTTTTTCCGTGTGTTTCACATTATACTCCGAGAGTTTTTTCTAATTTACTTGGGAACACGCCCCATTTTAGTTGAAAACACGCCCATTTGGTGTGTTTTACTAAACACTTGGAGAGTTTTCAAAAAGATGTTTTTTTTTGGTCGAAAACATTGTCGCATACATCGTGCGACAGAATATTAGGCGCTAAACCCGACAAAAACACTCGGGTTCACATTAGTAAATCAGGGCCAATGTGCCAAGATTTTGGTGCTTTTTTTGACACATGGAATCACATTGTAGACAACCCCCATACACCCCCCCCCCCACCCTATTGGACAAAATAAATGTTACTGTTCTTTTTGGTGCACTATGCATGATAAATGTTTCTGAAATAGGCCATACTTTTAGACCATTTGCCTCATTCATGGCACAACAGCCATCGTAAATGTGGGCCAATGTATGTGTGAAACCACAATATCTTAGCCTTTCTATAATGGGTTGTCTGATTGAAGAGGGCTAGTGACATATGGGTATTGAAAGGTATAACAGGAAGTGACCTAATTAAGAAAACAAGCAAAGAAAAGGTGAAGACGAAACCTAGTATAAATATAAAGAGAGTTGAAAAAAGATACTGAGGCATAGTTTAGCAACTGTTTAAAAGAATAGCTTTCATTTCTTTTTTTTGTGTGAGTTCTGCACTGAGATCAGTTGCTTTTTCTTTTCTGGAATGCTCACACGGAGCGCATCCGCAGCATATTTCACGCAGCGCATGAGCTGACAGCAGTCACAAGTGCGAGCACCCTGCTGTGGCCGGGTAGCTCTGTGTGCCTGGTCAAAGAGGCGGATTTTCCACTGTACTTCTGTTATGAGCAGGCATTGTGTCTACACCGGGAAATCTGCTGAGCCACAGAAGGAAGCTCACTCTTGTGACTGACGACTGCGCATCCGCTGTATGCAGCGGATGCACTCCGCGTGACCCTACCTGTTTTGAGAAATCTGCATAGTAGCTGTGTTGATGTTATTTTAGATGTGGAGATATTCCAGATGGCAAAATATATGGTTCAATAAAAAAAGGACAATTTAAAGTCTTAAAAACTGGGCAACTCCCGTGAAGGTCCCCAGTGATGAGCTGGCCAGCTATTTTTGCAGTTGGAAACAACTTTCACTTTTATCATTTCCTGTTGCATAAAGGGGTAGTTGAATTGTTTTTCATTGTTTTTTCTTACATGCACAGCATGGGGTAAACCATATATAAAAAACATGTACTTTCGTACTTCCGCCATCACTACTGTACTCTCAGAACTGTTCTCATTGCACAGCAAACATGCACTGCCCACTTAGCAAGTCAACAGCTGCAGCAGGAAGGGAGGAAGGCAAGTATATATTCCCCCCCCCCCCCCCCCCCCCCAGGCTGAGCAAATTAAAAAAATTTAATACATCTTGGAATATCACTTTAAATGGTGTAAAACATACTCTGCAGTCATATACACATTGTCATTCACATTAGTCTCTGTCCACAATAGGGCTCGCAATCTGATTTATTTCTAACACACAAGGGCCACTTATACCAGTTTATAATGAAATATATATCAGAATATTTCTAGAGTGTGGGAGAGAACACAGTACCAAGAGGAAACCCTGGCAAAATTTCAAAAAATATACTGATGCTTTTCTTAGTCACTGAAAACAAACCATCCATGCTACACAAAAATAAGCCAGGTATGTGGAGAATGTATTGTGGAGAATAAAACATATACTGTGTATTGGATTATTTTTCTATAACATCCATAAACTATAATATACAAAGGGGTTAACCTTTAAAGATTTTTACACTTTGACCCCTATACAGTCATTTTCCCTTGGGTGCAGGGGACCACTAGGTCACTATTTTTAGGAGTGATCCCATTACAAGTGACAACTGGCAAAGGCCATACACACTGGTGTGAATCAACAGGGGTTAAAGCAAGAAAAGAGTCTGGGTACAGGCTGAGGTCAAGGCTGACAGTTTGTACACAGTCATCTGGCAGTAGTCCCAGCTGTAGCAAGTGCATGGCAGCAAAGGAGAGCATAGATCGTACAGTCAAGGTAACCTGGCAGCTATGCCCACCTGTATGAGTAGTATACCTGCAGGAGCAGACCTCCAGTGTGACCTATGTATATTTAAAGTATTGGCTTTCATTTTACCAGAGCAATTTAAGAAGTTAAAGCTAAGCTGTGCTTGGTTGTTATCGGCAAGTAAGAGTTTTTTGTTTTAGTAACTCTTGGCCAATGTTTGTTTAAAATCCAAACATGGTGGCTTTGTGAAACATACCTCAAACAAATCCCAATATATTTTTTTTATTATGGCATGTGTTTTTACTGATCAGATAATCAGATAGAGGGAAAAATTCTAAAATGATTAAGAAAAACACAGTCCTTTTTGTAGCTACACATTAAGTGACAATCTATTCCCACATGAGCTCTCTACAAAGGGCTAACATGGGCATGGACTCTCAAGTCATCAGGAGGTGAAAGTGAAGATTTATGCATACTCAACAGATGGGCGGGCATATGAGAACATGGATTAAGAAGATCGGGAAAGCTTGGAAAGTTGGCTTCTGCCTCCATAATGCAAAGCACTAGATTAGTTTACTAGCAACAGAGGCTATAACTGCAACTGCCGAAGCTATTTATGTAAGTAATTTTTCTGAGGTCCATCTGCACTATAACCCTGTATATTTGGTATAGTGCAGGTGAGCTGTAAGTTTCTGTTTAGGGATGTGGAGCGGTCTTGTGTACCTAACAGCTGTAAGCTGATTTTAATGGCTCAGCTGACGGCCGATGTCAATAGCTGGCATGGAGCGATCTCCAGTGCCAGCCATATACCACTGTCAAAACTGACCGCAGCATTTAAACAATTAAACGTGTTCGATTGGCTCCCCTGGACACTTTAAGTAGGCCTTCTTGGCTGCCATCAGGTTTCTGCTATTACTGTGGCAGGCTGTACTAACAAAATGCGTATCAGTTAATTCAACGCAGTGGATAAGCATTGCATTATATCGTATAAGCAACAGAATTATTGTTTGTAAATCTCTGTGTTGGGATTAAATCCCTGTGTTGGGATTAAAAAGTGTAAGAAAAAAGTAAATTTAAAATTAAAAAAACATAAGTATATAAAAACATTCCTAATAAAAATTCAAATCACTCCCTTTCCTATTTTTCACATAAAAAAGTAAACATAATAAACTATTACCCCACGTAAAAATGTGGTTAGTAAAAACCGCACAATGAACAGTATAAACAGGAAAAATACCAAATGTCAGAATTAGGGGGAAGTGGTTGGTGTTTGGTCACATCAAATAAAAAAATCTAAGATTTGAAACTACACAAATAGGTGTTTGTGCTTATTGCAACTTGTCTTTTGTTTATCCTATTTCTTTTGGCTGATAAAAACCACAGATGGCAGCATAAAAAATTAGCCCTCCACACACAACTTCTTGGAGAGAAAAGTGAAAAAGTTATAGGGGTCAAAATAGGGCACTTTAAAGGGATACTCCGGAGGAAAACTTTTTTTTAAATCAACTGGTGCCAGGAAGTTAAAACAGATGTGTTCAGTACTTTTATAAAAAAAAATCTTAATCCTTCCAGTACTTATTAGCGTCTGTACTAGAGAGGAAATTCTTTTCTGTCGCGAATACAGTGCTCTCTGCTGACACCTCTGTCCAGAGCAGTATAGGTTTGCTATGGAGATTTTCTCCTGCTCTGGATAGTTGCTGAAATGGACAGAGGTGTCAGCAGAGAGCACTGTGGACAGACAGAAAAGAAATCCAAAAAGAAAAGAATTTCCTCTGTAGTATACAGATGCTAATAAGTACTGGAAGGATTAAGATTCTTTAATAGAAGTAATTTACAAATCTGTTTAACTTTCTGGCATCAGTTGATGTAAGAAAAAAAAATTTAATCGGAGTAGCCCTTTAAAACACCATACTATCCTGAGAAATACAGATAACATCAATTTTACAGCATACTAATTCTTTGGTTTGCCCTGTTGCCCTTGGTAAAGACCACCTTAGCATCCATTAAGATGATCAAGCATGCTCAGTTCAACTGCATATTTCTTTTTAGTCTCTATATTGTATCTAATTATGGGGGATTGTGGAAATGTATGTGTGTATGGTAGCAGCAGGGTCACATTTCAGAGTGTAACCAGAAAGTGATCAGATCAGAGGAGGAGAAGAACAATAATCTAGGTAATTTTTACTAAAGAAAAAAAAAACATCAGATTTGTACTTCTTTACATATACAATATGTATGTTGTACACATTTTACCAATTTTGCTTTATGGGAAAAATCCTTTTAGGTCGGCTTCACAGAGTAAATCAGAAATAGTCAACCTATTTATTTTTGTCCGTAATCATCTAATAAAAGGCTTCTCTAAAATAACAACATAAGTCACAAATTTTTCTACTGTTTAAGTGCAGCCTAAAGGGTTTGAGATGTTAAATGAAGCCAGAATATTTAGCTAAACACAATTGTTTGGTTCATGCCATTGTCATATTTGGGATGTGTGTACATTTGCTAAAAAGTAAAAAAAAAGCTGTGTGAACATCCTTTAATTGTGATTACATAATTTCTCCCGGGGGTTTAGGAAAGGTAACTTAAACCTGTAACATTGTACGTGTCCAGGTTAAACTGGAACTATGAGCATTTTGAAGTTTGTATGACTGCAGTTAGTCTGAGCACCATATTTGCAATATACTCTTTAAATGAAAATAGAAGAAAAATGTCTTCACTAGCTAGATTATTGATTACATATCAGATGTCTATGGAGAAATAATGTTATTGCACAAAGAATTATTGAGTACTATAGCATAAGCTTCAAGTTGTCTCTGTGAAAGGGGTTTTACCCAATCTTCTGCACAAAGAAGTGTCTGTCAATAAAAAGCTTGAAAAGGGGACAACATGTAGGGGGGACCCTGCTGAACGATATTGGCTTTTTTGTTCTTTTTTTTTAATGACTAAAGAAGTAGAACAAGAGTAAATCCTAAATGATCAGTCATAATATATAAAACTGTAAGGCAACATAGACAACTTATCAAATACATTAAAAAAATAAATACCACATGCAGTGTTGCTTATATTGTAATTGTAATACTTTAAGGCTCCCTGAAGAAGATACCAATGCAGTCTCATAAGGCAAAATGATTTACAATTAAACCTTTCACTAGCTTTCTGTGGTTCCGAGCCTTCTAGGTTTACTGACCTACAGCCAAAGCCTTCCTCTTTTATGTATGCCTGGCTTTAGTTTGAAAACTGAATTGACACTTCACTAAAATTTTATGTGCGAGTCACACCTAACTCTTGTTTTTCATATAAACTCTGCACTTATTTTGTAGCTTCAACTGATTGTAAAATTCATTATATCACCTAATTTATTAATAGATAGATAGATAGATCTAAATATGTTCTGTTCTATATTTCAGTCATGCATGCTTATTAACGTGCTGTGGGCCTTGTTCATCTAATGTAATAAATTTTTATGTATTGTATTCATTTTGTAAAGGAATATTTTAGTTACCAGAAATAAAGAATCGTAACTTAAAATGAATTTTTTTTTATATAATTTGATATCCTTTTTTAAGATTCTTAGTATTTCTTCTAATATTTTGTTTCCTTTCAAAACATAGGAATTGGCCTGGAAAAGTTTCTTGGTTCATTAAAAAAAAGAGAGTTGTGATAATTGTATATGATCATCACATGACAACAATAAGTATATTAAAATATGGTACAATGTATGATACTACAATTGTCTCTTAATTTATAATAATTTGTCTCTGGATGACCACTTTAAATTTTTGTAAGGGTGGGTTCACACTACGTTTTCTCCCATACGGGAGCGCATATGGCAGGGGGGAGCTAAAACTCGCGCTCCCGTATGCCTTCGTATGCGCTCCCGTGTGTCATTCATTTCAATGAGCCGGTCGGAGTGAAACGTTCGGTCCGGTCGGCTCATTTTTGCACCGTATGCGCTTTTCCCCCGGACCTAAAACTGTGGTCAACCACGGTTTGAGGTCCGGTCGTAAAAGCGCATATGGCGCAAAAATTAGCCGACCGGACCGAAAGTTTCACTCCGGCCGGCTCATTGAAATGAATGACACACGGGAGCGCATACGAAGGCATACGGGAGCGCGAGGTTTTAGCTCCCCCCTGCCGTATGCGCTCCCGTATGGGAGAAAACGTAGTGTGAACCCAGCCTAACTTGGAACCAGAAAACTATGAAACAAAGGTAAGGGACTGTTGCCAGTTTTTGAAATACCTTTAAATTCCAGTGGAGTGGGGTACTCCACTGGCCAGCGTTCGGAACTTAATGTTCCAAATGCTGTTTTTGTGCTGCGGGGTCGGACACGCCAACCCCCCCCCCCCCCCCCCCCGCAGCAGTCACGCCCCCTCCCATTGACTTACATATAGGTGCGTGGCAATGATGTAATGAAGGGCATGGCTGACCGCCGCAGCGGAGTACCCAGTGGCCAGTGGAGTACCCCTTTAACATCTGCACTAAAATCCTTCTGGCACATATACCAAATGTTTTAATAGTCATATTAACCCAACATGTCTAAAATGAATGTTATTATTCTATTACAAAAAAAAAACTATGCAAGAAAGGCTAGCAGACTCTGCACATACAACAATGACTAATCTGTTCCATACAGACAAATATAGTAAAATGTGTGAGGTAGTATGTTTTTTGCATTATATTTATTTATTTTATTTATTTATTTTTTATTTAAACAATGAGAACATACTGGTGTTGTGTGCCTTGCTGTAGCTATACTGTGGCACATATTATAGCCTTCTGTCAGAGGCATTAATTGGAAAATCCTGTGAACATTATACCTGAAACTCTCAAAAAGATACAAAATGAAGAAAAAATAAGCAAGTACAACTAAAATATATGCATTAACAGTCCTTACAAGATTTGAAATGAGCTGCTGGAATCTAGTCAGTCAGTTTGGCAGTGCAGGGAGAACAGTATTAGACATGTAGGACTGTACAGTATTGCCTTGAAGTGCTACAAAACAGCCAATCCGTGCATGCATTTGGCACTTCTTGTCCTTTATTGCAGATTGGCTGGATCTTTCCATCAAACCACTGTTCTTTTCGGCACTGTAAGTTGACTGGTTCTAAGTTGTAATGGCCCAGGAAAGGCCATTGAAAGCTGAGAAAGATTGTAATCTGTGGCTTTTGTACCTTAAAGGACTACTGAACAATGAATATGCTTTATTTGCTGAATCAAAAATACCCTTCCATTGCTGTGTATAGCTTATTTAATAAATTTCTTTTGTGGTTAATTGTGTTTTGTTTTTTCTCAGTTTTTATTTCATATTTTCAGCTTATTATAAGTAGAATGGTTACAAATAAAGTGCACACAATCCCAAATTTTCAGTTTCGTGTATATTAGATATGGCTTTTTTTATTTATGACTAACAGAAAATTAATTTCATTGATGACTTTTAAATGCTTTGTAAAATTTGATGACCAGTATGAAGCAATAATTTCATTAAATATGCTACAAGCAGATTCTAAAATATATACAGGAGCGCTTCCAACTGTCATGTGTAAGGGGCATTATTTAACCTCTTCAGGACACCGGGCGTATGCATACGCCCTGCATCCTGAGTCCTTAAAGGGGTACTCCACTGGAAAACATTTTCTTTTAAATCAACTGGTGGCAGAAAGTTAAATAGATTTGTAAATTACTTCTATTTAAAAATCTTAATCCTTACAGTACTTATCAGCTGCTATATGCTCCACAGGAAGTTCTTTTCTTTTTGTATTTCCTTTCTGCCTGACCACAGTGCTCTCTGCTGACATCTCTGCTCTCTGTCTATTTTGGGAACTGTCCAGACTAGGAGCTAATCCCCATAGCAAACCTATCCTGCTGTGGACAGTTCCTAAAAATGGACAGAGGTGTCAGCAGAGAGAACTGTGGTCAGACAGAAAGATTTTTTAATAGAGGTCATTTACAAATCTTTTCAACTTTCTGGCACCAGTTGATTTAAAAGAAAATGTTTCCCAGTGGAGTACCCCTTTATGCACGTGGGGCGTATGCATACGCCCGTGGGAATTCCGTTCCCAGTCGCTAGCCGGTTGGGGACCGGGATGCCTGCTGAAATCATTCAGCAGGCATCCCGGCACCTCATCGAGGGGGGTTCTGAGACCCCCCCATGTTGGCAATCGCAGAAAATCGCATGTCAATTCAGACATGTGATTTTCTGCTATTCCGGGCTGATTGGGTCTCTGGTGACCCAATCACCTTGAAAATAGGGATGATCGGAGCTGTCAGTGACAGCCCTGATCATCCTGAGGGATAGGAGCGAGGTCGCAGTGCTGCGATCTCCTATCCCCTGCCATTGGTCAGTACTGATTCTGACCAATGGCAGCGCAGGACAGTGGGTTGCCATGGCCGTTCTGCCCACCCCTGGATGTCGGGCAGAACGGGGGAGAAGATGGAGACTGGTACCTTACCTGAAGATGGCGTGGGGACCGAAGATCATCGTGGAGACTGCAAAGATCCTGGCACAGGTAGGGAAACGACGGGGGGGGGGGGGGGGGGGATGAAAGTGAAAGTAAGCAATCTTTACTGTGGCAACCACTAGGAAGGCAGAACTGCAACACCCAGCTGTCTGGGCATGCTGGGAGTTGTAGTTTTGCAACATCTGGAGGGTCACAGTTTGGAGAACACTGTTACAGTGGTGCCCAAACAGTAGCCCTCCAGATGTTGCCAAACTAAAACTCTCAGCATGCCTAGACTGCCCAGGCATCCTGGGAGTTGTAGTTCTGTAACATCTATCCCTTCAGATTTAGCAATTTTCATGACATTTTTGAAAATTGCTGCTCTACTTTGAAGCCCTATAATTTTTTCAAAAAGTAAAAATATGTCCAATTTATGATGCCAACATAAAGTGGACATATTGTATTTGTGAATAAAAATAAAACATTTTTGGAATATCCATTTTCCTTACAAGCAGAGAGCTTCAAAGTTAGAAAAATGCTAAATTTTCAAAAATTTGGGGATTTTTCACCAAAAAAGAATGCAAGTAACAACGAAAATTTACCACCAAAATAAAGTAGAATATGTCACGAAAAAACTATCTCAGAATCAGAATATTCGGTAAAAGCGTTTTAGAGTTATTAATGCGTAAAGCGACGGTGGTCAGAATTGCGAAAAAGGGCTCAGTCCTTAAGGTGAAAAAGGGCTTAAGGGGTTAAAGCTATGAATAGTCCCAGGCATCCTATTCCCTTTCAAAAAGAGTCAAATATCTACTCTTAGATACAGCGGGTGAAATAAAGATTGAACATGTCTCCATTTATTTCACTCAATATATTTCCAAAGGGGATATTGACATAATTTTCGCTAGATGTTGGTAACAACCCGAATCATCCATACATACAAAGACATCAAAACCCGTTGGCTGTCCTGGCATGCTGAGATTTGTAGTTTTGCAACAACTGGAGGTCCGCAGGTTGGAGACCACTGGCGTACAGTGAGTTTCAGCGCCAGCGTCCCCCCAACAAAGAGGAGGAGGGCAGTGCTTGAACGTGACATCTGTGAGTAGTGCCCTGCTGGGCTGATCATCAATTGGGGGGGGGAACGCTGAACACTGCGCGCGGGTCACATGATTGAGGGGGGGGGTGAAAATACAGTTATATACCGTGGAACCGCCGTAAGTTAAAAAAAATACAGTGATACACATATTTGGCCCAGCCCTAATACAGGTGGCTGCCAACTGTTATACACACCATGGGGTAGATATTTCAAAACTTGTCCATAGGAAAAGTTGCTGAGTTGAAAAGGCCTCTGAAAAATGAAAGAAGTGATCTGAATGATTGCTATGGGCAACTCAGCAATTTTTCCTCTAGACAGGTTTTGATAAATGTCCCCACGTTTGGAAGAGAAATGGCACTGCACATCACCATGAGGGACACTTATCAATGTTTGCTTATGTATTCTTTTTTTTTTGTAATTTTTTCCTTACTTTTTTTTTGCTTATATGTGACTTATTTATCAACTGGTTTCAGCCTGTTGATAATTTTCTTTCACGTAAGCAATTTTTCCTTTTTTACTTTGGTAGTAGCTTTTTCTGCTCCATGTTTGAGCTGTAGTAAATTTAGTAAATTTTTAACCCTGCTGCTTTTTGCGCAGTTGTGACTGTCGCAGGTAATAAATACCTGACTACCCGTAGTCCATTTTAAAATTATTACTACGTAGGTAATTTTTGGAAAACTTGCTTTTCTCGCTTTCCAGTCAAAATGTCGCACGAAAAATCACGTAGTCGCAGTTGCGACAATTTTGCAACAATTATAGTAAAGAAAACCTGACTAAACCCGCTGATAAATGTCCATACATATCAACAGTAAAGTTTGGAGGTGGGAACATCATGGTGTGGGAAACACGTACTCCTCTCCAAATGTACTCTGCCTACTATGCAGGGAAATACACAGCTCTGTATCACTAGACTTAAATGTCTATAGAACAACATGGTGGCTCAGTGGTTAGCACAATTGCCTTGCGGTTCTGGGTTTGAATCTCTCTATTGTCGCGCTTCGGCCGCACGCACCAGCAGCGAGCACATTGTCCCCGGCTGCCGGCAGGGCTGGGATTTGTATCGCGGGACGCTCCCGCATGCTAATCCCAGCCTGTCACTCCCCACGCTCTGCTGCCACCTCCTCCACTGTGTCTCAGCTCAGCGCGTGTCCCCGTCTCCTAGGACGCACATACTGGAGCTCGGAAATTTAAAGGGCCAGTACGCCCATAATTAGTTGTACACCTGACACTACTCTATAAAATCCCTGCACCTCTCACACTTCTATGCTGAATCTCCAGTGCCCCTAGCCTTAGATTAAGCGCTCCCTATAGCCTGTTTGCCTTACTTGTGTATCCAGACCTTCACGCTATGTTATTTGACTTCGCCCCTTTGCCGCCTGCCTTGACCTTCTGCTACATTTGACTGTACTACTGCCTTATCCTTCGGTACCTTGCCTTGCCCAGCTACCTGTGTGGTTGAGCCGTGTCGGGGGGTAGCGACCTGGGTGTCACCTGCCGCAGCAAGCCCATCCTGCCTTGCGGTGGACTCTGGTGAAGACCTGCGGCACCTTAGACTCTGCTCACCGATACAGTCCGAGTCATCAGCCACACAGGTTAGAGGATCCACATCCAGCTCCGTAACATCAATTTTGCCTGTTAAACATATTAGCAAAATATAGGATGCTGTTAATCTTAAAGGGGTTCTCCCTTGTTTATACTGTTTTTTGTTATTATGTTTGTGTGTTATGTGTGTATAAGTATGTGTTTTTTTATGTGTGTTGTGATTATGTATATATGTATTTTCTTACCTTTTGTGAAGATCCGGAAGCTGGCCCCTTTTTCTTCCAGTGGCTTGCTGTGTACCTCGGCCTCCGCCATGTTGTGTTCAGTAAGTGGGATGTCGGGGGGGGGGTGTTCTTGCTTCCGTCCTTCCTATCTTCTGACGTCCGAGGCAAATCTTTTCTTCCTGTTTCTTCTGTGGCTCAGCGACGAATCTGCGGCCTCTTCCGGCGCATGCGCAGGTAGTTTGTTAGTTCTTTTTTACCAATAATTTTTTTTTTGTCTAATTGACAAACTGTCTGCGCATGCACGAGTACGCAAGTGCTACGCTAACAGCATAGCGTACGTTAGGTCTACGCTAATAGCGTAGCTTCGCGCAAGCACAGACAGTTTGTCAATTAGACAAAAAAAACTTTATTGGTAAAAAAAAAATACCTGCGCATGCGCCGGAAGAGGCCGCAGATTAGTCGCTGAGCCACGGAAGAAACAGGAAGAAAATATTCGCCTCGGACGTCAGAAGATAGGAAGGACAGAAGCACGAACACACCCCCCGACATCCCACTTACCGAACACAACATGGCGGAGGCCGAGGTACACAGCAAGCCACTGGAAGAAAAAGGGGCCAGCTTCCGGATCTTCACAAAAGGTAAGAAAATACATATATACATAATCACAACACACATAAAAAAACACATACACACATAACACAAACATAATAACAAAAAAACAGTATAAACAAGGGAGAACCCCTTTAATGTTAAGCACTATGGGGGAGATTCATCAAAACCAGTGTAGAGGAAGAGTGGTGCAGTTGCCCATAGCAACCAATCAGATTGCTTCTTTCTTTTTTAAGAAGGCCTTTGAAAAATGAAAGAAGCAATCTGATTGGTTGCTATGGGCAACCTTTACTCTGCACAGGTATTGATGAATATCCATTTATTGCCTTACAGTCAGGGTAGGCCTTTGGGGTGTGCGAGCTGTGCGGCCGCAGAGGGAGCCATAGCAACAGGGGCGCCGGGCGGCCAACACAGCTCGCAGTGTAACAGGTCAGTGTGAGGTGAGATTTTCAAACCCATGCAATAGTCGGACTGCGAGGAGCGAGGGCAGAGACCGAGGTTGCACGTCTGTAAGCCACACCCCCTTACCTCCTGGAGGATGGAGGACGCAGCTCTGCATTAGATTAGAAGACAGAGCAGGGGGAGAGAGTGGATGTACACAGCTCCCTCCCCTGCCCTGACGTACACAGCTCCCTCCTCTGTACACAGAGCAGGGGGAGGGGAGAGAGGATGTACGTGCACAGCTCCTCACCTCCCTAATGACTTCTATGTGTGAAGGAGGACATACTGCACTGCATGGGCTGGGGATAAGGGGGGGGGGGGGGACATTGCAGCATTAAAGCTGGGGATGATGCTGGGAGACATATTACACGGGCTGGGAATGTATAGACTGCAGGGAAATAAATATCATACTGGGGATGATTTCTATGTGTGAGGGGGGGACTCCTGAATGACACATGCTGGGAGTTGTAGTCCCTGTTATGTGTGTGTGTATGCCAGTGTTTCCCAACCAGGGAATGCTAGTAGCAGTAGTTTTGCAACATCTGTAGGCACCCTGGTTGGGAAACACTGGTGTATGAACTACAACTCCCAGTGTTTGTTGTTACAAAGATTTTTTTCCTCTTTGTGTACCACAAGGTTAGCACGCACAGGGCGCCTGAACACCTAAGGCAGGCCCTGTTTACAGTGTTGAAGTTGTGGGTACAAATCTCTCGATTTTATATATTAGGGAAAGATAGGGCTCTTTATTACTACAAGTAACTGTTGGCAGCGTGGTGGCTCAGTAGTTAACCCTATTGCCTTTCAGTGCTGGGGTTCTGGGTTGAAAACGTTTTGTTTTATATGTTAAGGAAACATAAGAGTCTATGGACACTATGCTGCTAATATGCGGGGTGCAAACATACCACATTTACCACATAGCAAGCTGTTAGCTAGAAATCAATTGGCAAATATGAAATGCCAAACCCACTTGGTGTTTCTTGGTATTTTATGGGGCAAAAAATAAAAAATTGCAGCATGCTTAGACTATGGTGTTTTTTCTTGAAAAATGCAATGTGAGTTGAGCATTGGTGTTTTTGTTCTGGTGTTTTATCCACCAATTCTTTAATAGAAATCCTTGAGTCACATAATGAATGAATCACATGACTTGTATTGATAAAAATGCTGAAGAAAAACTGCCAAGACTAAAAACCCACAAATAGGTTGTGTTGAAACATAGCCTTAGCTGATGTTTACACTGGCAGATATCGTAGCGAGTTTCCCACAGCTCAAGCAGATTTTCTGCAGTAGAATTTTCACAGTGGAAATTCGTTGCACACCCTATTGGAATCAATGGCCCAGACTTATCAAACTATGTGAAAGTAAAAGTGGAGAGATTTTCCTACAGCAACCAATCACAGCTCAGTTTTCACATTAGCTGAGCTGTGATTGGTTGCTGTGGGAAAATCTCTCTACTTTTAAAGGGGTTCTCCACCATAAGGTGATTTTAGTACGTACCTGGCAGGCAGTAATGGACATGCTTAGGAAGGATTTGCGCTTGTCTTGGGGCTAAATGGTTATGTTGTGAGATTACCATAATACTGTGGCTAGCTTTTTGTGAACTGGTATTTCCTGTTTGAGCTTTCTTCTTTGCCAACAAATCCAATAATTCCATTTTCCACCCTCCCACACATCAGCCACCTTACCCATTTGAAACATAAATGAGCTGCATCCATTCAAAAGACCTGTGGTTTTCGATCAGGGTGTCTACTGCTGTTGCATTAGTTGCAGATTGATCTCTCTCCCACCCAGCAGTCGATCCACCTATTGAAGCAGACAGGCTCCCTGTCATCAGCTGACTAGTGAGTCAAGTCTCGGCCGCATTGCAACCTGGGAAAAATCTGAGACAACAGTCATTTTGTATGCTGTTAAAAATAAATATTGAGGTGAAAATCACATAAGAATTGGGAGAAAACTGTCACACACAGGTACAGACACTATATTATGAACTACACTAACTTTACAGCCCCTGTAGCATAGTCAAATAAAAGAAATTCCTGGAATACCCCTTTAATTTCACATAGTTTGATAAATCTGGGTCAATGTATTCTGCTGTGGCTCAAACTCATAGCAGGAATCTGCAAACTCACTACTAAATCCAGCCATGTAAACATACCCTAAGGCTAAGTTTCCACTGCAGTTTTTGAGCCAAAGTCAGAAGTGGATCTATAAGGAAGGAGAAGTGTAAGTCCTTCCTTTATATCTCCTATTCCTTTTGAATACATTTCTGGCCTTGGGTCAAAAACTACAGTGGCAGTATTCCAAAAACTGCCAGAAAAAAAAAACAAGTGGAAACTTAGGTGCCTAAGGGTGCGTTCACGTGCGTTTTCTTGCTGCAGATTTTGCTGCCTATTGACTTCAATAGGCTGCAAAATCTGCTAAAGCAAATCTGCAGCAAAAAATACGATATTCACAGGAACAGTGTTGTGTGCATATGTGATGCAGCAGATTATAATGTAAACGAAACTATTGAACACAGCAGTAAATATGCAGCAGATATACGTGTAAATGTACCTGAGTACGTTAACACATGCATTTTTTGCTGAAGATTTTCGGCTGCTGATTTTCCTGCCCATTTACTTTAATGGGTAGGAAAATCAGCAGCATAATATCTGCAGCACAATATAATACGCACGTGTGATAAGAATAATTATAACATCGTTTTTTTATATAAATAAAATAATAATATTTTTTTATACTATAATTGGCCAACTGTGATTAACCTCTTCAGGACACAGGGCGTATGCATACGCCCTGCATTCCAAGTCCTTAAGGACCGAGGGCGTATCCATACGCCCGTGGGAAATCCGGTCCCCACCGCTAGCCGGTTGGGGACCGGAGCCGGATGCCTGCTGAAATCATACAGCAGGCACCCTGGCACATCGCCCAGGGGGGTCCTGAGACCCCCCCCCCCCATGTCGGCGATCGGAGAAAATCACATGTCAATTCAGACATGCGATTTTCTCCAATTCCGGGCTGATCGGGTCTCTGGTGACCCGATCACCCGGAAAATAGGGCTGATCGGAGTTGTCAGCAACAGCCCCGATCAGCCTAAAGGATTGGAGTGAGATCGCAAAGCTGCGATCTACTCCTATCCCCTGCCATTACTCAGAACGGAGTTCTGACCAATGGCAGCGCAGGACAGGGGGTTGCCATGGCAACCCCCCGTTCTGCCCGCCCCTGGATGTCGAGGGGCTCTGGGAAGAAGATGGAGGCCGTACCTGCAGGAGAAGATGTCTGGGGACCTGGGATCTTCGCTGGAGCCTGCAGGATCCTGATCAGGTAGGGAATCGACAGTGGGGGGGGGGGGGGGGGAATTGAAAGTAAATCGATCTTTACTGTGGCAACCACTAGGGGGGCCAAACTGCAACTCCCAGCATGCCCAGAGAGCCAAAGGCTGTCTGGGCATGCTGGGAGTTGTAGTTTTGCAACATCTGGAGGGTCACAGTTTGGAGACCACTGTTACAGTGGTGCCCAAACAGTAGCCCTCCAGATTTTGCCAAACTACAACTCTCAGCATGCCTCGACTGCCCAGGCATGCTGGGAGTTGTAGTTCTGTAACATCTGTCCCTTCAGATTTAGCAATTTTCATGACATTTTTGAAAATTGCTGCTCTACTTTGAAGCCCTCTAATTTTTTCAAAAAGCAAAAATAAGTCCATTTTATGATGCCAACATAAAGTGGACATATTGTGTTTGTGAAGAAAAATAAAATGTATTTGGAATATCCATTTTCCTTACAATTAGAGAGCTTCAAAGTTAGAAAAATGCAAAATTTTCTAAATTTTCATGAAATTTGGGGATTTTTCACCAAAAAAGGATGCAATTAACGCCGAAAATTTACCACCAAAATAAAGTAGAATATGTCACGAAAAAACAATCTCAGAATGAGAATATTCGGTAAAAGCGTTTTCGCGTTATTAATTTGTAAAGTGACGGTGGTCATAATTGAGAAAAAGGGCTCAGTCCTTAAGGGGTTAATACCCAGAAGGGACCCACACGCAGTAGGGGGTGTAGAGATGATTTACATACAGATGTTGCCAGAACTAACATGATCACGCTGGCAACATCTGTATGCCGATAATCTATATACCCCCTACGGTAAATATACTATATAATACACTACACAGCATGAATGGTGCGGTCAAGGAGAGATTGCACTGTGCATGCTCCAGTTCCAGCTTGTACTTCCTTTGCCGACAGAAGTAAGAAGAATGGGGTGTCATCATAAAAAGAAGAATCTTGGTTGGCAAGGGACACGTGACCAGTTCTTCAATTAAGATAAAGAAGCTATTTACATGGGACTGGCAGGGATCGAGGTAGGTTAGTATAAGTTGTATATTATTGTTGCAGCCCTGCACAAAAATATGACAGTAAAATAGGTATAAAAAGCTCCATCAATCTAGTATGTTCTCTATTAAAGTCTATAAAAAAAGGGTCTGGCAGAGAACACATTGTATGCACTTTTTTATGTAATAATAATGTTTATTTAGATAATGCCAACAGATTCTGCAGACCTATAACAAAATGGTACAGTCCTTAGTGGATCTAGAGGAAAAGTTTGGAATGGTAAAGAATAAGTATGTGTGCTGTGAGAGTGAAGGTAAATTTATTATCTCTTTTAGATTGTAGAAATAATAAGACCTTGTAGGGGCTGTGTGTATATTGTTTTTTTAAGGGTTCATGCTTATCCCTAATTCCTGCCCTCCTCCAATCCCTGCCAGGCATCGCCTATATAACCCAGTTCCACCCATTCTCTAGTACATGAGTAGACAACCTTTTGGTAGTGCTGTGCACAATTTTTTTCCGAAGTCGATTGGTGTGTCAGCAATGTGGGTGTGGCTTGCAGTGGGTGGGGTTTGTGGGGGTGTGGCTTGTCACAGGGTATTTTTTTTCAGAATTGTCCCTACATATTGTTCTCGCTGTAAGGACCTTTGAGAACAACCATTTTAACTCAGACCTGTATAATACAGTCCCCAAAATCAGTTCACACCATAATACAGACCCCATAATCACCACCCACCACAATACATACTCCAGACTCAGTCTCCACCATAATGCAGACTCAGTCTCCATCATAATACAGACTCCAGACTATGTCTCCACCATAATACAGACCCCAGAATCAGACTCCACCATAATACAGACCCCAGAAATAGACCCCACCATAATACAGACCCCAGAATCAGACCCCACCATAATACAGACCTCAGAATCACCACCCACAATAATACAGACCCCAGGGCGTGGCCTAGATGCTGGAGTGAGCGGGCGTGCACTCTAGGAGCTCCCGCTGCCCTGCTATTATATACGCCTGAAATCATACCCTGTCGCTGCCAGTCTTCGGGTGCAGGAGAACGGGGTGCTGCTAGTGATCTGGCTCTGGTGGCTCTGCGTGGCACATGTGGCTTCCGGTGACAGTGGCATGCAGCACTGGACGGAGGAGTGAGGCGGAGGTACGGAGCCGGTACAGGCTGGAGCGGGTGATCCTCTGTGGCTGGGTGGTGAGGTGGTGAGCTGTGGGGGCCCTCCCCTGGATCTTCTACCCTTCTGTACCCTCGGCCATCCTGAAGACAGGGCACCATCATAGGCCTTCAAGGACGGGGCCTTCTTTCCTGGTGGCCATAGCAGCTCCCACCGGAGGGAGAGTGCAGCTGCTGATGTCATGCTGTGAGACCGGGCTGGAGCCTGATACCCTTTTCTGCTCCTGGCTGCTATCTGTTGCTGAGTGAGTACATTTGGGTCCTTGCTGAGTGTTGCTGGGACTTGTGGTGCCTGCACTGGATTCTCGGGTCTGCCTACTCCCCTCCCTACAATACCCCTCATTGCCTGCAATATCGCCTAGTGACTTTCTACCTGCTCTCTGTGGGCCCTGGTTTGCTGAGACTTGTGGTGCTCTTTCTGCTTTATGTATCTGTAGAGAAAAGAAAAGAAAGGACCGACGGACGGCGCCTCGTGTATTTACCCTCAATAGATCGGGTGGTGGGTGGGGGGGGAACCCCACGGGGCTTATAGATGGCCGCTCACCTTGAGATCTATGCAAAAAAGCATATCACCCACGATATAATCTGGGTACTGTAGTACGAGTCGCTGCTATGCCGATGGGTTGCAGGAGGAAACAAGTCGTCCTGGGAGTCAATATTAGAAGTAGAGCATAAAAAAACCCTCAGGTATGGCGCTGCAGACTCTTGTAGACAGATGAGGCGGATGCCAAAGGTAATAGGAAAGTCCTCAGCAGGACATTTTATTAAAAAAACTATAAAATGGACAAGATTACGCGTTTCGGGAGGATCCCTCCCTTCCTCAGATCAGGATAAGGACAGTACAACAATAGCAGGTTTATATAGCCCAAAAATGGGCGCCAAAAACACATGGGAGGAGTAACAATCCAAACTTGAAAATCAAAGTACAGGAACAGAAACAGCACTTACATATAATATACAGTATGAATATACATTAGGAAGCAATACAATTACAAATTGTGGTAATATAAGGTCAGGTTATGTGTTGGACCAAGACTAGCAACTGCTGGAGAATCGCAGTGGGCCGGAAGCTGTCAGCCGCAGCATGTGAACAGTGTAAACAAGGCACTTCCTGTGTGAGAAGCACGTCAATAGCAGTGAGCTCTGAAGCCGGGCTGGTTGCCCTGGACGCGTTGCTATGCTAGGAGGTCAGCTCTCTACCAATCAGCTCTGAATGTGGTTTCTCCTTACTTGTGAAGGCTGTGAGGATCGTACTGGCAGAGGACACTGACAGGCTCCTATTCAGTGTAAGCTGTGCGATTATTATCTATATGCAAATAGTGCTGTCAGGGGATACTAGCTGCCTGGTCAGTGTGGGCTGAGAGCACTGTGTATATAAGGATCGTGCTGTCAGGGGATACTAGCTGCCTGGTCAGTGTGGGCTGAGAGCACTGTGTATATAAGGATCGTGCTGTCAGGGGATACTGACAGTCTCTTAGACACTTCAGGCTATGTGAATCCTGTGAGGATCGCACTGTTAGGGGATAAGCAGGCATGAGAGGGAGACAAGATAGAGAACTATACAGGGATATTAGTCTGTTAATCAGTGCAGAGAAGAAGTAAGCACTGCCTGTATAGTGATCACATTGTAAGGGGGAGACTCACATTGTCATAGGTAAAGATGAAGGTGATATGTAAAAGAGGACATGCTGGTGTGGTATTATGATGTGTAACAGCATGGTATAGTATAACCAGGTATTAACTGATAACAAGATTACTATTTTAGTCATCATCGGACCATGTTAGGTATGTGGTATTGATAGGAACTTGTGTAGTGATAACATATGGAGTGATATGCTGTGTCTTAAGGGCCATAATAGGTATATAACCCTATATCAACCATTGGTGTATAATGGATCAGAACACCCTATATAAACAGTACACTCTTTGTAACCTAGTAAAAATATAAATATGTGCATAGCATTAAGAAATATAAATATGTGCATGGCGTTAAGAAATATGAATATGTGCATGGCGTAAAAAATATATGTATATAAATGGGTCTAGGTACTATAAAAACATGTAGTAATGAAAACACATGTACAAATACATATGCACACATGCACATATATACACATATGCATATATACACATATACACATACACATACACCCATCTACACACATGCGTAAACATATACAAAACCATATAGGGAATAATGGTTTCAACTGCATATGCATGGGGAAGTTGTAAAACAGAAGAATAAAGTAAGAGCAGGAGTGAATTATCTGATGACAAGGTGATGGCCTTATTTATAGGGAGCATTCTATCATCTCATTAAGACCTGTGGGCACCAATGTTTGGAGTTTGTATATCCAGTAATTTTCTCGTTTACGTAAGGTATTAAACCTATGTGGAATGTCCCTGGATATACTTTCTATTGGGGTAATTGAAATAACATTGAAGTTTTGACCATGCTGTTCAGTTATATGCCGGGAGACACTATGGAGGAGAAAACCATTGGTGGCAATGTGAGTCTCCCCCTTACAATGTGATCACTATACAGGCAGTGCTTACTTCTTCTCTGCACTGATTAACAGACTAATATCCCTGTATAGTTCTCTATCTTGTCTCCCTCTCATGCCTGCTTATCCCCTAACAGTGCGATCCTCACAGGATTCACATAGCCTGAAGTGTCTAAGAGACTGTCAGTATCCCCTGACAGCACGATCCTTATATACACAGTGCTCTCAGCCCACACTGACCAGGCAGCTAGTATCCCCTGACAGCACTATTTGCATATAGATAATAATCGCACAGCTTACACTGAATAGGAGCCTGTCAGTGTCCTCTGCCAGTACGATCCTCACAGCCTTCACAAGTAAGGAGAAACCACATTCAGAGCTGATTGGTAGAGAGCTGACCATGTGACCTCCTAGCATAGCAACGCGTCCAGGGCAACAAGCCCGGCTTCAGAGCTCACTGCTATTGACGTGCTTCTCACACAGGAAGTGCCTTGTTTACACTGTTCACATGCTGCGGCTGACAGCTTCCGGCCCACTGCGATTCTCCAGCAGTTGCTAGTCTTGGTCCAACACATAACCTGACCTTATATTACCACAATTTGTAATTGTATTGCTTCCTAATGTATATTCATACTGTATATTATATGTAAGTGCTGTTTCTGTTCCTGTACTTTGATTTTCAAGTTTGGATTGTTACTCCTCCCATGTGTTTTTGGCGCCCATTTTTGGGCTATATAAACCTGCTATTGTTGTACTGTCCTTATCCTGATCTGAGGAAGGGAGGGATCCTCCCGAAACGCATAATCTTGTCCATTTTATTGTTTTTTTAATAAAATGTCCTGCTGAGGACTTTCCTATTACCTTTGGCATCCGCCTCATCTGTCTACAAGAGTCTGCAGCGCCATACCTGAGGGTTTTTTTCTGCTCTACTTCTAATTCTGCTTTATGTGGACTGCCTGGTCCCTACTGTTGGACATATACACCTAGAGCCTCTCTGCCTGCTCTCTATGAGGCCCTGGCCTGCTGGGACTTGTGGTTCTTCTGCGATCTCCTGTGGACTGCCTCTTCTGCTGGGGTCCCCCTCCAGCCTGATCTATCTACCTAGTGCCTTTCTACCTGCTCTCTGTGTGGCCCTGGACTGCTGGGACTTGTGGTGCTTCCAGACCTGACATCTTTATAGAGGTGATCTGCACTCATTTGACTGTGTTTCTGGTGCCTTTCTGCCTGCTCTATTTGTTGCCCTGTCAATCATGGGTGGCCCCCGTGGTAGTCACTGGAGTAAGAAATCCAATCAATATGCTGAAGCCTTGCGGCCGACCGCTGATGAGGAAGCCTCCTCTGATGATGGGTCCACCCGTTCATGTGGCCCGTCTCATCAAGATCCTGGTGTTCAGACCCTGTGTGCTACCAAAGTATCTGTGCAGGTGGCGATGGCACTGAGCCAGTTCTCCAGACCTCAGGACCATAATGGGGGTGATTCTCTTGATCCGCCATTGTCACTGTTTGAAGGGTCTCAGACTCCCCAGCAGCAACAGTGCCCTGAATGGCCTGTCTAGGATGCTACAGCTATGGACCATCGGTTCTCGGTGCTCTTGGCTGCCTTTACTTCCTGTCAATCTGTTATGGTGACTAAAGTTGATCAACTGCGGCAGGAATTTGTTATTTTGCGACGTGAGACCCAAAAGATACGTGAGCGCACTGAGGAAGTGGAGCGTATGGTATCTGCGGTCGAAGATACTCTACACCCTCTGCAAGAGCGGGTTGATTCCCTGCAGCGAGTACCCTGCAGTTTATGGGAGTTCTGAATCACATGGATGACATGGAGAACCGACTGAGGTGCAACAACGTACGCTTAGTGGCCTCCCTGAAAAGGTAGAAGGGAATGACTCTGTGCTGTTCCTGTAAACATGGCTGAAGGAGATTCCTTATTTCTCCGTAGAGTGGGCCCACCGAGTTCCAGCTCGGCCTCCCCCTCCTGGTGGCCCTCCACGTCCCTTCTTGGCCAAACTTCTCCACTTCAGGGACAGAGATGCTATTCTACAGGCAGTGCAGATCAAGGGTGAGGTCGTTTGTGATGGAAGCAGAGTGTCCTTTTATCCTATTTTTCTGTGGAGCTACGCAAGCAGCGGGTGCAATTCACGGAGGTCCAGGCAAAGTTGCGTGCCAAGGGCTACCACTACTCAATGTTGTATCCTGCTCGCCTGAGAGTGTTGGATGGGGCCTCTACTAAGTTTTTTACTTCTCCGACTGACGCTCTTCACTGGGTGGATGCAGCCCCCGTCAGACTTCCGGAATTAACTGTCCGGGACTACCTTGCTTAAGACTGCTCTCCGTGAATGTCTTTAGATGGTGGTTAGGGAGCTAGATTTTGTTCTCCATAGGTTCCAGACTCCCTAGGTTCTCTCGGGGTAGTTTTAATTAGGTACCCGCCACTTAAGTTTATGGTGGGGTGGTGGGAGGGAGTTTTCTGTACTAGTAGTTTAGACTTACCTGGTGTTCTTTTAATGCCCCGTAGTAGTTGTATTTAGAGTCTAGGTCTACACTGTGCTAGGGACTAGATGTTTACTATGTTAGGGTGTTTTTGGGAATGTTTTGGTTCTGCTTTGTTGCCTTTGTCTATATGTTTTGTGTCTGTGCCCTGTTTGTCTTTATGTTGGTGGTGTGTGTGGTCCCGGTGCTCTGCCCTCCTCTGTACTAGTCCTCCTGTGGGTTTCCCTTTGCATATGCAGTGTTATATTTCATGATGGAGACCCTGAAGGTGTTTAGTTGGAATGTTCGGGGGCTTAATTCTAAGTTTAAATGGGCCTTATGTCTAGATTTTGTGAAACGCCAGTCTCTTCACATTATTTGTCTACAGGAGACTCATATCATGGGTCAGAAAGTTCTTGTCCTGAAAAGGGCTTGTATAGCGAAGGGCTACCATGCATCATACTTCAATTATGCTAGAGGTGTTTCTGTGTTAATCACCAAGTCCCTGCCATTAGCAGTTTCACAGGCAGCCTGTGACAACTTTGGGAGATTTGTGATTTTACATTGTTCCTTTGTTCTTGTCTCTGTTTATGTGCCTTCTCCTTTTCAGGTCTCTGTGCTGGAGCTCATTACTAACAAACTGTTGTCTTTTCCCTCTGATACTGTCCTCTTCATAGGTGATTTCAATGTGGATCCTGAACCGATGCTCGACCGCACCACTGCAGCTGACCCTGGCTCCTCCTTATTTAATACCTGGCGCTTGGCGTTTGGCCTGACTGACCTCTGGAGGGGGAAGTACCCAACTGCTTCTTCCTTTTATTCTGCAGCCCATAGGTCATTCTCTCAAATTGATCGTGTTTTGGCGTCCGAGGACCTCCTTCAGGCGGTAAGAGATATTTCCTAGACCTCTATGGGGATCGCAGACCACTCTGCTGTACTGGTGGTCCTACACTTAGGCCCTAGTCCCCCTTCCTGTATCTCGCGCATGCACCCTGGCTGGCTGCAGGCTGAGGCAGTTGAGGAGGCCCTGGGGGTTGCCCATGCTGAGTATTGGGATAATAATGCTTCTCATCCTGACCCCTTAATTCAATGGAATGCATATAAAACCACAGTTAGAGATGCCTTTATAGCGGGTGTTGCGGGCCAGAGGAAAGTTAGGTTGGCTATGGAAGGCAGGCTGTCGCAGGAGGTGAGTGTTATGGAGGCAGAGTATGTTAGAGTATTCTCATATCCCCTGAGAATAAGAGGGCGTGGGCTAAAGCTCAGAGATCTCTGTTGGGTTTTCAGAAATATAGGGTCCAGTTGCGGTTAGCGGATAGGGAGGCTGCCTTGTTTGAATTCTGAGATAAGAATGGTAAACTGTTGGCGTATTTAATGAGGGCTAGTCGCCCTGCTACCTCTATACCTTGTATTAAGGGCAGTGATGGTGCAGAGGTGGTTGACCCCCAGTTAATTAACTCTGTCTTTAGTGAATTTTACTCCTCTTTGTATGCTGCCCCTTCTATGCACTGTCAAGGGGAAATTTTGTTCTTTTTACATGACTTATCCCTTCCCACGCTTAGTCGCGCTCAGGCGGAGGTGTTAGACGGTGTTGAAGAGGTGGAACAGGCCATTCGTGATCTTCCTCATGGGAAGACCCCTGCTTTAGATGTGATGATAGGCGATTGGTATGGAATGAACGAGGAGCGACTGGCCCCTATACTCCTTAAATTGTTTCACTCGATAGCCGCTGATGATGCTCTTCCCGACTCTATGAGGAAGGCGTTGATTGTAGTGTTCCCTAAGCCTGGAAAGGATCCAGTGCTGCCTGATTCTAATAGACCTGTTTCCCTTTTGAATGTTGATATTAAGATCTTGGCTAGGGTACTGGCTACTCGCCTATATGGGGTAATTAATGCTGATCATTCATTCATCCTAACCAAACTGGGTTTATGCCGGGTAGGGCCACTGATGTAAACGTGAAGCCTCTGCAACTCAATATAGCAGCGGTAGGGAAGGGCTTTCCTACTGGTGTGGGGGTTAGTCTGGATATTTACAAAGCCTTTGATTCAGTGTTGTGGCCTTATCTGAGGGAGGTGCTAGTTGCGTTTGGGTTTTGTCCCAGAATCTGTGCTTGGGTTTGCTTGCTATATGATAGTCCTAGGGCTAATATTCAAACTAACTTGGAGGTTTCTGTTCCCTCTATCCTGGGTCGTGGGAAGAGGCAGGGGTGCCCGCTACCTCCCTTCCTTTTTGCGCTGAAAATTGAGCCATTGGCAGCAGCCATACGCAGGGACCCTACTATCTGTGGCATTCCCAGGGGGTCTATTGTAGAGAAGGTTTCCATATATGCAGATGACACTCTGGTATATTTGGCGGATGTTGGAAGTTCTCTCCTGTCCCTTATTGATCTACTTGACCGGTTTAATTCGATTTCAGGCTTGCGTATCAACGGGGCTAAGTCCCCCCAAATGGCACTTTCATCCGGAGCTCCCCTCCTCTCTTCCAGCAGGGGTGCAATTGGTGACTGCGTCTCTGACAGACTCTCTCTCCCTGAACTTTGGGCCGCTTTTACGCTCCACTGTGGAGCGGCTGTCTGCCTGGTCCTCACTCCGTCTCTCTTTAGCTGATAGGATCAATATTTTAAAATGATTTATCTCCCTAAATTTCTTTATCTTTTCCATTTAGCTCCCATGATCCCACCTAGGAAATATTTTAGTACACTATGTTGTGCTCTTGAATCCTTCTACTGGCAGGGAAAACCTCCCAGACTTGGTCGGGCTCTCCTCCAGGCCCCCAAGTGGTATGGTGGCTTAGCTGCCCCTGATGTCTATAACTATTTTCTTGCCTCCCAAGTGGTCTATGCAGCATGGTGGATCGATCTGGATTTGTTCAACTCGGCGACGGACTTGGCTGGAGCAATTATGGGTTCCTATGAAGCTCTTACTAACACACTCTACAGGTATCACTCTCACTCTTCCTTTCCTATTCCCCTTCAAACTATAGCTAAAGTATGGTCTGTGGTGTTGAGGGAATTTCCGCAGCCTCTGGTATCTCCTAGAGCACCCTTGTGGGGGAATGTACATTTACCTCACCTACATGGATTACAGGAGGCCAGTTTCTGGGGTTCTCATGGTGTCAAACTTGTGATCCACTTGCTTGGGGAGGATCAGGTTTTCTTATCCTTCTCGAACATGAAGTAACATTATAGCATCCCTGGAAATGCCTTTTATAGGTATCTTCAGCTCAGGCATGCGGTTCAGGCGCAGTTCGGCTCCCTGATGTTTACTCCTGTGTTTTCTGAGGTGGAGTTTCTCCTGGGCACTACGGATCTTTTTAAACCCCTAACTAAGGCCTATGCTCTCCTCCAGACACTGGGGCCTAGTCCTTTCTCACTAGTGGTTTCTAGTTTGCATAGACGCCTTCTGATTTGCTTCCTGCTGTTCTGTGCCCTTAAAGTCGTCGTAATGATCTGGAAGGACACTTCTTCTCCCCCGTTGTCTCCTTGGTTACTTTGGTTAACAAATATGTCCTGTTATACCAGGCTCTATATTTGAGTCGTAATTGCCCTAAGAAATTTGACAAGATATGGACCCACCTGGCTCCTGCTGGATGTGTCGGCAGACCCCCGGTTTAGACTATCCCAATAGGTTTTCTAAGTGTGCTGCTGTTCTTTAAAGGATGGGGTTGGGTTGGTGGGGGGGGGGGGGGGGTTTACCGGGATGTGTGCTTGAGTGTGTGTGTCTGTATGTGTTGGGCTTCCTCTTTTTGGGTCTCAGATGTGCCCTTCTGTTTTACTGGCATACTTTTATTAATACTCTTTATTTCTGTCACTGTGCTGGAGCCGGTCTCTTAGACCTATGGAGTCTGTTGTATATGTTCTATCTTTTTCCACCATGGGTGACGTTTGTTATTTAAATTGCAAAGCTTAAATAAATACTTTAAAAAAACAATACAGACCCAAGAATCAGATCCCACCATAAAACAAACCCCATAATCACCACCCATATAATACAGACCCCACAATCAGTCGCCACCATAATACAGACCCCAGAATCACCACCCACCATAATACAGACCCCAGAATCACCACCCACAATACAGACCCCAGAATCACCACCCACCATAATACAGACCCCAGAATCAGTCCCAACCATAATACAGACCCAGAATCAGTCCTCACCATAATACAGACCCCAGAATCAGTGCCCACCGTAATACAGACCCCAGAATCAGTCCCCACCATAATACAGACCCCAGAATTAGTTCTCACCATAATACAGGCCCTAATAATCACCACTCACCATAATACAGGCCCTAATAATCACCACTCACCATAATACAGGCCCCCAGAATCACCACTCACCATAATACAGACCCCAGAATCACCACCCACCATAATACAGACCCCAGAATCCATCCCCACCATAATACAGACCCCAGAATCCGTCCCCACCATAATACAGACCCCAGTATCCGTCCCCACCATAATACCGACCCCGGAATCCGTCCCCGCCATAATACAGACCCCAGAATTCGTCCCCACCATAATACCGATCCCGAAATCAGACCCCACCATAATACAGACCCCAGAATCACCACTCACCATAATACGGACCCCAGAATCAGACCCCACCATAATACAGACCCCAGAATCAGTCCCAACCATAATACAGACCCAGAATCAGTCCTCACCATAATACAGACCCCAGAATCAGTCCCCACCATAATACAGACCCCAGAATCAGTCCCCACCATAATACAGACCCCAGAATTAGTTCTCACCATAATACAGGCACCAATAATCACCACTCACCTTAATACAGGCCCCTTGAATCACCACTCACCATATTACAGACCCCAAAATCACCACCCACGATAATTCAGACCCCAGAATCACCCCCCCCCCCCCATAATACAGACCCCGGAATCCGTCCCCACCATAATACAGACCCCGGAATCCGTCCCCGCCATAATACAGACCCTGGAATCTGTCCCCGCCATAATACAGACCCCGGAATCCGTCCCTGCCATAATACAGACCCCAGAATGTGTCCCCACCATAATTCAGACTGCAGAATCCGTCCCCACCATAATACAGACCCCAGAATGCGTCCCCACCATAATACAGACCCCAGAATCCGTCCCCGCCATAATACAGACCCCAGAATCAGTCCCCACCATAATACAGACCCCAGAATCAGTCCTCACCACAATACAGACCACAGAATCACCACCCACCATAATACAGACCCCAGAATCATCACCCACCATAATACAGACCCCAGAATCACCACCCACCATAATACATATTCCAGAATCAGTCCCCACCATTTCAACATGACCATTAGATTGGGGATGATAGGCAGAGGAGAAATCCAACTTAACTTGAAGATGTGAACAGAGTGCCCTCCCCGGTCAGAGACAATATGTGTTGCTAATCCATGGAGACGGAACATATGGGAAAGGAACAGTTTAGCTAGTTGAGGTGCAGATGGTAAACCAGGCAAGGGCACAAAATCAGCCATTTTAGAAATTCGATCCACAGCAACCCAGTATTGCCGCTAGAAGAAGGAAGGTCAGAAATGAAGTCCATTGCAATGTTAGTTCAGGGCAGGTCAGGGACAGGCAAAGGATGTAGAAGACCGGCAGGCTTGGCATGTGGCGTTGTGTCCCTGGCACAGACTGAGCAGGAATGAACAAAGTCAATGACATCTCGTTTCAGAGTGGGCCACCAATACTGTCTGGAAATTAGTTGCAAGGATTTACGGATACCGGCATGACCAGCCAACAGAGAGGAATGACCCCATCTTAAGATGAGGAGATACATAAGTCTTCCCAGGGGGCAGATGCTGAAGACTTGCGGGTGCAGTGGAAATAAGACAATCAGGAGGAACAATATGTTGAAGATGTGATTCCAGGTCTTGTACCTCAGAAGACCTAGATAGAGTGTCAGCCCAAAAATTCTTCTCCGCTGGCCGGAAAGGAATGAAAAAGTTAAACCTGGAGAAGAACAGGGACCAGCGAGCATGTCGAGGGTTGAGACGGTGGGCAGACTGAAGATAGAGCAAGTGATCTTGTGATCTGTATAGATGGTTATCGGATGCACAGAGCCCTCTAAGAGATGTCATCATTCTTTCAAGGCCAACTTAATAGCCAGGAGCTCACTATCTCCTATAGTATAATTTCTCTCCACTGGAGAGAAGATCTTAGAGAAAAGTCTGCAAGTCACAGTCCTTCCCTTGGAAGATCTTTGTGTCAAGACTGTTCCTGCACCAACTGAAGATGCATCCACCTCTAAAGTAAATGGCTTGTCCGGATCAGGTCTTGACAAAACCAGAGCAGAAGCAAAGGCAGACTTTAAGTGTTTGAATGCTTCTTCGGCCTCTGGAGTCCAGACTTTCGGATTGGCAGTCTTTTTGTTAAGAGATACAATGGGGCAACCAAGGTGGAATAGAGAGGAATAAACTGCCGAAGCCAAGGAATCGCTTTCGGACCAGAAGGTTAAGGCTACTCCAGTACAGCAGATAATTTGTTAGGATCCTTTTGTAGTCCTTGACTGGTAACAATATACCCCAAAAATGGAAGACTTTTTTTCAAAGGTACACTTTTCAAGTTTTGCATAGAGTTGGTTGTCTCGGACATGCTATAAAACTTGATGGAGATGGAGACGATGAGTGTGGAGATTGGGTCAATAGATGAGAATGTCATCCAAATAGACAACGACACAGGAGTAGAGAAGGTCCCGAAAAATGTCATTGACGAACTCCTGGAACACTGCTGGAGCATGACATAGACCGAACGGCATTACAAGGTACTCAAAATGTCTGTCTTGAGTATTAAATGCAGTCTTCCACTCCCCTTCTCTTATACGAATCAAGTTATAGGCACCACGAAGATCCAGTTTGGAGAAAATCCTGGCACCTCGCAGACGATCAAACAACTCCGGGATTAAAGCAAGGGGGATAACTTTTTTTTACTGTAATTTTATTCAGTCCTCGGTAGTCGATGCAAGGACGCAACAACCCATCTTTTTTTTTCTTCCACGAAGAAGAACCCGGCTCTGGCAGGAGAAGAGGATTTCCTGATAAATCCCTTCTGAAGGTTCTCCTGGATGTAGGTTGACATGGCCTGGGTTTCAGGAACAGACAAGGAGTAGATTCGGCCCCTGGGGGAGGTGTGGTGCCAGGCAGTAAATCAATGGGACAATCGTATGGACGATGTGGAGCCAAAACTTCAGCTTGCTTTTCACTAAAGACATCAGCAAAGTCCTGGAGGAACGAAGGTAAACAGGGCAGAGGACTAGACAATGATTTTAACTTGGACACATGTATGTGAATACAGTGGTTGTTGCAGTATGGACCCCAGCGAAGAACTTCTCCAGTTTTCCAATCCAGCTGTGGGGCATGAAGCTGCAACCAAGGTAGGCCAAGAAAAAGAGAAGTACAGTGTGGGAGTACGTAGAAGGACACATTCTCCTTATGCAGGAACCAGATCTGCATCGACAGGGGTTCTGTGCGATATAGCACGGTACAATCCAGTCTTTCTCCATTGACCATAGAGATGTATAGTGCTTTTAAGAGGCGAGACACTGGCAGATGATACATATGCACTAGGGAGGCATCAATAAATTTACCTGCTGAGCCAGAGTCCAGGAAAGCCAGAACGGAGATGATCTCTTTAGAGGGAAGATGAAGCTGGACCGTCAAATTTAAGTGTGTAGAGGTGGAATTCACACCTAGGGAGGCCTCTCCCACGAACCCTAGGTGCGAGCGTTTCCCTGTGGCTGTGGATGCAGAGGACAATCTTTAAGGAAGTGGTCTCTACTGGCGCAGTATAGGCATAGATTTTCAGTTCGTCGGTGAGTTCTTTCCTGCAGGGTCAGGCGAGATCGATCCACTTGCATAGTCTCCACTGCGGGAAGTAACATAGAAGGTTGCGGTGGTTGCTGGAAGACTGGTGCCAGACGAGGAAAGTGCAGAGGTCATGCAGATTCCCTTTCTTGTCATAGTTCCTCTTGTCGCTCAGAGAAATGGATATCAATCCGGGATGCCAATTGTAATTCAATTGAAGTTCCTTCAAGTTAGATGGCAATTCCCGGGCAGCGAGGACATCCTTAATTTGGCTTTATAATCCTCTCTTGAAAGTATAGCAGAGAGCTTTATTATTCCAAGACAACTCCAACGCCAGGGTCCGGAACCAGACGGCGTACTTGCCCACAGTGGAGTTTCCCTGAGAATGACTCAGCAAAGCTGTCTTAGCGGAGGAAACTTGAGCAGGTCCTTCGAAGACACTGCGAAATTCCGTCAGGAACGCCTGGAGATTGGTAGTGATAGCATCACTGCTATCCCACAGTGGTGTTGCCCAGGCCAAGGCCCTTCCAAATAGTAGACTGATGACAAAGGCAACCTTTGCTTATCCCGTGGAGAACTGGTCCGCCATGAGTTAAATGTGCATGGAGCGCTGCGTCACGAAACCACGACAGGACTTGGGATCCCCCTGGAGCTGGAGGAGGCTGTGTACTGGAGCTGGAGGAGGCTATGGCTGTGGTGGTTGCTGCTGAGCAGATAGCAACTGCTGCATCATTTTTTTAAAGTATTTATTTAAGTTTTGCATATAAAGATAACAAACATCGCCACTTGGTGAAATAACATAAACAGAAATAACATCACCTCCCTAAGGTCCCAGCGCGCCCCAGCAACCAACAATAAGGAGAAAAGGTATACCAAAGGGAGTCACAAGGCACACAGGAGGCTATTCCGAGGCCCCGGGAGGGATCCAACATAAACAAACAATCAGACACACATCCATACATACTTCCCGGCACCCTCCGCCCCCCAGCTCGGAAACCGACAAAGCAGTGAACTCCCCTAGCAACCTACTGAGACAGACCAACCGGCCGATCAGCTGACTCTGCTAACAACAACCAAGGGGTCCAGACCATATTGAACTTCTTAGGGCACTTACGATTAACATAAAGGGCCTGATAAAACGGGACATATTTGTTCACCAAGGCTATCCAACGAGATAGCGGAGGGGTGGACGTATCTTTCCAAGTCATAACTACCACCTTGCAGGCACAAAACAGCAAGAAACGAAACAACAACCGTCTATGAACGCTAAAAATTAAGTCATTAATAACCCCAATAGACACACCGTAGGGCTAAATACATAGGGGAAGTCCAAATAATCACCCAGGAAACTCATCACCTCCCTCCAGAAGGCTGCAATAACCGGACAATCCCATACAGCATGCAGAAAGGTGCCAACTTCCAAGGAACATCGAAAACAAAGGTCAGAGGGAGACCATCCAAAATGCTTAAGCTTAGCAGGGGTATAGTACAGCCTCAGTACATATCTAGATTGGATCAACATATCCCTGCTACTGACAACCGTAGCAAAGTAGGAGCCCTCCACTTCCTTCCACTGACTCTCCGACAAGTCCGGGATATCAGCCACATGTTTAGAAAAGGCCAAGGAAAAGGGACAGGGCCCCAAAGACTGAAGAAGGGCATAGGACTGTGTGAGAGGTTTAGAGAGATCCGTGGTGTCCAGGAGAAGCTCCACCTCCGAAAAGGCAGGGGTAAATATCAGAGAGCCAAACTGCTTCTGGACCGTGTGACGAAGCTGAAGCAACTGCTGCATCATGGTGGATAGCTGGTTCAGCTGCTGTTCCAACTGCTGTGACTGGAGGGCCACGATAGAAGCAAGATCCATGTTGTCAGGCAGAGGAACCCCAGTGGGATCCATGGCCGGATCTTACTGTAATGGAGCTGGATGTGGATCCTCTACCTGTGTGGCTGATGACTCGGATGGTATTGGGGAGCGGAGTCTAAGGTGCCGCTGGTCTTCACCAGAGCCTGCCACAAGGCAGGATGGGCTTGCTGGGGCAGGTGACACCCAGGTCGCTACCCCCGACATGGCTCGACCACACAGGTAACTGGGCAAGGCGAGGTACCGAAGGAAGAAGCAGTAGCGTAGTCAATGTAGCAGAAGGTCAAGGCAGGCGGCAAAGGTTCGTAGTCAAAAAACTTAGCAGGAAGGTCTGGATACATGGGTATGGCAAACAGGCAAAAGGAACGCTTTCTCTCAGGCAATAGGCAATGAAGTTCCGGCAGGGAAGTGTGGGAGGTGCAAACACCTTATAATGTGGTTTCAGGTGTATTCACTAATTATGGGCCCTTTAAATCTCAAAGCTCTGGTGCGCTCACCCTAAGGGACAGAGACGCGCGCGCCAGAGCTGAGAGACAGAAGGAGCTGCAGGAGAGAAGCGTGGTAAGAGACGGGCCAGGATTCGCATGCGGGTGCCACCCGCGATGCGAATCCTGGCCCCACTGGTGGTCAGGGACACAGGGACACTGTGCTCACCGCCGGTGCTTGCGGCCGGAGCGCAGTTTGTAACACGGTCCCCATTGCTGTACCTTTAATCTGTCGATAAAAGGTACCACCAAAAAGAAAAAAAATGTGAGTAAGTACAAATTTGAATAAAGTGATCACGAATAGTTTTTGATGAGGATTTTAGTCAGTACACACAACACATTTTGGACTGGGTTAGATATATAGATGACATTTAGATTTTTTGGGACAGAGGGAGCACTTTACAGTGGGGGTCAAAAGTTTGGGCACCCCAGGTAAAAATTTGTATTAATGTGCATATAGAATCCAAGGAAAGATGGGAAAAATCTCCAAAAAGTATCACATTACAGATTAGGCATTCTTATTATATGTCAACAAAAGTTAGATTTTATTTCCATCATGTACACTTTCAAAATAACCGAAAACCAAAAAATGGTGTCTGCAAAAGTTTGGGCACCCTGCAGAGTTTTATCTTGTACTGCCCCCTTTGGCAAGTATCACAGCTTGTAAACGCTTTTTGTAGCCAGCCAAGAGTCTTTCAATTCTTGTTTGAGGTATCTTTGCCCATTCTTCCTTACAAAAGTCGCACTGCTCTTTTAAAGGAGTACTCCGGTGCACACTTTTTTCATGTTATCCCGTCCGGGCTGCAAAATAAAAGAAAACGCACTTTATCTTACCTGCCAACGAGCCCCCGGTGCTCCGGTACAGGTGTTCGGTCCCCGGGCTGTATTCTTCTTAGTTCCGGTTAGCCCGGCACGTCACACGGAGCTTCAGCCTATCACCGGCCGAGGCGGGACATCGCTGCGGCCAGTGATAGGCTGAAGCTCCGTGTGACGTGCCGGGCTAACCGGAAGTAAGAAGAATACAGCCCGGAGACCGAACACCTATACCGGAGCTCCAGGGGCTCGTTGGCAGGTAAGATAAAGTGCGTTTTCTTTTATTTTGCAGCCCGGACGGGATAACATGAAAAAAGTGTGCACCGGAGTACTCCTTTAACCCCTTAAGGACTCAGCCCATTTTGGCCTTAAGGACTCAGACAATTTAATTTTTACGTTTTCATTTTTTCCTCCTCGCCTTCTAAAAATCATAACTCTTTTATATTTTCATCCACAGACTAGTATGAGGGCTTGTTTTTTGCGCGACCAGTTGTCCTTTGTAATAACATAACTCATTATATCATAAAATGTATGGCGCAACCAAAAAACACTATTTTTGTGGGGAAATTAAAAAGAAAAACGCAATTTTGCTAATTTTGGAAGGTTTCGTTTTCACGCCGTACAATTTATGGTAAAAATGGCGTGTGTTCTTTATTCTGAGGGTCAATACGATTAAAATGATACCCATTATTACATACTTTTATATTATTGTTGTGCTTAAAAAAAAATCACAAACTTTTTAACCAAATTAGTACGTTGATAATCCCTTTATTTTGATGACCTCTAACTTTTTTATTTTTTCGTATAAGCGGCGGTATGGGGGCTAATTTTTTGCGCCATGATCTGTACTTTTTTTTGATACCACATTTGCATATAAAAAACTTTTAATACATTTTTTATATATTTTTTTTATAAAATGTATTAAAAAAGTAGCAATTTTGGACTTTTTTTTCGTTCACGCCGTTCACCGTACGGGATCATTAACATTTTATTTTAATAGTTCGGACATTTACGCACGCGGTGATACCAAATATGTCTATAAAATTAATTTTTTACGCTTTTTGGGGGTAAAATAGGAAAAAACGGACGTTTTACTTTTTTATTGGGGGAGGGGATTTTTCATTTTTTTTTACTTTTACATTTTTTTTAAAATTTTTTTTTACACTTGAATAGTCCCCATAGGGGACTATTCATAGCAACACCATGATTGCTAATACTGATCTGTTCTATGTATAGGACATAGAACAGATCAGTGTTATCGGCGATCTTCTGCTCTGGTCTGCTCGATCTCAGACCAGAGCAGGAGACGCCGGGAGCCGTACAGAGGCAGGTGAGGGGACCTCCGTGCGGCGTTCTGAATGATCGGATCAGATCATTCGAGATCGCGGGCGTCGGCCATTGCCGGCGGGTCCCTGGCTGCGATCAGCAGCCGGGATCAGCCGTGCATGACACGGGCATCGCTCCGATGCCCGCGGTTATGCACAGGACGTAAATTTATTTCCTGGTGCGTTAAGCACCACCGCACCAGGACGTACATTTATGTCCTGCATCCTTAAGGGGTTAAGGTCTATCCATAGATTTTCAATTATGTTGAGGTTAGGAGATTGTGAAGGCCATGGCAAAACCTTCAGTTTACGCCTCTTGATGTAATCCCCCGTGGATTTCGAGGTGTGTTTAGGTTCATTATCCATTTGTAGAAGCCATCCTCTCTTTAACTTCAGCTTTTTCACAGATGGCATCAAGTTAGCATCCTAAATTTGCTGAAATTTTATTGAATCCATTTTTCCTTCTACTCGTGAGATGTTCCCTGTGCCACTGGCTGCAATACAACCCCAAAGCATGATTGATCCACCCCCATGCTTAACAGTTGGACAGAGGTTCTTTTCAGTAAATTTTTTTTTACTTTTTATTTTTACATTTTTCAACTTTTTATTTTTTTACACTTTTTATGTCCCCATAGGGGACTATCTATAGCAATCATTTGATTGCTAATACTTTGCAGTGCTATGCATAGGACACATCACTGCTCAGTACCGTGTTTCCCCGAAACTAGTACCTACCCCGAAAATAGGCCCTAGCCGGATTATCGGGGTGGGCTGCAATATAAGCCCTACCCCGATAATAAGACCTAGAACAGTGGTCGCCAACCTGCGGACCTCCAGATGTTGCAAATGTTTGCAACATCTGGAGGTCCGCAGGTTGAAGACCACTGACCTAGACAATGCCCGGGCTGCAAATATTAAAAAGCAATCTTTAACTTACCTTCGTCCTCCATTCCCCCGTTGCTAAGGAACCTGCCTCGCTGTCCTCCGCTGTTCTCGCTCGCCGGTCGGCTTCTTACATGACAGTCGGCTCAGCCTATCATCGGCCGAGGCGGAACATCGCTGCGGCCGGGGATAGGCTGAAGGCTCCGAGACGTCACAACACCAGGAAGCAGCAAGAACAGCGGAGGGACCATGAGGCCGGTGCCTTAGCAACGGGGGAACGGAGGACCAAGGTAATGTAAAGATTGCTTTTTAATATTTGCAGCCCGGGCACAGGAATAGATACAGCGCAGCGGCTGATGATTATTTGGTAGGGGGGGAGAGAAGCTGCGCTCGCGGGTGACAAATGATCAGTACCCCGATGTGGGGATTGTGGGGTGCAGCAGGGGTGGGGGGGAAAGGGACGTTGGGGGGCATTTACACCCTCCCCATTATCATCATGTGATATGCGCAGCTCACGCATATCACATGATGATAATGGGGGGGGGGTTAAATACCGTGGAACCGCCATGTTCTTCAATGTGCATACCTTACCATAAAATCAACTGGTGTCAGAAAGTTAAACAGATTTGTAAATCACTTCTATTAAAAAAATCTTAATCCTTCCAGTACTTTTTAGGGGCTGTATACTAAAGAGAAATCCAAAAAAAATACATTTCCTCTGATGTCATGACCACAGTACTCTCTGCTGACCTCTGCTGTCCATTTTAGGAACTTTCCAGAGCAGCATATGTTTGCATATGTTTTCTCCTGCTCTGGACAGTTCCTGAAATGGACAGCAGAGGTCAGCAGAGAGCACTGTGGTCATGGCATCAGAGGAAATGCATTTCTTTTTTGGATTTCTCTTTAGTATACAGCCCCTAAAAAGTACTGGAAGGATTAAGATTTTTTTTATAGAAGTGATTTACAAATCTAATGTATATAAAGACAAGAAAGGGGAGAGCACTCTAAGGGCATATATCACCTGGACTGGAGTGCCGCCAAACCCCATTACTCAGAAAGAGTATTGCGAAAAATAGTATTTTACATTTTAAGTTCACATCCGGAACGTACTAAATGTGGCATTCCCTTAAGCCAGTTTATCAGGCTGAAGCGCTTGAACAGCGATCCTGACATTTACTTATGCCAAGCAGACGATTTGAAGAATAGACTTTTAAATAGAGGTTATCCGCTGTCATATCTTGAGAGTGCACAAGAAAAAGTTGCTAAAATGAATAGACAAGACCTCCTCTCCTACATAAGTACTACAAAGAGTGTGACGAAACAAGATGATAAACGCTTTACCCTTTTATTTAAAAACTCTCCGGCTAACCTCATTACCAACACCACTATACGAAAAATACTGGCACTTTCTGGAAAATGATAAGGACATCTGCAAAATAGCCAAGAAACCTCCATTGATAACGTATAGGAAGAACACCACAATCTCAGACAATCTTAAATATTTCATTAAGAGAAATCAGAATTCTGGCCAAGTGTAAAAAAAAACAAAAAAAAAAACCACCTTTGCCAAGTAGTGCCCATCTCCTTTATAAGCACCCTATGTTCTTTCCCTGCCACTGCCGCCTGTTCTGTCCCTGCGTTGCGATCCGGCAGCCATGCAGAATAAATCAGTGCAAGTCACTGAACATACAAATCTGTGCCACTCACTAAACATACAAATCTGTGCCAGTCACTGATAATAACAGTGACTGGTGAATAAAAAGTGTAAAATAAATAAATAAAACAACTTTGCCAAGTAGTGCCCATCTTCTTTATAGGTACCCTCTGTTCTTGAATAAATCAGTGCAAGTCACAGAGTATAAGTGACTGAAGAAAAAGCAAGTGCCTTTTTTTTTTACTGTGCCCAGCAGTGCCCTGTCACTAATAACAGTCACAGTAAAGTTCCCCCATATACCACGTATCGCACACCACCTCAAATACCGCCGTTCCACAGTTTTTTCCCATGAATTGAGTGACAGTTTTCCACTGTTAGTTCCCAGTGGTACAGTTTATCATTTGATAAAATTTTTTCCATAAAAAAAAAAATGTAAACTATAAATTTTTTATTTTTTTTTACATTTTATCCTAAACCATCACTGAATTGAGTGACAGTTTGCCACTGTTTGTTCCCAGTGGTGGCACGGTTTGTTAATTGCTACCGTTCATTCCTAGTGGTACAGTTGTAATTTTAGTTTATTTTTTCCATTAAAAAAAAAAAAAACTATAAAAAAAAAAAATAAAAAAAATAAAAAATTTTCTCCTTAACAGTTACTAATTTTTGTGACAGTTTATTTTTTCAGTAACATGGGTATGGTGTATGCGCAGCTTTACTTCATTCTATGCAAAGAAGATTCACTTACTACTTCGTAGCTTCAAAGCATGTTTCTTTATTGTTTGCAAGTTTTTTTTCCTCTGACTTCGCACGGCTTTGATGTTACAAGCTTACCGGCTGGAAGAGATCTTACACACCACTGATCGGAACAACAAAGAAAAAAACAAAGAAACATGCTTTGAAGCTATGAAGTAGTAAGTGAATCTTCTTTGCATTGAATGAAGTAAAGCTGTGCATACACCATACCCATATTACTGAAAAAATTGTCTGTTATAAGGAGAAAGGTGGAGTCTCCGAAAATGGGTGGAATTATTCACACATACTGCTTTGAATTGAGTTGAGTGACAGTTTGTCACTGCTTGAACCCAGTGGTGGTACGGTTTGTCATTTTACAATATTTTTTCCTGAAAAATAAAAACAAACAAATGTCAAGCTGTCGCACTTTCAGCATTGAGGAGGCATATGCCTTCTTGGCATCTTCATCAGATTCTGATAGTGGTGAAGAACTACTATATTTGCCCTCTTCTTCTGCCTCCTCCTCTTCCTCTGATGAGGAACCGCCTCACAGACATTCTAGATTTAGTGTAGAGACAGGTCCTAGTGTCACCACAGAACCAGGTACTAAAACCTACTCAGAGTGGGCTCCAGCTTCTAATTTTTCACCCCCGGTGCCTGACTTTGTGGCCACTCCAGGCATTCACATAAATACAATGGGGTTCAATGAAGCAGATTTTTTCCAAATTTTCTTCACAGAAGAATTGGTTAAGATGATAGTGGAGGAGAGTAATCATGATGATGATAATTTATAGCTGCCCACCCACAGACATACCACGCCAGGATTCATCAGTGGACACCCACTAATTCCCAGGAAATTAAAAAAATCTTTTGCCCTCTCTCTAAACTTGAGCCTCACAAAAAAAATGACAATACGGTCATATTGGAGTAAGGACATGCTCTACCTTACTTCATTATACCGTACGATCATAAAGAGGCCTCTGTTTGAAGCCATCCTAAAATTTTTACATTATACAAATAACGCAAATTCCCAGTGATTCCAATTTCGACCGTATAAATAAAATTCAGCGACTTATCAGCTATCTAAATCAAAATGTTCAGAGGTATGAACCCCCAAAAAGAGATCGCCGTGGACGAGTCCCTTGTTTATTTCAAGGGCAAACTGCAATTTCGGCAATACCTGCCGAACAAACGGGCCAGGTATGGTGTAAAATTATATAAATTATGCAAGAGCACCACGGGCTATACCCACAGTTTTAGGGTATACCAAGGGAAAGACGCCAAACTTGACCAATCCCCCCCCCCCCCCCCCCAGTGTCCCCCTGTGCTCAAAACAGCAGGTAAAATAATTTGGGAACTAGTCCACCCCCTACTAGATCAAGGGTACAATATATACCTGGACAATTTTTATGCCAGCGTCCTTTTATTAGAATGCCTCTTTTCTAAGGGTACTGTGGCCTGTGGTACTATTAGGAAAATAAAAGGGATCTGCCAAAAAAAATTGTACGGCAAAAACGGAAGAAGGGGGAGAGCCGAGCAGTTTGTAAGGACAGCATGCTGCTTGTAAAGGACAAACGTGGTGTCCTTGTACTAACCAGCATTCACCAAGACAGATCCACTCCTGTCCCAGTCCGTGGTACCACAGAGCGAGCCCCTAAGCCTGTGTGTATCCAGGACTATAACAAGTGCATGGGGGGGGGGGGTGGATCTGTCTGATCAAGTTTTGCAGTCTTACACTGCCCTTGGGAAAAAGCGGCTTGGTATAAAAAGTTGGCGCTGCACCTCCTACAAATCGCCATGTATAATGCCCTTGTTCTTTACAGGCATGCAGGTAATGGTGGGACAATCCTGCAATTCCAGGAAAAAAAATTATACAAAACTTTCTGTTTTGGGATCAAGAAGGGGAGGAAAGCAGCGCCACAGGAGCAGAGAGTAGGATTGTACCAGGGCAGCATTTTCCCGGAGTTGTTCCCCGTACAGAATCCCAAAGTAGGCCCCAGAAAAGGTGTAGAGTGGGCTCTATACACGGTGTCAGAAAATAAACTGTATTCCACTGTGAAACATGCCCCATTAAACCCGGTCAATGCATCCAAGAATGCTTCAAAATCTACCACACATCTGTTGATGTTTGAATTTGTCCCCTTGAATTATTCGTACTTTTGACACCCCCAAAACCCCCCTTGTAATTACATTTCAATTAATTAGAGAGCAACTACCCAAAATGTTCCCAAAATTCAAATTGGCAAACCCCAAACAAAACAAAAAATTCTCATTATACCCCTAGATGAATACCTTGGCAGGTGCAGTTTTATATTTTTGTCATCTATCTAAATGACAATTCTCATTATACACCTAGATGAATACCTTGGCAGTTGCAGTTGTTTTTCTCCATATTTTACATCAGAATACTTTTTTTGTGATGACTATGTCCTGCTATATAAAGCTTTTACATAACTTCATATTACTGTTTGTGACATGGGTTTATTTTTTGTTTTGGAGGTTCCCTACTGCATGCGCTGTCCCTTATCATTACTTTCTGAACTTTATTATGCTGGACCTCTTTTATCTTATAACAATGAGAAAACTTCTTACAATGCTGCATTTTTGGGGGATAGTGAATCTTTACTGCTCCTAGAGATATTTTGGAAACTGTCCCTTTATATATTCTGCTGGTGACTGGTTGTTTTGCGCACATTTTGGTTCCTACCCTGCCGGCAGGGATCTGTTATGGTGTGCCGGCGTCAATTGGCTTATTTGTATCTTATATAGGTATAGATGATGCTAAAGAGACGTACAATCAGTCCCTTTGAAAAAGTTACATTACAATGTCCCTACAGCTGTTCTTTTATCCTGTGCAGATGCTCAAAACTGCAACATATGCATATTTGGATACCTGGATACTTTTTTCCTCTATGCTTTCATACAATACCCTTCACCAGAATACATTTGTTTTGTTTTTTGCACCATTTTTTGCATGATCTCAATGTTTACTGCATTTTTTGGGCAGCAGCTTTGATAGCATGACATAGTCATATGGGAAGTTAAATACAAAGTTAGGGACACATCTCTAATAGGCCCACAAATTGCCTCCTTTTTTAGCATAACTTTTTAAATTAAGAAATTGAATACTAAAGCTAGATTTAAACAATTCCTCCCTAAAACTTGGAATGTAGTTTAAAAAATTTGATACTTCTGGTGGGTTACGTCATTCTGCCAGCTCAGATTTTTGGTAGGTGTTAAGTGGGGCCCATAAGTATTTCAATCTAAAATGACTCTAAGGGTGCACCTTTCCTTTTGGGCCCACCATGTGGTCAAGCAGCTGATCATGGTCTAAGTAGTTTTTTTTTTCTGAACCCAGGATGAATGGCACAATAAATATTGGTGTGCCTTTACTCACTTTTATGTACCATGATTGCAAAATCTGCCCAATGCATGACACATTTGTGCAAAAAAAAGCTGTCACCAGCTTTGCACCAATTTCAGCAACAAAATGTGAGCCCAAACTACTCATCCTGTGTCTAGCTAGATACCATAGGCATTGCAGTTTCAAAAATGGGGTCACTTCTGTGGGATTTCTACTGCATTGAAACCACAAAGGCTTCTTCTAATACAGCATAGTGCCTGAAAACTACTAAAAATGGGGCTCCCTCCCTTCTTGGCCCTGCTTGTGTAGCTACACAGCAGTTTATTATTACATATGGGGTACTGATGTGTTCAGAAGAAATCATGTAACACATTTTGTGGAGCTTTTTCTCCGTTTACCCCTTTTGAAAATGGAAAATTAGGGGTTACACCAGCATTTTAGTGAAAAAATTTGGATTTTTCATTTTTTCGACCCACTGTAACCAAAAATTTTCAAACACCTGGGGGGGTGTTAATGCTCACTGTACCCCTTGTAACATTCCTTGAGGGGTGTAGCTTCCAAAATGGTGTCACATGTAAGGGGTTTGTAAATGCACATGTCCCCTCAAAATTGTCGCTCCTTCTGTTCTGAGACCTGTAGTGCACCAGCAGAGCAGTCCACATATGGGGCGTTTTCTTATTCGGGAGAAATTGGGATTCAAATGCTGGGATCTATTTTCTCCTTTAACCCCTTGTGAAAAAGAAAAAGTTGGGGTAACACCATTATTTTAGTGCTAAAAATCATATTTTCCATTTTCACGTCCAACTTCAATGAAAAGTCGTCAAACACCTGTGAGGTGTTAAGGCTCACCATACCCCTTGTTACGTTCCTTGAGGGGTGTAGTTTCCCCCAAAAAATAAAAAATAAACCATGACAGAAAATTTTTCAAAAATTCCACAGTTGCTCTTTCCCTCTTGAGCCATGTTGTGAGCGCGCAGAGCACATTGTCAACATATGAGGTATTTCCATACTCGAGAGAAATTGGGCTAAAAATTTTGGGGTCTTTTTCCCCTTACACCACTTTTAACCTGTTAACCCCTTAAGGACAATGGCGTACTCCTACGCCCCGTTTCCGAGTCCTTAACGACCGAGGACGTAGGAGTACGTCCTGTCCATTCCCGGTCCCCCGCAGCCAGCTGGAGCATTGGTGCCACCTCACGATCGCCCTGATTGGTTGGCCAGTTTACCGGCCGACCAATCAGGGCACCTGCTGCGGGTGTCACTGCTATTACCCTTTTTAAAAATGTACATTTTTTGGGAAGCCAAGCATTTTAGGTAAAAAAACTTTTTTTTTTTTACATATGCAGAAGTCGTGAAACACCTGTGGGGTATTAAGGTTCACATTACCCCTTGCTACATTCCCCGAGGGGTCTAGTTTCCAAAATGGTATGCCATGTGTTTTTTTTTTTTTGCTGTTCTGGCACCATAGGGGCTTCCTAAATGCGGCATGCCCCCAGAGCAAAATTTGCTTTCAAAAAGCCAAATGTGACTCCTTCTCTTTTCAGACCTGTAGTGCGCCAGCAGAGCACTTTTCACCCCCATATGGGGTATTTTCTGAATTGGGAGAAATTGGGCTTCAAATTTTGGGGGGTATTTTCTGCTATTACCATTTTTTTAAATGTAAAATTTTGGGGAAACCAAGCATTTTAGGTAAAAAAAAAATTATTATTTTTTTTTTACATATGCAAAAGTCGTGAATCACCTGTGGTGTATAAAGGTTCACTTTACCCCTTGTTATGTTCCCGGAGGGGTCTAGTTTCCAAAATGGTATGCCATGTGTTTTTTTTTTTTTTTTGCTGTTCTGGCACCATAGGGGCTTCCTAAAGGTGACATGCCCCCCAAAAACCATTTGTCGCTCCTTCCCTTCTGAGCCCTCTACTCCGAACAATTTACATAGACATATGAGGTATGTCCTTACTCGAGAGAAATTGGGTTTCAAATACAAGGAAAAATTTTCTCCTTTTTACCCCCTGTAAAAATTAAAAAATTGGGTCTACAAGAACATGAAAACAAAATGAAGATTTTGAATTTTCTCCTTCACTTTGCTGCTATTCCTGTCAAACACCTAAAGGGTTAAAACACTTACTGAATGTCATTTTGAATACTTTGGGGGTGCAGTTTTTATAATGGGGTCATTTGTGGGGTATTTCTAAGATGAAGACCCTTCAAATCCACTTCAAAACTGAACTGGTCACTGAAAAATAGTGAGTTTGAAAATTTTGTGAAAAATGTAAAAATTGCTGCTGAACTTTGAAGCCCTCTGGTGTCTTCCAAAAGTAAAAACTCATAAATTTTATGATGCAAACATAAAGTAGACATATTGTATATGTGAACCAAAGAAAATTTATTTTGAATATCCATGTTCCTTACAAGCAGAGTGCTTCAAAGTTAGAAAAATGCAAAATTTTAATTTTTTTCATCAAATTTGGGGATTTTTCACCAAGAAAGGATGCAAGGTACCACAAAAATTTACCACTATGTTAAAGTAGAATATGTCCCGAAAAAACTATCTCAGAATCATAGTGATAAGTAAAAGCATCCCAGAGTTATTAATGTTTAAAGTGACAGTGGTCAGAATTGCCAAAAATGCTCTGGTCCTTAAGGTGTAAAATGGCCTGGTCCTTAAGGGGTTAAGGACCAAGGACGTACCGATACGTCGTGAGTCCTTTCCCTTTCTATAACGCGGGGCCCCGGCGTGATCCCGCATCATAGCGGGTCAGGCCCGGCCTCTAACAACGGCCGGCACCCGTGTCTAATAGCGCGCAGAACTGATCGTGGTGCCTTAGACACGGCGTTCAAAGTTGAACGCCGCGTCTAAAGTGAAAGTAAAACAATGACGGCGAAATCGCGGCATCCCGAACAGCTTACAAGACAGCCGGAGGATCCCTACCTGCCTCCATGCTGTCCGATCGCTGAATGACTGCTCAGTGCCTGAGATCCAGGAATGAGCAGTCATGCGGCAGAATTATTGATCACTGTTTTCCGATGAGAAACCAGTGATCAATGTAAAAGATCAGTGTGTGCTATAACATTGCAAAAAAAAGTGAAAAAAAGTGAATAAAGATCATTTAACACCTCCCCTAATAAAAGTTTGAATCACCCCCTTTTCCCATTTAAAAAAAAAAAAACCTGTGTAAATAAAAATAAACATATGTGGTATCGCCGTGTGCGGAAATGTCCAAATTATAAAAATATATAATTAATTAAACCGCACAGTCAATGGCGTACGCGCCAAAAAATTCCAAAGTACAAAATAGTGTATTTTTGTTCACTTTTTATATCTTGAAAAAATGAATAAAAAGCGATCAGTAAGTCCGATCAAAACAAAAATGGTACCGCTAAAACTTCAGATCACGGCACAAAAAATGAGCCCTCATTCCACCCCATAGGCAGAAAAATAAAATGTTATAGGGGTCAGAAGATGACAATTTTAAAAGTATACATTTTCAGAAGTCCAACCTATATAAGTAGGGTATAATTTAAATTGTATGGACCCACATAATAAAGTAAATGTGTCATTTTTACCGAAAAATTTACGGCATAGAAACAGAAGCCCCTAAGACTTACAAAATGGCGTTATTTTTTTCAATTTCGTCTCACAATGAATTTTTTTCCGTTTGCGCAAAAAATAAGCCATCATATGGATTTTTAGATGCAAAATTTTAAGAGTTATGATTTTTTAAAGGTAAGGAGGAACAAATGAAAGTGAAAAACCCCTGGTCCTTAAGGGGTTAAAAATGAAAAAAAAAATGGCGCTATGAAAACATTAGTTAGTGTAAAAAATGCAGATTTTGATTTTTCTCCTCCACATTGCTGCTATTCTTGAGAAACACCTAAAGGGTTACCAGACTTTCTGAATGTCTTTTTGAATACTTTTAGGGGTGTAGTTTCTATAATGGGATCATTTATGGAGTATTTCTCACAGAAAGGCCCCTCATATCCACTTCAAACTTAACTGGTCCCTGAAAAATTCAGATTTTGAAATTTTTGTGAAAATTTTGAAAATTGCTGCTATATTTTGAAGCCCTCTAATGTCTTCAAAAAAGTAAAAACATGTCAACTTTATTATGTCAACATAAAGTAGACATATTGTATATGGGAATCAATATATAATTTATTTGGAATATCCATTTTCCTTACAAGCAAAGAGTTTCAAAGTTAGAAAAATGCTAAATTCTCATGAAATTTTGGGATTTTTCACCAAGAAAGGATGCAAGTAATGACAAAAATGTACCACTATGTTAAAGTAGAATATGTCACGAAAAAACAATCTTGGAATCAGAATGAAAGGTGAAAGCATCCCAGAGTTATTAATATATAAAGTGACAGTGGTCAGATTTGCAAAAAACGGCTGCGTCCTTAAGGTGAAAATGAACTGTGTCCTTAAGGGGTTAATAAACATATTGAAAAGAAGTGGACCCAGTACTGACTCCTATGGTACCCCACTAGTAACTGTCACCCAATCAAAGTACGTTCCATTGATCCCCACCCTCTGCTTCCTTTCACTGAGCCAGTAGCTACCCCATTTACATATATCCTCCCCTAGTCCCAACATCCTAATTTTATGTACTAACCTTTTATGTGGCACAGTATCAAATGCCTTAGAAAAGTCCAGATATACCGTACAACATCCCCGGCTTCACCCCGGTCTAATCTATAACTGACCTCCTCATAGATCAGATTAGTCTGTCAGGACTGATCCTGTATAAAACCATGTTGGTGCTGTGTCAGAAGGTTATTTTCATTAAGATATTCCAAAATAGCATCTCTCAGAAAACCCTCAAAAATCTTACCCACAACAGATGTTAAACTTACAGGCCTATAGTTCCCAGGATCCATTTTTGATCACTTTTTTTTCGAATATTAGTACATTACTACATTTGCTAAGCGCCAGTTCTTTGGAACAATCCTTGTCATTATTGTCATTATAGAATCTTTAAATATAAGGAATAGCAGTTTTGCTTATGATTTTTATGTTACCAAGGCGGCACCACACTTTTTGCTGGGTTAAACAGGTGAGATTTGCTGGAGAATTGTCTTTGTCCCTTCCCCCGTTATCTGACATTGGATATTTCAGTGTAAATATAGTAGGGAAGAAGTCATTTAGTAGATTGGCCTTTCCTCATCCTCCTCCACAATCATACCTAGATTATTTCTTAAGGGGACAACATTTTCACTTTTAAATTTGTTATTATTTATGTAGGTGAAGAATATTTTGGGGTTCTATGGTATGCTAGTTTTATATCTTTTTAACAGACTTTATTTCTCTCCTTATAATTCTTTAATTTCCCCACTACCTTCTTGTTTTAGTAGTCTGAACGCTTTCCTCTTATCATTTATCCCATCCCTAACTGTTTTGGTTAGCAAAATTGGTTTTCTCCAATATCTAGCCCATTTATTTCCATAGGGAATATGTCATTCACATCTATTTAAAAGTATCTTAAAAGTGTCCAATTTAGCTTGTGTACTTTTAACCCCTTAAGGACTCAGTGTTTTTCCGTTTTTGCACTTTCGTTTTTTCCTCCTTACCTTTTAAAAATCATAACCCTCTCAATTTTCCACTTAAAAATCCATATTATGGCTTATTTTTTGCGTCACCAATTCTACTTTCCAGTGACATTAGTCATTTTACCCAAAAATTCACAGCGAAACGGAAAAAAAATCATTGTGCGACAAAATCGAAGAAAAAACGCCATTTTGTTACTTTTGGGGGCTTCCGTTTCTACGCAGTGCATATTTCGGTAAAAATGACACCTTATAATTATTCTGTAGGTCCATACGGTTAAAATGATACCCTACTTATATAGGTTGGATATTGTCGTACTTCTGGAAAAAAATCATAACTACATGCAGGAAAATGTATACGTTTATACGTTTAAAAATGTCATCTTCTGACCCCTGTAACTTTTTTAGTTTTCCACAAACAGGGCGGTATGAGAGCTAATTTTTTGCGCCGTGATCTGAAGTTTTTAACGGTACAATTTTTGTTTTGATATGACTTTTTGATCACTTTTTATTCATTTTATAATGGTATAAAAAAAGTGACCAAAATACGCTTTTTTGGACTTTGCAATTTTTTTGCGCGTACGCCATTGACCGTGCGATTTAATTAATGATATATTTTTATAGTTCGGACATTTACGCACGCGGCGATACCACATATGTGTATTTTTTTTAAATTATTTACACTGTTTTATTTTTTTTATGGGAAAAGGGGGGTGATTCAAACTTTTATTAGGGAAGGGGTTAAATGACCTTTATTAACACTGACCCAGAGGGACCTATAACACTGCACACACTGATCTCCTATGCTGATCACTGGCGTGTATTAACACGCCTGTGATCAGTGTTATCGGCGCTTGACTGCTCCTGCCTGGATCTCAGGCACGGAGCAGTCATTCATCGATCGGACACCGAGGAGGCAGGTAAGGGCCCTCCCAGTGTCCTGTAAGCTGTTCGGGATGCCGCGATTTCACCGCGGCAGTCCCGAATAGCCCGACTGACTAGCCGGGATACTTTCACATTCGCTTTAGAAGCGGCGGTCAGGAAGGCCAATTTTTACCAACTAAGAGAGGACCTCAGTGGCATAGATTGGGACCATGCCCTCAGTAATTAACCCCTTAACGACGCAGGACGTATATTTATGTCCTGCGCCGGCTCCCGCGATATGAAGCGGGGTCACGCTGCGACCCCGCATCACATGGCGTCGGTCCCGTCGCTCATCAACGGCCGGGACCCGCGGCTAATACCACACATCGCCGATCGCTGCAATGTGAGGTTATAATGTTTTTGTAGCCCCACTAATAGACATCCTCTTATAGGATAAACAAAATCTTACTATGTTGTGGTCACTATTACCAAGATGACCCTACCTCTATTTTGAATATTATGTCTAGCCTATTGGTTAGTTTAAGATCCAGAAGAGCCCCACCTCTGGTTGGGTCCTGCACTAGTTGGGACTGGTAATTGTCCTTTATTATTGCCAAAAAAACTGTTTCCCTTGCTGGACCTACAGCTTTCAGCTTCTCAGTCTATGTCAGGGTAATTATCGTATTTATCGGGATATACCACACACCGGCCCATAACACGCACCCTCATTTTACCAAGGATATTTGGGTAAAAAAAGTTTTTTACCCAAATATCCATGGTAAAATGAGGGTGCGTGTGTGCGCGTGTATACCCCGATATACCCCCAGGAAAGGCAGGGGGAGAGAGGCCGCCGCTGCCCGCTTCTCTCCCCCTGCCTTTCCTGGGGTCTAGAGCGCTGCTGCCGGCCCTTCTCTCCCCCTGGCTATCGGTGCCGCTGCCCGTTCTGTCCCCCTGACTATCGGTGCCGACGCCCCATTGCCGGCGCCGATAGCCAGGGGGAGAGAAGCGGCGCCGCTAGCCAGGGGGAGAGAAGGGGCAGCGGCACCCATTGCCGGCGCCGCTGCCCCGTTGCCTCCCCCCATCCCCGGTGGCATAATTACCTGGGTCGGGTCCGCGCTGCTGCAGGCCTCCGGCGTGCGTCCCCTGCGTTGTTGCTATGCACGGCACGGCGCGGCGCACTGACGTCATGTGCCGCGCCGTGCAGCGCATAGCAACGACGAAGGGGACGCACGCCGGAGGCCTGCAGCAGCGTGGACCCGACCCAGGTAATTATGCCACCGGGGATGGGGGGAGGCAACGGGGCAGCGGCGTCGGCAATGGGTGCCGCTGCCCTTTCTCTCCCCCTGGCTGTCGGCGCGGCTTCTCTCCCCCTGGCTATTGGCGCCGGCAATGGGGCGCCGGCACCGATAGTCAGGGGGACAGAACGGGCAGCGTCGCCGATAGCCAGGGGGTGAGAAGGGCCGGCAGCAGCGCTCTAGACCCCAGGAAAGGCAGGGGGAGAGAAGCGGGCAGCGATGGCCTCTCTCCCCCTGCCTTTCCTGGGGGTGTATCGGCGTATAACACGCACATAGACTGTAGGCTAAAAATTTTAGCCTAAAAAGTGCGTGTTATACGCTGATAAATACGGTAATAATAATGGTTCTGTATTTTTGTATCTCTCCTGCCATATACTAATGGGTCACATGACATATACTGAATGTTTATATTTTATCATACAAATCTATGGGAGGGGGCGTGGTGGCAGTCCCGCCCCCTCCCATAGACTTGCATTAAGGGGGCAGGCCTTGATGTAATAAGGGGGCGGAGCCTTAATGTCACAATGCTGTGGCCCCTGTATCGCCCTTCATTACGCACAGAGCAAGTTAGCTCTGTGCAGTAATGACAGCAGGGTCATGCAGCCGAGATCCCAGGGGTCCCCAGCAGTGGGACCCCTGCGATCAGACATCTTATCCCCTATCCTAAGGGAACTTCCCGCCGATAATTTCTGTGGGCATGGCTTAAAGTAGGGCCACTAGCAGTCTTTTTGGAACCACTCCTAGAATGGCCGCAGCCATGACTTAATTCGATCTTATGACCCTTACGCCTAACCCGCAGCGAGATGTTAATAGCAACAGGAGTAAGAGGGGTACACTGACGTGTACACCAATCAGAGAGGAGATGTTTAAGCCCCAAGTGCAAATCTGGCTGGGAAAGCACAATATGTCGACGCTGTGTCTAGGAACGGGGGAAGTTACCAGGGATAGACAGTGTAGCTGCATGGCTCCTAGATCACTGTGTCCGCCAACGACTGATACCGAGGCTACCTAATGCATACTCGATGGAGTGCCTCCTGGCACTAAGTGGTCACTGACAACAGCTTTAGAAATTGTGACTAGTCATGGGGAGGCCTGACACTATGCAGGAACAAGCAGAATGGAGCTTATTACAAACATCACAGCAGTATGAGGAAGTATAGGAGCAGTCTATGGGTGATCAATGCAGTATGTTTGGATCTGTGCACGCTGGCATCATGGCTGTTTCTTGTAGCATATTAGGGCAGAATACTGTGCTCTGCTGTTCTCCCAGCTAAACAAATGGTTCCTGTTTCAAGTTACAGAACAGATCACTGCATACCCATGAATCATGTAAAAACGGAACCTGTGATGCCATTGTGAACTGAGGCTTAGTAACATTGTTACGCCGAGCGCTCCGGGTCCCCGCTCCTCCCCGGAGCGCTCGCTACACTCTCTCCGCTGCAGCGCTCCGGTCAGATCCACTGACCCGGGGCGCTGCGATTCTGCTTCCAGCCGGGATGCGATTCGCGATGCGGGTAGCGCCCGCTCGCGATGCGCACCCCGGCTCCCGTACCTGACTCGCTCTCCCTCGGTCCTGTCCCGGCGCGCGCGGCCCCGCTCCCTAGGGCGCGCGCGCGCCGGGTCTTTGCGATTTAAAGGGCCACTGCGCCGCTGATTGGCGCAGTGATTCCAATTAGTGTCTTCACCTGTGCACTTCCCTATATCACCTCACTTCCCCTGCACTTCCCTGCCGGATCTTGTTGCCATTGTGCCAGTGAAAGCGTTCCTTGTATGTTCCTAGCCTGTGTTCCAGACCTCCTGCCGTTGCCCCTGACTACGATCCTTGCTGCCTGCCCCGACCTTCTGCTACGTCCGACCTTGCTTCTGTCTACTCCCTTGTACCGCGCCTATCTTCAGCAGCCAGAGAGGTTGAGCCGTTGCTAGTGGATACGACCTGGTCACTACCGCCGCAGCAAGACCATCCCGCTTTGCGGCGGGCTCTGGTGAAAACCAGTAGTGACTTAGAACCGATCCACTAGCACGGTCCACGCCAATCCCTCTCTGGCACAGAGGATCCACTACCTGCCAGCCGGCATCGTGACAGTAGATCCGGCCATGGATCCCGCTGAAGTTCCTCTGCCAGTTGTCGCTGACCTCACCACGGTGGTCGCCCAGCAGTCACAACAGATAGCGCAACAAGGCCAACAGCTGTCTCAACTGACCGTTATGCTACAGCAGTTACTACCACAGCTTCAGCAGTCATCTCCTCCGCCAGCTCCTGCACCTCCTCCGCAGCGAGTGGCCGCTCCTGGGCTACGCCTATCCTTGCCGGATAAATTTGATGGGGACTCTAAGTTTTGCCGTGGCTTTCTTTCCCAATGTTCCCTGCATCTGGAGATGATGTCGGACCTGTTTCCCACTGAAAGGTCTAAGGTGGCTTTCGTAGTCAGCCTTCTGTCCGGAAAAGCCCTGTCATGGGCCACACCGCTCTGGGACCGCAATGACCCCGTCACTGCCTCTGTACACTCCTTCTTCTCGGAAATCCGAAGTGTCTTTGAGGAACCTGCCCGAGCCTCTTCTGCTGAGACTGCCCTGTTGAACCTGGTCCAGGGTAATTCTTCCGTTGGCGAGTATGCCGTACAATTCCGTACTCTTGCTTCAGAATTGTCCTGGAATAATGAGGCCCTCTGCGCGACCTTTAAAAAAGGCCTATCCAGCAACATTAAAGATGTTCTGGCCGCACGAGAAATTCCTGCTAATCTACATGAACTTATTCACCTAGCCACTCGCATTGACATGCGTTTTTCCGAAAGGCGTCAGGAGCTCCGCCAAGATATGGACTCTGTTCGCACGAGGCGTTTCTTCTCCTCGGCTCCTCTCTCCTCTGGTCCCCTGCAATCTGTTCCTGTGCCTCCCGCCGTGGAGGCTATGCAGGTCGACCGGTCTCGCCTGACACCTCAAGAGAGGACACGACGCCGCATGGAGAACCTCTGCCTGTACTGTGCTAGTACCGAACACTTCCTGAGGGATTGTCCTATCCGTCCTCCCCGCCTGGAAAGACGTCCGCTGACTCCGCACAAAGGTGAGACAGTCCTTGATGTCTACTCTGCTTCTCCACGTCTTACTGTGCCTGTGCGGATGTCTGCCTCTGCCTTCTCCTTCTCTACCGTGGCCTTCTTGGACTCTGGATCTGCAGGAAATTTTATTTTGGCCTCTCTCGTCAACAGGTTCAACATCCCAGTGACCAGTCTCGCCAGACCCCTTTACATCAATTGTGTAAACAATGAAAGATTGGACTGTACCATACGCTTCCGCACGGAGCCCCTTCTAATGAGCATCGGATCTCATCACGAGAGGATTGAACTTTTGGTCCTCCCCAATTGCACCTCGGAAATTCTCCTTGGACTTCCCTGGCTTCAACTTCATTCCCCAACCCTGGATTGGTCCACTGGGGAGATCAAGAGTTGGGGGCCCTCTTGTTCCAAGGACTGTCTAAGACCGGTTCCCAGTAACCCTTGCCGTGACTTTGTGGTTCCCTCAGTAACCGGTCTCCCTAAGGCCTATATGGACTTCGCGGATGTTTTCTGCAAAAAACAAGCTGAGACTCTACCTCCTCACAGGCCTTATGATTGCCCTATCGACCTCCTCCCGGGTACTACTCCACCCCGGGGCAGAATTTATCCTCTCTCTGCCCCAGAGACTCTTGCCATGTCTGAGTATGTCCAGGAAAATTTAAAAAAGGGCTTTATCCGTAAATCCTCCTCTCCTGCCGGAGCTGGATTTTTCTTTGTGTCCAAAAAAGATGGCTCCCTACGTCCTTGCATTGACTACCGCGGTCTTAATAAAATCACGGTTAAGAACCGCTACCCCCTACCCCTCATCTCTGAACTCTTTGATCGCCTCCAAGGTGCCCACATCTTTACTAAATTGGACTTAAGAGGCGCCTATAACCTCATCCGCATCAGAGAGGGGGATGAGTGGAAAACGGCGTTTAACACCAGAGATGGACACTTTGAGTATCTGGTCATGCCCTTTGGCCTGTGCAACGCCCCTGCTGTCTTCCAAGACTTTGTCAATGAAATTTTTCGTGATCTGTTATACTCCTGTGTTGTTGTATATCTGGACGATATCCTAATTTTTTCTGCCAATCTAGAAGAACACCGCCAGCATGTCCGTATGGTTCTTCAGAGACTTCGTGACAATCAACTCTATGCCAAAATTGAGAAATGTCTGTTTGAATGCCAATCTCTTCCTTTTCTAGGATATTTGGTCTCTGGCCAGGGACTACAAATGGATCCAGACAAACTCTCTGCCGTCTTAGATTGGCCACGCCCCTCCGGACTCCGTGCTATCCAACGCTTTTTGGGGTTCGCCAATTATTACAGGCAATTTATTCCACATTTTTCTACCGTTGTGGCTCCTATCGTGGCTTTAACCAAAAAAAATGCCGATCCCAAGTCGTGGCCTCCTCAAGCGGAAGACGCCTTTAAACGACTCAAGTCTGCCTTTTCTTCGGCTCCCGTGCTCTCCAGACCTGACCCTTCCAAACCCTTCCTATTGGAGGTTGATGCCTCCTCAGTGGGAGCTGGAGCTGTTCTTTTACAAAAAAATTCTTCCGGGCATGCTGTCACTTGTGGTTTTTTTTCTAGGACCTTCTCTCCGGCGGAGAGGAACTACTCCATCGGGGATCGAGAGCTTCTAGCCATTAAATTAGCACTTGAGGAATGGAGGCATCTGCTGGAGGGATCAAGATTTCCAGTTATTATTTACACCGACCACAAGAACCTCTCCTACCTCCAGTCTGCCCAACGGCTGAATCCTCGCCAGGCCCGGTGGTCTCTGTTCTTTGCCCGATTTAATTTTGAGATTCACTTTCGTCCTGCCGATAAGAACATTAGGGCCGATGCTCTCTCTCGTTCCTCGGATGCCTCAGAAGTTGAACTCTCTCCGCAACACATCATTCCACCTGACTGCCTGATCTCCACTTCTCCAGCCTCCATCAGGCAAACTCCTCCAGGAAAGACCTTTGTTTCTCCACGCCAACGCCTCGGAATCCTCAAATGGGGTCACTCCTCCCATCTCGCTGGTCATGTGGGCATCAAGAAATCTGTGCAACTCATCTCCCGCTTCTATTGGTGGCCGACTCTGGAGACGGATGTTGTGGACTTTGTGCGAGCCTGCACTATCTGTGCCCGGGATAAGACTCCTCGCCAGAAGCCCGCTGGTTTTCTTCATCCCCTGCCTGTCCCCGAACAGCCTTGGTCTCTGATTGGTATGGATTTTATTACTGATTTACCCCCTTCCCGTGGCAACACTGTTATTTGGGTGGTCGTTGATCGATTCTCCAAAATGGCACATTTCATCCCTCTTCCTGGTCTTCCTTCAGCGCCTCAGTTGGCTAAACAATTTTTTGTACACATTTTTCGTCTTCACGGGTTGCCTACGCAGATCGTCTCGGATAGAGGCGTCCAATTCGTGTCTAAATTCTGGAGGGCTCTCTAAACAACTCAAAATTAAATTAAATTTTTCTTCTGCATATCATCCCCAGTCCAATGGACAAGTAGAAAGAATTAACCAAGTCTTGGGTGATTATTTGCGACATTTTGTTTCCTCCCGCCAGGATGACTGGGCAGATCTCCTTCCATGGGCCGAATTCTCGTATAACTTCAGAGTCTCTGAATCTTCCTCCAAATCCCCATTTTTCGTGGTGTACGGCCGTCACCCTCTTCCCCCCCTCCCTACCCCCTTGCCCTCTGGTCTGCCCGCTGTGGATGAAATTTCTCGTGACCTTTCCATTATATGGAGAGAGACCCAAAATTCTCTCTTACAGGCTTCATCACGCATGAAGAGGTTCGCGGATAAGAAAAGAAGAGCTCCTCCCGTTTTTTCCCCTGGAGACAAGGTATGGCTCTCCGCTAAATATGTCCGCTTCCGTGTCCCTAGCTACAAGTTGGGACCACGCTATCTTGGTCCTTTCAAAATTTTGTGTCAAATTAATCCTGTCTCTTACAAACTTCTTCTTCCTCCTTCTCTTCGTATCCCTAATGCCTTTCACGTCTCTCTTCTTAAACCACTCATCCTCAACCGTTTTTCTCCCAAATCTGTTCCTCCCACTCCTGTTTCCGGCTCCTCGGACATCTTCTCTGTCAAAGAGATCTTAGCCTCTAAAAAGGTCAGAGGGAAAACTTTTTTTTTAGTGGACTGGGAGGGTTGTGGTCCTGAAGAGAGATCCTGGGAACCTGAGGATAACATCCTAGATAAAAGTCTGCTCCTCAGGTTCTCAGGCCCTAAAAAGAGGGGGAGACCCAAGGGGGGGGGTACTGTTACGCCGAGCGCTCCGGGTCCCCGCTCCTCCCCGGAGCGCTCGCTACACTCTCTCCGCTGCAGCGCTCCGGTCAGATCCACTGACCCGGGGCGCTGCGATTCTGCTTCCAGCCGGGATGCGATTCGCGATGCGGGTAGCGCCCGCTCGCGATGCGCACCCCGGCTCCCGTACCTGACTCGCTCTCCCTCGGTCCTGTCCCGGCGCGCGCGGCCCCGCTCCCTAGGGCGCGCGCGCGCCGGGTCTTTGCGATTTAAAGGGCCACTGCGCCGCTGATTGGCGCAGTGATTCCAATTAGTGTCTTCACCTGTGCACTTCCCTATATCACCTCACTTCCCCTGCACTTCCCTGCCGGATCTTGTTGCCATTGTGCCAGTGAAAGCGTTCCTTGTATGTTCCTAGCCTGTGTTCCAGACCTCCTGCCGTTGCCCCTGACTACGATCCTTGCTGCCTGCCCCGACCTTCTGCTACGTCCGACCTTGCTTCTGTCTACTCCCTTGTACCGCGCCTATCTTCAGCAGCCAGAGAGGTTGAGCCGTTGCTAGTGGATACGACCTGGTCACTACCGCCGCAGCAAGACCATCCCGCTTTGCGGCGGGCTCTGGTGAAAACCAGTAGTGACTTAGAACCGATCCACTAGCACGGTCCACGCCAATCCCTCTCTGGCACAGAGGATCCACTACCTGCCAGCCGGCATCGTGACAAACATCATACAGCAGAAGCCCTGGTTCACACATTGTGGGCGTACATATCAAGTGAGTGATTAGAATATGTCTACAGCACTGCAGAATAAGTTGGTGCTATATTATTAGCATGGAGTTTTTCATTTCACATTACTTAAATTCCCAAATTTATTTAACAAAAAAAATTCGGATAATACAAATTTACAAAAACTATATTTAAAAAAAAAAGTGGGAGTTTTGGCCCTAAATTTCCCTTTCAGTGCATCTCTAGTGTTAATCTTCTTCCTCCTTGACAGAACAGTTTCTCAGCAGGCTGACGACCAACATGTGGCAGTCCTGGACAGGCATCCTCTCCAATTTTTATAATAAGGCTTTTCCTGGCAAACCACAAAGCGTCCTTATAACAGTTTATAAGGCGTCAGCCTTCAACAGTGTGATCTCCAGGAAATGGTTTGTAACTCACCATACATTGCATTAGGCTACTCCTGGGAACAGGAGATTCCAGGGCATTTACCGGGGCATGGGTAAACAGGGACTGCCAAAAAAGGTGCAAAGTTGTTTCCTCAGTAAATGGGCACCTGGTGTTGCACAGTCCATGGGCATGCATGAAAATTCTCAGGGGCAGGGCATCCTAAAGGGCCGTCCATGCCAAGTCCTTGGGTCCGTTGGTAAGCCCACTGTAAGCAACAGAGTTCAAAAGTGTCTTAGCTCTGGCTTCAGAGAGCCCTGGAATAGACTCCACTGAATCCTGAACTTGTGGACAGTATTTGGTTTTCACAAGTCAGAATTGAGAACCAGTGGGGTTCCTAGTAGTAAGGGTAGGAGTTGTCCCACTTTTTCCATCCCAGCCTCCTCCAGAGAGACTCCACGCGGGCTTTCACATTACACCGGGTATTTTGGAGCGGGATGAAGAGTGAAAACCACGGTAATACTTTGAAGGCGCTCCTAAATTTGACCCAAAGCCAAACTGGTAAGTGGTACCCCCTATTGGGGCGTTACACCTTTAAAGAGAAACTGATAACTGGCTAAACCCCACTAACTTGAATATACAGATGGTTAGAGATACTGAGTAAAATGATGTATTCCTTACCCATATCCGATCAGCCATTGCCGAGATATAGCACAATCTTGCAATATGCAAATGGATTCTTAACTGCAACGGAGGTGGGTTTAAAGAGTATCTGCATTTCTGACACCATCCCCTAAATCCTGTTTACACCATCCTACTCATCCATATTCCGCGGCAGAGAGGAGATGAATATTGATGGGCAGGGTGGCGCGAACTGGACCCAGGAGATGTCGTCAGAGGTTCAGATCGTCTTAAAACCAACCATTGGTACAGTAAAGAGTTAATTTGCATATTGCAAGATTGTGCTTTTTCTCGGGAACAGCTAAATAGATTAGGATAAGGACTACTGTGGTCCCTCCACATACGATGGGAATTCGTTCCAAATGAATCATTGTTAGATGAAACCATCGTATGTTGAGGGATCCGTGCAATGAAAAGTATAGGAAGTTATACTCACCTGTCCCCGCCACTCCGGACCGTCACTGCTGCCCTGGATGTCACCCTCCATCACTGTTGCCACGTCCCCAGGGTGTCCCTGCCGCTCCGGACCGTCTCTGCTGCCTGGGATCTTTGCTCTTCATCGTGTCATCATGTCGCTGTGCACGCTGCTCCTATTGAATGACGGGACAGTGTGCGTGGAGACGTGATGACGACGAAGGAGAGCGACGGCGATGCAGGGGATCCTGAAGAGAACGGTCCGGAGTGCTGGGGACAGGTGAGTGATAATCACCTGACCACACTGGGCACCTTAAACGGCTATCTGGCATGGCAGCAGCTGAAGCAGTCTGTGCTGCCGGATAGCCGTTTATGTGATGGCCCCGACATACAAAAGCATCGTATGTTGATGCTATCAAATATCAAATGTTGAAATTATCAAATGTCGGGGCCATTGTAGGTGGGGGGGGGGGGGGTCACTGTACATTGTTTTACTCAGGATCACTCACACTAACCACATGTATATTTAGGTTAGTGCTCATGCTCATTCTTTACCATTTCAAACTCACCTCAATATGCATTTTGAGGACAGTACCTTTTTTATGCTTCTCTATATTAGAATTATTAGAATTTTGGGGTATTTTTGGGGCTTTCCCTGATGCAGCCCTCTGTGTCCAGTGATGTTCGGAGGTGGACCAAGCACACCAACATAACTGTGACATGCGGCCCGCCTCCGAACTTCATTGCACACACATGACAGTGGCAGGGAAAGCCCTGTGTGTCTGCTTCTAGGGCATACGCAGTGTATTTCCTGCTGCCTGGCAGATTTCTCGCTACATCAAATACCCTGTGTATGTGCTGTGTGTAACCCCATTCATAATGTGTATTTGTGGCTAGGTTTAGACTAGGGATGCACCGAATTTTCGACTGAGTGAATTTTCCACCAATAATTTCGGTAGGCGTGGCTTAACCCTTTCCCGACCCATGAGATACATGTACGTCATTGATCGGGTGAGGACATAACGCAGGCCATGAGTTGGGTCCGTGTCATAACAGGAAGATGCGGCATCTAAAGGGTGCTTTAAACACTCCCTGGGGGTCCAGTGCAGTGGATCGCAGTGCGATTGCAGGGAGCAATCCACTGTGGAGGTAGCTGGTGGGCATATCTCTGTATCCCTGGGGTCTGTGGCTCTTCATTTGATTGAGCCTGTCTAAGCAGGCTCAGCCAAATGATCGCAGAGCACACAGATCAATAGAGTTCTATGGAACTCCAATGATCTGTATGAGGAATCTAATGATACCTCCTAGTTCCCAAAGTTCCCTAAGGGGACTAATAAAGTGTTAAAAAAAAAAGTTAAATAAGTTAAATAAAAAATAAACAGATTTGGTATCACCATGTGCGCAATTGTCCCAATTTGTTTCTGATCCTGCCATGTGAATGGCATAAACGCAAAAAAAAATTTATGCCAAAAAATTGTTGATTTTGGTCACATCACATCCAAAAAAAAAAATTTAATAAAATGGAACAAAAACTAAGGACTTAGCGCTTTTCCGTTTTTTGCACTTTCGTTTTTTCCTCCTTACCTTTAAAAAATCATAACCCTTTCAATTTTGCACCTAAAAATTCATATGATGGCTTATTTTTTGCACCACCAATTCTACTTTATAATGACTTTCATTTTACCCAAAAATCTACAGCAAAACAAAAATTTTTTATATTTGTGTGACAAAATGTAAGAAAAAAACACCATTCTGTAACTTTTGGGGGCTTCCGTTTCCATCATTTGCACAGACTCTAGGCACACAGCTGTGTAATGTGCATTAGGATATATGGTAAGGCCTGCGCAGCTGGCCTGTAATTGTGGGAGGAGCGGGATGACCATAAAACCCACGGCTCTCCCCCCCTTCTATGACGCTGTGGGTTCTTCGCTTGAGGGTTTGTCACGTGATGTCGGCAGGAGGTGGAGTCACGTTCCCACCGGTCAGCTGACTGCACGAGTCAGCTGACTGGAAGGTCGCTTCAGCCAGCATGGTGGTGGTAAGTGGCCGTGGCTGACCGGGGGTAACGCTGGCTGTTCCCGGACTCCGGAGGTGAGCTGGAGTTCAGGGAAACCCTTGGTCAGCCCGGCCCCAGGTTATTGTATTACATATCGGCATTCGGCTGTATATGATTACTTACGGCTTGCTGCGCATGTATATGATTACTTTGTTATGCGAACAGCCTCCTGCACGTGCATATCATTACCGCACTATGTGAACGGCTTGCTGCGCATGTATACGATTACTTTGTTATGTGAACAGCCTCCTGCACGTGCATATCATTACCGCGCTATGTGAACGGCTTGCTGCGCATGTATATGATTACTGCATTGTGTGATCAGTCTCCTGCACATGCATATCATTACCGCACTGTGTGAACGGCTTGCTGCGCATGTATATGATTACTGCATTGTGTGATCAGTCTCCTGCACATGCATATCATTACCGCACTGTGTGATAGGCTTCTTGCACATGCATATCATTACCGCACTGTGTGAACAGTCTCCTGCACATGCTTATCATTACCGCACTGTGTTAGGCCTCTTGCACATGTATATGATTGCTGCACTGTGTGAACAGTCTCCTGCACATGCATATCATTACCGCACTATGTGATAGGCTTCTTGCACATGTATATCATTACCACACTATGTGAACAGTCTCCTGCACATGTATATCATTACCGCACTATGTGATAGGCTTCTTGCACATGTATATCATTACCGCACTATGTGAACAGTCTCCTGCACATGTATAACATTACCGCACTATGTGAACAGTCTCCTGCACATGCATATCATTACCGCACTATGTGAACAGTCTCCTGCATATTTTATCATTTCCGCACTGTGTGAACAGTCTCCTGCACATGTATAACATTGCCGCTCTATGCGAACAGTCTCCTGCACATATATATCATTATCACATTTTGTAGTTCTGTGCTGCTGGGAGGATCTATATGTGTCTCTGGTATACTGAGACTCGCACACCTTTACACTCAATCGGACTCACTGCTCCGCCCCACCCTGTGGGCTTATGCTTCACCCCCACAGCTGCCAATCTGGTCAGTCTAAGGCACGCTACACCAACAGCTGCGCTCACTTCCAACCTTTGTCTCTTAACTAACTTCCTCACAGTTTTCTTTTCATTTATTTTATATTTATACTTCTGTGTTTCCGGGCGGTGTGCCTCCAGCTGTTGCGGAGCTACGATTCTCACTTATAGGAATCATGCCGTAGGATTCATGCTGTACACATCCTGGTACCCATGCACGTTGGTAGGATTCATGCCGGTAACATTTATACGCCACACACGCTTATAGGGTTCATTCGTTCTCTACGCGCTTGTAGTTTTATACCGTACACACGCTTTTAGGGTCATACTGTACACCCCCTTTGTAAGGTTTATACTGCACACACGCCTGTAAGTTTCATACAGTACACACTTGTAGAGTTTATGCCGTTTACTTGCCTACAGGTTTCATACTGTACACTCGCTTGTAGGATTGTATCGTACATTCACCCTTAGGATTCATGCTGTACGCTTGCTTGTAGCATTCATACTGCACTCACGCTTGAGCATATTTGTGGGGTGCATGCTTGTAGCATTTACTCTATACACACGCTTGTACATACTTGTAGCATTATGCTGCGTACATACTTATAAGATTCATGCCGTACACAGTACACACTGGTAGGATATCCTGTACACACGCTTGTTGGATTCTTACTTTACACGCGTTAGGATTATGCAGTACATTCGCCGGTAGCATTTATACGGTTCACTTGCTCGCATAATTCATAAAGTTCATGCGGTGCATACCATGGTAGCATCCATACTGTACACTTGCTCGTAGGTTTACGTGGTATACACGCTTGTACTCGCTTGCAGGGTTCATACTACACACGCTCTTGTAGGAGTCATGTTGTACACACTCATAGGAATCATACTTTGTACACGCTCATACGAGTCACACTGTACGCACATTTATAGTATTACATGGCCCATGCTCGTAGGATTACTACTGAATATGCACTCATAAGGATTGTGCTGCACACCCGCTCGCAGGACTTGTATCACGCGTGTTTGTAGGGTTATATTACTCGGGTGCACGCGGGGATCAGGCTGCGTGTGCACTCGTGGCATGTGTTCTGTACATGCACTTGCGCTATTTGTGAAGTTCGTACGCCTGCAGTTTGTGCAGCGCACATGCTCATACAGCACATGGGGTGTGGCCCCGTACGCAGGTATGTGGTCATAATAGTTACTACTTGCCGGCATATTCTCTGCCATCAGGTCGTGGTTAGCTTCAGGCGTTCACTGGTGGTCTATACGCGTATATGGTTGGCCCGAGTATAGGTTCATCAAGTTGGTGGTACAGCCATGCATAGCGGTTCACGACAGTTTCACACGTAGTCGTTCTGCACGCATCTTTATATAGGCAGGGTGATACATAGCAGTTGTCGCTGCTGACACATATTCAGAACGACAATTACACGACGCACAGGCGGGGCTTACCCAGTAAACCGTTGCAGACGGGGTATGTTTCATTATCGTTGGTACTGACATGCCTTCTGAACGACACTGACATTACGCATAGGTGGTATTTACCTGTTAAGCCTGTCATGTTACAGAAAGGGTACGTCGCATAATTGTTATGACTGACACGCCTTCAGAACAGCAATAACACCACACATAGGTGATGTATACCCATCATGCCTGCCACGCCTGCAGGGGTACGTTGCACGGTTGTTACTGACACGCCGTCAGAACAGCAATAACGCCACACATAGGTGATGTATACCCATCATGCCTGCCACGCCTGCAGGGAGTACGTTGCACGGTTGTTACTGACACGCCTTCAGAACAGCAATAACGCCACACATAGGTGATAAGATTTGTTTTATTATCCAAGTAATCACCTCATGAACCTGACACGTCTTCAGGTTGTGTTTACTTGTGTTGTCGGTGCACCTCTTTTACGATATAGTCACGTTCTCAAAAAACGGAATTCACGATGTTTTGGGTTGTCATGGTACTCGTATAAACTTTCGCACTTACCACTGGGCACACACTTATCTAGACTCAGTTACGCATACAATTCTCGTCCGACTCGTCTTCGGATACTTTCCCTCTCTCCTGGTTTAAAGAGTTATTTATTGTTGTCCAAGTAATCACCTCATGAACCTGACACGCTTTCAGGTTGTGATTGCTTGCGTTGTCGATGCGCTCCTTTCTCTGTGTAGTCATGTCCCAAAAATGTACTCCATGGTGTTTTAGGTTGATATGGTACTCGTATAACGTTTTGCACTTGTCACCGGGCGCATACTCGTCTAGACCCGGTTACGCATACGATTCTCGTCCGAAACGTCTTCGGATACTTTCCCTCTGTTCTGGTTTAAAGTGTCGTACATTGTTCTCCAAGTAATCACCTCATGAACCTGACACGCTTTCAGGTTGTGATTGCTTGCGTTGTCGATGCGCTCCTTTCTCTGTGTAGTTATGTCCCAAAAATGTACTTCATGGTGTTCTAGGTTGATATGGTACTCGTATAACGTTTCGCACTTGTCACCAGGCGCATACTCGTCTAGGCCCGGTTACGCATACGATTCTCGTCCGACACGTCTTTGGATACTTTCCCTCTGTCCTGGTTTAAAGAGTTGATTATTGTTGTCCAAGTAATCACCTCATGAACCTGACACGCTTTCAGGTTGTGATTGCTTGCGTTGTCGATGCGCTCCTTTCTCTGTGTAGTCATGTCCAAAAATGTACTTCATGGTGTTCTAGGTTGATATGGTACTCGTATAGCGTTTCGCACTTGTCACCGGGCGCATACTCGTCTAGGCCCGGTTACGCATACGATTCTCGTCCGACACGTCTTCGGATACTTTCCCTCTGTCCTGGTTTAAAGAGTTGTTTATTGTTGTCCAAGTAATCACCTCATGAACCTGACACGTTTTCAGGTTGTGATTGCTTGCGTTGTCGGTGCATTCCTTTCTCTGTGTAGTCTCGTTCCTAAAGATGCTCTTCAGGGTGTTCTAGGTTGTTAAGGTACTTGTATAACGTTTCGCACTTGTCACCGGGCACATACTTGTCTAGGTCCAGTCACGTATACAATTCTCATCCGACACGTCTTCGGAAACTCTCTCTCTGTCCTGGTGTTAGACGGTCAGCTATGTTATAGATAAATGAGCTTGGCTAGACGGTTAGTTTGGCTGTCCCTACTACATACATTTACTTTCACATGTGCTCACATTGAAGGAGTCCAGAATATTGCAGCAGATGCCTTATCTAGGAACAACCTGTCACATTTCTTTCAGGTGATGCCAGAAGCCGATTCCATAGGGGCGCAAGTTCCCCCGTTCCATTCACTAGTCATGAACTGAACCAGCACCTTCGGATAGCCAAACATTTGGTCAGTGATTCCTTGTCCGCAAATATGCGAAAAATTTATGGTACGGCGTGGAACTCATTTTCCAAATTCAGATCCAAGCACGCCGAGGGCGACAAGATTTCAGTTCCCTTCCTATTAGCATATGTCGGGTTTTGCCATACCACACTGCATTTATCCCACAATACTATTAAGAGTTATCTAGCCGGTATCCAACACCATTTATCCTTGACCAATACCCGTAGTTACTCTATACTCTCTTCTCGCTTGGTGAAGTCCGCTCTGAAGGGCATCCTTGAGAAGGAAGTCCCTTGCAGCCCAGTCAGACAACCAATCACAGGCAACATGTTCAGGCAGTTGTCCGACTTGTTAGACTCCACACCATTGGGTATTCGTGATAGCCTCACATTAAAAGCGGCCATGTACCTTGCCTATTATGGGTTTCTCAGACCGGGTGAGTGTACTGCTCGGACCATTAATGCGCCCTTTCCTAAGGTCAGTCAGCTGTCACATGTCTCTGATCATTTCGAGCTGTCCCTCAGTCAGACCAAGACCTCGTCTCCGGGTTAAACTGTGATTGTCCGGTTTTCCCCACCGTGCACAAATGGTGTCCTGTCACAGTCCTCCGTGAATTGTTGAATGCCTGTGTTAACCTATCAGCTGACGACCCTTTACTCCATTTCAGATCCAACCCGCTAACTACTTCTCAGTTCATCAAACATTTACGCATTTCGGTCAGGTCGCTGGGAGGAGTCCCGACTTCATTATCCGGTCACTCCTTCCGTATTGGCGCAGCTACAGCCGCTTCTAAGCACGGGGTCCCAACCCACGTAATCATGAAATTAGGATGTTGGAAATGCGGATGCTACATGCAGTATATCCCTAACCCTCGCAAAGAAATGGCTAGCGCATTCCAGTCTCTTGTGTTGTAATCTGCAATAAACAAATGTTTGTTTAAATCCGGGTTTTGCCCTCTTTTCCAGGCATATTCTTTACGCCGCAGTTATGGCACACTTCAGACTGCTTAGTTGAGGTTGATAGGTTATTGGTTACAGTTGGTTGTTAGGTTAGTACTAGGGTTGTACGCATATCAGTCATGTAGCAACGACCACAAATGGTAAGGCCTGCGCAGCTGGCCTGTAATTGTGGGAGGAGCGGGATGACCATAAAACCCACGGCTCTCCCCCCCTTCTATGACGCTGTGGGTTCTTCGCTCCCACCCCCCCCTTCTTTTCATTTCATCACACTTACCACAGGGTATGCCCTCTTTTCCAGGCATATTCTTTACGCCGCAGTTATGGCACACTTCAGACTGCTTAGTTGAGGTTGATAGGTTATTGGTTACAGTTGGTTGTTAGGTTAGTACTAGGGTTGTACGCATATCAGTCATGTAGCAACGACCACAAATATATAAAGCAGTAAGAGACCTTCTAAATGGTATATGTGTAAGTGATGAGTCATCAAGGTTTTGCACCTTTGATCGTTTCCTAGAACATCTCAGTTCTGTTTTAACAGTATGCATCCTACTACATTTATTATATGGTATATGATGTTATTTTAGGCAAAAGCTTGGGATCTAGTGATCACCAGTCAGTGTGGTTTAATATTAGAACAGTGAAGGAGTCACACCACACAAAAACAAAAAGTTTTAGATTTTAGAAAAACAGACTTTTCAAAAATGAGATTACTCATAAATGAGTCCCTATCAGACTGGAACGGATTACATGGAGTCCAGGAGAAATGGGACTACAATGACCCCCCGACCTACGATGGCCCCGACATATGATGAAATTGACATACGATGGCCTCTCAGAGGCCATTGCATGTCGATGTCAGCATCGACATACGATGCTTTTTTATGTCGGGGCCATCGCATTAAGTGCTATCCGGCAGCGCCAAATGCTTAAGCTGCTGCCGGATAGCAGCTTAATGTTCCCCATGTGGTGCGGTAAGTATTACTTACCCCTCCACGATGCTCCGGGGTGCCCTCCGGGTCCAGCGCTGGTCTTCCGGCATCTTCTCGGCCCTCTCCGATGACGTCAATACGCTGCTGCGCACGCCATCCAATAGGAATGGGGTACGCAGCGGCGTAATGACGTCGCTACGCAGGCCCAGTAAGGCCTTGCGGAAGACAGAAGAGGACCAGAGAAGACAGAAGAGGACCGGAGAAGACAGCGGAGGACCGGAGAAGACAGCGGAGGACCGGAGAAGACAGCGGAGGACCGGAGAAGACAGCGTAGAGCCCAGCGGAGGCCCGGGATCACCATCGGGAGCGGCGGGGACACCATCTCGAGCGGCGGGGACAGGTGAGTACAGCTTCCTATACTTTACATTGCACGGATCCCTCAACATACGATGGATTCGACAAACGATGGCTTGTTTGGAATGAATTACCATCGTATGTTGAGGGACCACTGTACTTAAAAGACGCATTATTGAGGGCAACAGAAAAAACTGCATTAGACTTGTCAGTAAAAGCAGGAAAAGGAAGAGACCACTGTGGTACTCAGCAGAAGTGGCCAAAATCATAAAAACTAAAAGTTAGCATATAGTAATTATAAAACAACCCAGAGCAATGATGAGAGGTAAATCTACAAGACTAAGAAGAAAGAGGCCAAGCAAGTTATAAGAACTTCTAAAGCACAGGCAGAAGAAAAACTAGCTCAGTCTGTGAAAAAAAGGGGATAAGACATATCTTCAGATATATAAATGAAAAAAGGAAATTAAAACAAGGTATAACTAAATTAAAAACAAAGGAATGAAGGTATGTAGAAGAGAATAAAGGGCTAGCCGACTGACTTAATGAATATTTCTGTTCAGTTTTTACAGAAGAAAAAGAAGGAAAAGGACCTCCATTAGGGAGGAAGACTAATGAATGTTTTAATGCATGTGTCTTTACAGAGGAAGAGGTTCTATTTTTGCTATCTAAAGTGAAGACAAATAAGTCACAGGGGCCTGATGGGATACACCCAAAATTATTAAAAGAGCTTAGTGGTGAGCTAGCAAAACCGTTAACAGATTTATTTAACCAATCACTGGTAACAGGAGTCGTCCCGGAAGATTGGAAATTAGCAAGTGTCGTGCCCATTCACAAGAAAGGTAGTAAAGAGGAATCAAGCAACTATAGGCCAGTAAGTCAGACATCAATAGTGGGGAAATTAATGGAAACCCTACTAAAGGATAGGATTGTGGAACATCTAAAATCCCATGGATTGCAAGATGAAAAACCACATGGGTTAACTTCAGGGAAATCATGTCAAACAAACCTTATAGATTTTTTTGACTGGGTGACTAAAATAATAGATGGCGGAGGGGCAGTAGACATCGCATATCTCGATTTTAGTAAGGCTTTTGACACTGTCCCACATAGAAGACTTAACAATAAACTACAGTCATTGAGCCTGGACTCCTATATTGTTGAGTGGATTAGACAGAGGTTGAATGACAGACAACAGAGGGTTGTAGTAAATGGAGTATATTCAGAGCAAGGTCTTGTCACCAGTGGGGTGCCTCAGGGATCTGTACTGGGACCAATATTGTTTAATATCTTCATTAGTGATATCGCAAAAAAGGTATTGATGGTAAGGTCTTTTTGCTGATGACACAAAGTAACAGGGTTGATGTTCCTGGAGGGATATGCCAAATGGAAAATAATTTAGGAAAACTAGAAGAATGGTCAGAACTCTGGCAACTGAAATTTAATGTGGACAAATGCAAGATAATGCACCTGGGATGTAAAAACCCTTGGGCAGAATATAGAATATTTGACACAGTCCTAACCTCAGTATCTGAGGAGAGGAATTTAGGAGAAATTATTTGAGAAGACTTAAAGGTAGGAATACATTGTAATAGAGCAGCAGGAAATGCTAGCAGAATGCTTGGATGTATAGGGAGAGGTATAAGCAGTAGAAAGAGAGAAGTGCTCATGCTGCTGTACAGAACACTGGTGAGACCTCAATTGGAGTATTGTGCGCAGTACTAGAGGCCATATCTCCAAAAGGATATAGATACTCTAGAGAGAGTTCAGAGAAGAGCTACTAAACTAGTACATAGCTTGCAGGATGAAACTTACCAGGAAAGGTTAAAGGACCTTAACATATATTGCTTGGAAGAAAGAAGAGACAGAGGTGATATGATAGAAACTTTTAAATACATAAAGGGAATCAACACGGTAAATGAGGAGAGCATATTTGAAAGAAGAAAAACTACCACAAGAGGACATAGTTTTAAATTAGAGGGGCAGAGGTTTAACCCCTTAAGGACCAAGCCATTTTACACCTTAGAACCAGAGTGTTTTTTGAACATCTGACCACTGTCACTTTAAACATTAATAACTCTGGAATTCTTTTAGTTATCATTCTGATTCCGAGACTGTTCTTTCGTGACATATTCTACTTTAACATGGTGGTAAATTTTTGTGGTAACTTGCATCCTTTCTTGGTGAAAAATCCCAAAATTTGATAAAAAAATGTAAAATTTTGCATTTTTCTAACTTTGAAGCTCTCTGCTTGTAAGGAAAATGGATATTCCAAATAAATTTTTTTGATTCACATATACAATATGTCTACTTTATGTTTGCATCATAACATTGACAAGTTTTTACTTTTGGAAGACACCAGAGGGCTTCAAAGTTCAGCAGCAATTTTTCACAAAATTTTAAAACTCACTATTTTTCAAGGACCAGTTCAGGTTTGAAGAGGATTTGAAGGGTCTTCATATTAGAAATACCCCATAAAAGACCCCATTATAAAAACTGCACCCCCCAAAGTATTCAAAATGACATTCAGTCAGCATTTTAACCCTTTAGGTGTTTCACAGGAATAGCAGCAAAGTGAAGGAGAAAATTCCCAATCTTCATTTTTTACACTTGCATGTTCTTGTAGACCCAATTTTTGCATTTTTACAAGGGGTAAAAGGAGAAAATTTATACTTATATTTGTAGCCCAATTTCTCTCGAGTAAGCACATACCTCATATGTCTATGTAAAGTGTTCGGTGGGCGCAGTAGAGGGCTCAGAAGCGAAGGAGCGGCAAGGGGATTTTGGAGAGTACGTTTTTCTGAAATGGTTTTTGGGGGGCATGTTGCATTTAGGAAGCCCCTATGGTGCCAGAACAGCAAAAAAAAAAAACCTACATGGCATACCATTTTGAAAACTAGACCCCTTGAGGAACATAACAAGGAATAAAGTGAGCCTTAAAACCATTTTTACAAGGGTTAATAGCAGAAAATACCCCCCAAACTTTGTAACCCCATCTCTTCTGAGTATGAAGGTACCCCATAAGTGGACCTAAAGCGCGCTGCTGGCGAACTACAATTCTCAGAAGAGAAGGAGTGATATTTGGCTTTTTGAAAGCAAATTTTGCTCGGGGAGCATGTCGTATTTAGGAAGCCCCTATGGTGCCAGAACAGCAAAAAACCCTCCACATGGCATACCATTTTGGAAACTAGACCCCTTGAGGAACATAACAAGGAATAAAGTGAGCCTTAATACCCCACAGGGGTTTCATGACTTTTGCATATGTAAAAAAAAAAATTTTTTTGCACTAAAATGTGTGATTCCCCCCCAAATTTCACATTTTTGCAAGGATTAATAGCAGAAAATACCCCCCAAAATTTGTAACCCCATCTCTTCTGAGTATGGAGGTACCCCATAAGTGGACCTAAAGTGCACTGCTAGCGAATTACAAAGGAGTCATATTTGGCTTTTTGAGAGCATATTTTGCTCGGGGGGCATGTCGCATTTAGGAAGCCCCTAGGGTGCCAGGACAGCAAAAAAAAATACACATGGCACACCATTTTGGAAACTAGACCCCTTGAGGAACGTAACAAGGAATAAAGTGAGCCTTAATACCCCACAGGGGTTTCACGACTTTTGCATATGTAAAACATTTTTTTTTTAAATTCACTAAAATGTGTGTTTCCCCCCAAATTTCACATTTTTGCAAGGGTTAGTAGCAGAAAATACCCCCCAAAATTTGTAACCCCATCTCTTCTGAGTATGGAAGTACCGCATAAGTGGACGTCAAATGCACTATGAGAGCGCTACAATGCTCAGAAGAGAAGGAGTCACATTTGCAAATTTTGCTGAAATGGGGGAGACATGTCGCATTTAGGAAGCCCCTATGGTGCCAGGACAGCAAAAAAAAAAACACATGGCATACCATTTTGGAAACTAGACCCCTTGAGGAACGTAACAAGGGGTAAAGTAAGCCTTAATACCCAACAGGGGTTTCACGACTTTTGCATATGTAAAAAAAAAAAAACATTTTCACTAAAATGTGGGTTTTCCCCAAAATTTTACATTTTTACAAGGGTTAATAGCAAAAAAGACACCCCACAATATGTAAATACATTTATTTGGAGTAAGGACATACCTGATTTTTGGATGATTTTGGCTCCGCAGGTGCACACCAGGTCTTGGTATAGGCATGAGGTCAGTCAGGGTCCTTGAGCTTTTCATAGCAGAGGATGTGGGACCCCCCCCCTCAAGGAGCGTTAATGGGGGGAGCACTGAGCCCTAAAATAGGGGAACACTATGGGGGACCACGGTCCATAACTGGGGTATACAGGTGGGGTACAGAGGCCCGTAATATGGGGTACAGTGGGCCAGAAAATTATAAATTATAATTAAAAAGGATATATTCCCAGAATGATGACCAGGAGCATAGCCAAAACTAAAAAAAATATGCCCACCCCAAACCCTATGCTCTGAGTCATCATTCTGGGAATGTGATGTGTGTGGCCGTCCCTAACCTGTTGCCTCAAATGCGCACCCGCTCAGGTGGAGAGAGAGCGCTGCGCATTGGAGGCATGTACTCTGGACTTGGTACATTGGTCAAATTATGGAAAATTTAACTGAAAAGGGAAAATTTAGGGCTCCATGGAAGTGTGATACTCCCTGAAGCAGCCTATGCAGAGGCCTGGATTATCTGGGCAAGTGTCGCACTGATACGTGGTGTCCTTCCGTATCCCCCTCCTGCTACACACTCTGCATATTTTCTGGGTTCGTCCCTTCTTTCCACTGTGGGGGATCACACCTGGAAAGTGTTGGCCTGGGACGATCCAGGCGCCTATAACTCCAGACCCTTGGGAAGTCCGGTCTGATCTTTCCCGGTCGCCAAAGTTCAGGAACCTTAGGACTTCTTCTTGGTACTAGAGGAATGTCCCTGTGTTGCCAGTGTACTGGGATAATGCAAAAGCGTTGTACATGGCAACCTGTACCAAGTAGACCGCAACTTTTTTGTACCATGCCCGTATTTTCTGCATGGCATTATATGGCTTAAGGACTTGATCTGAGAGATCAACTCCCCCCATATACCGATTTTAGTCCAGAATACAATCGGGCTTGAGGACCGGACCCACGGTACCTTGCACAGGGACAGAGGTGCTGCCGTTCCCATGAATAGTGGTGAGCATAAGAACATCCCTCTTATCCTTATACTTCACCAACAACAGGTTATCATGGGTGAGGCCACGGGACTCACCCTTGGGGATAGGCGTCTGAACCAAATTTAGAGGGAGGCCTCTCTGGTTCTTCCGCACGGTCCCACAAGCAGACGTGGATCTGGCGGAAAGGGATTTGAACAGAGGGATGCTGGTATAAAAGTTATCCACGTATACGTGGAAACCCTTATCCAGCAATGGGTGCACAAGGTTCCAAACGAGTTTCCCGCTAACACCCAGAGTGGGGGGACATTCTGGGGGTTCAATACGGGAATCTCGTCCCTCATATACTATAAACTTGCAAGTGTACCCGGAGGTACTCTCACAAAGTTTATAGAGCTTCACGCCATACCACGCCCGCTTCGAGGGAATATACTGGCGGAAGATGAGTCTCCCCTTAAAACTGATGAGAGACTCATCTACAGAAAGGTCTGAGCGGTATGTAGGCCTCCATAAATTTGGCCCCAAAGTGATCGATGACCGGCCTCACTTTGTAAAGCCGGTCATGGGCAGGATCACCTCGGGACGGACATGCCGCATTATCTGCATAATGCAGGCATTTCCGAATGGCCTCGAACCGCCTCAGTGTCATCGACCATACTGTAAAGCGGCGTCTGATAGAGGACGTCCCTGCTCCAGTAATGGCGAGCACTTGGTTTTTTGTCCAGGCCCATATGCAGCGTGAGGCCCCAAAATGTCCTCATTTCTGCTGCATCAATGGCACGCCATTCATTGGGCCTGGCCAAAAGCGAATCGGGGTGGGGGTGTGTGCGGGGGGGGGGGGGGGGGGGGAGTATGTAGTGTACAACAGTAATAGAAAAGAAAAAAGCTGCAGCCCAGGGTAAGGGATCTGACCCTAATGGACCTATTAGGGGGTCAGGAAAAAAAAAAAAAGCAGAGGCCCCCAAAAAAAAAAAAACGGTTGGCGCATGCAGCTCCCTGAACCCCTAATAGGACCCGGGGTCAAACCCTAACAGGACCCTTGGGGACCTATTAGGGGGTCGGGGGGGGGGGGGCTTTTTTTTTTTTTTTACTCTTTTTACTTTATTAACTCCTACCTGTCCCTGCAATCCGCTGTCCCTATTCTAACACTGGTGAGGGGGCTCCGGAGCTCCGAGGGGGGATCCACGGTCTTCTCCTCACTGCTGCACCCGCTGACTGAGCACAGAGAGCAGCGGGAAGGGACCGTTAACCCCTCCTCTGCCCCACTGCTATTGGCTGGACGATCGCCAGCCAATAGTAGCATTGCTAGGGAGGTGACAGTATTGTCACCTCTCCCCAGCAATGGCAGGTGATTGGCGGTGTATCGTACACTGCCGATCATCATCTAGTTCCGGGTCATCGGGTCACCACTGAGGGCACTCGGCATTTGCCTCGGACGCCTGTATTGTCACCTCTCCCCAGCAATGGCAGGTGATTGGCGGTGTATCGTACACTGCCGATCATCATCTAGTTCCGGGTCATCGGGTCACCACTGAGGGCACTCGGCATTTGCCTCGGACGCCTGCTGAACGATTTCAGCAGGCGTCTGGTTTCGCAACCCGCCCGGCGCGGCGGGATGCAAAATTCGCCAGGACGTATGAGTACGTGCCTGGTCCTTAAGACCCAGGGCGCAGGGACGTACTCATACGTGCCTGGTCCTTAAGGGGTTAAAAGTAACATCAAGTATTACTTTAATGAGAGAGTAGTGGATGCATGGAATAGCCTTCCTTCAGAAGTGGTCGTTGCAAATACAGTAAAGGAGTTTAAACATGCATGGGCATAAGGCTATCCTCCATATAAGATAGGGCCAAGGACTATTGATAGGATTCGGATTATTGGGCAGACTAGATGGACCAAATGGTTCTTATCTGCCGACATATTCTATGTTTATTGTAATATTGCACAGTAACTCCACTAAAATCATATGGCTGCTTAAGACAGAGTAGAGTACTATGTCCTTGTTATTGATTAAGGAGCACTGTGCCTTAGAGAGTACATTATAGAAAGGTGCACTGGCTCACACAAAAGGTGCAAAATGCAAGTTCTGACCAGTGGGCAAGTTTATGACCATTGTTTTAGTCCTGAGCATACAGGGCATCTGTCTTCGATCCCAGGTTGATTTCCTCAAACAATACAGTATATAACAGCACTGACTGTAGATGTCTGATTTTTGCCTGCATCTGCTTGCTCAGACATTTTTACCACTGCATGAAGGGCGCTGGCACCCTTGGCTGTGGATGAGGGAGCAGAAATGTTTAATTCAGAAGTAGTTGCCAAGAGGTTTTGCTCCTAGCAGCTGCCACTCACTAACTAATGGGTAGACCAGTGTTACCCATCGAGGGGTCCTCCACTTGTTCAAAAACCATAACTCCTAGCATACCAGGACAGCCAGCACTGGGGTAGACTGAAGATCTACTAAAATACAAGAAGAAAGAGGCCAGTGAGGAAAATGTAGGGTATTATAAAGATGATCTTGCTAAAGATCAACAAAATTAGTTATAAACATATACACTGAAGATCTAAATTAGAGTACAACACACAATTTTCTAAATGTTAACGTTATAGTGTAGTCCTATGTGAATATATACTAAAATGAGTAAAATAGCAGTATTTTAAGCTTATTTCATATATTGTATTTATTCTAAAGCACAGAATAAAAATGTAAATGAGATAACTGAAATAGAACACTGATCAAAATTAGAGAACACTTTCAGATACCTGCAAGTTATTGGTGTTAATATGGCAACTGGTGCTAATTTCCTGAATGATCTGACAAACCCTATTTAACTGGCAGCCTAACTTTCCAGTCTTCACTGACTTTGCCAAAATGTTGTGCCGTTCCAATGTGACTGAAACCCTCTGGCAGCAGGTTGTCCAGATGAAGGAAAAAGGGGTGACCCTATCAGCCATAGCAAGAGAAGTTGGTCGTTCCAAGTGATTTCTAGAATATTGCATCTTTACAACATCTCAAACTCATTCAAGTCCCCCAAGAAGGCTGGTCACCCTCGAAAGTCAAATACAAGAGAGGACAGGATAATGCAGAGAATCTCCATGGGTAATCGTTTCAACACTGCAGCTGGAATTGCTCGCCCGTTCAGCACTGAACAGGGTAAGGATCTGTCTCATCATACAGTGTCTCCACGTTTAAGAGCATTTGGACTGAAAGCTCAATCTGCAGCGACCAAACCTCTCATTAGCAGAAAGAATCAAAAGGCTAGACTCATCTTTGCTGAGGAGCATGTTGTGTGGACAGAGGAGAAGTGGTCCAGAGTTCAATTTAGTGATGAAAGCTTCATTTATTTGCGTAGGTTAAAGCAAGAAACCTGGCACTGCTTTGGGATTATGAGTAGGGTCTGTTTCGCTGTCAGGGGATAGTGCGTTTATTCAAACCAGCTGGTAGGTCGCTGGTGCTCACGCTGACTAAGTTCTGTACAACATATTATCCAAGGTAGGCAAAGAAAGAGGCGGATGACTCACCGGTCCGATGCTGTGAACTTTATTGAGAGATGAACACAGTGGCTACATACGGAAAGATGCTAGCGGCCGGGCAGGAGGTATTAAAGAGCCCCGTCCGAAGCAACGGCGCATTTTCACACCCACTTGGCGCTTCTTCAGGCCCGCAATTGACATCATGTTCACAGGTACTGCCTCTTTATATAGACAAAATGAATGTTAGTATTAAATATAAAAAACAACTAAAATCATGTATAATACATAAAATCAATAGAGAGCCTGACCTAAGACATTAAAGAAAAGCTGAAAATTAATTTCTTTCGTTCAGACCTAATACACCTGTGGCATCTAGCTCCGCTATCCAGCAGACTTCCCTTTCTAGCAATGTCCTGTGTCTGTCTCCTCCTTTCTCATTCAATTCTTTCTAGACCGGCAAACTTGATATGTTTAAAATCTCGTTCGTGGGTCTCTCTTATGTGTGTTATAAATCTGGGCACCCCTTTCCCGGTTATAATAGACCTTGCATGCTCTCTTATTCTTCTTTTCGTTTTTCCAATATACAAGTGTCCACAAGAACAAATAAAACAATATACTACAAACGTAGTTTTGCAAGTCATCAATTGTTTAACCTCTATTGTTTTGGGGCCTACTCTAAACGAGCACTGGTTAAGATTATGTTCACACATAGAACAATGGCCACACTTAACATTACCTTGTGGTCTCCTATCTGTTAGCCAGTTAGTTTGTTTATTTTTTCTTCTCTTGGCTACATTTTTTATGTAATCTCCTAGGGTCTTATTCCTTTTAAATGTAATAATTGGTCAATTGTGTGCTGTTTCTTTTATGTCCTGATCTTGTTCTAAGATATACCAGTTGCGATGTATAATATCTGATAGAGTGCTGTTCATAGGGGAATTGCAGAAGGAGAAAAATGTTTCTGCCTTCTTTCTTTTGTCTCTGTTCTTAAACATTAACTCCCTCCTTGGTTTTTGATCAGCTCTGGTAAGTGCGTTTTTTACGATATCAGTGGGATACCCTCTAACCTGAATCTATTTTTAAGTTCTTCTGATTGTTGTAAGAAAATGTCCGGTCTAGAATTAATATGTTTCAGTGTAATAAAATGACTGTATGGGATGCTATCTTTCATTCTTTTCAGATGAGAGCTTGAATAGTGTAGCAAAGCATTCTTTGCTATCGCTTTTCTAAAGCCTTTTGTTACAATTTCGTTATTTTCGATGAATATTTCAATATCTAAAAACTCTAATGTAGAGTCTCCATAAAAGGTATGCGAATGTCATATTGACTTTATTGGTATTATTGAGATATTCAAAATTTTTTTGAATGTGATGCCTGTACCTTCTCAAATCACAAGGATATCCTCCATGAAGCATTTAAATAATTTTATATTGGTCATATATGGATTTTTTGTGGTTAAAATGATCTCTTTTTCTAGTACAGACAGAAACAGGCTGGCAAAAGTGCAGGAGACCGGAGTCCCCATAGCCGTACCCTGTCTCTGTCTGTACCAGGTGCCCTCATATTGAAAAGCGTTGTTTTCCAGGATGAACCTTAAAGACTCCTCTACAAAGTCAATAAATCTGATGACTTCTCTTGACCATATAAGATCTCTCGGATTGCCTGTACATCCGCATCGTGTGGGATGCGGGTGTACAGGCTCTCCACATCTATAGAGGCGAGGTGATAACCCTCCTGCCAATGGAACTCTTCCAAAATTTCAGATGGCCAGTATCTTTCAAATACGTTGGCATGTGTATTAACATGGGAGATAGCAGCCAGTCTAGATAACTTGACAGTGATTCAGTCACCAAGCCAAACCCCTCCACTATAGGGCGGCCTGGGGGGGGGGGGGGGGGTTTCAGTGACTTATGCACTTTGGGTAAGATGTACCAGTGTGGGCTTTTCAGATAATCTGGGAACAACTTGTTTGCTGTGGTTTCTGATAGCACCCCTTTTCTGTGAATTTTCTTAGGTGTGTCCTTAGTTTGTCTTTTATTTTGTTCGTTGGGTCACATCTTAATTCCTCATATACCACAATATTGCCCAGCTGAAGGGTGGCTTCAGTCTCATAGTCACATCTATGCCAGACAACAACTTTAAGGTTCATCCTGGAAAACAACGCTTTTCAATATGAGGGCACCTGGTACAGACAGACACAGGGTACAGCTATGGGGACTCTGGTCTCCTGCACTTTTGCCAACCTGTTTCTGCCTGTACTAGATTTTTAACCACAAAAAAATCCATATATGACCAATTTAAAATTATTAAAATGCTTTGTGGATGATATCCTTGTGATTTGGGAAGGTACAGACACCACATTCAAAAAATTTGTTGAATATCTCAATAATACCAATAAAGTCAATATGACATTCACATACCTTTATGGAGACTCTACATTAGAGTTTTTAGATATTGAAATATTCATCGAAAATAACAAAATTGTAACAAAAGGCTTTAGAAAAGCGATAGCAAAGAATGCTTTGCTACACTATTCAAGCTCTCATCTGAAAAGAATGAAAGATAGCATCCCATACAGTCATTTTATTAGACTGAAACATATTAATTCTAGACTGGACATTTTCTTACAACAATCAGAAGAACTTAAAAATAGATTCCAGGTTAGAGGGTATCCCACTGATATCGTAAAAAACGCATTTACCAGAGCTGATCAAAAACCAAGGAGGGAGTTAATGTTTAAGAACAGAGACAAAAGAAAGAAGGCAGAAAAATGTGTTTTCTCCTTCTGCAATTCCCCTATGAACAGCACTCTATCAGATATTATATATCACAACTGGTATATCTTAGAACAAGATCAGGACATAAAAGAAATAGCACACAATTGACCAATTATTATATTTAAAAGGAATAAGACCATAGGAGATTACATAAAAAATGTAGCCAAAAGAAGAAAAAATAAACAAACTAACTGGCTAACAGATAGGAGACCACAAGGTAATGTTAAGTGTGGCCATTGTTCTATGTGTGAACATAATCTTAACCAGTGCTCGTTTAGAGTAGGCCCCAAAACAATAGAGGTTAAACAATTGATAACTTGCAAAACTACGTTTGTAGTATATTGTTTTATTTGTCCTTGTGGACACTTCTATATTGGAAAAACGAAAAAGGAGGTTATTCGAAAGAATAAGAGAACATGCAAGGTCTATTACAACCGGGAAAAGGGTGCCCAGATTTATAACACACATAAGAGACCCAAGAATGAGATTTTAAACATGTCAAATTTGCCGGTCTAGAAAGAATTGAATTGAACAAGAAAGGAGGAGACAGACACAGGACATTGCTAGAAAGGGAAGCCCGCTGGATAGCGGAGCTAGATGCCACAGGTGCATTAGGTCTGAACGAAAGAAATTAATTTTCAGCTTTTCTTTAATGTCTTAGGTCAGGCTCTCTATTGTTTTTATGTATTATACATGATTTTAGTTGTTTTTTATATTTAACACTAATATGCATTTGGTCTATATAAAGAGGCAGTACCTGTGAACATGATGTCAATTGCGGGCCTGAAGAAGCGCCCAGTGGGTGTGAAACGGCACCGTCGCTTCTGACTGGGCTCTGTAACACCTCCTGCCCTGCCGTTAACATCTTTCAATATGTAGCCACTGTATTCATCTCTCAATAAAGTGCACAGCATTGGACCGGTAAGTGATCCGCCTCTTTCTTTGCCTACCTTGGATAATATGTTAATTTATTTGGGTCTGATGGGAAACATTATGTTAGTCAACAAACTAGGGAAATACTAAGCCCAAAGTGTGTAAACAAGTCAGTGAAAGGTGGAGGAGGAAGTGTCATGGTTTGGGGAATGTTTTCTGCAGCAGGAGTTGGACCTCTAATACAGCTACAGTAGGGGAAAAAAGTATTTAGTCAGCCACCAACTGTGAAAGTTCTCCCACTTAAAAAGATGAGAGAGGCCTGCAATTTTAATCATAGGTATACCTCAACTATGAGAGACATAATGAGAAAAAAATCCATAAATTCACTGTCTGATTTTTAATGAATTTATTTCCAAATTATGGTGGAAAATAAGTATTTGGTCAATAACAAAAGTTAATCTAAATACTTTGTTATATACCCTTTGTTGGCAATGACAGAGGTTAAATGTTTTCTGTAAGTCTTCACAAGGTTTTCACACAGTGTTGCTGGTATTTTGGCCCATTCCTCTATGCAGATCTCCTCTATAGCAGTGATGTTTTGGGGATTTTGTTGGGCAACACGGACTTTCAACTCCCTCCAAAGGTTTACTATGGGGTTGAGATCTGGAGACTGGCTAGGCCACTCCAGGACCTTGAAATGCTTCTTACAAAGCCACTCCTTTGTTACCCAGGCAGTGTGTTTGGGAACATTGTCATGCTGAAAGACCCAGCCACGTTTCATCTTCAATGCCCTTGCTGATGGAAGGAGGTTTTCACTCACTCACGATATATGGCCCCATTCATTCTTTTTTTTACTCGGATCAGTCATCCTGGTCCCTTGGCAGAAAAACCGCCCCAAAGCATGATGTTTCCACCCCCATGCTTCACAGTAGGTATGGTGATCTTTGGCTACAACTCAGCATTCTTTCTCTGCCAAACACAATGGCCCACATTTATCATTGTAGTGTAAGTGAAGCATTTATTTACACTTTTTTTTGTGTGTGCTGATAATGTGTAGGAGCACCAAATTTATTAAATGGTCAAAGAGCATTTGATAAATTTTGTGCAGGTCACATTTTCTGGCATTTCTGTCTTCACATACACCAAAAAGCTACACCATGTCTGGGCTGGTGTAGTTTTAGAGACTTTTCAGTGGCTTTGCGCCTTTTTTTGCTCCTTTTCACAAAAAAGGGCAGTTGATAAAACCCTTCCATATCATGTGTATTGCCAAAATCAGTGGAATGCAACTTAAAATCTGCAGAAATGTGTAAGCGAAAAGGGGCAAAAAAAGGCGCAAAAAACCCTGCTTGCTCCTTTTTTGCCCCTTTTTTAGACACAAAAAACTGTCTAAAGACAATGATAAATGTAGGCCAATGAGTTGTTTTTACCAAAAAGTTCTACTTTAGTTTCATCTGACCATATGACATTCTCCCAATCCTCTTCTGGATCATCCAAATGCTCTCTAGCAAACTTCAGATGGGCCCGAACATGTACTGGCTTAAGCAGGGGGACATGTTTGGCACTGCATGATTTGTGTCCCTGGCGGTGTAGTGAGTTACTGATGGTAGCCTTTTTTACTTTGGTCCCAGCTCTCTGCAGGTCATTCACTAGGTCCCCCCGTGGGGTTCTGGGATTTTTGCTCACCGTTATTGTGATGATTTTGACAGCACGGGGTGAGATCTCGCGTCGAGCCCAAGATCGAGGGAGATTATCAGTGGTCTTGTATGTCTTCCATTTTCTAATCATTGCTCAAACAGTTGATTTCTTCACACCAAGCTGCTTGCCTATTGCAGATCTGGTGCAGGTCTACAATTTTGTTTCTGGTGTCGTTCAACAGCTCTTTGGTCTTGGCCAGAGTGAAGTTTGGAGTATGACTGTTTGAGGTTGTGGAAAGGTGTTTTTTATACTGATAACAAGTTCAAACCGGTGCCATTAATACAGGTAATGAGTGTAGGACAGAGGAGACTCTTAAAGAAGAGGTAACAGGTCTGTGAGAGCCAGAAATCTTGCCTGTTTGTAGGTGACCAAATACTTATTTTCCACCATAATTTGCAAATTAATTCTTTAAAAATCAGCCAATGTGATTTTATGGATTTTATTTTCTCATTATATCTGTCATAGTTGAGGTATACCTATGATGAAAATTACAGGCCTCTCTTATCTTAAAGTTAGAGAACTTGCACAATGAGTGGCTGACTAAACACTTTTTTCCACACTGTACATGGCAGAGTGAATGCGCATGTGTTTTTAGAATTTTCTTCAACAACATATGGTTTCTTTCTTGCGTTTATCACTCAATCAGGAGCAATTTTCATGCAGGACAATGCCCCCCTGTCACACAGCAAAACAGGTAAAGCAGTTCCTTGAAACTGAAAACATTGAAACAATGAAATGTCCAGCCCGAGTCCTGATCTAAACCCAATAGAAAACCTCTGGGAAAATCCTTGGTGACAAAGTTATGGCCAAGAAACCCACAACTGTCACAGAACTGTGGAAGAGACTGGAAGAAGAGTGGACCAAAATCACACCAGAGCAGTGTGAGAGACTAGTGATGTCCTGTGGGGAGCGCAGATGTGCTGAAGTCATCTAAAGCAAAGACCTATACACGTCCTACTGATTGGTGACTGTTGGAACCTTCAGAAATTTTACTTACAGTCTCTCTGTGTGCTACAGTAATTGCTGTTCTCAAATTATGATAATCAGGTTTTTTGAAAAATAAAGGTTTTATGTTACATAGTTAGTACGGTCGAAAAAAGACATATGTCCATCAAGTTCAACCAGGGAATTGAAGGGTAGGGGCGCGGCGCGACATTGGGGAAGGGATGGGATTTACATTGGGGAAGGGATGGGATTTACATTGGGGAAGGGATGTTGATATACTTTGGATATTTTGTAAAACACTGTTCTAATGGCCTGTTACAATGATTTTTTGTAATCCCTTACAAAAAATCCTTCAAATGATGTTCAATGTAGTTTACATTATTTCTGAAAAAATCAAGTGTTCATAAATTGTTTTCTAATTTCGATCACCAATGTATCTGCATGGTTGAATTTAAACCATTCATAGTCCTGTTACCCACAAAGTGGCACACTTGACCCAAAAACCAGGGCTTTCTATCTGCTTCACTATATGAAGGTCCTCCGCTCTGCCAATGATTTAAAAAGAATGAACAGAGACAAATCTATTCACCTGATTGACTAGAGTGGAAGCTAACTATGAGCACAAAACATAACCACTCATACTTCGGCATTGGCACCTGTGTCGTTAGCTACCAAAGAAGAACTGCATTATGTGCCTGCATTTTGGAGTGACACAAAGAGGACTGATACTGTGCTTGCTCACAGACTTCGGGCCCATTCACACATCCATATTTTCAGAAGTTGCTGCACCATTTACAGAACCAAAATTCTAGATCCCAGACCCCACCAAAAGAATGAACATGTATAGCTTTCTATGGAGACGGCACACTTCCAAGTGGTCTTTGCGTCGGCTTGTTCTGCTGGGTAGAGATGCCATAGTATGATTAAGCCCTTAGTCTTAGGAAAATATGCAGCAGCAAATACGGCATGTGTGACCCTACCCTTACCTCCTTAGGGTCCCAGGGCGTACAGGTACGCCTTCGCTCCCTGGTACTTAAGGAATCATGGCGTACCTGTACGCCCGTGGGAATTTTGGGCCCCGCCGTGTGCCGGGCGGGGACCGGACCGGGGTGACTGCTGATATCTATACCCAGGGGGGTCCTGAAACCCCCCCACGTCACACCGGCGATTTGCGGCGATTCCGGGTCATATGGGTCTCCGGTGACCCAGAAAATAAGGGGGATTGGGGTTGTCCAAGACACCCACGATCCCCCTGAAGGGATAGGAGTGAGGTGGCAGGGGTGTCACCCCTCTTATCCCTGCTATTGGTCGTTCAGAAGCAACAACCAATAGCAGATCGGGGGCGGTGGGTTAACGTTCGGTTCCCCCGGGGGAACCCCCCCACCCCTATGCAACCCCTAATTAGTCCTCAAATGCGCATAGCACTCTCTCACTTCTGAGCCCTGCTGTGTTTCAAGGAAACAGTTTAGGGTCACATATGGGGTATTTCCGTACTCGGGGGAAATTGCACTACACATTTTGGGGGGCTTTTTCTCTTTTTACCCCTTATGAAAAGGAAAAGTTGGGGGGCTACACCAGCCTGTTAGTGTAAAAAAAATAAAAAATTTTATACTAACATGCTGATGTTGCCCCATACTTTTTATTTTCACAAGTGGTAAAAGGTAAAAAAGACCCCCACAATTTGTAACGCAATTTCTGGAAATATCCAATATGTGGGAGTAAAATGCTCTGCGGACGCACAAGGCTCAGGAGTGAGAGCGCACTATGTACATTTGAGGCCTAAATTGGTGATTTGCACAGTGGTGGCTGATTTTACAGCGGTTCTGACATAATTGCAAAAAAATAAATACCCACATGTGACCCCATTTTGGAAACTACACACCTCATGGAATGTAACAAGGTGTTTGACGAATTTTCATTAAAGTTGGATGGGAAAATGAAAAAACATTTTTTTTTACTAAAATGCTGTTGTTACCCTAAATTTTTCATTTTCACAAAAGCCCCCAAAATTTGTAACCCCATTTCTTCTGAGTAAGAATATACCCCACATGTGGATGTAAAATGTTCTGTGGCGAACTACAATGCTCAGAAGAGAAGGAGCGTCATTGGGCTTTTGAAGAGAAAATTTGTCTGGAATTGAAGGCCATGTGTGTTTACAGAGCCCCCATAGTGCCAGAACAATGGACCCCCACATATGACCCCATTTTGGAAACTACACCCCTCATGTAATGTAATAAGGGGTGCAGTGAGCATTTACGCCCCACAGGTGTCTGACAGTTTTTTGGAACAGTGGTCCGTGAAAATGAAAAATGTAATTTTTCATTTGCACAGCCCACTGTTCCAAAGATCTGTCAAACGCCAGTGGGGTGTAAACACTCACTGTACCCCTTATTAAATTCTGTGAAGGGTGTAGTTTCCAAAATGGGGTCATATGTGGGGGTCCATTGTTCTGGCAATATGGGGGCTTTGTAAACCACACATGGGGGGTCCACTGTTCTGGCACCACGGGGGGCTTTGTAAGCGCACATGGCCCCTGACTTCCATTCCAAACAAATTCTCTCTCCAAAAGCTCAATGACGCTCCTCTTCTTCTGAGCATTGTAGTTCACCAGCAGAGCACTTGATGTCCACACATGGTGTATTTCCATACTGAGGAGAAAATGACCCCCAAAATTTATAACCCCATTTCTTCTATTGCCCCTTATAAAAATCTAAAATTTGGGGGGGAAAAACAGCATTTTAGTGAACAAAATTTTTTTCTCAGTTACACATCCAACTTTAACAAAAAGTAGTCAAACACCTGTGAGGTGTTAAGGCTCACTGTACCCCTTGTTACATTCCTTGAGGGGTGCAGTTTCCAAAATAGTATGCCAAGTGTTTTTTTTTTTGCTGTTCTGGCACCATAGGGGCTTCCTAAATGCAACATGCCCCCCAAAAACCATTTCAGCAAAATTTGCTTTCCAAAAGCCAAATGTGACTCCTTCTCTTCTGAGCATTGTAGTTCGCCCGCAGAGCATTTTACATCCTAACATGGGGTATTTCCATACTCAGAAGAGATGGGGTTACAAGTTTTGAGGGGGAATTATCTCCCATTACCCTTTGTAAAAATGATAAATTTGGGGGGGGAAACTTCACTTTAGTGAAAAATATTTTTTTCTCATTTACACATCCGACTTTAACGCAAAGTCGTCAAACACCTGTGGGGTGTTAAGGCTCACTGGACCCCTTGTTATGTGCCTTGAAGGATGTAGTTTCAAAAATGGTATGCCATGTGGGGGGGTTTTCTGCTGTTCTGGCACCATAGGGCTTCCTAAATGCGACATTTCAAAAACCATTTCAGCAAAATTCACTCTCCAAAATCACATTGTTGCTCCTTCTTTCTGAGCCCTCTACTGCGCCCGCTGAGCACTTGACATACACATATGGGTTACAAATTTTGGGGGGGCTTTTTCTTCTGTTGCCCCTTGTAAAAATTAAAAAATTGGGTCTACAAGAACAGCAAACATTCTTCATTATTCCTGTGAAACACCTAAAGAGTTAACATACTTACTGAATGTCATTTTGGATACTTTGAGAGGTGCAGTTTTTATAATGGGGTAATATGTGGGGTATTTCTAATATGAAGGCCTTTCAAATCCACTCAAATTTGAACTGGTCCCTGAAAAATTCAGATTTAGAACATTTTGTGAAAAATCGGAAAATTGCTGCTGAACTTTGAAGCCCTCTGATGTCTTCCAAAAGTAAAAAAAAAATCAACTTTATGATGCAAACATAAAGTAGACATATTGTATATGTGAGTCAATATATCATTTAATTTGGGATGTCCATTTTCCTTATAAGCAGGGAGTTTCACATTTTTTATCAAATGTTGGAATTTTTCACCATGAAATGATACGAGTATCGACAAAATTTTTACCAATAACATAAAGTAGAATATGTCACGAAAAAACAAACAATCTCGGAATCAGAATGAAAAGTAAAAGCCTCCCAGAGTTATTAATGCTTAAAGTGACAGTGATCAAATGTGCAAAAAATGGCCTGGTCCTTAATGGGTTAAGGATGCAGTGATTTTTCATTTTTGAACTTTCATTTTTTTCCTCCTCACCTTCTAAGAGCTATGACACTTTCAATGTTCCATCTACAGACCCATGAGGGCTTGTTTTTTGCACACCAATTGTACTTTGTAATGACATCACTCATTTGGCCGAAAAAAAAAAAAAATAAACAAAGCCAAATTTGCTAATTTTGGGGGCATTTGTTTCTACCCATAACACTTTGCAGTAAAACTGTCAAATTATCTTTATTCTGTAGGTCTGTATAATTAAAATGATACCCAATTTATATAGGTTTTGTTTTATTTTACTACTTAAAAAGTAAAGTTGTAACTTTTTGTACGAAAATTAGTATGCTTAAAATTATCCTCTTCTGGCCTCTATAATTCTTTTATTTTTCCATACACAGGATGTATGAGGGCTTATTTAATTTAATAATGATAGGGTGTAGAAAGGGTATTTTTCTGCTGACAAGTACAGACAGTAATGAAAATACTTTGCAAAAGGTAACTCATGATCCTGAAGTCATCTCTCTTCCTCGCAGTTTATTTTTATTGCATTCTTATTTCAAATTGTCTAACATACAAAGCATTCATGAGCACTGTATGGAGAGCTGCAGTTATCTCCCATATCCATAGCTCTACACCCTGAATGCAAGGAATTGAGCGAGGAATTGATGCCGTACACTGGGGACTCTGCCACTACAGAGCGCAGCATCTCGTCGACCTCCACTGCTGGTATCCGGTTGCGAAAGTAGTGCGTCCGGGGGCAAGGCTCTGCTCCTGGGTGTTGCTATACTGATTCCCCGCGTGCTATATATACCGCAGTCGCATGGGGCTCTCGTTGAGTGTATGATTTAGCACTTTATACAGTACCTTTGCACTGACTTGCTTGTTTTTGCATATTATTGGCATTACATGAGTGAAAGCCTGTTTATTTTAAATGTATTTTGGACCTGATCATTGTATTGCTGTTTGCACACTGGTATTTTTGCCCCTGATGAACCCGCCATACATGGGGAAAGCGATGGGCTGTATTGAGGATAAATGTGCAGGGGACTGTATAGGGACTGACCAAGGGGTAGACCGGGGCAGGGGTTGCCCTTTTTAGGGCGAGTACTCCACCAGTCCCTGAGCGAGAAGAGGAAGCTTCACCACATCTCCCCTGTTACAGTGGCACTCCGGCCGGACTCTCCAGGGCTGAGATTCACATTGCGGGACACGCTCGCATGCGAGTCTCAGCCCATCACTCACTGTCTTGTGTCTCTGCTCCCTGGTGTCCCCACAGCTCTGGCATGTGTGCCTCCGCTTCCTAGGGCGCGCGCGCTTGTCGGAGCTCTGTTTCTTAAAGGGCCAGTACCAATTAATTAAAGTGCTTGCACCTGACCCCTGATTTATAAGTATCTGCTCCTTCCTGTTCCCTGTGCCAGATCTTTGGTTGTCTAAGCCTTAGTTAAGTCCTGTTTCCCAGAGTCTGCATATCTGTTCCTGTTCCGTCCTATCCTGTACCTGTGTTCCTGCTCTGTCCTGCTGTCATCCTGCTACGTCCTGTCAGTCTCTGCTAGTGCCACCTCACCCCCTAGCTACCTGTGTGGACGAGTCGTGCTAGGGGTAGCGACCTGGGTGCCACCTGCCGCAGCAAGACCATCCCGCTTTGCGGCGGGCTCTGGTTAAAACCAGTGTCACCTTAGACCCCGCTCCCGGGCACGGCTCAAGTCTTCTTCCACACAGGCCCAGAGGATCCACCACCTGCTGTCCACCTGCTGTGATTCCTAACACCTGTGAGGGCGTAATATGGTATTACTTTCACCATCACGGCCCATACGCCCTACATTATCTCCCGCATCCCTGGTTACCACTGGTTGTTTAACGCTTCATGACATGCACATCCACCTGTGGCATTGATATGAGAATGGTCCTTGTCTCATTTTCTTGTTTTCATGTGTCAGTGGGGTTTATATGTATTTTAACGGCACTTTATTAAACGTTAAGTTTTACCATTTGTGCACCCCCCTTATGTGATCCCTTATTTCAAACTGTATAGCATACAAAGCATTCATGAGCATGATATGGAGAGCTGCAGTCTTCACTCATATCCATAGCATGATTAAGGGGGCACACTCCCAAAAGGCCATTGCATTCAGGGTGTAGAGCTATGGATATCGGAGATAACTGCAGCTCTCCATACAGTGCTCATGAATGCTTTGTATGCTAGACAATTTGAAATAAGAATGCTGGCGAGTTACCTTTTGCAAAGTATTTTCATTACTGTCTGTACTAGTCGGCAGCAAAATGCCCCTTCTATAACCTATCATTGTCAAGTTAAATGAGCTGAAGCAGAGCTTGGTGGAGCTCTTGTATATATGGAACATTGTTCAGCATTATTGCTTCTAAACTGCAGGAGTGAGCAACTTGTGTTATAAAAGATGTATGAGAACTTATCTTTTCTCAGCTGATCAGGACCCACACAATTTTGTTGCGACGGTCCTGCCAGCCTGCTGAGCTAGACTTTGTCCGTGTCAGAAACTGTCCAGAGCAGGAGAAAATCCCCATAGCAAACCTCTTCTGCTCTGGACAGTTCCTGACATGGACAGAGGTGTCAGCAGAGAGCACTGTGGTCAGACAGAAAAGAAATTAAAACTGTTGCCAGAAAGTTAAACAGATTTGCACATTACTTCTATTTAAAACTCTTAATCCTTCCAGTACTAATCAGCTGCTGTATGCTCCAGAGAAAGTTGTAGTCTTTCTGAAGTTCTTTTCTGTCTGACCACAGTGCTCTCTGCTGACACTCTTATTATAAAATTAAGAAAAAAACCTTACAAAAATAAACATTATAATAAACATTATTATAAACATAAACACAAACATCCCGTTTCTGAAGAACAAACTCAAAAATAAGCGTTACCAGCTATAACTAAAACACAATACACAAAAATCGCTGAACCAAAATCCTACCTAACCAGCCAGCCCAGATGTTTCTGAATAAAATAATATGCACACTAGATTTTTTATTTTTTTTTAACAAACAAAATACAGCTTACTACGCTACAACAAAATTAACTCAGACTTGGAAAAAATAATAATATTTTTTCATTAATACAACACATAACTACACACAACTCACTACACACACAACTTACCTAGCTTAAGTACACAAACGCAATATACTAATCCAAAAAAAAAGAATGTTCTCTTTTTTTTCTTCTCTTTTTCTTTCCTTCCTTCCCCTTCCTTAAACAAAATATATATATATATATGTAGAATCAAGTAGAAGCGGCACACCAGTATACCAGTGAAAGCGTGGGTTTATTCACACATCTGTGCAGAAAAGCTACGTTTCGGCTCGACAATAGAGCCTTTCTCAAGCAAGGCTCTATTGTCGAGCCGAAACGTAGCTTTTCTGCACAGATGTGTGAATAAACCCACGCTTTCACTGGTATACTGGTGTGCCGCTTCTACTTGATTCTACATATTACTTAGGAATTGGTCGGTTCCTGAAGCTTGGCACCCGGGCGGATCTGGAATCCTGGTGCACGGTGCTCCCCTTGACTTATTATTTCTATATATATATATATATATATATATATATATATATATATATATAGTTTACTAGCTACAACATAAATTAACTCCGACTTGGAGAAAAAAAAAATACTTATTTTTGTTCTTTTATACACATATATACATACACATGCACACATATACATATGTATTACACATATACAGACACATACATATATACATACACATATATTCACATATATTTCACATATATTTTAGCTATAACTGAAAAATAACGTCAACTTTTCTCCTATTCCAACTTAAGAAAACTGGTCCGACTGTCATAATGAAATTATTTACCAACATAACTACACACCCTAAAATTATACATACAATATATACAATGTACACATTCATAAATTATAAGCAAATAAAATAATTAATGACAAACCTAATACACTAAATTAAGTTAACTATACCCATCACCCACACCATCCCACCTGGACGTGAGGGTCAGAGTCCAAACAGTACCGTCTTGTCTTATAACCGACCCTTCAGGCCACCCAAAAAGAATATGAAGTCCGCACATAAGTCCTTTCTTGCTCCACCCAAAATCC